>NC_073267.2:49133500-49780500 GCF_029289425.2 Pan paniscus
ATTTCTATAATTATCACAATGACCTGAATGATGCAAATTATTTTACGTATGTTTTTATTAATATATATATATATATATTTTGAGACTGTGTCTCACTCTGTTGCCCAGGCTGGAGTGCAGTGGCGTGATCTCGGCTCACTGCAACCTCTGCCTCCTGGGTTGAAGTGCTTCTCCTGCCTCAGCCTCCCAAGTAGCTGGGACTACAGGCGTGCACCACCACGCCCAGCTAATTTTTATATTTTTAGTAGAGATGGGGTTTCACCATGTTAGCCAGGATGGTCTCCATCTCCTGACCTTGTGATCCGCCCGCCCCAGCCTCCCAAAGTGTTTGGATTACAGGCATGAGCCACCGCCCCCAGCCTACTAATACATTTTAGAGACAGGGTCTCACTCTGTTTCCCAGGCTGGAGTGCAATGGTTATTCACAGGCACAATCTCCACTGCAACCTCGAACTTTTGATCTCAAGCAATCTTCCTGCCTCAGCCATTGGAGTAGTTGGGACTACAGGTGCGTGTCATTGCGCCTGGCCTGATCCCCAATTATTATAAAAGAAACCTTGGAGAGTTGAAGACAATTGGCTGTGATCTTTTTGTTTCTCTTCTAGAAGCTTTCATATTATGGGGTATATTTTTAATCATCCATATTCTCAATTTTTTATTCTGGTTAAAATAGGATTGCTGCTTGTTTTTCACTTTTTTTGGCATAATTATTTCTATTCCTTTATGGATTTATTCATGCGGAAATACAGGAATCTCAAAGGCAACTGTTAAGGAAAACAGATTAGGGAAAGGTATTCTATAAACAGCCTTCTGATTGTAGTCACAGGTCACATCACCTTAAAGAAAACTAATTTCATGTAATGCCACTGTGTCAGAGTTTCCCAAGACCACCTCTGTGTTTGGTGATTCACTTGTAAGGACTCAGCAAACAGTCCTACTCTGGGCTTTGATTTGTTACTGTGAAAGAATACAAAGTAAAATTGGCTCAGGGCAAAGGGGCATGTGGCAAGTCTTGGGGAAGCCAGGCACAAGCTTCCAGGAGCCCTCTCCTGTGAAGTTACCAGGATGTGCTGAATTCCTGTAGCTTTGAATTTTGACAGCACATGGGCAGTATTGTCTACCAATATGAGTCTGACAAGACAGTATCCAAGGTTTTTATGGAAGCTAGTTACATAAGCATTCTCTCTCACACATTTACAAAAATTCCACACTTCCAGAAGAAAAGCAGCTGTTCAGAGTCAACCACATTGTTTATGCAAACAGTTTAGGTACAGTGAGCTACTTTTCTCAGGAAATGGTGACAAACCTTTAAAATGCAAATTTCCAAACACCAGCGAAGGGCCAGTTTTGCATGTAGGCATTTCTAAGAATGACAGTCTTATGACTGTTATATGAATTATTTTCTTCACAGCAGTTACAGCCCCAACTTAATTTTAGTGTCTTAAAAATTCTATTTAATAATGAATAACATGGTGATATAACATAGCATGGTGCTTATTTCATTTGCATCAGTTGCAACTTAATATGAAATATTAAGTTTCTGGGCTGTTAGATTTTGGAATTTTGGTGAATATTTAACAGGTTTCTATACAGAAGTTACTATGGTAATATTAGGTAATTATAATCTGTTCTTATTCAATTAACCTTTCAGTAAAATAGTTAGATAAAATAAAATAAGTAATGATTTCTGATTTAAAATTAAAATAAAAAATTTGTTTCATATTAATTATATAGGTTTGTTTTGTTTTATATTTTGTTAAATTTCTGTTTATAATTATGAAATTAAAAAAATCAATCATTTATCCGTTATTTTCTTGCCTGTTAATATAGTTATTTGCTTTATGTACTTTTATATACTATAATTCTGGAGAGAATATTCATATTGTGTTTCAAACTGAGTATATCTTGCTATAACATATGGCAATATATTATAGCAATATATTAGTAATAGAAGATGCAGTGAAAATCTTTTAAAAAAATTAATAACTTTATTTTAAGAGCAGTTTTATATTCCCAGCAATATTGAAAAGAACCTAAAGAGATTTTTCATATATGCCATCCCCCCTCACATGCATAGCTCCCCCCATTATCAATATCTCCCACCTGAGTGGTACATTTGTTACAACTGAGAAGCTTACATTGCTGGATCATAATAATCACCCAAAGTCCATAGTTTATATCTTAGTTCCCTCTTGGTATTGTACCTTCTATATAGTTGGACAAATGTATAATAATTGTACCTGCCATTAGAATACTTTCACTGCCCTGAAATTCGTCTCTCTTTTTTTATTCCTCCCTCCCAACTAACCCCTGTCAACTACTAATATTTTTGCTGTCTCCATAGTTTTGATATGTCCAGCATAGTCATATATTAAGGATAATATAGTGGATATCTTTTTCAATATTACAAAACATAAATTTCCAAGATAATTGAATGTATTCAATTAAGCTATACATTGTGCTTTTTTGCTTTTAGTTTATTAATGTAGGATTTAATGGCATATGCTTTACATGTTGAAAAAGCATAATTTATATAGACATTTGCCACATAATGAGGAGGGTTGAGGAAAATGACTTCATGCTGTGTACTACACAGCACTAACTGGATCATCCTTCTCTGTGAGATGGGTCCAGATAGACTAGAAGTGGAAAGGGACAATCTCAAGAGGCTGTACTTTATAAAACTGGAGTCAGAAAGTCTTTCCTATTTACCTTGCAGTTGGAAATAAGATGAGCTAGTGAATAGTATAGGCATACAAATATGTTTCTTGTTGACCTTCTTTCTTTGAGGGATCAGTTTGAAAACAGTCTATATTATTATAACATGACTCACTTATAACTAGGTTCTCCATCATGAAAAATGCCAAGAGAGTCATACTATTTTTGTTTAACTAAAGTGACAAAGATTTGTTGTTGTTGTTGTTTTTCCCACTAGGTAGTGGGACAACTGTTGGCACATCTTGGTAGCTCCAGTGAGTTTATGGTTCCTTTATATATATTTTATATATTAGAAAGTCCTCCCTGGCAACTTGCCATACCTCCCCGGCATTTCTTTATAAGCTTCTCTCTGACAAGGAGACAAGACTCAGATTGGATAAGCTTTTAAGGGAGTGCTATTTCCTCTGTGTGTGTTTTTTTGAAGGAGCTAAAATGAAAGCTGAATTTAAGCATTGTTTGTGCCCTACATAGGGTGAATGAATAGCTAGAACTAAGCAAACTTACCAGAATCTTCCCTAGGACAGGATTAGTGAAGGTAAGGACACTGATCTCTCTTAGGCTCTTCTGCACTGGCAGCTGAAAAGTCTTTGCAGGGATCCTTGACCCTGGTCTGTATGCTGTGTTTTGCCATAGAATAGAGTACAGTTTTCATAGACCTAGATTTTTTGTATTAGAGTGCTTTATCCTGAATAGTTTAAACTGAAGAGGTGGAGAAACTTGTGTTTCAACAAAATAAGTACAGTAATTTCCTCTTATACATGGGGGATACATTTCAAGACCCTTAGTGAATGCCTGAAAACATGAATAGTGCTGAACTCTATGCATACAATAATTTTTAAAAATACATATATATCTATAATAAAATTTAATGCATAAATTAGGCACAATAAGAGATTAATAATATCTAATGGTAAAGTGGATCAATTGTAACAATATACTGTAATAAAAGTTAAGTGAATTTGAGCTCACAAAATATCATGTACTATAGTCACCCTACTTTCTGCACTGATGTGAGATGGTAAAATGGCTATGTGATAAGTGAGGCAAATGCAGTAGGCATTGCCATGTAGTCTTGGGCTATTATTGACCTTCTATTTGACTATATGTCAGAAAGAAGATCATCTGCTTCACGTGATCTTGGATCCATGAGCCATGATGATATTGTTGGTTGGATGTTAGGTACAGATTATGTCAATGACTAGTGAGCAGATATCATATATAATGTGCATGCACTTGACAAAGGGATGATTCACATCTTGGGCAGACTGGGATGTAATGGCTCAAATTTTATCATACTACTCAGAATCTTATGCAATTTAAACCTTATGATGTATATACATCTGGAATTTTATTTATGGACCATGGTTGACCGTGGGTAACTGAATCTGCAGTCAGTAAAACCACCAATGTCATATTATGAAATATATATTTGGTCTTCAACCCCATTTTCTGTCATACAACTCCTAAAATCCTCAGAACTTCCAACATGATATCATTTGTATGCTAATGATTGACTTATGGCAGGCAGCCTCCAGATGGCTTCAGGGTGGGGCTCATCATCAGAGTGATCAGGGTGTGATTAGAGGGTTGGGGCTTCCAGCCCCACCCCTCACCACCTGGGATGTGAGAGGGGCTGAATGCTCAATTAATCAGTCATGCCTATGTAAGGAAGCTTTCATAAAATCCCAAAAGGATTGGATTTGGAGAGCATCCAGGTAGCTGTATTCAGCTACCTGGATGCTCTCATTCAATACATGAAGGCATATGGAGAATACATGGATGTTCCCAGAGGGTGAGTGCCCTGGGAGGACATGGAAGCGTGTTACTTTCCCCCCATATCTTGCACTATGCATCTCTTTATCTGTATCCTTTAATATTCTTTATAAGAAACTGGTAAATGTGTTTCCATGAGTTCTCTGAGCCACTCTAGTAAATTAATCAAACCAAAGAGGGGGTCCTGGGAAACCCAACTTGAAGTCCAACTGGAAGTTGATTAGAAGTTCTGGAGGCCCAGACTTGTAACTGCTGTGGGGGAATAGCCTTGTGGTACTGAGCCCTCAACCTGTGGGATCTGACATAATCCCCAAGTAGATAGTGTCAGAATTAGAGGGCACCCATCGGAATTGATTGTTTGCTTGTTGCTGGGGAAAAATACATATTTGGTCACAGAAATCTTCTGTGTTGATGATTGTTGTTGCGGTGTGAGAGAAGGGGAACATCATGTTGAATATGTGTTTTCTACACATACAGCAGATAAGGGGGGCTGCTGTTCTAGCTGCACCTGGTTCATTTGTCCAGAAATCATGTTCTTTGACAATGCCTGCTCATTATATTGATTCTACTAATGATGCCATTTTCTGTCAGTCTGATATGATTCTGTTAGAATTATGACTATTTTATACTGCAATTCACATGTAAGGTAACAAATTTTGATAATATATTCTTCTTTGCATTTGATAAGTATATGCTAAGCATGTAAGAAAGGAAATAAGGGTTCTTAATTCATTAGTTGCCTACAAATAGTATAAATAATAATTTTAGTATAGCCTCCAAGTATGTTTCTAAAGAACTGCTTTGTAACAAATCATGAGAGTCTCTGTAATAAAGCATCAAAGTCTTATAATTTTTTTCCTACAAGGTCTAAGGCATGTACAAAAGTTCATGATTTTTTTTTTCTTTTGAGATGAAGTCTCACTCTGTCACCCAGGCTGGAGTGGAATGGCACAATCTTGGCTCACTGCAACCTCTGCCTCCTGGGTTCAAGCGATTCTCCTGTCTCAGCCTCCCGAGTAGCTGGGATTACATACGTGTGCCACCACACTCAGCTAATTTTTTTTTGTATTTTTGTTAAGATGGGGTTTCACCATGTTTGTCCAGGCTGGTCTCAAACTTTTGACCTCACGTGATCCACCCGCCTTGGCCTCCCAAAATGCTGAGATCACAGGCATGAGCCACTGTGCCTAGCTGCATGATTTTTTTTTAAGTAAAGAGTCTTGCTATGTTGCCCAGGCTGTTCTCAAACTCCTGGGCTTCTCAAGTGATACTTCTGCCTCAGCCTTCTGAGTAGCTGAGATTATAGGGACAAGCCACTGTACATATATATATATATATATATATATATATATATATATATATATACACACACACACACACACACACACCCCAAGTATATGCCCCATAATGGGATTACTGGCTCAAATGGTATTTCCGGTTCTAGATCCTTGAGGAATCACCACACTGCTTTCCACAATGGTTGAACTAATTGACACTCCCACCAACAGTGTAAAAGCATTCGTATTTCTCCACATCTGCTCCAGCATCTGTTGTTTCCTGACCTTTAACGATTGTCATTCTAAATGGCATGAGATGGTATCTCATTGTGGTTTTGATTTGCATTTCTCTAATGATCAGTGATGATGAGCTTTTTTTCAGGTGTTTGTTGGCTGCGTAAATGTATTCTTTTGAGAAGTGTCTGTTCATATCCTTTGCCCACTTTTTGATGAGATTGTTTGTTCTTTTCTTGTAAATTTGTTTAAGTTCCTTGTAGATTCTAGATATTAGGCCTTTGTCAGATGGACAGATTGCAAACATTTCCTCCCATTCTGTAGGTTGCCTGTTCACTCTGATCATAGTATTGGAAGTTCTGGCCAGGGTAATCAGGCAAGAGAAAGAAATAAACGGTATTCAAATAGGAAGAAAGGAAGTCAAATTGTCTCTGTTTGCAGATGACATGATTGTATATTTAGAAAACCAAATTGTCTCAGCCCAAAATCTCCTTCAGCTGATAAGCAACTTCCTCATAGTCTCAGGATACAAAGTCAATGTGCAAAATTCACAAGCGTTCCTATACACCAGTAATAGAGCACTAAATCATGAGTGAACTCCCATACACAATTGCTACAAAGAGAATAAAATAGCAAGGAATACAACTCACAAGGGATTTGAAGGACCTCTTTAAGGAGAACTACAAACCACCACTCAAGGAAATAAGAGGACACAAACAAATGGAAAAACAGTCCATGCTCATGGATAGGAAGAATCAATATCTTGAAAATGGCCATACTTCCCAAAGTAATTTGTAAGTTCAATGCTATACCCATCAAGCTACCATTGACTTTCTTCACAGAATTAGAAAAAAATACTTTAAATTTCATATGGAACCAAAAAAAGAGCCCATATAGCCAAGACAATCCTAAGCAAAAAGAACAAAGCTAGAGGCATCATGCTACCTGACTTCAAACTATACTACAAGGCTACAGTAATGAAAACAGCATGGTAGTGGTACCAAAAGAGATCTATAGACCAATGGAACAGAACAGAGGCCTCAGAAATAATGCCATACATCTGCACCATCTGATCTTTGACAAACCTGACAAAAGCAATGGGGAAAGGATTCCCTATTTAATAAATGGTGTTGGGAAAACTGGCTAGCCTTATGCAGGAAACTGAAACTGGACCCCTTCCTTACACTTTATACAAAAATTAACTCAAGATGCATTAAAGACTTAAAAGTAAGTTCTAAATGTGTAAAAACCCTGGATGAAAACCTAGGCAGTACCATTCAGGACATAGGCATGGGCAAATACTTCATGACTAAAACACCAAAAGCAATGGCAACAAAAGCCAAAATTGAAAAATGGGATCTAATTAAACTAAAGAACTTGTGTGCAGCTTTATTTGGGAGTGTGCGTGGGGTACCTCTGAGTTTTAAAAATGAAGAAAATAAGTAGTCATGCTTTCCTGACTCTTTGGTAGACATAGCCTTTTAAGACAGTCATTCTGAGCTGTTACGGTCTTAGGGTTTTCTATACTACTAAAACTTATTGATGACATGTAACCAAGAACTTAATTTTTTTTAAAAAAAAGAAAAAGAAATCACCCAAATACACATTAAAAACCTCTTATAACATATGTGCACATTCATAGATAACATGTAGAACATGATTTTGTGTATTAAAACCTTGTAGAAAAGTTCAGACAGTGCACACAATGACTGCAACTTGGTCTTTGTAAAATCGGTGATATATATTTCAGATCTATCCACGTTGACCCAGTGAGGTATTCGATTTATTGTATGATCTAATGATATGCCATGTGATGACTGCAGCATATTTAATTATGCTGTCTTCATGCTGACACCATATGGACATAAATATGATGAGATACCAGCATGGATATGCTTATGTGATTGCTTTTAATGATTTGTACTATATTAGAAATGAAACAGAAGTATTGGAAATCCTAGCAAGCATAGCTGTATCTCTCCCATGGCTGTGTTGATTGCAACTGTTTCCCCCTTAAAGCATGTCTTTTTGACATGTCATGATCCTGAGAAAATCCAGTGTGTGCTTTTCAGAGAATGACAGTAAGGAGAGGAAATGGCCAATGGTCAAAGTGTTACTTGTCCTCTCGACTCCCCCTCATGAATGTTAAACTCTAAACTACTCAGGTCACAATTTAGAACCCCTTTGTTGATCCCTATAGAGTGTTCCCAGATGTCAGATGACAAATAGGCTTTTGAAGAAAAAACACCCTGTAAAGCCGTATTGCTCTGGTTTTTGTGTGTGAATGTGTGTGTGTGTGTGTGTGTGTATTTTTTTCTCTTCTGAAAACTGTAAATAGAATAATTTTCATTATGAATGAAAATATTTCTGTTCCATATTTATTTCCTGTCTCATGGCACCCTTCTCTTCTTGGATCTAGTAAGGATCTCAGCGTGTCTTATTTATACCTGCAACAAATTACATCATTCTTCATTTTTCATGTCAATTACTGACATGTTTTCAAGTCTTCACAAGTTATTTCTGAGGATGTTGGTGCATTGAGGAGAGGCAATGTCATTGTAGTTAAAGAAGTTTTTAAATAGGTTATGTTCAATAACATTTCAGAGCCCGTTTCTCTGGAAGGCATAGACATAGTGGTTTTATGCGTAGTTAAACATAAAATAGCTCCACGAAGTCTTGTGTACGTGAAAGTGTTCATATCCTGGAAGATTCTAATTTACTACTCAGTACTGTCTCCTGGAGAGGAAAATAGGTAAGATAGGCTGCTAAGCCTATGATAATAACTCATGATATGAGGTGAAAGCATAGAGACAAAATGAGAGATGATAGATACTCAAACCGATGTGAGTGAAGAACAGCTGTGAAAGAGTGTCTATGGGAGAGAGAAGGCCATGGGGCTGCTTTTGTGAAGAAGGAATTTGTACATGTTAGTCAAGTGTCTGATACATTTAACATTTTAATAAAGCAAAACCTTATCTTCACATGTGTCAGAATGGGATTGTACAGATGTCACAATACAGTAGTGGTGAGAATAATGAAGAAATGAATGTGGAGGGCAAAGAATGAAGTCCACCAATATGGATATTAGATTTATGAATGAAAAGGAGTGTATGTCAAATTGGGCAGAACAAAGAAAGTGGCTAGCTAGGTAATTTGGGGGTTTCTGATGAGGAGACTTGTGGGGAGTCACTTAATGGAAAGCGGAAGTTAGAAGGATGAGGGTGACCCCCAGGGTTTCATTTCTCCTCCCTAGAAGTTTTGCACATCAATGATATGTGCTTCGTTCACATCAGTTAGCATATTGGGATGCAGCTTAATCTAGAAAAAGTGTTTTTTTTTTTCTTTAGGGAAGGTGTGTCTGCTGAGGTAGTTATTTCATAAAAGGACCTGAGAGACCCCTATGGTATATTATTTCAAACTAGCTTTAGAAACAAAGTAATAAAAGAATGTATATCTTGAGTACTAAAAAAAACTACCAATATTCTTGGCAATCATGACACACACACACACACACACACATATATGTACGTATGTATATATTTGGTTGGTTACTAATAAGAAAAGAAGTCTCTTGTAATTTAGAGATTTTGTTTACCTTATTTACATGAGAATCTGATTATGCATGATTTCTTTGACATGTATGCTTTTGCAAAAGTGGAAAAAGAGATGGCAAAAGAGCTGAACTGCTGAATCTGGGAAATGTAGGAATCTTAGGAGCCTTCATGAGTACAAAGAAAATGAGTTTTTAAATTATGACTCTAAGTATAACTGAACTCACTTCAGATGCATTTAGAATATTTGCATAAAAGATGATTTGATTTTGGCTGCTCCAGAAACTACTGGAAGAAGGAAAGAGTACTAGAATTCAGATAAACCACAGTGACTCGTTACTTCTCTTTGTTACTATTGGGAATCAGAGACATAGATTTTGTTGATATTAGTCATTCAAATGAAATAAACATGAATGTGCATACATTGGCTTTGTTTTTCAAGGAGCTAACTTTTGGATACAATAGCAATTTAATAAAAATTCCTTAGAGAACAACATGATACTTCAAACCAGACTATTTTAGAAACAAGAATAATGTTGAATTCATTAATTGATTCATAAAATGGTTATTTTCAATGAATATTGGAGTCATTTCCAAATGTGAAAGCTTATTAATATCTAATGCTTGTAGCAGTTTTATTTTGTAGAAGTATGTCAATATTGATAAATGATGATACTTTTTATTGAGGTTTACATATTATACCTTATTGCCGTGAGTAGGTGAAAAAACTTTCAGAAGGCTGAACTACAGAACACAAGAAACTTGGGCAATAATTACACCACATGGGTCTGAGAAATAATGAATACTGTCTACTAGGATTCACCAAACATATATCCAAGCTGATCAATTTAGGACGCTTCCACTGAGGAGATGTGAAGTGTACATTCAGCTGAAGTGTCATCGTAATTGTGTACCTTCTCAGTTATTGGGCAAGTTAAAGAGCATGATGAATGGTTGTAGTATAATGGTGTATTTCCTTCTCATCTCTTGCACTAAAGACATGTGAGAGCACGTACCACCTGCTTTGACACTGATTCCCAGGTGCATGAGTTGCTCCTCTGTTTTTAGACCACATTTGTTTTTATCCCTCCGCATATCCACATTGATACTGACACTGTTTCATTCTAGTTTTAGACATGTGACAAATCATATCACGTTTGAAATTGTAAGTGTATATTTCATGAAGCCTGTATTGGTGTTTTCTTCAGTGTATTTCTGTCATGTTCCAGTCCCAAGACATAAAGTATAAAACTTAAAAACCTAAACTAATAGGGGCAGGAGGATACAGCTTGATGGTAACAGTGCATGAATGTATGGATAATTTTATCATATTTACATATGACTGATTATGTATCCCTTTTGCTTTTCAGTGTGTTCTCAGAAACAACCAGCCTTGAAGGTAATTACACATTCATTTCTGTTTTGAACTATTAACTATATAGTCTGTGAAATATACTTTATGTATTGATTATTTTGTCTCAAATTCCATTCAGGCTACAAGTGACAAGAAAGATTCTGTTTCGAATATAGCCACAGAAATAAATGATGGACAAAAATCTGGGACAGGTAATTTTGCAATACACATTTAATGTCATGTTCACTCAGGATAGAAGAGAACTTCTCTTCCCTGAATAAATCACAGGGGGCTCATTGAATCTGCACATTCTGATTCAGCAGGCCTGAGATTCTGCTTTTGTAATAAGTTCTCGGGTGACACTGATGTTACTGTTCCTTGGCCATGATCTGAGTAGTAAGATTATATTCTTCCCCACAGTGAAATTGGCAAGAACGATTGGAGAGCAGTGCAAGATATAACAGGCTAAGGGACAGCATATTCTTGCTTTAATTCTACAGCCTGTTTCCTTCGTAAAGGGAAGGAGAAAGAGATTAAGTAATAAAAATTATAGGCGTCAGATCATATTGTTAAAACCACATGGAAGAAGTGATTGGAATAACCCATAAACAATGTAGAAAGAGAACTAAGGAGACGTCTGATGTGGTAATTATTTTACTCAAGGAAGAGGGATTGAGAGGCAAGAAGGAGGGAAAAGGAGACGTTATTTATGTAATTTGGGGGTTTCTGCTGCAGAAAACTGATGGGACTCAACTTCAGATGCATTTGGAATATTTGCATAAAAGAAGATTAGATTTTGGCTGCTCCAGGAACTACTGGAAGCAGGATAGAGTGCTAGAATTGTGATGACACACAGTGACTCATTACCCCTCTTTGTTACTGTTGGGCATCAGAGATATATGTTTTTTTGGTATTAGCTATTCGAATAGGATAATCATGAATATGCATACATTGGCTTTGTTTTTCAAGGAACTAACTTTTGGATAAAATAGCAATTTAATGAAAATACTTTAGAGAATAACATGATCCTTCAAACCAGATATTTTAGAAACAAAAATAATGTTGAATTCATTAATTGACTCCTAAAGTGGTTATTTTCAATGAATATCAAAGCAATTTCCAAATGGAAAAGCTTATTCATATCTAATGCTTTTAGTAACATTATTTTGTATAAGTATGCCAATTTTGGTGGTTTATTATACTTTTTGATGAGGTTTATATATTATACCTTCTTGCCATGAGTGGATGAAGAAACTTTCTGAAGGCTAAACTAGAGGATACGAGAAATGTAGGCACATTATGACACCACAGGGGTGTGAGAAATAAAGAATATTATATACTAGGATTCACCAAACATATATTTAAGGTGATCAGTTTGGGACACTTCCACAGAGCACTTGAGAAGTGTACATTCAACTAAAGTGCCATTATCATTGTGTACCTGCTCAATTGTCAGGCAAGTTTAAGAGCATGATAAATATTTGTAGTATAACGGTATAAATCCCTCTGATGTCTTACATGAAAAACATGCAGGAGCATTAGTCACCTGCTTTGACATTGATTCCCAAGTGTATGAGTTGCTGCTCTGATTTTAGATCGCATTTTTCCTCATCACTCGGCATATCCACATTGATATAGACACTGTTTTATTGTAGTAACAGACATATGAAGAATAATATCACATATGAAATTGGAAGTGTTTGTTTTGTGAAGACTATACTTCTGTTTTCTACAGTGTAATTCTGTCATGTTCGTGTCCCAATGCACAAAGTAGAAAACATCAAAGCCTATGCTAATTCAGGCAGGAGGATACAGCTTGATGCTAACACTGCATGAAAGTATGGATAACTTTATCATATTTACATACGAGTGATTATGTGTCCCTTTTGGTTTTCAGTGTCTTCTCAGAAACAACCGGCCTTGAAGGTATTACACTCTTCATTCATATTTTGAATTATTAACTGTATAGTCTATGAAATATACTGTATGTATTGATTATTTTGTTTGAAATCCCATTCAGGATACAAATGACAAGAAAGACTCTGTTTCGAACATAGCCACAGAACTAAAAGATGAACAAAAATCTGGGACAGGTAATTTTGCAATACACATTTAATGTCATGTACACTCAAGATAGAGGAGAACTTGCCTTCCCCAAATAAATCAGCAGGGGGCTCATTGAAGCTGCTCATTCTGATTCAGTGGGCCTGAGATTCTGCATTTGTAATAAGTTCTGGAGTGATGGTGATTCTGCTGATTTTTGGCCATGATCTGAGTAGTAAGATTATAGACTTCCCTACATTGAAATTGGGAAGAAGAACCATTGGAGAGCAGTTCAAGACATAACAGGCTGAGAGGACAGCATAATTTTGCTTTAATTCTACAGCATGTTTCCATCAAGAGGGGAAGGAGAACAAGATGAAGTACTAGAAATTATAGGCGCCAGATCACATTGCTAAAACCAGAGGGAGGAAGTGATCATAATAATCCATAAATACTATAGAACGAGAAGTAATGAGACCGCTGATGTAGTAATTATTTTCCTCAGGGAAGAGGGATTGTGAGGCAGGAAGAAGGGAAAAGAAGTTATTTATATAATTTTTGGGGCTTCTGCTGAGGAAACCTGAGGGAACTCACTTCAGATGGTTTTAGAATGTTTGCATGAAGGAAGATTTGATTTTGGCTGCTCCAGGAACTACTGGAAGCAGGATAGAGTGCTAGAATTGTGATAAACCACAGTCACCTGTTACCCCTCTTTGTCATTATTGGGCATCAGAGATATATGTTTTGTTGTTATCAGTTAGTCAAATGAGATAAATGTAAATATGCATACACTGGCTTTGTTGTTCAGAGAGAAAACTTTTGGATAAAATAGCAATTTAATGAAAATACTTTAGAGAATAACATGATCTTTCAAGCCAGACTTATTTTAGAAACAAAAATAATGTTAAATTCTTTAATTGACTCCTAAAATATATATTTTTAATGAATATTGGAGTGATTTCCAAATGGACAACGTTATTCATATCTAATGCTTGTAGCAACTTTATTGTGTGTAAGTATATCAAATTTGATAATTTTTCATACATTTTGATTAGGTTTGTATATTATACCTTGTTCCCATGAGTGACTGACAAAACTTTCTGAAGGTTAAACCAGAAAATACAAAAGTGCAAGCTCATTATTATACCACATGGGTATGAAAAATAATGAATACCATATAATAGGATTCACCAAACATATATCCAAGCTGACCAATTCAGGAAACTTCCACTGAGGAGCTTTGAAGTGTGCATTCATCGAAAGTGTAATTGTCATTGTGTACCTGCTCAATTGTCAGGCAAGTCAAGGAGCATGATGAATATTTGTAGTATAATGGTTTAAATCCTTCTGATGTCTTGTATGAAAGACATGCGTGATCCTGGCTCACTTCAACTTTCACCTTCTGGGTTCAAGTGATTCTCCTGTCTGAGTCTCCTGAGTAGCTGAGTTAACAGGTGTGCACCACCAACCTGGTAATTTTTGTATTTTTACTAGAGACCGGCTTTCACCATATTGGCCAGGTTGGTCTCAAACTCCTGACCTCAAGTGATCCACCCACCTCGGCCTCACAGACTGCTGGGATTACAGGCGTGACCCACCGAGCCCTGCCTACATGATTTTAAAAAATTTTTTTTTAACTTTTTAAAAATAAAGATAGAGTGTTTCTGTGTTCCCCAAGCTGGTCTGAAATGCCTGGGCTTCTCAAGTGATACTTCTGCCTGAACCTTTTGAGTAGCTGAGATTATAGGAACAAGTCACTGTGCTCTTTAATGTTTTTAATATTTTATAGGTTCCTATTGATTTAAAATGCATTTTACTTTTTGTTTAATAGTGCTTCCTGCTGTTGAACAGTGTTTAAACAGGTATGATTTCATAGATTTTTTAAAGTGATATGTTAACTTAGTGAATAGAGAGAATAGAAACTAGTATCCATTTAGTGTTCTACTCTGTGCTAGACACCATATTACATGCTTAATATTTATCATGTCATGTCATCTCCACACAGCTTTACAAACTATTTGTGCTATTATTGCTTTTTTACTAATTAGGGAACTCTGCTTTAAAGAGGTTGAAATATTGGCTCATGATTCCACAGTTAACAGGTAGCCAACCCATGATTTGGCCATCATCCTGCCTGACTCTCTAATCACTTCATTTGCCCCTAAGCATAGATGGATACAGACCTATGCAGCAATATGATCACGGTACTGGTTTAACTCAGATCAATTCAGAAAGTCGCATTTTGTTATATATTAACTCTCTTTAGAGTGTTCCTTAGAAGCCTGGCTACTCCAAAAGTTTGTCCAAGTATTTTGGAAATGGCAGTGGTAACCATATTACATTTTTTTTAACCATCAAAATTTTAAAGGCAGATATCAGTTACCTGTGTCCACAGGACCCTAAGTTTTTCGTAAGCAAGACCAGGCCAGTCCTCGAAAAATATTATCTTACTGTGCATGGAGATTGTCTAAATATAGACCATGTTATGTTAACTATATTTAGCATATATTAAAAGGATATTTCTAATTCATTTCTCTACTTACTGCCTGCCCAGTTAGGTTTTCTCTTTAAGTGAGTACCCTGCCTAGTTCACTGTAGCTTTTTCTTATTTTCTGGATTCTTCTTTTTTCCTTCTATGACATTTTAGTATTTTCTTGATTTCTTTTCACTTTCTCTACTGCTTTTCTTAGGGTTTAAGATCTTCTTTTATAGTTTTCATGTATGGCAGCTAAATATTCCCCATTTTCTTACAGACACAATCAGAGGTGCATAGAATTTCAGAATGTTAAGAAATCCTAGAGACTAAACAAAATATCCTCTAGTACTTGAATCCTTGCCTAACATCCTGATGAAGTGGTTGTTCAGGTGGAGAACCTGAAACTTAGAGAGACAAAATTATTTGGATACAGTAAATCAGAGAAATGAGAATTGCACTCAGGTTTCTTAGTTCAAAACCCAGTCTTCTTTTACATCATTCTGTCATTGAGTGATTTTAGTTTTAGAAAGAGGGAGTGGCTCTAGTGAACACAGTGGAAGAGGATGAGAATGGAATGAGCTGTTGAACCCAATGAAAGTGGATAAGAATGGAATTTGCAGGGGACAGCCAAATTTGAAGAGAAACAAACTCTTAGTTGGATAGAAATGAAGGTTTCAGGAAAAAATCTGAATATTTGGTTTCATGCAAGTTTGATAAAGATAAGGGAATTGAAAACACAGGATGTTGGGAGCTATCAAGAAAGGCATATTAGAATACGGCATTCAAGGAGTTCTGAAGAGGTTGCTTCCTTTTTGTTTGTTTAACTGGAGGAACTGACAAACTTCAAGGTTTTATTGAAAAATGTTAAAAGAATTTGAGCCACTGGAAAGAGTCTCTGGAGCAGATAGGAATGTGGTGTCATCCTCTTCCATCCCAGCTTACAGAGGACTTAGAATCCCTCAAGGACTAGGGAGCTGGAGATTGCTTAAGTACATAGATCTGTGACCCAGAGTGGATGTCTCCTTTTTTCTGACTCTTTTCTCAATTCTCTCATGTACATGTAGGGTAGGGCAAATGTAGGATTGGCCGGCAAAATGGCAATGAAGCTTCATTTGGGTAGTTGGTAACATGCATATGCTTGGGGTGGGTGACTGAGACTAACTTACTTTCCAGAAGCAGAGGAATAGAGAGCTCCTACTCTCAATTATGTTAGCCCATCTTTTGAGGAATCTGGGCTTTCCTAGGCTGAAGATGTAGATTGGAGATTGCCACAGATCCCTGCAGAAGAGGGATCCAGAAGTGGGAGCCCATAGGAAGGAAGATATTTAGATAGTGATGAATGAAATGAAACTATAAGTACTTAGGAGGGAGACTTTTCCAGCAGTCTCTCTCTTGGGTATCTGAGTGTCTATGAAGGTTCTTAAGCTTACTGGTTTTTGTGGATTTGAATAAGGCAGGATCTATATAATGACAATAATTGGATTTTAAAATTTTTAATGTTTTAATCTTCTGTGAAGAATATTCCCAATAACAACCTAACAACATATACATTTGTACTTTGACTTTTGCACACTCAGCTTTCAAACATTTGCAGTGTTTCAGGGGGCTCCCTGTAGTGTTCTAGGGTGAAGAGAATCAATGGGCCCTCTTTAAGTAGCTTACATGCTGAAGATCCAAGACTCCCATTTTCCCGTGACACAGATTAGTCTTTGAATCAGAAATAGATAATGAAGAAGAGACAGTGCCTTTTCTACCTTGTTTTAGGTTATCAGGTTTACTCCAGTTCAGTAACAAAAGTTGTGTCAGATATCAACTGGATTTTCAGTTTAGCCTTTAGGGTAGATAATTTATAAGGACAAATTATTGTCTGGCTGTGCTGTTATAATGCCTGTCACTATTTGTTATGGGTTTAAGGGTGAGTCTGCATTGGATATTTCATAGGTTGGGAGAGGTGGAGGCAGAAATAGGTAACCGAAATGTTTTCTAAAACGGAAGCCATATCTTATTTATACCAAGAAATATTATTTAATATGCAGATAACTGAGTTTCCTCAGACTTTGTTTTACCATTTCTTTTGGAGGGGACATGCATGTATAGACTGACGGTTTTTGTTTTCTTTTAAGAAATGAACGTGCTCATTTTTGTTGTATCTTTTTGCTCTGTAGGAGTCTCTACAGACCGGATGCTGTTGCACAGCCTGTGACAGAGGATGAGTTTGCTTTGGAATCTGCAGTAGAGTACTCTCTTGTGAAATTAATTTTCTCACTCTGAATCTCATTTTTTATATTATTTTCTTCTAAAACTTAGCAGTTGTCTACCTATCATTGTTTTATGTTAGTATTAAAACTTTTATTAGAGATAACCATTTTAAAGAAATGGGAGGGGTTAATTTTAATTTTTTTTTACTTTGGCAAATAACAAATAGCTCATAAATTCTTTGAGAGGTGTGATCTGAAAAAAAATTTGCTGGAAAATACACAGTGACAGAAAAATGGTGTTCGGTGACGCTTTCCCACAATAGAGGAGATACAAATTTTGGTCTAGGCTTATTTGAGTGTTTTTACTTTGAGTTGTATATCATATGAGTATGACTAATAATACCTCTGTTTAAATGAATCTTTAATACATCAGATGACTTATCATAGAAATCATGGAATCACTCTGTTACACGTAGCATGTGGTTTCTTTTTATTTCTTGTACACATATTTTGATATCATACACTATTTTTACAGAGAGCTATTTCCTTATTTTTATTCGTGGCTCTATAATTAGACTAAAATAATATTAGAAATTGTGGAAATTTAACTAGACATGGTATCATGTCCATGTAATCCCACCTATTCAAGACATGAAGCCAGGAGAATTTCTTGAGCCCAGGAGTTTAAGACCAAGCTTGGCAATATAACAAGAGCTTATCTCTAATTTTAAAAACTTGTGGAAGTTTAGAAATTTAAATTCTGTTCTCAAATCTGTATTAGAGAAGGTTTACACAGTGTTTTCCAAGCCTTTTTTATTTAGAGTATACTTTAAACTCTTTATTTAATTGAAAAATATGCATTTTGTTTAAAATAACCTGTTTGATAAACAGAGACTCTTCATATTCCTATGGTCAGACTTTAATTTCACAAGGTTTTTGCATTGTAATTAAAAAGAATCCACTCAGGGTCTTTGTATCTCATTCTAAATTTCAAATTTCAGAGGCTTTTGTGCTTAGTTATTGAAAAAATAATTGTAAAGCTCCTGCATTACTACGAGCCACTTGAAACTAGAAAACCTATTTGTATGTATCCTGGAATACACAGAATAAGGTCTTGCATGTAAGAAACATTTTAGTAGTTTTTAATGTAAATCAACAAACAAGGAAATGGGCTTTTTTATAATGGAATGTTACAGGTAACATAATATGCATGACATATCTAATAATTAAATCTATCAAATTTCTTGAATGTTTTGAATTTATCTTTTCTTCCAATGTTGAGAATGTATAGGTTGAGGTGACTTATGTTGAGAAAATATGTCATATAGAAGAAAATAAAATTTAGAAAAGATGAAAAGGAAATAGGAAATGTGGCCTGTTAGGATTTTAGATTAAATTTTCTTAAATTTTTAAAGCCCCAATCATGTTCTATTAAATACATATTTTTCAGGACATACATTACTCTTTCGAATTCTGAATAAAAATTCTTTCTCCAGGTGTTAAGTTGCTGGAATTTTATTGTTGTTGTTTTTTCCCCTCTCTCTCTCTCTCTGTAGTAAGAATGTGTCAGTTTTCAGATCAATCATCATGGTTAATTCTTGGGATGTGTTATTTTATAGTAAACAAATGAAACTCTTTATTACATAAGTATTTACACAAAACAAATTGTCGAGTAAATGCTAACCAGTATTATTAGGCATATATTATGAACACAAGCTTTTCTTTTAAGCTCATATTTGATTGGCCATGCCTCTTTTTTTGTTTGTTTCTCCCTCCTTCCCTTTGTTTAAGAATGATTTACCTCAGTCTAAGTTTCTCCTTGCAGCCCACATGTCTTTAGTGTCTATTCTTTCATTTCACTTCTGTTTCTATTGTCAGGATACCTAGTTACAGCTGTCTATTCAGTAGCTATGTGTGGCCTTGATTCATGAATCATTGCTCCATACGGTGGATGGTTGCTTTTTTCTGTCTTTTTTGGAAGGAGCTGAAGTTATACAACAATTTGTTTTTAGCTTTTGACACACTGAATAGAAGCAACTTGTACTGTTTCTGATGCCAACCCATTTAAATATAGTACTACTAAAAACTACATTCTCACATTTTTCCCACAAAATGCAATTCACACAAATATACATCATGCATACCTATTTTGAAAAATAATGTGATTAATTTACTTTTTTATTATTAGTTTTATTCAGTAATACTCTAAATTACATATGAGTACATTTTTGTCCTAGTTTGTTGTGGCTAATAAAAGAAACTAATGGATATCATAGTATTTGTATAATAATCAACTGGGGTTGAAAGGAGTAACATTTTGAAAATATCTGTCTCACCAATCATAACCATCACCCCATGTGAATATGTAGATAAGTAAATGGCAGACTTGAGGTTTGAATCTACATATGAGTGACTTCAACGTCCATACTTTTCCTGTTAGATCATGTAGTAATGGTGGTTATTATCATTATTTTAACTTGCTCCATGTTATTCTTAAACCTATTGTGTTTTTCTTCTAGACTATTTCAAAACTATACATCCCAGAGAGAAGGATTATTTCTCTATGATTGATAGAAGATGGTAAGCTATTTGAAGCCTGCCTATTGCAGTATTTACTGATTCTTCATTTGTTTTTTTTTTTTTTATCTTTTTCAAACACAGTCTTACTAGTCCGCAGCCCAGGCTGGAGTGCAGTGGTGCAATCTTGGCTCACTGCAGCTTCCACCTCCTGGGTTCAAGTGATTCTCCTGCCTCAGCCTCCCGACTAGCTGGGATTACAGGTACACACCACCACACCTGGCTAATTTTTGTATTTTTAGTAGAGGTGGAGTTTCACGATGTTGTCCAGGCTGGTCTCAAACTTTTGACCTCAAGTGATTCCCCTGCCTAGGCCTCTCGAACTGCTAGGATTACAGGCGTGACCCACCACACCAGGCCTTGTTGATTATTATTATTTTTTTATAAGGATAGAGTCTTGCTATGTTGCCCAGGCTGGTCTCAAATTCCTGGGCTTCTCAAGTTATACTTCTGCCTCAGCCTTCTGAGTAGCTGGGATTATAGGAACAAGCCACTGTGCTCTTTTATGTTTTTAGTATTCTATAGTTTTCTATTGTTGATTTAAAATGCATTTTACTTTTTCTTTCATAGTGCTGCCTCCTGTTGAAGATTGTTTTGACAGGTATGATTTCACAGATTTTTTAATGTGATATGTTAACTAAGTGAATAGAGAGAATAGAAACTAGTATCTGTTTAGTGTTCTACTCTGTGCTAGACACCATATTACATGCTTAACATTTATCATGTCATGTCATCTTCACACAACTTTACAAACTATTTGTGCTATTATTGCTTTTTTACTAATTAGGCAACTCTGCTTTAAAGAGGTTGAAATATTGGCTCATGATTCCACAGTTAACAGGTAGCCAACCCAAGATTAGACCATCATCCTGCCTGGCTCTCAAATCACTTCATTTGCCCCTAAGCATAGATGGATAGAGGCCTATGCAGCAATGGGATCACGGTACTGATTTACATCGGATCAATTCAGAAAGTCACATTTTGTTATATATTAACTGTCTTTAGAGTGTTATTTAGAAGCCTGGCTACTCCAAAAGTTTGTCCAAATATTTTGAAAGGGCAGTGGCAACCATATTACTTTTTTTTTTTAACCATCAAAGTTTTAAAGGCAGTTATCAGTTATCTGTGGCCACAGGACCCTAAGTTTTTCATAAGCAAGACCAGGCCATTCCTAGAAAAATATTATCTTACTGTGCTTGGAGAATATCTACATATAGTCCATGTTATGTTAACTATATTTAGCATATATTAAAAGGATATTTCTAATTCATTTCTCTACTTACTGCCTACCCAGTTAGGTTTTCTCTTTAAGTGAGTACCCTGCCTCGTTCGCTGAAGCTTTTTCTTATTTTCCGGATACTTTTTTTTCCTTCTGTGACACTTTAATAATATTTTCTTGATTTCTTTTTACTTTCTCCTCTGCTTTTTTTAGGGTTTATGATCTTCTATTATAGTTTTCATTTAAGGCAGCTAAATATTCCCCATTTTCCTGTAGACAAAATCAGAGGTGCATAGAATTTCAGAATGTTAAGAAATCCTAGAGACTAAACAAAATATCTTCTAGTACTTGAATCCTTGCTTAACATCCTGATCAAGTGGTTGTTCAGGTGGAGAATCTGAAACTCAAAGACAGAAAATTATTTGGATACAGTAAATCAGAGAAATGAGAATTGCACTCAGGTTTCTTAGTTCAAAACCCAGTCTTCTTTTACATCATTCTGTCATTGAGTGATTTTAGTTTTAGAAAGAGGGAGTGGCTCTAGTGAATACAGTGGAAAAGGATGAGAATGGAATAATGAGCTGTTGAACCCAATGAAAGTGGATAAGAATGGAATTTGCAGGGGACAGACAAATTTGAAGATGTAGATTGGAGATTGCCATGGATCCCTGCAGAAGAGGGATCCAGAAGTGGGAGCCCATAGGAAGGAAGATATTTAGACAGTGATGAATGAAATTAAGCTGTAAGTACTCAGGAGGGAGACTTTACCAGCAGTCTGTCTCTTGAGTATCTGAGTGTCTATGAAGGTTCTTAAGCTTGCTGGTTTTTGTGGACCTGAATAAGGCAGGATCTATATAATGACAATAATTGGATTTTATAATTTTTAATGTTTTAATCTTCTGTGAAGAATATTCCCAAAGTACATTTGTACTTTGACTTTTTTTACACTCAGCTTTCAAACATTTGCAGTGTTTCAGGGGGCTCCCTGTAGAGTTCTAGAGTAAAGAGAATCAATGGGCAATCTAAGTAGCTTACATGCTGAAGATCCAAGACTCCCATTTTCCCGTGACACAGATTAGTCTTTGAATCAGAAATAGATAATGCAGAAGACACAGTGCCTTTTCTACCTTGTTTTAGGTTATCAGGTTTACTGCAGTTCAGTAACAAAAGTTGTGTCAGATATCAATTGGATTTTCAGTTTAGTCTTTAGGGTAGATAATTTATAAAGACAAATTATTGTCTGGCCATGCTGTTATAATGCCTGTCACTATTTGTTACGGGTTTAAGGGTGAGTCTGCACTGGATATTTCATAGGTTGGGAGAGGTGGAGGCAGAAATAGGTAACTGAAATGTTTTCTAATACAGAAGCCATATCTTAATTATACCAAGAAATATTATTTAATATAAGGATAACTGACCTTCCTCAGACTTTGTTTTACCATTTTTTTTTTGGAGGGGACATGCATGTATAGACTGATGGTTTTTGTTTCCTTTTAAGAAATGAACGTGCTCATTTTTGTCATATCTTTTTGCTCTGTAGGTGTCGCTACCTACTGGATAATGTTGCACAGCCTGTGACAAAGGATAAGTTTGCTTTGGAATCTGAGGTAGAGTACTCTCTTGTGAAATTAATTTTCTCACTCTGAATCTCATTTTTTGTATTATTTTCTTCTAAAACTTAGCAGTTGTCTACCTATCATTGTTTTATGTTAGTATTAAAACTTTTATTAGAGATAACAATTTTAAAGAAATAGGAGGGGATAATTTTAATTTTTTTTTACTTTGCAAATAAGAAATAGTTGATAAATACTTTGAGAGGTGTGATCTAAAAAAAAAATTGTTGGAAAATACATAGTGACAGAAAAATGTTGTTTGGGAACGCTTTCCCACAACAGAGGAGATACAAATTTTGGTCTAGGCTTATCTGAGTAAGTGTTTTTACTTTGAGTTGTATATCATATGAGTATGACTAATAATACCTCTGTTTAAATGAATGTTTGTTACATCAGATGACTTATTATGGGAATCATGGAATCACCCTGTTACACATAGCATATAGTTTCTTTTTATTTCTTGTACACCTATTTTAACATCATACAGTATTTTTGCAGAAAGCTATTTCTTTATTTTTATTCTTGGTTCTATATAATTAGACTAAAATAATATTAGAAATTGTGGAAATTTTAACTAGACATGGTACCATGTGCCTGTAGTCCCACCTATTCAAGAGATCAAGCCAGGAGAATTTCTTGATTCCAGGAGTTTAAGACCAAGCTTGGCAATATAGCAAGAGCTTATCTCTAATTTAAAAAAGTTGTGGAATATTAGAAATTTAAATTCTGTTCTCACACCTGTATTAGAGAGGGTTTACACTGTGTTTTCCAAGTCTTTTTTATTAAGAGTATACTGTAAAATCTTTATCTAATCGAAGAATATGCATTTTGTTTAAAATAACAACCTGTTTGATAAGCAGAGACTCTTCATATTTCTGTGGTCAGACTTTAATTTCACAAGGTTTTTGCATTGTAATTAAAAAAAATCCACTCAGGGTCTTTGTATCTCATTCTAAATTTCAAATTTCAGAGGCTTTTGTGCTTAGTTATTGAAAAAATAATTGTAAAGCTCCTGCATTACTATGAGCCACTTGAAGCTAGAAAACCTATTTGTATGTATCTTGAGTACCCAGAATAAGGTCTTGCATGTAAGAAACATTTTAATAGTTTTTAATGTGAATCATCAAACAGGGAAATGGGCTTTTTTTCTTAATGGAATGTTACAGGTAACATAATATGCATAAGATATCTAATAATTAAATCTATTAAATGTCTTGAATGTTCTGAATTTATCTTTTCTTCTAATGTTTAGAATCTATAAGTTGAGGTGAGTTATGCTGAGAAAATATGTCATAGAATAAAATGAAAATTGGAAAAGATGGAAAGGAAATAGGAAAGGTGGATTCAGCGTGTCTTCTAATATCTTCCAACTGGAAGTTAGATTAGGATTTTAGATTAAATTTTCAAAGCCCCAACCATGTTCTATTAAATACATATTTTTCAGGACATACATTACTCTTTTGAATTCTGAATAAAAATTCTTTCTCCAGGTGTTAAGTTGCTGGAATTCTATTGTGTTTTTTTTCCTCTCTCTCTCTCTCTCTCTCTCTCTCTCTCTTTGTAGTAAGAATGTTTCAGCTTTCAGGTGAATGATCATGTTTAACTCTTGGGATGCGTTATTTTATAGTAAACAAACTAAACTTTTTATTACATAAGTATTTACACAAAACAAATTGTTGAGTAAATGCTAACCAGCATTATTAGGCATATATTATGAACACAAGCTTTTCTTTTAAGCTCATATTTGATTGACTGGTCATGTCTCTTTTTTTGTTTGTTTCTCCCTCCTTCCCCTTTGTTTAAGAATGATTTACCTCAGTCTAACTTTTTCCTTGCAGACCACATGTCTTTAGTGTCTATTCTTTCGTTGCACCTGTTTCTGTTGTCAGGATACTTAGTTACAGCTTTCTATTTAGTAGCTATGTGTGGCCTTCATTCGTGAATCATTGCTCCATAAGGTGGATGGTTGCTTTGTTCTGTCTTTTTTGGAAGGAGCTGAAGTTATACAATAATTTGTTTTTAGCTTTTGACACACAGAATAGAAGCAACTTATACTGATTGCGATGCTAGCCCATTTAAATATAGTACTACTAAAAACTACATTCTCACATTTTTTTCCACAGAAAGTAATTCACACAAATATATATCATGCATAAATATTTTGAAAACTAAAGTGATTAATTGACTTTTTATTGTTAGTTTTGTTCAGTATTACTCTAAATTACATATGAGTAAATTTTTGTCCCAGTTTGTTGTGGTTAATAAAAGAAACTAATGAATATCATAGTATTTGTATAATAATCAACTGGGGTTGAAAGGAGTAACATTTTGAGAATATCTGTATCACCAATCATAATCATCATCTCATCTGAATATGTAAATAAGTAAATGGCAGACTTGAGGTTTGAATCTACATACGAGTGACTTCAAAGTCTATCCTTTTTGTGTTAGATCGTGTAGTAATGGTGGCAATTATCATTATTTTAACTTGCTGCATGTTATTCTTAAACCTATTGTCTTTCTTCTAGAGCATTTCAGAACCATACTTTATGAACAGTAGGACTATTTCTCAACAATCTGCAGAAAAGTGTAAGCTATTTGAAACCTGACTATTGTATTATCTACTGATTCTTTTTTTTTCTTTTTCTTTCTTATTTTTTGTAGACAGAGTGTTACTCACTGTTGCCCAGGCTGGAGTGCAGTGGCATGATCTTGGCTCACTGCAACTTCCACCTCCTGGGTTCAAGTGATTCTCCTGCCTCAGCCTCCCGAGTAGCTGGGATTACAGGTGTGCACCACCACACCTGGCTATTTTTGTACTTTTGGTAGAGATGGAATTTCACCATGTTGGCCAGGCTGGTCTTGAACACCTGACCTCGTATGATCTGCCTGCGTCGGCCCCCCAAAGTGCTGGGATTAAAGTTGTGAGCCCCCGCACCCGGTTCTTATTTATTGATTCTTAATTACACGCATTTCATCTACTCTTGACTTTGTTTTTACTGTAGTAGATGCTGCATGTGGCATTGTAAAAACAGAAAATGAAACCTTGTTTGAAGACCAAAATGTTGATAAGGTAAATGAAGATATGGTTAAAAGCCAACATAGAATAGTCAGAGTCCAGTCCTGTTCACCAACTCACTCTTATCTGTTAATGATCTCTAGTTTTACAATGGTAAATTGTTTTATTTGGAAAATATTTTTCCCATGCTTTATTCACTTGCCATCTCCCTGTCTTTATAACGATGACGAGGATCCTATAAAGGAATGGAAGTTCTCCAGGTAATAATAGAAAAGAAGTGTAACAACAAGGGAAATATACGCATGGGACTAGGATTCCTAAAAGGTCGTGGGAGTAAATGATTGTTAGGTTTGCCATTAGGGAAGGAAAGAAGTAGAAAGCAACCTGAAAGAACAGCTCCACAAATACAAAGGTGAGGAGGGGAAAGAAGTAAGAATACAGAATTGAATAAGAGTGTCAAGATGACAAAGATTAGTATAAAACACCTCAATAACGGTGAATTTAAATGACAGTAGAATGTCTCCATATCATATTATAGAATTATTTTAAATATAGACTAGGAAAAGAAAGCCAAGTAATTAAAAAAATGCTCAGATTCTTCTGAGTGACTTACGGGTGATTTTAATAAAGGATTGGAAGAAAATTTATGGGTGACTATATTTAACATTCTGTTTTACATTTAAAAATAGCCAGGAGAGAATAACTTGAATATTTCTAGTTTAAATAAAACATACATATTTAAGGTAATGTGTCTCTCTGTTACCCTCATTAGATTATATAGATGGATCAAATCATCACACGTACACTAAAAATATATGCATCTATTTATTAATTTAAAAATTCTAAATGGAAAGAAAATTCAATCCTCACTTTTTAAAATTTCAGTAAAGTGGTGTGTCATATTTTATCTAGTGAATGCTGTGTTCATAGATAATGCAAAGTAAAATGTGTTTTAGGCTATATCAGATTTTGAATGAATCATTAATTTTTGACTCTTGTTAAAAGTTTTTTAAAGTAATATTTGGTATATTCCTAAGTTGCTTAACTAATTTATTTCACTTTTACATAATCTTGGCAGCTGTTTTAGCCTTTTTTTGATAATAAGAGAGAAAATAAATAAGTAATTAAATAATAAAAAATAATAAAAATTAATACATAAATTAATAAAAATTAAAATTTCTGGTTAATTTTTTTTTTTTTGAGAGGGAGTCTCGCTCTGTCGCCCAGGCTGGAGGGCGGTGGATGATCTCGGCTCACTGCAAGGTCCACCTCCCGGGTTCATGCCATTCTCCTGCCTCAGCCTCACGAGTAGCTGGGACTATAGGCACCCGCCATCACGCCCGGCTAATTTTTTAAAAATATTTTTAGTAGAGACGGGGTTTCACTGTGTTAGCCAGGATGGTCTCGATCTCCTGACCTCGTGATCTGCCCGCCTCGGCCTCCCAAAGTGCTGGGATTACAGGTGTGAGCCACCACGCCTAGCCATTTCTGGTTAATTTTAAATGAGGTTTCTAATTTATATTCATTGAATGAGAAAAAATATATTTTTAACCTGGAACCCTCTTAAAGAAATAAATTATTACTTATTTCTGGAGCTAGTCTGTCTTACCTTGTGCTGATAACGTCTGTACTTAAGAACATACATGTGATGAATGCAATCAACACTCATGATTGTTTTCTAAACAAAGTACCTATTTTGATAGAATTGTAAGGAAAGAAATATTGCCAACAGAGTACACAGAATTATCTCTGGAATATTACTTTTTACTTTTAAAACTATCTCCTACAGTTGTGACATTTTGTATTATTCTCTGGAAGCATTATTAACTTTAGTATTTATAGTTGTTATACCTTGCATATAAATTTATTCAGCTCTAAAACTCAGGAATCCTTTTGACTTGATGTTTAAAATAAATTTCTTCTCTCTTCATGTCAGTATTGGGTCCTGATTGACAGGCATAGTGTATCTGACGACAGGTAAATCTTCAGCTTGCATAGTCATATGATTATTTTACTTGATCCTTTCTCTGATTTTTAACTATTATCTTTATGGCATAAGTAGGCAATTAGAGCTATTAGTATATAATTTACAGGAGAATCAGAAAACCATATGAACTTTAAAATAGGTTTTACATTTCTCTCTTATATTTTAGTAGCACTTAAAATGCCTTATAATTCTATATTAGAATAAACATTCATGCAAGTTAAACTTTTAAGATGATTTTTTAAAAATGAGCTTTCTTAGGATACCTTGAATTACTGGTTTACATAACTGTTTTCATTAAGTTCAAAAATGCAGATGACCATGATATTCCAGAAATAAATATCTGCATACATTAAGAAAATATATTTTATATCTTTTAATCCAGTATAGAAATATATAATTGAAATTTTGAATCCCATGTTTTGTTTTCTTTTTGTTTTCAAAACTTCAGGGTTCTTCATAGGTTTAAATTATTGAATCCTACCAGTTTAGTATATTTTACAAATGTTGACCTTCTCAACAACATATGGTTTTTTTTGAGTAAGGTCATCTATTTCTACTCCAAATGTATTTACCCAGATCAGTCTTCTAAGTCCCCTTTGTGCCTCAAATTTAATAGGTCTCAAACTGCCTTCCAGATTCTTTCCTGACTCTTTGTAATCTACTCTGTCATCTGGCTTCCCAATTTTAGTAAATAACACCAAGAAAGTAGCAATGAAACATTGAAGCAGAAAAACTGCACTCCAGGTTTCCCACACATTGCCAATCCAGTGACTCACCAAATTTTGTATTTTCTACCTTTAACCATTTCTCATATCTTATTACTGTAATACACTGTCTTCCCTATACTTTCGGAATGTTTGTTTTTGTTTCTCTCTTCTCCCCATGTTTATCTATCTATATATGTCTTTCAGGGTGACCTTTCTTAAACATGTTTACTTTTATCTAACTCATCTGCTTATGGCTGGACCCTCATTACACGAAAGAAACATTTACATTCTAGCATAACACTTATTTTGTGATTTGGCCTGTTTCTCCCATTTTATCTCTCCACTCCACTTTCTCGGTCTGTGTCCAAGTTTTACCACGTTATTGTGGTATTTCTTATTGGCTATGCTGTTTCATGCTTTATTTTTTTGCACATGCTGCCCTCACTAGAAACACTTCACACTCTTACTCTTCACTTGTCTATTTTAAAACTAGAACCCTAAATTTGCAGTGTCTCAGAAGCTTCCCAAGTAGAAATAAGTGTTATTGCCTTTGTGCTATCACTGTTTTTATTGACTTGAATTGTGGAAATAATGAATTGTGTCTTTCTGCTTTTGTTTGTTTTTATAAATTTCTTTTTTCACTTGATAAATAAATAAAATTAGTATTTTATTCATATTATCAGATTTTCCAGTATAGACCTTATGAATTTATAGACACAGAAAATATTTCTTGAATTACTGACTGAGTAGTAAATATAACATTTTCTGAAGATTTCTTTTTTTTTTTTAAATAGGAATGAAAAGCACTACCAGCAACTGGACAAAAAGCAAATGGTATTTGTATTATAAAAAGTGCTTCATGAGAGCAATCAAATAATGATAATGTTATTTTTTGTGTACAAAAAAACAAAGGTGGTGAGGCAGTGAATATAGCTGAATAATTTTCTATGCTTTAATAATATAATTTTTGAAAATAAATATAATTTAAATATAATTTAAAATAAATTTAAAATTAATTGTTAAATTACATTAAATTATAAGCCTAATTTTAATTAAATTGTAAATATAATTTATTAAATTTTAATAGTAAATATAATGTAATTTAAACATTCTTTTTCTTAAAACTTTGGTGAACACTTAAACTTGCAGATCAAAATATAATATTCATTGTTGAGAAATGGACATTAGTATATTTGCAAAAAAAATGTGAGGTGGGATGGTGTAAATTAAGAAAGCAGCTGGCTAGGTAATTCGGAGGTTTCTGATGAGGAAACTCGAGGGAATTCACTTTATGTAGACTCAGTATATTCCCACTCAAAGAGAAGACTAAATTATTGCTGCTTTGGAGCTTACTGGAAGCAGAGGATAGAAGAACGACAGGAAACCACAGGAACTCATTTCTTCTCTCTATAGGGGCTGCACATCAATGATATGTGCTTCATTCATGTTTGTTAGTGAACTGGGATGCACTTGGATATCAAAACATTGGCAGTTTTCTTTAAAAACAGTGCTGTTTTTGATGAAATAGCCATTGTATAAAAGTACCTCAGAGGCTGCTATGCTATTGCATATCAAACTGACTAGAAAAAAACAAACGAGAAATTTATTTCTTGAGTACTAAAAGTGTAACTGTCCATAATCATGGCAATTATTTTGATATGTAAAAGTTGATTAAGCCAAGCACGGTGGCTCACGGCTGTAATCCCAGCACTTTGGGAGGCTGAGGTGGGAGGAACACAAGGTCAGGAGATGGAGACCATCCTGGCTAACATGGTGAAACCCCATCTCTACTAAAAATACAAAAAATTAGCCAGGCGTGGTGGCATGTGCCTGTAGTCCCAGCTACTAGGGAGCCTGAGGCAGGAGAATCACTTGAACCCCGGTGGCGGAGGTTGCTGTGAGCCGAGATTGTGCCACTGCACTCCAGCCTAGGCAACAGAGCAAGATTCCATGTCAAAAAAAAAAAAAAAGAAAGTTGATCATTATGAAAAAAAAGTCAATGATGATTCAGAGATTTTTGGTTACATTTTGTAAATGAAAATCTGAGTACTCATTAGTTATTTGATGTGTAATGCATACTTTTTTTTTGCATAAGTGAATGAAAAGATGGCAAGAGAACTTAAGTTGAGAATCCAGAAGTTGAAAATATCAGAAGTCTTCATGACTGTGGATAACATGAGTATTTTTAGCAACAATTTTTCTCCAAGTAGATATCTAAACTAATGATTGAGAGCACTTCCTGCAGCAGAAGTGAATGATACATTTTCTTTTCTTTTCTTTTCTTTTCTTTTCTTTTCTTTTCTTTTCTTTTTTGAGACGGAGTCTCGCTCTGTCACCCAGGCTTGAGTGCAGTGGCGGGATCCCGGCTCACTGCAAACTCCACCTCCTGGGTTCACGCCATTATTTTCCCAAGGAAGACGGATTATGAGGCAGGAAGGTGGGAAAAGAGGAAGTCATTTACATAATTTTGGGGTTTCTGCTGAGGAAACCTGAGTGAACTCACTTTAGATGCATTTGGAATATTTGCATAAAAATATTTGATTTTGGCAGCTCCAGGAACTACTGGAAGCGGGAAACAATGCTAGAATTGGGACAAAGCACACTGACTCATTACTCCTTTTTGTTACTATTAGGCATCAGAGATACATGTTTTGTTGATTTTAGTTATAAAAATGAGATAAACTTGAATATGAATAGATTGGCTTCCTTGTTCAAGGAGCTACCTCTTGGATAAAATAGCTGTTTAATGAAACTTCTTTGGAGAATAACATGATACTCCGAAGAAGGCTATTTTAGAAACAAAAATTATGTTGAATTCTAATTAACTCCTAAAGTGATCATCTTCAATGAATATTGGAGTGATTTCTGAATGTAAAACTCATTAATATCTAATGCTTGTAGCAGTTTTACTTTGTAGAAGTATGCCAAAATTGATAATTGATATTTTTCTTGAGGCTAATATATTATCCTTTGGTGCCATGAGTGGATGAAGAAACTTTCAGAATGCCAAACTAGTGGATACAAGAAACTTAAGCAAATTATTACACCACATGGGTGTGAGAGATAATGAATATTATCTGCTAGGTATCAGCAAACAGATATCCAAGGTGATCAATTTAGGACACTTCCACTGAAGAGACGTGAACTGTATGTTCAACTGAAGTGTCATCGTAATTGTGTGCCTTCTCAGTTATTGGGCAAGTTAAAGAGCATGACGAATGTTTGTAGTATAATGGTGTAAATCCTTCTGATTTCTTGCAAGAAAGACATGCGGGATCATGTACCACCTGCTTTGACATTGATTCTCAGGTGTGTAAGTTACTCCTCTGATTTGTCCTTGTCACTCGGCATATCCACATTGATACTGACACGGTTTTATTTTAGTTTTAGACATATCACAAATCATACCATGTTTGAAATTGTAAGGGTATATTTTGTGAAGCCTGTATTCCTTTTTTCTCAGTGTATTTCTGTCGTGTTCCAGTCTCCAGACAAAAAGTAGAAAACATCAAAGCCTACACTAGTACAGGCAAGAAGATAACAGCTTGATGCTAACACTGCATGAATGTATGGATAAATTTATCATATGTACATATGAGTGATTATGTATCCCTTTTGCTTTTCAGTGTCTTCTCAGAAACAACCAGCTGAGAAGGTAATTAAAGTCTCATTTATATGTTGAACTATTAACTCTATGGTCTATGAAACCTACTTCATGTATTGATTACTTTGTTTCAAACCTCATTCAGGGTACCAGTGACGAGAAAGATTCTGTTTCGAATATAGCCACGGAAATAAAGGATGGACAACAATCTTGGACAGGTAATTTTGCAAAACACATTTAATGTCATGTTCAGTCAAAATAGAAAAGAACTTCTCTTCCCCGAATAAATCAGCCGGGGCGGGGGTGTGGCGCCTCGAAGCTGCACATTCTGATTCAGCAGGCCTGAGATTCTTCATCTGTAATAAGTTCTTGGGTGATGTTAATGCTGCTGGTCTGGAACATGATCTTTGCAGTAAGATTATAGACTTCCCCATGTTGAAATTGGGAAGAAGAAATATGGAGAGCAGTTCAAGACATAAGGGGCTCAGGGAAAAGCATAATTTTGCTTTAACTTAGCATGGTTTCACTAAGAGTGGAAGGAGAAAGAGAGGAAGTATAGATTTTACAGACGTCACATCGTACTGCTAAAAAAAGACAGAAAACTGATCGTAATAACCCATAGACACTGTAGAATGAGAACTAAGGAGACCCCTGATGTAGCAATTATTTTCCCAAGGAAGACGGATCGTGAGGCAGGAAGGAGGGAAAAGAAGTTATTTATATAATTTTGGGGTTTCTGCTGAGGAAACCTGAGTGAACTCACTTCAGATGCATTTGGAATATTTGCCTAAAAAATATTTGATTTTGGCAGCTCCAGGAGCTACTGGAAGCAGGAAACAATGCTAGAATTGGGATAAAGCACAATGACTCATTACTCTTCTTTGTTACTAGGAGGCATCAGAGATACATGTTTTGTTGATTTTAGTAATAGAAATGAGATAAACTTGAATATGAATACATTGGCTTCCTTGTTCAAGGAGCTAACTCTTGGATAAAATAGCTATTTAATGAAACTTCTATAGAGAATAGTGTGATATTCCCAAACAAGACTATTTTAGAAACAAAAACTGTGTAGAATTCTAATGAACTCCTAAAGTGATCGTTTTCAATGAACATTGGAGTGATTTCTGAATGAAAAACTTATTAATATCTAATGCTTGTAGCAGTTTTACTTTGTAGAAGTATGTCAAAATTGATAATTGATGATATTTTTCTTGAGGCTAATGTATTATCCTTTGGTGCCATGAGTGGATGAAGAAACTTTCAGGAGGCTAAACTAGTGGATAAAAGAAACTTAGGCACATTATTACACCAGATGGGTGTGAGAGATAATGAATGTTATCTACTAGGTATCAGCAAACAGATATCCAAGGTGATCAATTTAGGACACTTCCACTGAAGTGATGTGAAGTGTACTTTCAACTGAAGTGTCATCGTAATTGTGTGCCTTCTCAGTTATTGGGCAAGTTAAAGAGCATGATGAATGTTTGTAGTATAATGGTGTAAATCCTTTTGATTTCTTGCGTGAAAGACATGTGGGATCATGTAGCACCTGCTTTGACATTGATTCTCAGGTGTATGAGTTGCTCCTCTGATTTTAAGTCATATTTGTCCTCATCAGTCGACATATCCACATTGATATTGACACGGTTTTATTTTAGTTTTCGACATATGACAAATCATATCACGTTTGAAATTGTAAGGGTATATTTCATGGAGCCAGTATTCCCTTTTATCAGTGTATTTCTGTCATGTTCCAGTCCCAAGACACAAAGTAGAAGACATCAGAGCCTACACCAGTACAGGCAGAAGGTTACAGCTTGATGCTAACACTGTGTGAATGTATGGATAACTTTATCATATTTATATATGAGTGATTATGTATCCCTTTTGTTTTTCAGTGTCTTAGAAACCACCAGCCTTGAAGGTAATTCAACTCTCATTTATATTGTGAACTTTTAAATATATAGTCTTTGAAACATACTTCATTGATTTATTTATTATTTTGTTTCAAATTCCATTCAGGCTACAAGTGATGAGAAAGGTTCTGTTTCGAATATAGCCACACAAAAAAGGATGGAGAAAAATCTGGGACAGGTAATTTGGCAAAACATGTTTAATGTCATGTTCAATCCACATAGAGAAGAACTTCTCTTCCCCGCATAAATCAGCGGGGGGAGGGGGTGGGGTGTGGGGTGGGGGCTCGCTGAAGCTGCACATTCTGATTGAGCAGGCCTGAGATTCTTCATCTGTAGTAAGTTCTTGGGTGACACTAATGCTGCTGGTCTGGAACATGATCTTCGCAGTAAGACTACATTGAAATTGGTCTTACTTCCCCACATTGAGATTGGGAAGAAGAAATATGGAGAGCAGTTCAAGACATAAGGGGCTCTGGGGCACAACATAATTTTGCTTTAATTCTACAGCATAGTTTCACTAAGGCTGGAAGGAGAAAGAGAGGAAATATAGATTTTACAGATGTCACGTCGTACTGCTAAAAAAAAAGACAGAAAACTGATAGTAATAACCTGTAGACAGTGTAGAATGAGAACTAACAAGACCCCTGATGTAGCCATTATTATTAGGTATCTGGGCTTAATTCTCTGGGAAGCTATGTGGAACATGCCTCACAATTACATCACTGAATCCAGGGAGATTCTTCTTAGTTACCCTCACCTTTTCTTCCCACTTCATGCCCAGTAACAAGCTCTCGTGCTGCTAGAGAAAGTCCTCAGCTAGAAACAGGTGCAAGTTCTGGAGATGAGACCTTGTAGAGTGTTAAGATTCCTTTTCTTCCCAGCAGCTACAGGTAAGGAATAGGGGCTGGGCTATTAATACATCTGCTACAAATCAATATACCCCTTATGCTCCTTTTGGTGATCGACAATGTATTTAAAAATATTAGATGATCAAGAAGGGCTGCAGAAAGGAGAAAACAGAAACAAACAGCACACCTCTTGGTTTATTTTTATTCATTTCATCAGTGTCAAGGAAAATGTGTTGGGAGTTCCTGGCATAGAGAATGTCACAAAGACATGTTTTCAATAGTGGTGCTATCCCTAGGGCAGAGAAGACCCAGAGAAAGCCCAAGTGGCTGCTGGAACAAAGTCAGACACCGTGCCATCTGTGCACACTCCTTGGCTCTGCCATCATGCTGAAGATCGGTTGAAAGGACTCCCTTCCCTACCCCCAAAATTAAAAGAGCACAAACTGAGAAACTGAATGTAGGAGACAGCAGTGAATTATGCTGTTCTCAGGGGTCACCTCAGGTTTGGAAGCATTCTTTCAAATTAACCCATCTCAGGCCATCTGCAGAAAAGAAAGGTGGCACCTAACTTTTTTTCTTGTCAGCATTTGGTAGGGGTGTTTTATTGACCAAATATGTTCCCACAACCTAGTTTTTTGTAACTAAATATAGTAGATTTTTAAATTTTATCATCAAAATCTATAGACAATTTTTGATTAAAATAGACTCCACATCTATGTCCTGCTTTTCTTCTTATTATTAATTACAGTGCTGTATAAAATAACAAGACTTCAGGATCAAGAATATCTTGTCTCTTGGCATTGAATTTATACAAGGTGCTCTTTCTTTAATGCTGTCTCAAAGGACACATTTTTATTCATTAAAAAGGAAGATCGGAATCTAGTTGTATGCACTGCTCCAACATATTAATAATTAAAATTAGGAGGTAAATGTGGTCAAAGCTATAGAAAGACTTGAGATGTCATTTATATTGATTACTGTATAGCACTCTACAAACAGAAATTGTTAAATAATAGTTTATATAAATATTTTGTAGCATTTCAAATATTTGAGTGCCTGAAGTTTCTCCTCTTACATAGTTCAGATTATCAATTTGAAGACTTACTCTGCTAGTTAAAATGTTTTTAGTCTCGTTTGAGTATTATATAAAAGCAATTTTCAGTTAAATGTGTTCCGCTTACATAAAACATTACAAATTATTGAGTATTTAATTACATTTTCATGTTCCTGTAATGTCTTTAGAAGATTTTCATATTACCTATCAATATATGTATGCTTTGTCCAAGAAAAATCAAACATATATATAATTGAAATGGAAACTTTTTAAAAGTACTTATTAATTCTATTGAAAAACCACATCCATAGGAACAATTACAATATAATATTGTGAACATGTAAATATATATCCTGTCTATTTTATATATAAGCATATATGATTACAAATATAGTTAAGAATTTTTAAACCTAGTATTATAAAGTAAAAATTAGTTAAACTTCTGATGATTATTTATTAATGAAGATAAAATTATTTTGATTTGGGTGATTTTAAATAAACAAAAATATTAAATTACATGACAAAAATTCTTTATAAAATGTTTATGATTTTTACCTTGGTTTTATCACTTTATTCTACTAATTTATTTTAAGATGACCTGCCTTGTTTAAAACACTGTATTCATCTTAATTAAATTAAAATCCATTTGTAAAAAATTAACAAATGATTTGCTCTATTATACAGTGCGGTTATAAACTGAGTCAGTATCTCAAGATTTGATCCCCATTTTCATCATCTGTGGCCCTATTTGTTTTATAAATGTATTGTCTTTTTCCATGCCTGTCACATCTCTATTGCTCATTCATTTTTCTCTTTGTCCCTTATAGGGAGCATTGCCTATCTCTAGATTAAGCAAGTTGCATCTTAAAAAAGCACAATAACCTCCTCAGTCTTTCTCACACAGCAAAATGTTTGTTAAGTAATTAAAGTGTAGATGATGATACAAAGAGCTTGATTAAATTAGATGCCAAAGTACCCTTGTGATTCAGAATATGAATGGTATTTAATTTCTTTGAAATCATTAATTGCTGAGTGACATTAATTAATGCCAATATTTCAGAAGTTGTTCTAGTTAGTGAAATGTATACAACATGCAAAAGTTTCAGAACTCTGAAGGGCAACATTATTCTATAATTAAGAATTAAGAATTAATTCACATTAATTATTGGGGAGAAATAATTATTAAGAATGACAGAAAATGTTTTTATTTTTTATTTAGAAAATTATTTTGTGCATGAGCATTACTGCAAGTTTTGCAAGAAACATAAATTTAAAGAAACAATTATGTGCACAAGGTGAATTTAATAACATCTGATATTTTCCATGATTACAGTTTTATTTGGTAAATCTTTAATTATACATCATCTAAAGATAATAAATGAATCCTGGAAATCTTGTAGGTAAGGGTAAATATTAGGATGCATCCAATTACATTTACACACACATACAATTACATTTACACACACATACATGCACACACACTCACTGATACACGTGTGTATATATACATGAATTTACTAAATGATTTTAACTAATATTTATAAGAGCCAGTAGGATTGATATATATTGTTGAACCTGAAAAATATTTATTATATACATGTTTAAAATACACACAGAAATAAATAGTAATTGCACTAGGCATTTGAAACTGTACTAAAATATAAGCTGTGAACATTTTGTGATCATTAGAAATTCTTACACTGAATATTTTTATTTTTATAATATTAATGTTTGATACATGTGTACATTTTTTACAATGTATTATTTTATTTTTGTCATACAGTCATGTCATGCATAATAACATTTCAAAGATGGATTACATATACAAAAGTGGTCCCATGAGATTATAATACATATTTTTACATACTTTTCTATGTTTAAGTATGTTTAGATACATAAACTCTTATCACTGTGTTCTTACTGCCTGCAGTATTCAGTACAGTAGTGTAGTACACAGGTTTGTAGCCTAGGAGAGAGAGGCTATACCATTTAACCTAGACGTGGTAGGCTGTACAATCTAGGGGTTTGTAATATTCTCTGCAATGTTTGCAAAATGATGAAATTGCCTATGGATGCATCTCTTAGAACGTATCCCTATCATTCAGTGATGTATGACTGTACTAAAATGCTCAATCTAAGTTTCAATGCCCTCCATAAAATTGTTGTACTGTGAAATACAAATCTCTCACCCATGGCCTGAATATGTTTGCAAACTAAGCAGATCATGGGAAGGAGAATGTGCTGGCATCGCTGGGATGATTTTCTCACACTACATTAATAATATCTCCAGACTTTGCAAATATGAGCCACTTGCATAGAGTTAAAGTAGGCATCTCTTTGCTGGGAAATTTATCAAATGGCAGTATGAAGGGTTTTTAAAATATACTTGTTTGTTTGTAGCCGGTAGGCCTACAGTGGCTCATGGCAATGGTTGAGGTTGCTAAGATTTGGTGGAAGGAAGCAAAATGAAATGGCCACTTATATGGTATATGGATCACTTGTTTCTGTTGAGTTACAGATTCAGCTGACTCTTTCTCCCAATGTTAGTTATTCGGAGAAAAAAACATGATGGTAATTTTGGGGTCACAAATACAATATTTGATGAAAGCAAATTTATTGAGGGTTAGACAAACTACAAGATACTTTAGGCTGCAAAGTCAACAGGAGACTTCTGGCCCAAATTGTGCAGAGTTTGGGTCCAGCTGCAAAGTTCAAAGGAAGAGGCCATATAAGACGATTCTCACTTTTGACACCAACTGCCAGTTCAGGGGTTTCCCCAGAACACCCTCAGTTTCAAGAATTTACTAGAAAGACTCGCAGAACTCATTGAATGCCATTGTACTCATGGTTTATAATAAAGGGTAGAAATTAGGACCAATCAAAGGAAGAGACATATCACATAAGGTGGACTCTAGGAGGATTTTGAATGTTAAGTTTCCATTGTCTTCATGACATATTACCTGTCGTTGTACAGCAATAAACATGGAGTACTACCAACCTGGGGAGCTCACCTGATGCTAAAAAGACACTATTTAGAAAATGAAAAGACAAAGGAATGGATGAGAGAAGATGACCTTCCATATTAAGGCACTGGAAAAAATAGCAAACTAAACCTAAAGCAAGCAGAAGGAAAAAAATAAAAATTAGAGAAATTAATAATTTATAATATTAATAATATTTGTTAGTATCGGATAATTGATATTAATTCTTGACTAACTTTTTTTAAAAGGAGAAATATTCACTTCCCAATTTATTCTGTGGGGCCAGTGTTACCTTGATACAAAAGTTAGTCCAAATAGCATAGAAAAATAATACTATAAGTATAAATGCAAAATTCCTTAAAAAATACTAACAAATCAGATCTAGCAACATATAAAAGAATTATACACTATGACAAAGTGAAATTTATAATAGTAATCCCAGGTTGGTTTAACAGCCCAAAATCCATTAAGGTAATACATCTTATCCATAGAATAAGAAACAAGAATTGCATGATCATCTTGATAGATTTAGAAAAAACATTTAACAGAATCCAAATGCTTTAATGATTAAAAATAAAAATAAAAACTCAATGAACCAGGAATAGAGAACTTTTTACACCTGATACATGGCACCTGTGAAAAGCCAACAGCAAACATTCAACTTAGTGGTGAAAGAAAGGACACTTTCCCGCTATGGTCAGAGATAAGAATAAGATATATACTTTGACCTCTTCTAGTCAACACTGTACTAAAGGTTTTATGCAGGGCAAATTGGCAAGTAAAGAAGTAAGAGTCACCCATATTGGACAGGAGGAAATAAAACTTTATTTGCAAATAACATTCTTGTATATAGAAAAATTTAAGGAATCCACTGAATGATAGAACTAGTAAATTACTTCAGCAATATTACAGCATACAAGATAAATGTACAAAAATCAATTGCACACATCTACAATGAAAACCCCAAAATGAAATTAAGAAAACACTTCAATTTACAATAGCATCAAAAAAAGAAATAATAATTAATTTGGAAAATGTGATACAAGAGTTTACTCTGAAAATTAAAAATTATTGTTTAAAGAAGATCTAAATAATTAGCAAATATCTTACAGCCATGAATTGGAAGATTTAATATTGTAGTACTTCACAATTTGAACTACAGATCTGATGAAATCCCTGCAAGTATCCCAACAGACTTCTGTCTAGAAACTGACAAGCCGATTCTAAAATACACATGGAATTGTAAGACTCAAAATAGCCAAAATAGTCTGGAAAAAAGAAAGATATTAGGATAATTCACACTCCCGTGCTCCAAACCTTACTGCAAAGCATCAGTAATCAAGACAAGAGAATACTGATGAAGGAAAAATATATAGATTGTTGGAACAGAATTGAGAGTCCATATATAAAACTATGTATCTATAGTCAATGGATTCTTACAGTGGTGCCATGTGCAATTCAATGAGGAAGAGATAATCTTTGAACAAACTGGGTCGACAACGTACACGTGGATCACCACTTGCAAAATAATAAATTCAAACCCTTACCCCAGAACATACAAAAATATTAACTCAAATGAATTAAAGACATACATGCAAGAGCTAGAGTAAAGCATATGGGAAAATCTTCAGGATTTTGGATCTAGCAAAGAAATAGCTGTAACACCAAAAACATGAGCAACATAATAAAAATTAGATATTTAAAATTTCTTAAAAATTAAAGACATTGGTGTTTCAAAGGACAACCAAGCAAGTCAAAAGGCAGCTCAAAAACTGTGAGAAGATATTTGAAAAACACATATCTATATGTCTGTATATATATGTATCTTGAATATAGAAAAATTGTTTTAACTCAGTAACAAATATCCCAAATCAAAACTGATAAATGATAGGAATAGATGTGTTTCCCAAGAAGATACACGAACGGTCAATAATCCCATAAAAAGATACTCAATAGCATCACTCATCAGGCAACTACAAATCAAAACCACAATTGGATACTCTATGGCTAAAACTGGCCACTTTGGAAAATAGTTTGTTGGCTTCTAAATATATTAAACATAGAATTGTCATATGACCCAGAAATTTATTCCTAGATATACACCCAGATTTTTGGAAAGAGGTGTTCAAACACAAATTTTACACAAGTATTTTTAGCAGCAGTATTTAAAATAGCCAAAGGCTGAACACAACTCGAATGTCAATAAAATATTATTGGATAAACAAAATGTTATATCCATGAAATTGAATGTTATACAGTTATAAAAAGAAATAAAGTACCAATACGCATATGAACCTTGATAGCATTATGCCAACTGAAAGAAGCCAGGCACAAAAGGCCACCTATTGTATGATTCTATTTAGATGAAAATAGAATAGGAAAATCTATAGAGACAGAAAACAGCTTTGTGGTTGCTTAGGATTGAGTAGGGGATGGGTGCATAGGAGGTTAACAGCTAAAGAAGGTGGGGTTTCTTTTTGAAGTGATGAAAATGCTCTAAAATTAATTGTGATGATGGCTCCACTTATCTGTGCATATACTAAAAGCCATTGACTTGTAGACATTAGTGTGTGCACTCTATACTATGTAAATTATGTCTCAATAAATCCTTTCAAAAATACACAGAAGAGTAAGGGGTTTTGGAATGCTGCAGCTGGGAGGCAGTTTGAAATACTGAATAGATCTCATCGAGAATGTGAGGTTTCAGTAAAGACTTGAGGAAGTTGAATGAGCTGATCAATGGATATATGGAGGACTATCTTTCCAAGCCAAGAAATTAACTAGAGTCTTGGTCATAAGACAGCAGCATGTTGGCATGTCCAGAGGACAGTGAAGTGGCCAGGACCACTGGTAAGATCAAGGGTGAAGATATAAAAGAATTTTGGCAGTTAACATGTGGCAGATCATGATGGGCTTGCAGACCATTGTAAGAATTGTGGCTTTTAGTGTAAATGAAATGGGGAGAAAAATCATTATCCCATTATCAATATTTTAATAAATTGGATCCATGAACCAAATCCAATGAGATTAAATCAATTAGTAATATGTAAATTTGTATTAACATTACAAGAATTACTTGCACATTTGAGAACAGAAGAGTCATGATTGTTCAGCAATAATCAACATTATTAATTTTAATTGTGATCAGCTAATTGAGATTAATTGCAATACATCATGCTTTATAATGTGACTGTCAAAAGGAAAATATGATTGTAATCTTATACTACATCTATCAATGTCTCTGATTCATAAGACTATAGAGTAAGCCCCTAGTTTTCAAAGCCAACTTATGAGGCAGTGACATCTTATGCAAGTTTGCTGCTTTCTGCCACAGTGGTCCTTGGTCAGCTGGCACAAATTGTTTTACAAATGCCACTAGGTCTAAAAAATGTTTGGATCACAATGAACACAGAAACAACTTCATCCCTTCAGAAATACCTATGAATTACTTCCAATACAGAATGAAAAATTGACAAAGGAAATATGTTGATTGTAAAAATGCCAGTTACCTTGCATCTACATGAAAGAAAAATGCCATTTTTATTACATTAGATCATTGTTTTACATGAGTTTTGGTATAGCACAATGTTGAACCAAGGGCAAAGAGAGATGAATTAATGAAGTCTTAAGATATCAACGTTGGGGCAGGGCAAATCAGACCAGGACACCTCCAAGTCCAGCTCTGGCCCTGCCTTGGCCCTAGCCCCTTCCTGGCCTGACCTTGTCCCTGGCCCTGCCCTGTCCATGCCCTGTGTGTTTTACCAGTGTTTTATAACCAGAATCCTACAAGAAACCTAAATCAGTTCTTTTTGTGCATTTTTAGTAGAGATGGGGTTTCACAATGTTGCCCAGGCTGGTTCCAAACTCCTGAGCTCAAGCCATCTGCCTGCCTTGGCCTTCCAAAGTGCTGGGATTACAGGAGTAATCTGGCCAACTTCTTTATGCCTGTTTCCTACATTTGGAAAATGGGGATGGTTTAAGTACCTAGCACATAGAATTATTGTGAGAATCAATGCCTCACAAATTTACATATTGATAAAATTATACTCATAGAACACTACTGGAAGCAAAGATAGTATTAGTTAAAATTTACTGATTATTTACTGCAAATATTATTACTATTACAAACAACATGGTATGGACATTATTACTACTACTATAGTTATCTTAAAAATCTAAAATAAAAATTTTACATAATAGCCTTATGTAATCTCTCCTGCTCTGCCCTGGCTCAGCCCTAGTGCCAGCTCTTCCCCTAGTCCTACCACATCCCTGGCCCTGACCCTTCCCTGGTCCTGCCGCTGCCCTGGCCCTTCCCATCTTCAGGACTTACCATGGCCCTACCCTGGTCCTGACCCTGGTCCTACCCCAGAGAAGGGGTATGGCAGAGCCAGGGAAGGGCTGGGGCAAATAAGGGACAGGACACATCCAAATCCAGCAAAGGGCCAGGGCCATGACAGAGCCAGGGCGAGTCCTTGGCAGGGCCAGGTTCCAGGCCAGGGACAGGAAAGGGTCATGGCAGGGTCACTGTATGGCCAAGGTCCAGGCCAAAGCCAAGGCAGGGGCAGGGTCAGGCCTGCATAAGGGCAGGACCAGAGCCAGTGATACGGCAGGGCCAGGGCCAGGGCTGTGCCAGGACAGAACAAGAGCAGGGCAGGACCAGAGCCAGGCCATAGAGAGAGTAGGGCAAATGCCAAGGCAAGGCCAGGGTAGTGCCAGGGCTCAGGCAAGTTCAGGGAAGGTCCAGGGCTGAGTCAAGGATAGAACCAAGACGGGGCAAAGGCCGGGGCAGATCTAGGGCAGAAGCAGGGCAGGCTAGGGTAGGGCAATGGCAAGACCAGGCCATGGCAGGGCCAGTCCAGGATAGAACAGGGCACAGGCGGGGCAGGGCCAGGGCCACAGCTGGGGCAGGACAAGGACCAGGACCGGGGTCCAGGCCAGGGCAAGGGTATGGCCAGGGCAGAGGTAGGGCCAGAGCCAGGGTCTGGGCAGGACCAAGGCAGGTCCATTGCAGGGCCAGGGTTCAGACCAGGGCCAGAGCAGGGCTGGGATAGGGCCAGGACCAGGAAAGGGCAATGTCAGGACAAGGACCATGGCAGGACCAGCAACGGGGCTAGGGCCAGGACAGGGACAGGGACAGGGTCAGGGCTAGGGCCAGAATAGCATGCCAGGGTACAGCCAGGCCAAATTAGGGCCAGGACAGGGTCAGGACCAGGGCTGGGCCAGGGTATGGCCTTAAGTAGCAAAGGGCCAGGGCCAGGGTCCATGCCAGTGCCAGCGCCGGTCCAGGGCAGAGGCAGGGCCATGGCCAGGTCTAGGATAAGGCTGGGGCAGGGCCAAGGTCTGGGTCAGGGTCAGCACAAGACCAGGACAGAGCCAGGGGAGGGACAGGGCCATGGTAGGACCAGGTTAACTCAGGGACAAGATACCTGCAAATCCACTTCAGGGCCAGGGTCAGGGCAGGGCCAGTTCAGGGCCAAGACAGGGTCAGGGCCAGGGCCATGGCAGGACCAGGGTCAGGAGCGGGGGTCAATGCCAGGCCAAGGCCACAGATAGGACCAGGTCTGTGCTAGGGCCAGTGTGTGGGCCAAGGCAGGGTCACGGCAGGACTAAAGGGAGGGCAGGGTGGAACAGGTCCAGGGTAGCACAGGGTTAAGGTAGGGCACGACCAACCAGGGCAGGTCTATGGCTGGGTCCAGGGCAGGGCCAGAGCTGGGGCAGGGCCAGAGCCAGGGCAGGGCCGAGACAGTGGCAGCTCCCGGGCACGGCCAGGGTTAGGACCACAGACATGTCCAAGGCCAGTGCCAGGGCAAGGGCAAGGGCAGAGGCAGGGTCAGGGTCAACTGAGAACCAGAGACAAAGCCAGGCCCAGAACAGGGCCAGGACAGGTACCTGGCAGGGCTAGTGTCTGGGACAGGGCCATGGCAGGGCCAGGACCACAGCCAAGTCTGTGCTATGGCCAGGTCCAACACAGTGCCCAGGGAAGGCTAGGATGAAGGCCAAGGTAGGGCCAGGGCAGGGTCAAAGCCAGGCTAGGGCCAAGGCAGGGCCAGGGCCGGCAAGGCAGGGCCAGGAAAGCATAGGGCCAAGGCAGGGCAGGGCCAGGCCAGTCCCAAGACCTGGGCAGGGGCAGGGAACAGCCAGGTCAGGGCCAGGGCCAGGGCCAGGGCCAGTGCCATGGCCATGGCCTGGGCAGGACCAGGTTTGGGGCAGGAGCAAAACAAAGGCAAGGACAGTGCAGGTTCTTGGCACAGCCAGGGTCCAGGACAGTGTCAGGGCAGGGCCAAGGCAGGGTCTGGGCCATGGTAAGACCAGCAACAGGGCTGGGGCTAGGCTAGTGACAGGACCAGAGTCAGGGCAAGCGCCAGAGCAGTGCAAGGCCAGGGTAGGGCCAGGCATTTCAGGGTCAGGGCCAGAGGAGAACCAGGGCAAGGTCTCAAGCAGGGAAGGGCCAGGACAGGTCCAGGGCAGGGCCATGACAGGGCCAGGGGCTGTGTTAGGGCAAGGGCAGGGCCAGAGCAAGGTAAGGGTCAGGGCCAAGGCCAGCGTACTGACAGGGCAAGAAATATGGCAGGACTAGGGGCAATGCCAAGGCCAAGGCTGGCGAGGGCTGAGCCAGGGCTGAGTCAGGGCAGGGCAGGGCAGGGCATGGTATGTCCAGTGCAGGACAGGACAAGAGCCAGTCCACAGAGAGAGCAGGGCTGATGCCAAGAAAGAGCCAGGCTAGTGCCAAGGCTGAGGCAGTGTCAGAGCATGTCCAGGGCAGGGCCGGGGCCAGGGCCAGAACCGAGCCAGGGCACAGCCAAGGCAGGGTATGGCAGGGAAATAGCATGGCTGGGTCAGTACTGGGACAGGGCAGAGCAGGGAAAGGCAATGGTAGTGGCAGGGCAGGGACAGGCCAATGCAGAGCCATGTCATGCCAGGGCCAGGACACCTCCAAGTCCACTTCAGGGCCAGGGCTATGGCAGGACAAAGACCAGAGCCAGGATCAGGGCCAGGTCTGTGCAAGGGCCAGCTCCAGAGCAGGGCCTAATGAAGACTAGGGTGAGGGCCAAGGTAAGGCCAGGACAGGGTCAAAGGCAGAGTAGGGCCAGGGCAGGGTGATGACACATCCAGAGCACAGCAGGGCAGGGTGATGGCAAGACCAGGGGCAGACCACTGCCAACTCAGGGCCAGGGAAAGGCCAGTGCAGAGCCAGGAAAGGGTCTGGGTCTGGGTCAGGGCCAGGAACAAGGCAGAGCAGGGCCAGTGCCATGGCTGAGTCAGGGCAGGTCCTTGACAGGACCAGGTTCCAGGCCAGGGCTATGGCAGCAGCAGGGGCAGGGCCTGGATAAGGGTAGGTCCAGGGATATGGCAGGACCAGGTCTAGGGCCAGGGCCAGGCCATAGTGAGGGCAGGGCAAAAGCCAAGGCAGGGTCAGGGCAGGTCCAGGGAGCGGCCAGCACCAAGCGGGGCCAAGGCACAACCAGCGCAAGGTAAGGCAGGGCAATGGCACCACTGGGCCATGACAGGGCAAGGTCAGTGCCAGGAGAGGGCAGAACAGGCAGGCCCATGGTGGGGCCAGGGCAGGGATGGGCCAAAGCAGGGCCAGGATATGTCCAAGGCCAGGTCAGGGCCAGAATAGGAGCAGGACCATGACCATTGGCAGGGCCAGTGCCATGACAGGACCAGGGTCAGGACAAGGGGCAGGGCCAGAGCCAGGGCCAGAGCCAAGGTCAGGCCAGTGCAGGTTCAGGGCACGGCCAGTGCCAGGGCAAGACCAGGGCAGGGACAGGGTAGCACAGGGCTAAGACAGAGTCAGGATGGGACCAGAGCAGGACAGGGACGAGAGTCCAGGTAGGGCAGGTACAGGGCAAGGCAGGGCAGTACAGGGCCAAATCCATGGCAGGGGCAGGGAAAAGCCAGGCCCATTGCCAATGCACCAGCCTTCCCTACAAGGCTCCTACCACCTGGCCACTGCTGCAGCCTGTCCATCGCTGTAAGCCTGACCCCCAACCCTGGCTGCAGCTGCCTGCCCTCCTAGCGTGGCCGCTCTCCTACTGCTTTGGCGCACTGCAGTCTCCATTGCTGCCACCCACCTGCAGCGAGGCGAGCCGTGGTGTTGCAGGCTCTAGGTGTCTCCTCCTCCTCCTGGCACGGAGCAGCTGGGCGGGCAAAGCCAGAAAAGCCTAGAGGAAGATGTGAGAGGTGGAAGGGTTAGAGCCTCAACTTGTCATGCTGGCCACTGGGTGGCAGGGGCCAGTTTCAGCAAAGGCACTCACACCCACCCTCCAAAGTCCAGCCTCTCCTTTTGGCCCAAGCTGGCTGGGAACTGGGGTCTGGGGTGGGTGCTGGAGACACCACAGCACCCAGCTCCCCACTCCACAGGAACCATTGGGCCCACTGGGGCTGCACTCCTCGGGGAGCAGGAGAAGCAGAAAAATTCAGACCCAGCCAGCCCTCCGCAACTAGGTGCCAATTCCTGTTCTGGACGCCTCCATACACAGGGCCCTGTCCCCCGTGGTGTCCCCAGGGGTGCCTGGCAGCCTCTGAGGCACAGACCCAGAGTGCACAGGCCCAGGAACCACAGTGGGTGTGGGGGCTCTGCCATGCTCAGGATTCCCACGCAAATGCTGTGGTGCCCTGCTGCACTCCAATATGACCAAGAGTGGGTCGCCCTCTGGAGTGTGGAGTCAGGGAGAGGAGAACCACTCCTTCCTTGGATGCCAACTCTCCTGACCGCTGCCAGCAGTGCAGCCCCTGATAGCACCGAACTCACCCCCCCCCACAGCTAGTCCGGCCCTCAATAGCACCCCCACCTCGGTCCCCCAATGCCGCCAGTAGCATATACCCGATAGTGCCCTAACCTGTCCTCCTCCATGGGCATTGTAGCCCCAGAAAGCACCCATAACCCACCCTCTCTGCTGTGGGCAGTGCAGCCCTGTACAGTGCTACCAACCAGTACCCCTAATGCAGGCAATGACACCCTGGATAGCACCCCCAACCCACCCCATACTGCGAAAGGTGCAGCCCTGGATAGCCCCTGTCCTACCACTCTGGTCGTGCTGCAGTCTCTGTCACCACCACCACCAACCACAGTGAGGCAAGCCAGCGGGCCGCAGGCTCTAGCACCCAGCAGCCAGGCATGGAGCAGCTCTCGCTGATGGCCGGCTCCTGCCACTCTGACCACGCTGCTGTCTCTGTGGCCATCTTCTTTGACTACAAAGGAATAAAACTGGTATCAATAAGAAGAGTAATTTTGGAAACAATACAATCACATGGAAGTTAAGCACTACTCTCCTGAATAAATGACTAGCAGGTCAATGAAGATACTAAGACAGAAATTCAAAAATTTCATGAAACAAAGGGTAATGAAAACACAGGATACCAAAACTTGTTACGCAGAAAGCAGTACAAAGGCAGAGATTTATAGCTATAAGTGCCTACCATCCAAACAAAAGAAAAACTTCAAATAAACAATACATCTTAAAGAACTAGTAAAGTAAGAACAAACTAAACTGAAATTAATAAAATAAATAAGATTGTAGCAGAAATAAAATTGAAAGAAAAAACACAGAAGATTAAACGAAAAGCTGGTTTTCTGGAAAGCTAAACAACATTGACAAACTTTTAACCAGGCTAAGAAAAGAGACAAGATTCAAATAAATAAAATCAACAGATTAAGAAAAGGAGACATTACAACTAATACTTCAGAAATTTAAAGGATCATAACTGGCTATTACATGCCAGTAAATTGGAAAGCCTAGTAGAAATTGGCAAATTCCTAGATGCATACAACCTACTTAGGTCGAACAATGAAAACATCCAAGACCAGAACACATTGGTAACAAGTAATGAGATTGAAGCCATCAGAAAAAGTCTCCCAGTAAAGAAAAGCCCAGGAACTGATGTCTTCACTGCTGATGGCTTCACACCAAACAATTTAAAGACCTAGTACAAATCCTGCTCAAACTATTTTGAAAAACAGGAGGGAATACTTCCAAACTTATTTTATGAGACCATTATTACTGTGATACCAAAATCAGACAAAGGCATCAAAGAAGGAAACTACAGGCCAGTATCTCTAATATTGATGCAAAAATCCTCAACAAAATACCAGTGAATCAAATTCAGTAAAACATTAAAAAGATAATTCATCATGATCAAGTGAGATGTATCCCTGGGATGCAAGGGTCACTCAACATACAATGTGATACGTCATATCAACCAAATAAACAACAAAAACAGTATGATCACGTCAACTGAAACTGAAAAAGCATTTGATGAAATTCAACATCCCTTCATGCTATAAATCCTCAAGGAAACGGGCACAGAATAAACATACCACAACATAATAAAAACTACAGGAAAGACACCCACAGCTAGAATCATGGAATGGGGAAAAATGGAAAGGTGTTCCTCTAAGATCTGGAACATGATAAGGATGCCCGCTGTCACCACTGTTGTTTAACATAGTACCAGAAATCCTAGCTAAAGCAATCAGTGCAGCCCCTGATATGGCCCCCAACCCACCCTGCCCTCTACCACCTGCAGTGTAGCCCCCCCCAATACCACACCCAACATACCCAAACCGCCCCACCTCCCCGCACCATGGGCATTACAGCACCCCATAGCGCCCTCAACCCGAAACCGCCAACCCCCCACAGCCGCACAGTGCAGCCCCGGATAGCACACTTAGCCCACCTCACTGTTGCCAGCAATACAGTCTGGGATAGTGCCCGCAACCAGCTCCTCGCCAAAGGCAGTGCAGCCCCGGTTTGGGCCCCCAAACAACCCCCCCCCGGTGCAGGCAGCACAGCCCCAGATAGCACACCCAAACAGCCACCCAGGACAGGCAGTGACGCCTGAGATAGGGCTCCCAACCCGTCCCAGGCCACCCGCAGTGCAGCCTGGATAGCGCACTTACCCCGACGCCTTTCTACGCTCTGACTGGCTGCAGTGTCCATCGCTGCCACCAACCGCAAACAGGGCTGCAAACAGGAAGGATTTTATTCACCCTCGATGTGGCCCCGAGTTGTCCCAAAGCGAGGCAGTGCCCCCAAGGTCTGTGCAGAGCAGAACGCAGCTCCACGCTCGCGGTGCCACCGGCCCGCCCGCCCGGGTTTGTGCTGAGGAGAACACTGCTCTGCTTTCGCTGTATCTCCGAAGTCTGTGCAGAGTAGAACTCAGCTCCGCCCTCACGATGCTCTTTGGGTCTGTGTTGAGGAGAACGCAGCTTCGCCCTCGCAAAGGCACACAGCGACAGCGCCGGCGCGGCGGAGAGGCGGACAGCGGCGGAGAGGCGGACAGCGGCGGAGAGGCGGACAGCGGCGGCGCAGGCGCGGAGAGGCCCACGGCGCGGGCGCAGGCGCGGAGAGGCCCACGGCGCGGGCGCAGGCGCGGAGAGGCCCACGGCGCGGGCGCAGGCGCGGAGAGGCCCACGGCGCGGGCGCAGGCGCGGAGAGGCCCACGGCGCGGGCGCAGGCGCGGAGAGGCCCACGGCGCCGGCGCAGGCGCGGAGAGGCCCACGGCGCCGGCGCAGGCGCGGAGAGGCCCACGGCGCCGGCGCAGGCGCGGAGAGGCCCACGGCGCCGGCGCAGGCGCGGAGAGGCCCACGGCGCCGGCGCAGGCGCGGAGAGGCCCACGGCGCCGGCGCAGGCGCGGAGAGGCCCACGGCGCCGGCGCAGGCGCGGAGAGGCCCACGGCGCCGGCGCAGGCGCGGAGAGGCCCACGGCGCCGGCGCAGGCCCAGGCTCCACTCCCCAGCTGTGAAAGGGTAAGAACTGAGGGTGGCTGAGACTCGGGGTTGTTCAGGGCGGGGTGGGCTCTGGACTCTGGACCCAGCAGGCCCGGCACCCAGGTCAGGGCTCCAGGGGAGGCCAGGTGGGGCGAAGGCCAAGGAGGGGCCGGGGCTGGTCAGGAAGGGCTCCTGGTGACCAGAGCACTTTGCGTAAGCCAGCGTGGGAGGGAGGTGGGCTGGATGAGCCAGGGAGGCGCCGGAAGGGGCCTTGGCAGAGGCGACCCCCTCCGTCAGCCCCCAGGCCACTGAACCCTGGGTAGCGAGAACCGACAGGGGAGGCTGCAGACAGAGGAGTGGAGGCTCGCCGGCTTTGGGGGCTCTGAGTAGAAGCATCTAGGGAGTCCCTCAAGAGGCCCACAAATGCTTCCCCATGGTGAGAAAACAAGGTGCAGAGAAGCGCACGGCGCTGGCGCCGAGGGTCGCACAGCGAGATTTGCTGTGATTTCTTTTATTGCCCCAAATGTACTTCATCTTGGTAGATTTCTATTGGCTTTAAAAATGTGTGTGTTTTGCTGTTGGGGAGTGGGGTGTTATACGGATGTCAGATTTTGCTGGTTGAACTGTTCAGATCTTTTGTAAATCCTTGCTCCTTTTCTGCCTAGTTTCACTCTGTCACTTACACTAGAGTGTGGTGGCATGAACAAGACTCACTGCAGCCTTGACTTCCTAGGCTCAAGTACTTCCCCTGGCTTAACCTCCTGAGTAGCTGGTACTATAGGTGTGTGCCGCCACACCTGGCTAAATTTAAAATTTTTTGGAGAGAAGAAGCCTTGCTATGTTGCCCAGGCTCAAACTCCTGGCCTCAAGCTATCCTTTGTCTTTGCCTCCCAGAGTTCTGGTATTACAGGCGTGAGCCACTGTGCCCGGCCTCTGCCTAGTTTTAACAGTTGCTAAGAGGAGGATGTTGAAGTAGATGTCTTCTTGGTGGGTTAATCCTTTTGTCATTAAGCAGTTGTTATGGTCACTTCCTTTTCACCCCATTGGTGAAGGAGGGGTCCCTGCCCTAAAGTGTAGGAGATGGCTGAACACGACACCTGGCGTGGATGGATGAGATTGACAGCAGTGTTTTAGTCACATATACCCACAGCTCAGAGGAGGACACTGCATGCCACACAGGGTCAGATGAGCACCGCACTGTGTAGCGGAGTGAGGGCTGCGGGCTGAGGAAGCAGGCAGGCTTGGTAGTAACAAGAGCACACAATGACCAATGGTTCCCGAGGGGGCATGCAATTGACTTGTTTGAATAAATTCATGGGCTGGCAGACAGGTGAAGTGAAACTTTTTAGGCTGAGGTGCAACTGTTCTGGCTGATAAAAGAACTAGCCAGGTGGGGAGCCTTTCCTGTTGGGTGGCGGGGTAGGGGGTGTCTGGTAGAAATAGGAAAACGTACGGCTAGGCCTTTGGGGCCCTGTGAGGCTCAAAGATGTCAAGACAGCATAGGAAATTTTAGATCTTAAAATTCAGCCAAGACCCTCTCCAGCTCTGGTAAATTATTTTGCTTGAAGTCTACTTCATGAGATATTAATATATTCACTCCTGCTTCCTTAAAAAAATTAATGATTTCACAGGATATCTTTCTCCATTCTTTTACTTTCAACCTACTTAGGTCCTTAAGTGAGTTTGAAGTTTCTTATGAAGAGTATTTAGTTGGACCATGTGTTTATTATAGACTCTCCATCAATCTGTCTTTTGGTTTATTTAGACCATTTACATTTAAGGTGCTTATTGTTACATAATTGCTTATGTCTGATGTTTTTATTATTTGCTTTGTTGTTTCCTTTTTCTTTCCCTCCATCTTGATCTATTTCTGTATAATGTTGTTGCGTGTATCTCTTTGTATAGTCTTAAAGTGTTTGCTCTGGATGTTAACAACATGTGCGTTGTAATATAGTAGTCTACTGGTACCAGTATTTACCACTTCAAAGTGTGGAAACCTGCCTTGCAATTATGTCTCTTTACCTTTTCCACTTGTATAAATCACTGGCTTGAGTATTAGGTGGTGGTATAGTTTTTGTTTCAGTCGTCAAATGTGATTTTAAGAACTGTGGATTGTCTCGCGTATGTATCCACATTTCTGGTCTTTCCTTTGTCCCTTCTCCCATAGTCCCATATTCATCCCTTCTGCGTGAGAACTTTCTGTAGCCATTTTTTTATTTTGATTTTTTTGTTTTAATTTTTTGTATTGTGGAAATGACACAACATATTTCTGTAGCCACTTTTTAGCATTTCTAAATTGACCGGTGACAAATTCCTATATTCTCTTCCTCTCAGAATGTCTTTATTTCTCTCTTCATTTCTGACGGGTAGTTTCATGGGATATAGAATTTGCAGCCAACAGTTTTTTTGTTTGGTTGTTTTTTTGTTTGGTTGGTTTTTTTTAAGCACTTGAAAATGTTGTGCCACTTCCTTCTGGCCTCCATGGCATTTGAGTTGGCATGTCCCTACAGGCATTCTGCCATTTTTGGTCTTTGTTTTTAGTTTTGAACGTATAATCCGTGTTGCTTTCTTTTGGTATACTTTGAGGTTTGCTCAGCTTCTTGAATCTGTAAGTTTATATCTTTCACCAAATGTGGGAAGTGTCAGGAATTAGTTATTTGCATGCTTTCGCAGCTCTGGTCTCCTGTGGGACTCAGATAACATAAATACGGGGTCTTTTGTTATCATCCCACAGGTCCGTGCAGCTCTGTTCATTTGTTTTCAGCTTATTTCCTATCTATTGTTTAGGCTGGGTGAATTCTGTTGATCAGGTTTCAGCTTCTCTGATTCTCTCCTCTGTCGTCTCCACTTTTACTCAATACAGCCCATCCAGTTAGATTTTTTTAAAATTTCTGTTACTGTATTTCATATTTCTGTAATTTCCATTTGATTCTTCTTCAGTTTCTTTGCTGACATTTTCAGTTCTTTGATTGTTGCCATAGGATTTGTAGTTGCTTGTTGAAGCATGTTTATACTGACTGTTATAAGTGATGAGTCAGATGGTTCCAACATCTGCCTATGTAATTTTTTTTATTTTTGCAGGCAGTCTTCCTGTTTAGGTTTAGTCTGTAGGTCTTGGTCTACTTTGTGGGCTGAGATTCCGATGGCAATTTAATTTCAGAGCCTTCATGGTGTTATTTTGGTCTGTTTGGCTTATATGTATCACTGGGATTCTCCCACCAGTCCCTGCTGTTGCCCACCTGAGGGAACAGGGGAGCTGCCCTAGGCTGGGCCACCTGCTGCAGCTAGATGGGTGGGGAATAGTGGTTGTCTTGGTGTGTGGAGCTGGTTTTCTTGTTGCGGGGAAGATCTCCTTTGATCTGTGGGGACTGAGTCTGCCTGGGTTGCCTTCTACTGCTACGTTAGGAGTTGGGAAACTCTGGGCCTGGGTCACCTTCCTATTGGATGAGGTCCAGGGAGACACCTGGCCACTATGCATTCCCTAGTCCTAGAGTCCCTCAGCAGCCTTTTTCTGTCCACCTTTCGGAATTCTCCATTGATCATCTCCTGTCTGTTATTTCTAGAGTTTGGGTTACATTTCTTAGGAGGGTATAATGTGTTATCTTCTCTAGACCAGAAATCCTTAGTGGTGGTTTTGGGTTGTAACTGTGCTAAAGGGAGAATTGGCGTATTTGTGATGTCGAGTCTTTCTTTTCAAATGAGGACATATCATTATTCAGTAAATAATATTTACAACACCTACTTCCTTGGGTTGAAGAATGTGGTTAAGGCAAGGAAAGTACTTAACGCAGTGCCTAGTGTGGAGAGCACTTACGAGTGTTGGTAGTGATGCTATTCCTTTTGTCCTTTGGTAGCATATTAAAGCTTTTCTTCTTTTTTTAAAAAAAAAAAAGTTCCAGTGCACTTCTTGTTAGGTTTATTCCTATTTTATCCTTTTTTGCTTTTATTACAAATAGGAGCTTCCTATCTTTTATAACGTCCACCTGGTTCTTTGGCCCTTATGTGAAAATGTTTTAATAGCTTTCTAAACATTGCTCTCCCAAATGAGTTTTAACTTGCCTCTTTCTTTTGTTTTCCTTTTTTTGAGACAGGGTCTCACTCTGTCACCCAGGCTGGAGTTCAGTGATGCAATTATGGCTCACTGCAACCTCTGCCTCCCGGGCCCCCAAAGTGCTGGGTTTACAGGTGTGAGCCACTGCACCCAGCCTTACTTGTCTATTTCTTTTAAGAGTGGGAACTATACTTGAGCCCAGAGCTCCAAAAACAAATGAAGGAATGAATGAGTGAATAAGCTCTTCCCATGGGTTTGGTGTGGTTTGGGGCTCTACTCTTAATCTCAATGCTATGTTTTATATAATCTGAAATTTCCCCTAGGTGCGTTACATGATTGTGTTGTGTTGAACTTACATTGAGACTCCTTTTCATATATGCTGGTTATCAGCGTGGGACTTTTCCATTCACTCTTTGAATTTTTCACTTGGGGGACACAGATAGTCGTCTGTGTCTTTCATAAAGAGTGTCCATTGGCCGGGTGCAGTGGCTCATGCCTGTAATCCCAGCACTTTGGGAGGCTGAGGAGGGCAGATCACGAGGTCAGGAGTTTGAGACCAGCCTGGCCAATATGGTGAAATCCCCTCTCTACTAAAAATACAAAAATTAGCCATGCCTGGTGGCGGGTGCCTATAATCCCAGCTACTCGGGAGACTAAGGTAGTAGAATTGCTTGAACCTGGGAGGCAGAGGTTGCATTGAGCTGAGTTCGTGCCACTGCACTCCAGCTTGAGTGACAGAGTGAGACTCCATTTCCTAAAAAACAAAAACAAAAACAAAAGAGTGTCCATTATCTATACTGGAAAAATTGAGATTGGGATTTTGACATGAAGTGTGGAAATGTGGATTGGGTCCATTTAGTTTACCTAAACAGATGATGAAATACTAACTGTTTTATGAAGCATTCTCTAGTGCAAACTTTTGCCTGTGTGTGTAGTGACGGGAACAGTGAGAATGAGGCTTGGAACGTGGAGTGCATTGTGGGCCTGTTGTGGGTGGGGCCAGCAGCACATGCATGCCTGGCTCACAGAGCAGCCTTTGGGTGTTCTTTTCCCAGAGTAGCTCTATGGTGACTTTGAAGACTTGGAAACAGGGGGCGTGCACAAGGGAAAATCGGGCCCCGATACTCAGGTATGACTTTGTCGTAGCTGGCTTTTCTTGGTCATTGTGTTCTGAGAGAGGCCCACATTGGGAAATGCAAATCTTACTTGTGATGTGTGAAGATTGCAGACTGGATGGATAGATTCCTTCCTAAAGGGTGGGGATGTGGGGACCAAAGGGAAGCTTTCTTGTTTACTTGTTAAGTTTTGGACGACAGTTACTACCGTTTCTTGCCATAGTCATTTGCCAAGTCCACTGTGATTTTTCACTCACAGAAGTCTTAGCTTCTCAGACTTACATTCAACCATTGCCATCATTCTCCTCTTTTTAAATTTAAGTGTCATTTAAAAGAATGAAGTCCCTGTTCTCCCTAATATTTCTTTAGAACAGGTTCTGGGAGCATCTGGGTGAGGGACATGTCTGTTATTTTTATTCTAGTTTGTGTTCCCAGCCAGCTTAAGGAATAGCAGCTAATTGTAATGCAGATGTAACAATTTCCTGTAGCAGTACTGTGTTATTCAGAGACAAAGGTTGTGTTGTGGTTTGTTTCATTTTATTGATAATGATAACAGATTTTTGCTAAGATTTTTGTTTAAATAGAACTTTAAAAAATCTAATGTTTAAAGAAAAGACCTTCATAAACATACACAAAATTTTTTCTTCTGGAAATTTAAGAATGAAGATATAGAGAAACAAGGAAGAAATTGACCCCGACAAAGAAAAAAGTGCCAAGAAAAAGCATTTGGATAAGAAGAGAAAATTGAAGGAGATGTTTGATGCGGAATATGATGAAGGAGAAAGCACATATTTTGATGATCTTAAAGGAGAAATGCAGAAACAAGCACAGGTGAGAAACCTCAGTTCCTCTCAGCTCCTTGTCAAGACTATCACATAGTGCAGGAATCCCTGACTTTCTTTGGGTCCCTGCTTCCTATCCTGCTTCTGTGCCTTTCATTTGGACTCCTGGGTAGATGCATGTGAGTGTGTTTATTCATGCAGTGAGCTCATTGTTTCTATAGTCAGAAGGTCACCAGAAAAAGATCCATACCTATTTTGTAAGAAGAATTAGGAAACCGAAATGACTGAAACATGGTCTCTACTTTTGAGACTTTTACAATGTAGTGATCTGAGACAGTGTGTTCATTTCAGTGCAAGCCAATGCTGCCTATTCTGATCGCTGTTCCCTGATTTGAATGGCAGGTGATCAGTGGCCCGTGTGGCTTATGGACACACCAGAGTTCCCAGGGGAAGTGATCTGAAAACTCATCCTGGTCAGAGTTCAGAAGGACATGTGGAGTATAAGGTCAGATGCGGAGATAAGGGAGATGGTGTGGCCCTCCTGCCTGGGGGTGCTGAGCAGGTTGTTGGAGGCAGTGATCTCACTCTGAAGGAGACAGACACAGAAACATGTGTACAGTTGATGGTGAGCATCTGAGTTGCGTCTTGTTAGCGAGGCCAGGAGTGCCTGTGTAAGCTGGAACAGATTAGGTATATGATTTGTGAAATGGAGTTTCATCCTAGGTCTTCATCTAGTCAAAGTACTGTTTCCTGATTAAGCATTAGCTTAGTGGTTGCTAGTCTGTGTTGACCTTTGAAAGGCATGACTAGGCTAACTGAAGTTTTTGCTTCACACCATTTACAATTTAAAACTACTCAGAGCCTTGTGAGCCGTTGGAAAAGACTGAATGTTTCACTCTGAAATGGGAGTCCTTGGAGGGTTTTGAGCAGAAGAGAGACATTCAGGTAATCAGATCACTCTGCCAAGAGATCAGTCTGGTAGAGATCAGTCCGGTGGCACAAACCAGAGGGCTGGCAGTGGAGATGAGACAGAGTCAAACCCGGATAGAGTTTATTTGGAAGCTGGGTCAGTAGGATTTCCTGGTGGACTGAATGTGGGGTGTGTGAGAGGAAATGAGGATGGCAACTGGAAGTTCCTGGAAGGATGGGTTGTTGCAGGTTAGATAGGAAACCCTCTGCAGATGTAGTTTTGGGAAGATGATGTTTGGTTCGGCTGGGTATCATGCAGACAAGCGGAGTGTCAAGTCTGGAGAGACAGGTCTGGTCAGGGACTTAGATGTACAGCCCTCAGCATGTAGATGCCACTTAACGCTGTGAGGTAGCCGGGGAGTGAGTGCAGAGTGACTGGGAGGAGCAAGACTGGCATGGGCGAGATGGGGTGATTGCGGCCGTGAGGCCTGAGAAGTGCCTAGGAGGGAGAAGGAGAAGCAGTGTGACCATGCAGGCATGCAGGAGTCCAGTTGTACACGGAGGCGAAGCACCGTTCAGATCCCCTGCTGTGTTAACTACGGTGAAGGCAGAGTTGACCACTGGAGGAGTCCTTCAGCGTGGAGGCCTTCAGCGATCTTGGCAAACACCAATTTTCATGGATGTAGGAGAATGGGAGCAGAGGAACTGGAGGCTGCAACTGCAGAAAACTTTTGTGGGGTTTTGCTGCAGAGAGAAGCAGAGAAATGAAGCAGTTGTTGGTGGAAGAAGTGGAATCAAAAGGTTTTGAGAAAAGAGAGAGAACAGAGGGAAGAGCTGTTGGAATAAAGTCCAGGAAGAGTGGATGGTGTCTAGTGAGCAAGTGATGTGTGGCCCTGAGTAGAGGCATGGACAAATCATCTGTGCCTGAGCTGCCTGTAGAACTTTCTGTGATCATGGAGATGCACGTCTGTGCTTCCCAATAATGTAACACTGGCCGCAGGTTGATATGGACCACTTCCAGTGTGACTAGTGTGATTGAGGAACTCCATTTTAAATATTATGTAATTGTAATTAATTTTAATTTAAATAGCCACACATAGCTCCTCTATGGGCCAGGTCAGAGCTCTGATAAGGCTGGATATGGGAGGAAACCCTGGTAGAGGGTTGACCGTAGAGGTTCTTTTGGTTTTGGAGTGAATCAGGAAACAGCCATCAGCTGAGTGAAGGTGAGGGTGGTGGTGGGTGTTTGAAGACAAGGGAAAAGTGTGAAAGAATTATTTGGAGAGGAAGGAAAGAAGGTGTGGACTGGGGATGTTTCCAGTGTTTGAGCACACAGGGCTCCACAGTTATCTACATTTGCTGTCCCTTGTAGCAGGAGAGAAGAAAATGGTTGAGACATATTCTGAACAGACTGTAGAGGTAAAATGTGTAGGTTTTTTTTGTTTTTTGTTTTTTTTGAGATGGAATCTCGCTCTATTGCCCAGGCTGGAGTGCAGTGGCATGATCTTGACTCACTGCAACCTCCATCTCCCAGGTTCAAGCGATTCTCTCACCTCTGCCTCCTGAGTAGCTGGGACTACAGGCACGCACTACCACACCCAGCTGATTTTGGTATTTTTAGTAGATATGGGGTTTCACCATGTTGGCGAGGCTGGTTTCAAACTCCTGACCTCATGTGATCTGCCCGCCTCAGCCTCCCAAAGTGCTGGGATTACAGGCATGAGCCACTGTACCCGGCCAAATGTGTAGTATTTTTAATAGGATAAAGCCTACATAATTCTGTCCACAGTTCCTTTACTTAGAAATTGCTCATTTGTTCATGTTAATCCTATGTTTATTACAGATAACAGCATACAGGTTTTTTTCCCCCCTGTCATGTACAGCTGAATCGCACAGAATTTGAAGATCAAGATGATGAAGCCAGAGTTCAGTATGAGGGTTTTTGACCTGGGATGTACGTCCGCGTTGAGTTTGAAAATGTTCCCTGTGAATTTGTGCAGAACTTTGACCCCCATTACCCCATTATCCTGGGTGGCTTGGGCAACAGTGAGGGAAATGTTGGATACGTGCAGGTGGGTCCCTTTGCTGCATATTTGGTGCCTGAGGCTCTGTGGATTTCCCCTCCATCAATCATCTTACACACTCATCCCCCTCAGATGCGTCTGAAGAAACATCACTGGTATAAGAAAATCCTCAAGTCCCGAGATCCAATCATATTTTCTGTAGGGTGGAGGAGGTTTCAGACCATCCCGCTCTATTATATCGAAGACCATAATGGAAGACAAAGGCTTCTAAAGTATACCCCACAGCACATGCATTGCGGAGCAGCCTTTTGGGGTAAAATATGATTACAATAACTTGCCTATTGCCGAGATTAAACCTTACAGGCTGTGTTATTTTAGCTTTGTGCTTTTCCTTTCATAAAATTCCACTCCTAAGATTTTTCTCTTTTCTGGGAGCAGGGAGGTGGTTTGGAGTATATATATAAATCTATATCCAAATCTAAATGTCCATATCCAGTATGTTAAACTAGAATCTAAAATTTGTGGTTTGCTATATTTCTTTTTTTCCTTTTCCTTTAAGACCCTATCATTCCACAGGGAACTGGTTTCTTGGCAATACAGTCTGTCAGTGGCATAATGGTAACTATCTTGGATGATTTCTTTTACAGATTAGTTTGAGAAATATATCCTGAATGTGGGTTATTATGTACATGAGACTTTAAGTTGAAAATTACACATTTTTATTAATATAAACTAAATTTCCCTTTGCTTTTAATCTTTGTACATCCTTTTCAGTAGGGTGTGGGATTAGAGGAGGGGAGGTGGAAGAATTATAATGGTACATTTCCTATTTTTGTGCATCTTTTGCATTTATTTATCTAAGGAGGTACTTGAGCAGTGCTCACCATGTGCTAAGCACTATATGAGGTTGTGAGGAGCCATCAGAGACCACCCAGATACAAGACTCCCTGCAGCTGTGCTGGGGTAGCAGTCTGTTCACTCCATTTTCATTTGACCAGTCAGGCAGGGCAGGGTTTACTGGTCCCATTTAACAGAGAAGGAAGCAGAATAATGAGCAGATGGAATCTTCCCTGGAGGTCCAAATTTTAGTTTCCTAAACATTGCAACAGTATTTTTCTTTTCCATTTCATTCCAAATAAATCAGTATAGTAAAATTACATTCCTCTGAAATCACTCTCAGGAAAGTACTCAAGTAGCCTTTTTTTTTTTTTTTTTTTTTTGAGAGAGAGTCTCACTCTGTCATCCAGGCTGGAGTGCAGTGGCACGATCTTGGCTCACTGCAACCTCTGCCTCCTGGGTTTAAGTGGTTCTCCTGCCTCAGCCTCCCGAGTAGCTGGAATTACAGGTGTGCACCACCATGCTGAGCTAATTTTTGTATTTTTAGTAGAGACGAGATTTAGCCATGTTGGCCAGACTGGTTTCAACCTTCTGACCTCAGGTGATCCACCTGCCTTGGCCTCCCAAAGTGCTGGGATTACAGGTATGAGCCACTGTGCCCGGCCTCAAGTCACCCTTGTTAGTTTGGCTTACCAACTTTAAAGTTTTGGATTGCTTTTGTCAAACCACTGGGTTGCAAGTTCAGATGGTCTCTCTTGTTTTTCTTAGCTATTTTTAAGTAAAATTCACTTTGGTAATTTATTGTGTCACATAGAATTGAAGTTTTTCTCTTGCTAATATTTTTCCTATTTTCAAATTTTGGGGTTCCTGTTAGCCTGATTTTCGGATAGCTGCCACAGGAGTTGTCCTTGATCTGGATAAATCCATAAAAATTTTGAAGAAATTAAAGGTAACTGGTTTTCCATATAAAATTTTCAAGAACACTTCATTTATTAAGGTCTGTATATCTATATATTCTCATATTTATACATGTCCATATTGTTTGAGAAAAGGAATGAAATACGTCTAAAATATGGGCCTCATATTTTTAGAAAAGTGTTTGAAATCTTTTATAAACTTCATATTTTGTTTGCTCCTTTATATTCTGTATTACTTAAATATGCTCAAAAAAGCAGAGGTAAACAGCTATTTAGGAATTGAGGCTGTTACTCCTGACTTCCATGTGAGACTGCCACAGAACTCATATTGAAAATATGTCATTTTATCCACTAGGTTTTGTTTCCTACTTTTTAAATTTGTGTTAAGAAAGGGAAAAAAAATCACAAGTTTGTCTAACTCAGTAGAAAAATTGACAAAGCATTTGCAGACAACTTGGCAAGGGTACAGAGAAATGGATGTACTGTTTTTCAGTATTTGGGGAGGGTGGTTTGAGCACATTTATTGACAATTTCATTAGTGGGGATGTTTCTATTGAAAACACAGAGTTAGGAAGTCTTAAAATGTTCTTGGAATATAAAGTAATAATACCACCGGCGTTTATCTTACTGTTTTCATGTTCTAAGTGCATGCATCTAAGTAAAAGGATCTGGGCTGCAGTCCAGTCTGAGAGATGCCAGCAAAGGCTGCCTAGGCCAGTTCAGTCCAGTAAATCCCTCTTCGATCTTCTCTTCCACACAGACAGCAGGTGATGAGCATGCCCATGAACTCACATGATTATTTTGGGGAAAATGAAAGAGTTGTATTCTTTTTGAGGTAGTAATTCCACTTTCAGGGGCAAATACATTTTGATTATTTTATCACCCTTCAGTGAGTTGTTTTTGTTCTTTAATCAAGGATGTATGTTTGAAGTAAGAAGTAAAGCATAAAGTATATGATTTTGTGTGTGTGTGTGTTTATCTTGCTATACCTGTAGGGAATATTTAATTCTGCCTTGGAAGTGGCCAAATTTGAAGGTGCTGTGATTCAAACTGTCAGTGGGATAAGGGGGCAGATCAAGAAAGCACTCTGAGCTCCAGAAGGAGCTTTCCGGGCCAGCTTTGAGGATAAGCTGATGATGAGCGGTGAGTGTCTTAAGTAGTGTTCAGGGCAGGGTATTACCATTCATGCTTGACTTCTAGCCAGTGTGACGAGAGGCTGGAGTCAGGTCTCCAGAGAGTTGAGCAGCTCCAGCCTTAGATCTCCCAGTCTTATGCGGTGTGCCCATTCGCTTTGTGTCTGCAGTACCCTGGCCACACCCAGTAACAGTTCTGTGATCTATGAGAATAGTTTCCTTAGCGAGCTTTGCCTTCAAATACTTTGCAGCCAGGTAGAGAAGTTTGGAGTGAAGGTTTTGTTCCTTGTTTCTTCACAATATGGATATGAATCTTCTTTTGAAAATGTTAAAGTAAATTACCTCTTTTCAGATATTGTCTTCATGCGAACTTGGTATCCTGTTTCCATCCCAGCCTTCTATAACCCAGTAACATCTTTGTTGAAACCAGTGGATGAGAAAGACACCTGGTCAGGAATGTGGACCACGGGCCAACTCAGGCTCGCCCATGGTGTCAGACTAAAGGCAAACAAGGACTCTCTGTATAAGGTACTGGTCGTGTGTGTGTTAGTGGAGATGAAGCCTGTGCTCTACAGACAGGGAGTCACACAGACACTTTTCTATAATTTCTTACGTACTTTGAATATTCAAGTATAAAGTCTAACGTTAAATTTGATTGAACAATTGTATATTTGTGGGATATTTTGGAATGGAACACCAAAAAATGGTAATAGTGGTTCTTTCTGGATTGAAGACAAACTTTTCTTTTTTAAAATAAATTTTATTTTATATATTTGAGGTTGACAATATGATCTTGAAGGATACATATAGATAGTAAACTGGTTACTATAGTGAAGCAAATTAACATAGCTACCATCTCACATAGTTAGATTTTTGTTTGTGTGACAGGAACAGCTAAAATCTACTTATTTAACAAACATCCCAAAGACAATATATTTTTATTAACTATAGCCCTCATGATGTACACTAGATCTCTAACTTGTTCATCCTACATGTCTGCTACTTTATATTATTTTAATGTACATCTCCCCATTTCCTATTGGTCATTTCCTATTTGGCCCATTTTTCAACTGGTTTGTTTTTCTGCTATTAAGTTGTAAGAGTTCTTTACTAATTTTTGGATATTAACACTTTATCAGATATGTGGTTTGCAAATATTTCTTCCAGTCTGTAGGTTCCCCTTTCATTTTGTTGGTTGTGCCTTTGCTGTGCAGAAGCTTTTTAGTTTGATGCAGTCCTTCTTGTTTATGTTTACATTTGTAGCCTGGCTTGTGGTGCAATATCCAAAAAATTATTGCTAAGGCCAATGTCAAGAGGCTTTCCCCCTATGTTTTCTTCTAGGAGTTTTATGGTTTCAGGTCTTATTTGGGTCTTTGGTCTTGTATCTGTTTTGAGTTGATTTTTGTGTATGGTGTATGATCAGGGTCCAATTTTATTCTTTTGCATGTGAAAATCCTATTATTGAAGAGACTATCTTTTTTTACCATTGTGTTGTCTTGTTTGCCCTTGTCAAAAATTAGTTGACAGTATATGTTTGGATTCATTTCAAAGGTCTCTGTTCTGTTCCATTTGTCTATCTTTTTGTTTTTATGCCAGCACCATACTGTTTTGATTACTATAGCTTTGTAATACAATTTTAAATCAAGAGGTGTGATGCCTCCAACTTTTTCTTTCACAGTAATCTGTTGGCTGTTTGGGGTTTTTTGTGGTTCCATATGAGTTTCAGGATTGTTTTTTCTTTTCTTTTCTTTTCTTTCTTTTTTTTTTTTTTGAGGCGAAGTCTGTCGCCCAAGCTGGAGTGCAGTGGTATAATCTCGGCTCACTGAAACCTCTGCCTCCTGGATTCAAGCAATTCTTCTGCCTCAGCCTCCCAGGTAGCTGGGACTACAGGCACATGCCACTATGCCCGGCCAATTTTTGTAGTTTTAGTAGAGACAGGGTTTCACTATGTTGGCCAGGCTGGTCTCCAACTCCTGACCTTGTGTTCTGCCCACCTGCAGTCTCCCAAAGTGCTGGAATTACAGGCGTGAGCCACTGTGCCTGGCCAGGATTGTTTTATTCTGTTCTGTGAAGAATACCGTCAGAACTTTGATGAGGATTGTGTTAAATCTGTATATTTGCTTTGGGTAGTGTGCACATTTTAACAATATTAATTCTTCTGATCCATAAACATAGGATGTCTTTCCATTTGTTCATGTCTAAATTTCTTTCATCAATGTTTTATGGTTTTCAAGTGTACACATCTCTCACCTTCTTGGTTAAATTTATTCCTAAGTTTTTGTTTTTCTTTGATGCTATCGTAAATGAGATTATTTTCTTGATTGCTTTGTCAGCCAGGTTATTTGTATATAGAAATGCAACTGATTTTTATACGTTGAGTTTATACCTTGCAGCTTAACTGAATTGATTTAGTAGTTCTCACAGTTTTTTGTGGAATCTTTGGAGTTTTTTACATAAAGGATCTTGTCATCTGCAAATAGAGATAATTTTACTTCTTTAATTTAGTTGCCTTTTTTTTCTCATCTGATTGCTCTTGCAAGTACTCTATTGAATAAAAGTGATGAGGCTGGCCATCCCTATCTTGTACTCAATCTTAGTGGAAAAGCTTTAGTTGTTCCCCACTAACTATGATTAGACTGTGGGTTTTTCATAAATGGTCTTTATTATGTTGAGGAACTTTCCTTCTATACATAAACTATTAAGAGGTTTTATCAAGAAAGGTTGCTAAACTTTGTTAAATGCTTTTACTGCATCAATTGAGGTGACCATGTCGTTTTATCTTTCATTTTGTTAATGTGATATATCACATTGATTGATTTACATATTTTTAACCAGCCTTGCATGCCAGGGGTAAATCCCACTTAAACACGATGTATAATGTTTTCAATGTGTTGTTGAATTCTATTTGCTAAAATTTTTTTAGGATGTTTGCATCAGTGTTTAATTTATTGGAGAAGTTCACCTGTAGTTTTGGTTTGTTTGTTTGGTGTGTGTGTGTGTGTGTGTGTGTGTGTGTTTTGGTTTGGCTTAGGTATTAAGGTGATACTGGCCTGGTAAAATGTGTTTGGAATTATTTCCTCTCACTCTGTTTTTGCGAAGAGTTTAAGAAGTAAACTCCAGGAGATGGGAGTGACTCTGGACATGGGAGTGACATGATAGTGACTCTGGACCCTGCAGTGGTGGGACACAGCAGCATCTCAGTCTCTGTGAGGCCAGGTGCAGCATCAACAAGGACCCCAGAATGGTGGAGCACTACTGTGGCTTGGGCCCTCGGGGGCAGGGACCAGTGCAGCAACTACTTCTCTCCCTGGGGAGGCAGGTGCCTGGGCAACTCAGATTCTCCAGGGCTAGTCCAGTTCCAAGGAAGCAGGGTTCTACAGTTGTTTGTCCTGAAGGGCAAGGTACCCCAGTTCAGCCAATGCTGTTTTCCTGGGATATGGGGGTGCCATATTGACTCATCCCTGGCAGGTGTGGCTGCTCAGCTCAGCCAAGACACTGATTCCCTGTGAAGCAGGGCAGTGCTTCAGCTCTCGTGCAGTGGGGGGTGTGACTGCTCAGACTGGCCAAGGCACTGATTCCCTGGAAAGCAGGGCACCAAGTCAGTTCAGGCTCCAAGGGGCAGGGCACAATGGCAGCTGGGAGGGGAGGGGCACAGCAGTGTGGCCCCGCAGGTGCGGTGTATGCTGTGATGTGGGCATCATTTGTTCCCACCAGCCATTTGAAATTTCATCCATTTGAAATTTGATTCCAAATGTGGTGGTGTGGGAGGTGGGGCCTAGTGGGAGGTATTTGGGTCACAGGGCAGATCCTTTATGAATAGATTAATGCCTTTTCATGGGACTGGATTAGTTACCAGGAGTGGATTGTTATCAGAGTGAGTTCAGCTTCCTAGACTCTCGTGTTTCCTCTCTTGCCATGTGAGCCCCTTGCATACACCTGTTTTGCCTTCCACTTTCCCCATGAGATGAAGCAGCACAAGACCCTCACCAGTTGTGCTGCCCGATCTCGGACTTTTCAGACACAAGCAGGGTGAGCCAAATAAACCTTTTTTATAAAATAAGTTACCCCGAGTCTCAAGTATTCGGTTACAGCCACACTAAATGGCCTAAGACAGTGTAACAGCGGCTCGGGGGTGGTGGGCCACTAGGTGGGTGTGATATAGAGCAACAAAGCCTGAGGATGGAAGAAGGGTTCGGTGGCTGCTCACCCTGGGTGGGACATGCTCCCGCAGTGGTCCAGGTCCAGGAGGGCACGTTGCAGCAGCAGCTGGTCCATGGGGGAGGGGCACAACGTCAGTTCCTTCTCTGAGGGGAGTGCTGGGGCTACTGGGCCCCTCTTGCTTCCTTATCCCTGCAAGGAGACATCCCCTCTACTTCAAGCTGATCCCTCTGGGGGAATGGGTGGTGGGGGCCAGATGTTTCCTTCCCTCCTTTATGTGACCATCCTGGTTTTCTGTGCTCTACTGGATTTCTGCTACTCCTTGTTGCACTCTGGGGCTCTCTTTTAGTGACTTTCATCAAAATATAGTTGTTTGCTGCTTTGGCTGTCTTCGTCAGGAGATGAGTGCAAGGGGCTATTGATCAGCCCCTTGCTGGCGTCACTCCCTCTTAAACTTTTCACTGGGTACTCTTTTGAACTATTTTTTCCCCCACTGTATACATGTATTTTTTAAACGTTAATGTGCTAATTTCTACTGAAGCAATGTGGATTTTTCTGAAAGTTTTAATGTTTTAATAAGCTTTTTATTGAAATGTTAATGTCCATACAGAAGAGTGCCCAAATCATAAGTGTGCATCTAGATGAACTATAGCACACCAGGCTGCCACGCCCTGGACCAAGCAGTAGCCTTGACCTGTGGCCTCTCCCAGGCACTGCTGCCCCAACCCACAAAATAGCTACTTTCCCAGTTCCTGATGTAGATTTGTTCTGCCTGGTTTTAACTTCTATAAAATACAGCACATTCTATTTAGCCTGGCTTCTTTGGTTCAGTATTACAGAATACATCCATGTTCTTGTCTATGGCAGATACTGATTTATCGTCATTGTTGAGTTCCATTATATGACTGTGTCACCATTTTTCCATTGATGAGTAAAATGATTTCCTATTTTTGGCTGTTATCCCACGGCCCTGAACACTAGGTCTAGATATGGGACTTGCAGGTATGCAGGGGCACAAGCACTTCTGCTGGGGGATCCCTGGGTGGGGTGGAGACTCCAGGGCACCTGTGCTCTGCTTCAGTGTGGAGGCTTCTGGGAGGCTTCTGTGTCGTGTTCTGGGAGCACAGTGGCTTGGCTTCCACCACCAGCAGCAGCTTAAAGAGTTCCTGCTGTTCCACATGCTTGCCAACAATTGGCCTCTTGAGTTTTTTTTTTTTTTTTTTTTTTAAGTTTTCAGTGCCTGCCTGGACTTGTGTTTTCATTTAGATTTTGGTTTCTTAGAACTTTTGTTTTTCTCTTCACAGCTTAACAATGCATTTGAAAAGATTTGTTTTCATGTGGAGTATTCAGTTTTGTAATAAGAGGGTTGTTCAAGGCATCAGTCTGCCACTCTGCTAGAAACAGAAGTCTCCCAGGCATTTCTTTTTATATAAAGTAGTTAATGAAATTTTGAACCATCTTACATGAATTTTTATTAAAATACACTTTAGGATGTGGTGCCGATTATCCATTCTACTCTTTTGTAACAGGTAGATTTCTCTGAATTCTTGAATTTGAAAACAACTGGGGTTCCTAAACAGAGAATATGGAATATTATTAGGGATGATGTCTTTAATAATACATTTCAAGATAAGAGAAACTTTTTCTATATAGTTGACTTTAATAAAAGCCTAGGGCAAAACTTTCAATATATTAACAGTATTTATGAGGCAGTTAAGAATTTGGGTCATCTCCATTTCCGCTAAAAATACAAAAAAAATAGCCAGGTGTGGTGGCGGGCATCTGTAGTCCCTGCTACTTGGGAGGCTGAGGCAGGAGAATGGTGTGAACCTGGGAGGCGGAGTTTGCAGTGAGCTGAGATCATGCCACTGCACTTTAGCCTGGGCAACAGAGCAAGACTCCATATCAAAAAAAAAAAAAAGAATTTGGGTCATCTCAATTAAACATAGAATTTAAGATTACGTTGAAAATTCAGTACAGAGTATTTTGCCTTCATCTGTTGTTTGAGTCTCCCTTCTTTTAGCCATCCTTCCATCAGAAATAGAATACCAACTTAAACTTCTTAATTAGAATCAGGAATCAGGACTCTTTGGCTGCTGATTGAAGGAAGAACTGTCCTTAAATCCAGAGTGGGCCGGGCATGGTGGCTCATGCCTGTAATCCTAGCACTTTGGGAGGCCAAGGCAGGTGGATCACCTGAGGTCAGGAGTTCAAGACCAGCATGACCAACATGGTGAAACCCCATCTCTACCGAAAATACAAAAATTAGCCGGGCGTGGTGGTGTGTGCCTGTAGTCCCAGATACTTGGGAGGCTGAGACAGGAGAATTGCTTGAACCTGGGAGGTGGAGGTTGTGTCAGTCAAGATCGCACCACTGCACTCTAGCCTGGGTGACAGGGCGAGACTCCATCTCAAAAAAAAAAAAATCCAGAGTGGTTGGTATTCAAGACAAAAAGCTAGATCATTTTTGTTAGTCTGAGAAATAAGCACCTTAGTGGCCCAAAGACAAGGCCTGAAATTTCCATGAAAAGAAACTGGGATCTATTCATCTGTTCTGTTGAGACCTGATAGTTCTATACCATAGAAATAGGCACAGTGGGTTTCGGGGGGAGAGTTGTAAGTATAAGCTCTCTGTACCTCTGTTTACTGTTTGGTGAGAATTTGGGTGTCCACTGAGGCAGTTCATACTTGGCGGATGATTGAGTCCTGATTTCTCAGGGCCAGCAGACTCTGGTGTTACTGATCTTGTGGAAAAGTCAACCCAATGAGAAGATTTTATGCAGAAGTTTTAAATGCACATTGATCATAATTTGAATATGTCACAGTGTTTATTTTTCTTTTCAGCCAATCCTGAGGCAAAAGAAACATTTTAATTCACTGCACATTCCAAAAGCCTTGCAGAAGGCCCTGCCATTTAAGAACAAGCCCAAGGCCAGGCGCGGTGGCTCACGCCTGTAATCCCAGTACTTTGGGAGGCTGAGGCGGGCGGATCACGAGGTCAGGAGATCGAGACCATCCTGGCTAACATGGTGAAACCCTGTCTCTACTAAAAATACAAAAAATTAGCCAGGCGTTGTGGCGGGCGCCTGTAGTCCCAGCTACTTGGGAGGCCGAGGCAGGAAAATGGCATGAACCTGGGAGGCGGAGCTTGCAGTGAACTGAGATCGGGCCACTGCACTCCAGCCTGTGCGACAGTGCAAAACTCTGTCTCAAAAAAAAAAGAAAAAACAAAAAACAAAAAACAAACCCAAGACCCAAGCAAAGGACAGGCAGAGACGGGCCGTCATGCGTGAGCCTCATGAAAGAAAGGTACTGTCGCCCGTGCCGTACTGCACGCTGCATTTAGATAGGAAAAGAACACTCTCAGTAGCACACTTCCTGTTTCTACTGCAGTCTCAGTTATTCAGGGTACTGGAACTAAAGTCAGAGGAAGAACTGGAGTCAATTTCCCTTCCTTTGCATGGTCCTGCTCTGCCCTTTTCTTTTGATGGGGGATAACAGGCACATGACTGGGGAACCCTTCTGTCTTGGTTAGCTGCACACGGTGTCCACAGAATGATGAACAGAGGTAGTAAAGGTAAAATGCGATCACACTTGTGTCTCCATGCCAACAATGACTTCCTAGCACAGGATGCATTTTCATGCGGTTAATATTCATTTGGATCGTGGGTTGCCTCTAGTCTTAGTGCTTAGGATGTGAGTGTGTGGTGGCTGAGAGCATTCTGATACTCACCAGCTTTTTTCCTTGTCAGATCCTCGCACTGCTGGATGCTCTGAGTATGGTGCACAGTCAGAAGATGAAAGCCAAGGACCAGTGACACCTGCACAATAAAGAGCACTTCAGAGCCAAGCAGAAGGAGGAGGAGGAGAAGCTGAAGTGGCAGAAGGACCTCAGGAAGAAGCTCTTCCGAATTCAGGGGCAGAAGGAAAGAAGAAACCAGAAGTCCAGTTTGAAGGGGGCTGAGGGCCAGTTGCAGTGAGCCTTTGGACTGGAGGGACTGTCCCTGGATCTGCAGAGGTGGACATTTTCAAACATCACAGTTTGAATGCCTGTGAATGACAAGTCAGTGGGCAAGAACTCAAGAGATGTCTCTACACAAACTGTGCCTGCAAGAGGAACAGAGAAGCCTGGGCTACTGGGACTGGGTTCATTCTCATCACTTGGGGCTGTCGAGATTTAAAGTAATGTAAGCTGTGGTTGTGTGGATTCTCTTACTTTCCTCTGCCTACCTCAGTTTAATTATTTTGTCCTGCAAAAATACCATTAAAATATTTTTTTGTTAGTTTTGGCTTAGTAGTTTTCATTGGGGATGAATGCCTGACAATTCTTTGTGGATAATTATTTATGCTACCACCTTCATGAAGAGTCCTCCAGAAGAGAAAGAAATATTCACTTGAACCCTCAGCTCTCATGCAAAATTTTAGAGAAGAGTGTGTAGTGTTTTTGTTGTGTTTTTTGTTTGAGTGACACACAAACCTAGATGGTACAGCGTACTACGCACCTGGGATCTATGGGCTCCTTTGATCACTGGCCCTCGTGGACATTTTCTATCTTATGTCATATGTTCTGCACATTAGTATAGTGACAAGGTAACAGTAAGTACTTTTTTAAAGCTTTAGACTTAGGAGATTGTTGTCTCATGTGCAGAGACCAAGGAAATTGTATGTATCAGTGAGATAGGCTTCCCATATTATGCTCATGCGTTATACCTGCCTAGCTACATTGCCTTTTTTTAAATTAAACATTATATTGATGTAATCATACTATTACATAGGCGATATATGTATTTTATGATTGTATGTTGATATAGTTATGGGGAATCTAATCCTATACGATGGAATCATAGATTCACATATAGTTGTATGTTTTGCCCAATTTCTTTCAGTGGTAATGTTTCACACATATCACAATCAGGATGTTGACATCAATACAGCCCACTGATTTTATTCACCTTTCCTCAGCTTTACTTTCCCCAAGTATACTCCTCCAGGTATGCATGGGTGTGTAGAAATATGGAATGCAGCTGGGCACAGTGACTCACACCTGTAATCCCCGCACTTTGGCATGCTAAGGCAGGAGGATCACTTGAGCCCAGGAATTTGAGACCAACTTGGGCAACATGGCAAAACCTCATCTCTACAAAAAATAAAAAATTCACCTGGTGTGGTGGTGCATACCTGTAGTTCCAGCTGCTTGGGAGGCTGAGGTAGGAGGATCACTTGAGTTCAGGAAGTTGAGGCTGCAGTGAGCCATGATAGCACCACTGCACTCCAGCCTGGGCGACAGGGCAAGACCCTGTTTCAAAAAAAAAAAAAAAATTTATATATATATATATATATATACATATATATATATGTGTGTGTGTATGTAGAACACTTCATGAATTTGTGTGTCATCTGTGCATGGGGCCCATGGTGACCTCTGTGTTGTACCAGTTACAGTATGTGTGCTGCTGATAGGAGTACCACATTGCCTTTAACAACATCATAGGGGCCAAAGAGGGTCGGCAGGATTATGAGCAGTTGGCCTAGTCTGGGAGGCTCTCTAAAAACCTAAAGTTGTCAGCAGACAGGTGCTCAGCTTTATATCTCCATAAGAAGGGAAGAGGATGTGAAGATCCTGTCAGGGCTGGGTCCACCTGGGAAGTGACAATTGGAACATGCCCAGACCTCTCTGAGCAACTCTGGGTGTACATTTTCCTCTATTCCTCAAGAGCAATTGTGAATTTGATCATCCAGTATGCTGATAGGCCTGGGGACTGACACATAGTAAGCCCATAACAATTATAATTTAAAACTAATTTGTTATATAGCATAATTGATATATTTTAAAATGCAAAACTATAATTCAACTAAAATATACAAGGCACTCTAAGTCATGCCATGTTTTAAGTAGCTTACAAGGTGATCAGCAAGTGTCTTATACAACAAGCAAATTTGTTCAAAGAGAAGCCTTGCAAATAATTATTTATAATTGTATGGTTTTATATTTTAGCCAGAAGAGTGAAATTGTTTAGCAATGGGGGAAATAAAAGAATGTTTAATTACAGTTGCAGATAATTGCCTTTTCCAAAGACAATGTATGTAGGCAGAAGTCATACCTGTTAATATTAAAAATCTTGGTTTATCATATTTGGAGAACAAGGGAAATAAAAAGTTAGTATATCAAGATTATTTAAAACTAAAGTTAAGGAATCTCTAATGTCTGAAAGAAACAATAAATAGCATTTTCTATGTAGAATTTTTATTGTTGAAGGTTCCACCTGGCCAGGTTAGTAAAATACAGTCAAGCATCAGTTAAGGATGGGGATATATTCTGAGAAATGTATCATTTAGGCAATTTTGTCATTGTGTAAACATCATAGAGTGACACACAAACCTAGATGGTACAGCCTACTGTGCACCTGGGCTCTATGGTATGGCCTATTGCTCCTAGGCTACAAACCTGGGCAGCATGTGACTGTACTGACTACTGTAGGCAGTTGTAACACAGTGGTAAACATTTGTGTATCGAAACATATAAAAGGCATAGCAAAAATACAATATTGTGGAACCACTGTCGTATATGTGGTCCATCCTTGACTGAACGTCGTGCAGCATGTGGCTATATGTATACACATAGTTTTTGCTGTGAGTTTGCATCCATCTCATAGGAAGACATATATCAAAATAAGGACCAGACTGGAGAGTGTGTAAATTACTTTTCAATACTAATGGCTTATTAATCTGATATTGTCACAAGTATGTTGCAAAAATAAATTCCACCAGAATGTGAGTTCCATGAGAGCAGGAACTGGGTTGTTCACCTTGTTGGCACTTGGAGTAGAGCCACTGAGCATCGTGCGGCATAAAATTGCTTGGAAGAAAGAAGGGAGGGCATTCCAGGTAACCGAAGCATTGCTATGCAAAGTAAGCATTTGCCCTCTGAACTATTTTAACAATTTTTATAGAAACCTTTCTCAATTGCATTAAACTTTGTAAATTGTAAAAATTATTCTGTAATACCTTTCTATCTTTTTACTATGCACAGGCAGCCATAGGTGCTGGGTATGTTTTGAAAACATATTGAACCTATAGTGTATGTATCTTTCTATGCCATTAAATATTCTTATTTAATCATAGATGTGTTCAGGTGTGTTTGGTTTCCTATTTGTGGATGTACTAGATTGTTTTCTTTTTTTAACAAAACCTGTGAACTTGCTTTAAGTATTATCATTTGGTGACATGGCTGCCATTTCAGAAATAATTGTTTGAGCAAACAGGAGAGCGACCGGGTCTGATTCAGCTCTCTGGAGGCTTCAGAGCTTACCCCGCTGATGGGAAAAGAGCATCGATTTAATTGCCCTTGTTACTGACTTCTAGTGTCTAGTATTTTGCCAGACTCAGGTATTTCTTAAAGCCATTATTCAGAGTCTTCAGCAAGGACATTGTATTTTATTTGTGTCTTCTTAGTTTTACCTAGTTTATTTCATGGTTTTAAAGTATTGTACATTTTTATAATCCTTTAACAAGACAAAAGGTTAAGATGTTGGACATTTAAATGCCAAAGGTGTTTTATTATGAGACTTAGAATTTCATATTTGGGGATGGTACCTTATTATTGAAAATCAGATAAACTTTGGTTGGGTGGGTATTTGGAGGAATCTTTTAAGTCTTTTCTTAAGCAAAGTTTGGACATTCTAAAATAAGGTTGCCAACTGACATGTAGAGAGAGAAGGATGTGTCATACATTTAGACCAGGTGGCCTGTCCTGTAACTTTTTTGTGGGGGAGGGGTGGGCTTGTTTTTTGTGTGTTTTGGTTTTTTCCAATTTTTGTTTTGTGATAAAATATGCATAATAAAACTTAATTTATCAATTTTTAATTGTATGAGTCGGTGGCATTAATTACCTTCACAGTGCTGTTGCAGCCATCTTCAGAGCCTTTCCATCATCCCAAACTGAAACTTTGTACCCATTAAACAACATCTCCTCATTCCCTCCTTCCCCCAGCCCCTGCAACCACCATTCTGTTTTCTGTCTCTGAGTGACTACTCTAGATACATTTGCAAATGGAATCATACAATATTTGTCTTTTTGTGTCTTGTTTATTTCACTTAGCATACTGTCTTCAAGGTGTGTCCAGTTGCAGCATGTGTCAGAATTTCCTTCCCTTTTAAGGCTGAATAATATTCCCAGTGAATGTCTTTACCACATGTTGCTTATCCATTCATCTGCTGATGGACGTATGGGCTATTGGGAATAATGTTGCTTGAACATTGGTGTGTAAATATCTGTGTGAGTCTCTGTTTCAGTTCTGTGTGTAAAAGTGGAATTGCTGGGTCAAATGTCATTCTGTGTTTAATTGTGTGAGGAACTGCCACACTGTATCCACAGCTGCTGTGGATTCCTTACATTCCTTCTAGCAATATGTACAAGGGTTTCAATTTCTCCACAGCCTAGCCCACCCTCATTACTCTGTTTTTTTGGTTGGTTGGTTGATTGGTTTCTTAAAAAACAGGCATCCTAGTGTAAAGTTGCATCTCGTTGTGATCTGCATGTCGGTAATGACTAGTGATGTTGAGCATCTTTCTGTGTGCTTATTGGCCATCTACAGACCTTCTTTGGAGAAATGTCTATTCAAGTCCTTTGAATCAGATTTTTTTGTTGTTGTTGAATTGTAGAAGTTCTTTTTATATTCTGGATATTAAACCCTTATCAGATAAACCATTCACAAATATTTTCTCTCATTCTTTGGGGTGCCTTTTCACTCTGATAGTGTCCTTTGATGCGCAAAGGTTTTTTAATTTTGATAAAGTCCAATTTATTTTTTCATTTGTTGCCTGTGCTTTTAGTGTCATAGCCAAGAAATTGCCAAATTATTGTTTAGTTTTTTAAAAGTATTTATGTGATTATTTGGCTGATACCTGTCTCTAATGATTGACAGCACTTCTTGAGCGTGGCTTTTAAACATGCAAATTTGATGTCACTTTCCGAGGCTCCTTCCATGGCTTCCCTTTGCTTCTAGGCCGCGGCCCTTGTCTGGCCTCGCTGCTGCTCTGGCCCCTGCCCTCCTCTAGGGCCTCTCTTCTGCTGCCTCCAGCTCTGGCCACAGTGGCCTTTCATTCCTCAGTGCACTTGCCTGGGGTCCTCAACACTTGCAGTTCCCTCTGCCTGGAATGCGGCAGCTCCTACGTCCCCCTCCCTGCCTCTACCTCCTCGCTGCTCCTTCTGACGCTGGTCCTGAGACCACTGGTCGGTGCGGCCTTCCCTGGACCCTCTCCAAACTCCCCAGTACTCCTCCAAACTTTTCCCCAAAAAACCAGTGGCACTCAATTGTGCCGTCCAGGGACCCCTGGGATTTTCACGACCCTGTCAGCAGCTGAGTGAGGTCAAGAATGTTTCGTGACAATAAGAAGACGTTATTGATCTCTTTTCACTGGAACTGGGAGTGTCTTGCGGGGGGACAGCGGGCTGAGGATGCAGCTGTGTTAGGACGTGACAGCTCGCACAACTGAAGCACCTTCACTTTCCCACAGTTTTTTTTCTTTTTTTTTTTTTGCTTTGGAAAACATTTCTCACAAAAATATGCGACTTATGTTACCATGTAATGGGCTTGCTTCTGTTATTTTAAAACAAACTAATAAATCTCTTAAATGTTTCTCGGCTTTATTTTTTGTCGTTATGGTTCCTTTTCTTCTGTTTTCCCCAGCTTTATGAAAGTTTAATTGACAAACTTGCATATCTTTACTGCTCACAGCGTGCTGCTTTGCTGTATGTGTGCCCTGTGGAAAGCTTCGTGGCGCTGCTGCACACCTCCATCACCTACTGCGGTGAGGGCCCCTGGGATCTGCGCTCTCGGCGCTGCGCCCTCGCTCCCCGCTGTGCCTGAGCACACCCCCCCCGCCCCGGCCCTGGGACCCACTCCCGCTGCTGGAACCGCACCCATGGCCGGCGCCCAGTCCCCAACCCCGCTTTAGTTTCCACCCACGTGAAGAAACTCAGCCTCGGTCCTGTTTAGGCACGGAAAGGGCTGGAGAACCGCGTCCTTCCGAGGCGCCCCCAGCGCGGCTCCCCACGGCGTGCAGGACCTCGGACTGTCGCGCTGCGCCCTGGGATGCACAGGAGGTGGGACCCAGGAGCGAAGGCCCTGCAGCGTCCCAGACTGGACGTGGCCCTGCACCCCCAGCTGCTGGGCTGGCTGGGACATGCATGAGATTGAGCGCTTTACAAACTGTCGGTCTTTCTGGGAAAGTTAAAGAACGCCCTGCAGCCGCTTCACCTGCTGCTGAAAGGAGCCCGGGCAGGGCTGGTCACTCCGCGCCACACCCCGCTCGCCAACACCGGAAGGTGAATGTTCAGAACATTTTTATCATTTAAAGCCAGTATACCGGCTGGGCGCGGTGACTCACACCTGTAATCCCAGCGACTTGGGAGGCCTAGGCAGGAAGATTCGATTGAGCCCAGGAGTTCCAGAGCACCCTGGGCAACATGGCAAGACCCTATCTCTACAAAAAAAAAAAAAAAAAGCCGGGAGTGGTGGCGCGCACCTGTGGTCCCAGCAACTCGGGAGGCTGAGGCGGGAGGATGACCTGAATTCAGTAGGTCTCCAGCCTGGGCGACAGAGTGAGACCCTGTCTACTAATAAAGCCAGTGTACCTAAAATACCATCATAACATGGAATCAGTATAAAAATGATTATTGAACTACTTAACATTCCTGTTTTGTGCTAATTCTTTGAAATTTGGTGTAGTGTTTTGTTTTGTTTTGTTTTTTGAGACAGAGTTTCGCTCTTTTTGCCCGGGCTGGAGTGCAATGGCACGATCTCAGCTCACTGAAACCTGCCTCCCAGGTTCAAGCGATTCTCCTGCCTCAGCCTCTGGAGTAGCTGGGATTACAGGTGCCTGCCACCATGCCCGGTTAATTTTTTTGTATTTTTAGTAGAGACAGGGTTTCTTCATGTTGGCCAGTCTGGTCTCAAACCCCTGACCTCAGGTGATCCACCTACCTCGACCTCCCAAAGTGCTGGGACCACAGGCATGAGCCACTGTGCCCGGCCCGGTGTGTACTCTTATAACACCTCTCAATTGAGATCTAAATTTTGTGGGAAATAATCTATATTTAGATTTCACAGTATTCACAGTTGAAAAAATAGATGTATATCCCCTTGTTTCAAATGTAACTGAACCTAGTGACTTGTTTGAAATTCAAATTAATTAAAATAAAAAATGTCCAGTTCTCGGCAGCAGTTGCACATTTCAAGGGCTCAATGGCCCCATGTGGCAGTGGTCCCGTAGAGGACGGCACAGCTCTAGACATGGTGTAGGAAGTTGGAGAAGGCTTCCTTAGGGAAGCAAGTGATGGTTGAACCATGACCAGAAGTTGGTTAATTCGGCAAAGGCTGGGAGTTGGGGAAGCAGAAGAGTGTGTCAAGCACAGGAATGTTATGTGGAAAGGCCTGTGACACAGGGCAGCATGACGCCTGCAAGCCAGCGTGGCTGGAGCCAGGACAGCGGCAGAGAGTCCTAGGAGCTGGGGAGGAAAATAGAGAGGCAGGGGATGAGATTGCCTTAAGATGCTATCTTCATCCCAAGACACCAGGAAGCCCTGGGAGAACATTTAACTGGGACAGCATGGTCAGATTTCCATTTTTCAAAAAGCTCCTTTGCTACTGGGTGGAGATAGTTTGCAGGAAGTTCAGGGGGAGGAGGCACAGAGAGGGAGAAGTGGTGGGTGCTAGAGCTCTGAGAGGTAACATTGGAGGGGTAGTGGGTCTGGGGGTTTTGAGGAACAAGGGGTTTTCGGGGAGTACCCCAGGGCCCCCAGGTGTCTGGCTGGGATGCCGGGTGGAGTGATGGGCACCTGTGGGACAGCCAGGTAGAGACATCTGAGGCGGCAGCTGGGGAACTGTCTGGAACTCCAGTTGATGTGCTACCTGGGCTTAAGATGTACTGCCAAGAGTTACCAACACCTACACTAGGGAGTGGGTACATTATCCAGGGAGGAGCCAAGATTGAACACAGGTGGGTTTTTGTTCAGCATTTTAAAAATTTTTAACTTTTTTTTGTAGAGACAAGGTCTCACTATGTTGCCCAGGCTGGCCTCAAGAGATCCTCCTGCCTTGGCCTCCCAAAGGGCTGGGATTACAGGCGTGAGCCACCAGTCCCAGTCTGTTCAGCACTTTTTCCACTAGCTTAGTATCTCCACACACCTCAAAGAGATCACCAAGTCCAACTCATACATGCAAACCAGTACTCAGAAAGTCCACATGATCCTGCTGTGGTTCATTTGACCAAAACTGAGTGGTGGAGCTAAGCAAGGCAGTTTCACAGAAGCCAGATATATAAGTGGCCTCAATATGGATGGTAGTCGCCATCTCCCAGTGTCTCTGACTGCTGCACGCACACTTGGCAACCTGTGCTCAGGTCAGGGATGGTCTGGGTGGGGGCTCCAGTTTCTGCCACTCACCAGTGATGTGACTCTGGGCAATGTACAAAATCTCTTGGGTTTTAAGTTTCTTATCTGTAAGATGGGGATAATAAACCAATCTTGCAACATGTGAGGATTTAATGAGACTATAGTTCCCATGAAGGGGATGGGGTGCTGACCTTCCCACACAGTCAAAAATCCACATACAGGCCAGGTGTGGTCGCTTACGCTTGTAATCCCAGCACTTTGGGAAGCTGAGGTGGGCAGATCATGAGGTCAGGAGTTTGAGACCAGCCTGATCAACATGGTGAAACCCCGGCTCTACTAAAAATACAAAAATTAGTCAGGCGTGGTGGTGCGCACCTGTAATCCCAGCTACTCAGGAGGCTGAGGCAGGAGAATTGCTTGGACCCAGGAGGTGGAGGTTGCAGTGAGCCGAGATCTCACCACTTCACTCCAGCCTGCAGGATAGAGCAAGACTCTGTCTCAAAAAAAAAAAAAAAAATCCACATATAACTTTCAACTCACCTCAACTTTTGTTAATAGCCTACTATTGGCCAGAAGCCTTACCAATAACATAAACACTCAACACATATTTTGTATGTGATTTGTATTGTATACTGTATTCTTACAATGCAGTAAGCTACAGAAAAGAAAAAGTACTAATAAAATCATAAGGAAGAGAATGTATTCACTATCACTAAATGGAAGTGGATCATCATAAAGGTTTTCATCCATATCGTCTTCACATTGAGTAGGCTGAGGAAGAGAAGAGGTTGGTCCTGTCATCTCAGGGATGGCAGAGGCAGAAAAGGTGGGGAAGATGGGAAGGAAGTCAGGAGATGCACAGATGCTGAGAAATTCATCATTATTTCTGTCTGACATTTTTGCTTTTTCATTTCTCTAAATATGTTTCTTTATGTTACCAATCCTTCTTCCACCATTTGCTTTAGTTTTGGTGCCCGTACCATAGAAAGGTCCATGTGGTAGAAGAAGTCACAAGTAGTCTTGAATAATCAGAACCCCTCTGCCAGATTGTCGAATGTCAACTTATTTTCTGGCACTGCATCTACATCCTCTTCCTCATAATCTGGCACTGATTCAAAAACACTCATCTCCATCAAGTGGTCTTCTGTTAATTCCTCTGGTGTGATGTCTATTCACTCTTGAATTTCTCCAAGATCCGTATCCTGAAAGCCTACATTCCCCACCTTTTTTGCCACAGGCACACTCTCTTTCATGATTTCCTTGATTGGCCCTGTTGTAAATCTGGACACAGTTTTCTCCAGTAGGAAGGCTGGGCACTGAGAGCCTTAGAACCTTCTGCTTCACCTTTTGACATATAGGGCCCAATTTTAATGCATTTAAATGTTGCCTCCACTCCAAAATGAACATGGGACATATTTAATGTGTGAAATAGGTGTGTCTTACCCCCTTCATGAATATTCATAGAGCCTTCTATAACCTGTTGAATATGTACATTTAGCCAACCCTTTCAGCATAACTTCCTGTCTCATCTTTCTGTCCCTGGAAGTGCCTGCTTTTGGTCTTTGCTGGAGGCTACACTTCCCAGCCTGTCAAGATGGCCAGCCTGCAGGCTGCAACCTTTCTAAGAAATAAGGCTTTTGGGCTGGCCCAGTGGCTCACACCTGTAATCCCAGCACTATGAGAGGCTGAGTTGTGTGGATCACTTGAGACCAGGAGTTTGAGCCCAGCCTGGCCAACATGGAGAAACCCCATCTCTACCTAGAAAAAAATACAAAAATTAACCAGGTGTAGTGGCATGTGCCTGTCTTCCCAGCTAATCTGGTGGCTGAGGCAGGAGAATTGCTTGAACCTGGGAGGCAAAGGTTGCAGTGAACTGAGATCGCACCACTGCACTCCAGCCTGGATGATAGAGCTAGACTCTGTCAGACAAAAAAAAGAAAGAAAGAAAGAAAATAAGGCTCTTGGCCTGGCACAGCGGCTCATGCCTGTAATCTCAACACTTTAGAAGGTCGAGGTGGGAGGATTGCTTGAGCTCAAGAGTTCGAGACCAGCTGGGCAAGATAGTGGGACCCCTGTCTCTACAAAAACAAGTTTGAAAATTAGCCAGGCATGGTGGCACACACCTGTAGTTCCAGCTACTTGGGAGGCTGAGGTGGGAGATTGCCTGAGCCCGGGAGGTTGAGGCTGCAGTTAGTCATGATTGTGCCACTGTACTTTAGCCTCAACAAATTTGTAGATCTCATAATTTTAAGTCACCATCCTCCACCAGTCTTTCGTTTTAGGTTGTCATATAATGACATCAGTTTTTCTTGAATCATATTAGAGTCTATAGATATGCTTTTCTTATAGATATCCTGCACCCACATAAAAGCTGCATTTTCTCTATTTTTCTGTCCTTCTTTCCTTCTTTCATCTTCTTTTCCCCCCCGCCCCTGACAGAGCCTCGCTTCCAGGCTGGAGTGCAGTTGTGTGGTCTTGGCTTACTGCAGCCTCCACCTCCTGGGCTCAAGTGATCCTCCTGCCTCGGTCTACCAAAGTGCTGGGATTAAAGGCATGAGCTACTACATCCAGCCAAAAGCTACATTTTCAAGACTAGATAAAAAGGTATTTGGCAAAAAGAGCAAAGTTTCATGTCTGCTAGCATGCCTGCAGTGATGACACTGCGAATTTCCTTTTCTTTTTTTACAACGGTTCTTAGGCTGGATTAATTTATCTTGAAATGGTGGGCAACCACAACTGCAGACCTCAGTCTACAGTACATATCAATCAATCCACCTTTTTCTTGTACTGTCAAGACTTTTCTCTGCTTCTTGGCAGCACTTCCAGCATCACTAGTGGCATTTCATACACGTCTCGTTGTCTTCTTCAGGTTTATGGTATTGCACTAAACATAAAAAATACATGAGAACCACAAGAGATTACTTTTCACTGTGATACACAATCTACAGAAGAGACAAGTGCTCACGTGGAGATGGCTAGTGTCACATGGCATTTTAAGTGGACACTGGACACCTGAGTGCACTGCAATAGTAGCGGGAGGGGTGACAGAATTATTACAGTAGTACAGTGGGCTCCCATTAATTTATGCAATTATGACTTAATACTGCATCTTTACATTTGTTTACATTTCTCTTGACTGGCACCATATACTGTGTTTGTGTGCATAACTTTTGATAAATTTTAACTGTTTATAATTGATTTATATATGTTTTATGGTGGTAAATGATAAAAATATGCTAGTATTTTATGCATTCATGACATACCTTTTTCTTAACTTTTTCAATATTTCTAGGCTACAAGGTTCATCTGCAAGTTTCTTCAAATGGTTGCAATGCTTACTGCAACCTCCATCTCCTAGGCTCCAGTGATCCTCCTGCCTCAGCCTCCCAAAGTGCTGGGATTACAAGCATGAGCTACTACATCTGTCCAAAAGCTGCATTTCCAAGACTAAGTAAATAAGTATTTGGCCAGAAGAGCAAGGTTTCACATCTGCTGGCATGGCTGATGTGAAATTTTCCAATACATTTTTCCAATATATTTATTGAAAAAAAAGTGGGCCAGGTGTGGTGGTTCATGCCTGTGATCCTAGCAATTTGGGAGGTCAAGGTTGGGAGGGTTACTTGAGTCCTGGAGTTCAAGACCAATCTGAGCAACATAGCGAGACCCCGTGTCTTTTTTTTTTTTTTTTTTTTTTTGAGACGGAGTTTCGCTCTTGTTGCTCAGACTGGAGTACAGTGGCATGATCTCGGCTCACTGCAACCTCCATCTCCCGGGTTCAAGTGATTCTCCTGCCTCAGCCTTCTGAGTAGCTGGGACAACAGGTGCGTGCCACCACACCCAGATTTTTTTTTTTTTTTGTATTTTTAGTAGAGATGAGGTTTCACTATGTTGGCCAAGATGTTCTCAATCTGCTGACCTCGTGATCTGCCCATCTTGGCTTCCCAAAGTGCTGGGATTACAGGCATGAGCCATTATGCCTGGCTGACCCCTGTCTATTTAAGAAGATTTAATTTAAAAAAAAATTTTTTAAGAAAAAATCTGCATGTAGGTGGACCCATGTAGTTCAGGCTTGTGTTGTTCAAGGATCACAACTGTACCTGTGGTGACTGATATGAAACAGATGACCAAAAAATGATAGTTTTATTTCCCCATCTGGTCCCATTTAAAAGAGGTGTTTAGGTCTGAGAATTTTCACACGTACAAGGTTCCACAGTCAGGATGCCGAGGAACTGCACCCCTCTTGCTGCAGTCCAGCCCTTCCCACCCAACCTGCTGACTGCTGATTTGCCTTCTATCCCTGTTGCACTGTTGTCTTGGGAAGGTCGTGTGAGTGGAGATATGCAGCATGGGCTTTGTAACTGGCTGCTTTCACTGAGAATCATGTTTTTGAGATCCACCCCAATGCACTGTGTGTCAGTGGCATGTTCCTGTCAATTGTGGAATGGTGTTAGCCTGCACAGGGAGACACAGGTAGTTACCTCTTCACCCATGGGAGGACGTGTGGTTGTGTCCAGATTTAGGCGATTATGCATAGAGTTGCCATAAACATTTCTGCAGAGGTTTTCATGTGAACACAAATTTTCCTTACTCCAGGAAAAATCGTTATGGGACTGCTGGGCCATGTGGTTTAACAGAACTGTCAAAGTGCTTTCCAGTGGCACCTCACTATGGTTTTGATTTGCATTTCCCTAATGATTAGTGTTGATGGTCTCTCATAGGCTTGCTGTCTTCCACATAGAGCGTCCTCTTTGGTGAGGGTCCAAGTCTTTTACCCACTTTTGTTTGGATGGTTTTCTAACTGTTGATTTTAACAGTTCTTTATATATGTCGGACTACTTTCTTTGTCAGATATGTGGTTTGTAGATATTCTCTCCCAGCCTATAGCTGTCTTTTCAGTGTCTTTTAACAGTGTCTTTTGCAAAGCTATATTTTTTATTTTGATCAAGTCTAATTGATGGATTTTTGCTTTTACATGCATTTGGCATCATGTCTAAGAACAATTTCCCTAACCTCAATTAATGAAGATTTCTTCCTATGTTTTCTTCCAAAACTTTAAACACTCTCTCTCTTTCTCTCTCAGCAAATAAGGAGGAAACATTCATGACAATTGCAGTCCTGGTTTCTGTAGCTGGTCACATGGTCCTATAACTACCTTATTCCACTCCCCAGTCTGTATTCCCTTTGCCTTCAGGAAGCCTCCGCTGGTTGTGGTTTTTAACCTGGTGGGGGAACCTTCATTCATGAAAAATTCTGGACCATTATTAATCCTGCCTAGATTGGGCTGTTGTGCTTTTCCATTGATCTTAATCACAGCGCATGCCACGAGGGCCCTCCTGTACCCCAGACATGCTCTTCCTCAGTCCATTGTGAAGCAGCAGGGCAGTTTCTCCTTGGTGATCTGGACCAGCCACCCCCACCAACGTAGTTAACTCCTTCTTTACCTGTTGATCCAGAGGCATGAGGAGCTTAGTGCCACCAGATGGCAGCGTAAACTTCCAGCGCAATGGATCATCCCTGTGTCTCTTGGCGGCAGCCTTCCTCCCTCTGGAACTAAGACCTCTAGGCCAGCAGAGCATAAGGTGGTGGGGACAAGGAGCAAAACTTTTGCTAGTGGGTCACTAGGGGTGATGGGGTTTCACCCTGTTGGCCATGCTGGTCTCGAACTCCTGATCTCAAATGATCCACTCGCCTCGGCCTCCCAAAATTCTGGGATTACGAGCGTGAGCTACTGCACCCAGCCTAGTGCTAATCACTTTTTAAAAAGCCATTCTAATATGTACTAATGTCTCATTGTGGTTTTAATTTCAACTTTCCTAATGGCTAATATTGCTGACCATCCTTTCATGTACAAAGAATATTTTCTTTGGTCAAATATCTGTTCATGTCATTTGCGCATTTTTAATTTGATTACTTATTTATTTTATGTTGAGTTCTGAGTGTTCTTTATTCTTGACACGAGTTCTTTGTCAGATATGTGATTTGCAAATATTTTCTCTCATTCTGTAACTTATCTTTGCATCATCCCAAGCGCATCTTTTTCAGAGCAAAAAAAAAAAATTAATTTTGATGAGGTCCAATTTATCAATTTTTTCTTTTATGAATTGTATTTTGATGTCAAGTCTAAGGGCTCTGCCTAGTCCCTGGTCCTGAAGATTTTCTTCTATTTTTTTTCCTGAAAATATTACGGTTTGACATTTAAGCCCATGATCCTTGTGTTATGTTTTGTATAAAATGTGAAGGTCAGGCCAAGCCTCATCTCCTTGCCTATGGATGTCTGATTGTTCCTGCAGCACTTGTTGAAAGGGCTATCACTCCTCTACTAAACTGCTGTTGCATCTTTCTCAAAAATTAATTAAGCATATTTCTGGGGTGGGATCTCTGTCCTGCACAAGTAATTAATATGTCTCTCCCTCCACCAGCACCATACTGAGTTGATTACTGTAGTTGTAGAGTAAGCTTTAATAATTGGTACAGTGATTTCCTCCATTTAATTATTATTTTTCAGAATTGTTTCAGCTAACCTAGGGCCACTTCCTTTTAATATAAAGTTTACAATAAGTTTGCATATGTATACAAAAAACAATGTCAAGATTTAGAATTGTATTAAACCTGCAATTTGAAGGAAGCTGACATCTATGTTGAGACTTCCCATCCCTGAATTTGGCATAACTCTCCATTTATGTAGATACTTGATTTCTTTCAGCAGAATTTTGTAATTTGCACTATATTCTGCTGTATATGTTTTATTAGATTTATTCCTACATATTAATACTTCATGTATTTTGAGCAGTTGTAAATGGTATTGCAGTTTTTATTTTGGCTTCCACTTGTTTATTGTTACCACAGAGAGATGCAATTTGTGTATGTGTGTTATTCTTGTGTATTGCAGCCTTGATATTCTCACTCTTTATATCAAGGATTTTTTTTTATTCTGTGGGACTGTTTATGTAGATGATTATGCCATGTGCAAGTAGTGATGGTTTTCTTTCTTTCTTTTCAATCTGCAACTTTTTATTTCTTTTTCTGGTCTTATTACACTGGTTAGAACTTCTAGTACTATCTTGAATTAAAATGGTGAAAGGGAACATTCTTGCCTTGTTCCTGTTCTTAAGGGGAAAGCATTCATTCTTTCACCATTAAGTGTGATGTTAACTGTAGATTTTTGTAAATGCTCTTTATGAAGTTGGAGGAAATTACCCTCTATTCCAAGTTTGCTAAGAGTTAATATCTTGAATGGGTTTTGAATTTTGTCAAAACCTTTTCCTATGTCAATTGATAAGATCATATGATTTTTCTTCTTCAGTTTACAAGGCAGAATATGTGGATTGGCTTTTCAAATATTAAAATAGTCTTGCATAACTTGAGTGAAATTCCTCTTGATTGTGGTCTACTACTCTTTTTATGCATTACTAAATTTGATTTGTTAACACTGTCTTGAGGATTTTTCCATCTAAGCTTATGAGCAAAATCAGCCTGCAGGGTTCTTTCCTCTGTCCCTGCCTCCTTCCTCCCTCCCTTCCTTCCTTCCTTTGTGCTGTCTTTGTTTTCTTTTGCTATCAAAATAATGATATCATAGTCCTGTCTCTTCTATTTTCTGGAAGAGACTGTGTAAAACTTTTGTTGATTCTTCTTTAAATATTTGGTAAATTCTCCAGTGAAACCATTGGGTCTGGATATATTGTGTTCAGGAGCTTTTTATTTACAAATCCAATTTATATAATGATTATAGGACTATTCAGGCTTTTATATATTTCATCTTTTCTGAGTTGTGGTAATTTGTGATTTTCAAGGAATTGATTCATTTTTTCCTAGGTTGTCAAATGTATGAGCATAAAATTTTTATAGCATTTTTCATAGATGCAGCCTCTTTTGTGATATTTCTTGTTTCATTCCTGATATTGGTGATGTGTGTGTTATCTCCCTTTATCTTTGTTGATCATCCTAGAGGATTATTAGCTTCATTAATTTTTTGAAGAACTTGTTTTTTATTTCCTTAATGTTCTGCATTGCTTTCCTGTTTTTAATTTCATCAATTTCTGCTCTTCGCTTTCCGTCCTATTTGCCTTAACTTTATTTAACTATTCCTCTTTTAGTTTTTTGACTACTGGTTTGAGAACTTTCCATATTACTAATATAAGGATTTAGTGCTATAAATTTCTCTCTCAGCTCTGCTATAGCTGAATCCCTCAATTGTTTTTTAAGACAGGGTCTCATTCTGTCACCGAAGCTGGAGTGCAGTAGCACAATCTCCACTCGCTGCAGCCTCAACCTTCTGGGCTCAAGCAATCCTCTCTATCTCAGCCTCCCAAGTAACTGGGACTACAGGTGCATGCCACCACACCTGGCTAATTTTTTGCAGAGATAGAGATTTCATCATGTTGAGCAGGCTAGTCTTGAACTCCTGGGCTCAAAAAGCGATCCACCCACCACAGCCTCCCAAAGTGCTGGGATTACAGAAGTAAGCCATTGCACCCAGCCGCATCCACAAATTTTGATATGCCATATTTTCATTGTGTTACTTGCTTTTTAAAAATTCCCTTTGAGATTTCTTCTTGTCCACATTGTATATAAATGTTTACTGCTTAATTTCCAAGTGTTTGCAGATTTTTCTCTTGTCTTTCTGCAATTTATTTCCAGTTTGATTCCATTGTGGTCAGAGGACACTCTTTGTATGATTTCAGTTTTTAAAAATTTGTTAAGGTTTGTTTTAAGATCTAGAGTCTGTTCTATAAGAGCTTGAAAATAACGCATAGTTTGCTGTTGATGGATAGAGTTTTCCATAAATGTTAATTATACCCTATTGGCTAATAATATTGTTTAGTTATCCTATATTCTTGCTGATATTTTTGGCTAGTAATTTTACAAATTCTGAAAGTGAGATGTCGACATATCCCAACTATAATTATGGATTTTTCTATTTCTTTTTTAAGCTCTATCAGGTTTTGCTTCATGTGTTTTGAAGCTGTGTTGTTTGGTGCACATATATTTAGGATCAAGATATACTCTTGCTCTTTTGTTATTATGTAATATTCCTCTTTTGTCCTAGAAATTCTTTTTGCCATGAACTCTATCTGATATTATTATAGCAACTCCTGCTTTTTTAAAAGTTCCTGTTTGTTTGCATGAATTTTTTTTTCTGTTCTTTCACTTTGAATCTATTAAATACCTATGCCATGGTATTAGAACTGAATATCTTATGGACATCATATAATGGATCATATTTTTGCATTTGCTCTGCTATTTCTGTGTTTTTCCCAGATTTAACCAAGCTGCAAAGTCTGAGGGCATGGTTCCTAAAATTTCCCTAATTCCTGACACCAACAGCAAGTTTTAGAGGTTTCCAAAGCACCCTAAGTTTCAATCATTTGCTGGAAGAACTCACAGAACTCATTGAAAACTGCTATACACATGGTTACTGTTTACTGCAGGGAAAGGATACAAATCAGAACCAGCACAGAGGGCAGGGCTAGGAGGGTCTGTGAAGCCTCTGTTGTCCTCAGGTGCATTACTCTCCCAGCATCCACGTGTGACAATACCATGAAGCACTGCCAACCTAGGAATCTCACCCAAGCCTTGGTGTCCAGAGTGTTTCCTGGAATTGCATTGTGCAGCCATAATTGACTGATCTGTTGGAGATTGGTTGGAACTCTGTCTTCACCTCTCCCTTTCCCGGAATCTGGGGCTGACAGCACATTCCTGGGAGGGCCCACCATGAACCAGCTGGTAGCATACACTTCAGGTATAGTCTGAGGGGCCCACCATGAATAGCAAAGACCCTCCTGTCACATGGTCTTCAGGACTACTTTCCAGGAGCCAGGACAAAGGCTAGGCCTCTTCTTTGGGCTAGGCCAAATTCTTTACCACACAGAAATCATATTTAGGATTCAAATGTGCCATTTTTATTTGCTTTCTGCATGTTTCTTATGTTTCCTTTATCCTGTTTCGTTTCACTTGTTATGGATTACTTAAACAGTTTTTAGCATTTCATTTTGAATTATTTATACTTTTGGGTGCATTGCTTTGTATCGTTTTCTAAGTGGCTGCTCTAGGATTGATTATAATATACACATGTAACTTATCACAGCCTGCTGGCATCAATGTTTCACCACTTCATGAGAAATATCAAAAGCTTACTTTTATTTACTTCCCCTTTTCCTCCCCCATTTAAACACGTAATTATCATAAATATTTCCTGTTCAGATGTAGAGCACCGCAGCAGATGATGTTATTATTTTTTGCTTCAACCATAAAATACAATTTAAGAAACTCATCATAGTCTATTATACTTACCATATGATTACCCCTTCTGTTGTTGCTATTTCTGATTTCCTTATTTCTTTTTTGTTAGGAGAGCTTCCTTCAGCCATTTATTAAGGGTAGGTTTTCTGGTAACAAATTATCCTAGTTGTCCTTCCTCTTAGAATATCTTTATTTCCCCCTCATCCCTGAAGGATACATTCACTGAATAGGGTTCTGGGCAGACAGTTTTTCTCAGCACCTGGCGATGATGTGTCACCCCCTCTGCCTCGTGGTTTTAGAGAAGCCCACCATCCTCAGAACCAGTGTCCCTTAATGCATCATTTTTCTCCGGTGGTTTAAAAGATTTTTTTCTTCGTCTTTCCTTTCCTGAAGTTCCATTATGATGTGTTTATCCTATTTGGGGTTTGCTCAGATTCTTGAATCTGCAGGTTTATTTCTTTCATCAAATTTGGGACATCTTCAACCACTGTGCCTTTGAATACTTTTTCACCACACATTCCTTCCTCTCCTCCTGGGACTCTGGTGAGAGGAATGCTGGGCCTTTTGTCACTGTCCCACCCATCCCCGAGGAGGCGTTCATTTCTCAGTCTCCTATCTCTCCATCGTTCCTATGGGCCAGCTCTATTAATTGTCCTTGAATCAACAGACTCTGTTCTCTGTCGTGTCCACTCTGCTATTGAACCCAACTGCACATTTTTTCATTTAGTTATTGTATTTTTCAGTTGTATGATTTTCATTTTGTTCTTGTTTCAAGAAAATTCACCATTGTTTTCTGAAGCACTTTTATGATGGCTGCTTTAAAGTTCTAACATCTGATTTATCTTGGTTAATCTTATTTTCCTATTTAAGTTGTTTTTTGTTTTGCTCTGTTATGTTTTTGAGACAGAGTTTTACTTTGATGCTCAGACTGGTGTGCAGTAGCATGATCTCAGCTCACTGCAGCCTCAAACTGCAGGGCTCAAGTAGTCCTCCTGCTTCAGCCTCCTAAGTAGCTGGCACCACAGGTGTGTGCCACCACAGGTGTGTGCCACCACAGCTGGCTAATTTTTAAATTGTTTGTAGAGACAGGGTCATGCTGTGTTGCCCAGGCTGATCTCAACTCCTGGGCTCAAGCCATCCTCCTGATTGACCTTCCAAAGTGCTGGGATTACAGGTGGGAGCCCCCTCACCAGGCTTCAAGTTGCTTTTTATGTTTCCTGATATGACAAATAATTTCAAATATGTTCTGGAGATTTCGGTTATTATGTAAAGAAACTTTTTATCCTATTTGAACATTCCAGTTCAGTCCATGGTACCCTTATTTGGTACCTAAAGCAGCCCCAGCCTGCTTTAGGGGAAATGTAGAGTCAATGACAATTTAGTTTTCAAAGCCCTCCCAGTGCTATTCTGGTCTGGTTTGTTCTTCTGGATCTGCTGGGGCTCTGGTTCAATCCCTGCGCATGTTGCTGGGGTTGCCCTGTGCGGCGGGGGTAGGTTAAGTAAACGCCGGGTTCTGGGTGTGGTCTCTGCACCGAGGTCAGCAGAGCCTGTTGTGGCCTGGGTGTGACGCTGAGGGCCAGGCCTGAGCGGAGCTGCTGTGACATGGATCAGTAGGAATCTCCTCGCTGGGTCTCCAGTGAGATGCCCTTCTCAGTCCTTTCACCAGAGAAAATAGTCTCTTTTTCTTTTCTTTTTTCCCCCTGCAGGTTTTGGCAGTTACAGGTTGCAGGGTTCTCTGGGCCCATCAAGGAGATGAGAGAGAAAAAGAAAACTCAGGGCCTGGTACAGCGTCACCCCCAAAGTCCCGAGGTTCCTGGACAGCCTTTCTTCCTCTCCACTTCCTAGAGTCCTCTTATGTCTGTTAAATTTTTTCCAGGGTGTCTAGTTGTATTTAGAGGGCAGATGTCACCTCGTCATAGAATGCTGGGGTCCACTCTCCAGGCATTTGGAACGAGTTGCCACGAGGTCCTCGGGAGGGTGTGACAGTTCACACGCCCACCAGCAGCGTTTCCACGTCCCCATTTCCTCTGCCCCTGACAGCATCTAATGTTATGATTTTTGTTTGTAAATTTGGCTTTTGGTTCCTTTATGAGGGGATTAATTAATACAGGCTGCTGGCTCCTTCCCATGAATCCAAACCTTGGAGATGCCATCAAAGGGATGACAGTTGATGGAGCCCAGAACCTAAGAGGACCCCTGAGAGCCTTGTGGAGGCTGGGCAAACGTGGTGGAGTCTGGGACAGGAGGAGAACCACAGTCTGAGTGGAGGAGGCCACACAGCACAACCCGGGCCAGACTGCAGCTCTCTGCTCCGGGGCCCACCTGGAGCTGTCATCTGCCAGCCCTGCTTTCCTGTAGAAGATCCCACCCATACCAGCCCCAGGAATCTAGGCAAGGCCAGATCACCTCAGGAACCTCCTGGAGTGGGGGCCACGATACTTGGGCAGGCTGGCTGGTGGCCCCTGGGCAGCCTTCCTCCCCAGCCCAAGGACAGCCAATTACAGCACAGGGCAGCCCTGGACAGACAGCACCAGCTAGAAGGACAGGGGCGTTCCCTGCAGACCAGAGCAGCCACCAGGGATGAGCAAAGAGGGCCCCAGTCATCCTGCCAGAGGCTCTGCCCTGAGGAGCCCCTGCCTGCCTCCCTGAAACCCACCAGGAAGGTGTCAACTGGGACCTAAGACGAAGGCAGCTGACTGTACCCAGGGAACAGACAGCGGCCTGAGGAAACGAGACAGCGAGGGGAGTGAACTCTGGGAGGGAAAAACCCCAAGGTTTTTCCTTGGAGGAGGGAGCAGATGAGCGGATAAGACCGGTAAATCCGTCACATACCCTCAGGACGCAGGGAGAGCGCGGCTGGAATCGGCAGTTATGCAGAAGACGCAGCCGGGGATACTGGACTGGAACACGCGGGTGCTTAAGTGATGAACTTGGTGGGAAGGTTGGAGACCAGAAAATGAACGAGTGAGACAGGTCAGACTCTGAGCTCTTCTAGAAGGATCTGAAGGGGTTGAGGAGGCAGAGGTGAGGGAGGAAAAATATTCAGTGCTTAGAAGAGGAAAAATGAATAGATAAGAGGAGGTATCTGAAAAATGATTAGGAACTTACCCAATTAAGAAAAGATGCACATCCTCAAACTGAAAGGGCCTGCAGAGCGTTAATTACATTTTAAAGTTAAAATGTTATGTGTAATTTCAAAGAAAAACATCTACATTTTGAGTCAAAATTGCTAAAAACTTCCAAAGAGAAAAAGCAGGTAACCCGCACAGGAACGGGAGTGGTGCTGACATTAGAATCGCAGCACAGACAACGGATGCAAGAAGAAAGGGCTATCAGCCCCCTTGAGAGTCAACCCCAAAAACACTCTCGGAGAAATATTTCAGCAAGAAAAAGGAACCGGGGAGTATGCTGCCAGGTCTAGGGAGGAGTGATGCTTCCCCCGCGTGGATGCTTCACTGCCATCTAAGTAAGCAATGACCTCTGCGTGTGCTGCACAGTCCAGCTTCCTCAGAGGCCGTGGTGGCCTGGTGGAGGAATGTGGGCTGGCTGGGCAGCCACAGAGAATTACTGTTTCCATTAAAAGGAAATGTGTTCTAGCCGGGAGCCCTGGCTCACACTATAATCCCAGCATTTTGAGAGGCTCAGGCGGGTGGATCGCTTGAGGTCAGGAGTCTGAGACCAGCCTGGCCAACCTGGTAAAACCCCGTCTCTGCTAAAAATACAAAACGTAGCTGGGCGTGGTGGTGGGCGCCTGTAATCCCAGCACTTTGGAAGGCAGAGGCGGGCGGATCACTTGAGGATAGGAGTTCGAGACCAGACTGACCAACATGGGGAAACCCCATGTCTACTAAAAATACAAAAATTAGCCTGGCATGGGGGCACATGCCTGTAGTCCCAGCTACTCGGGAGGCTGAGGCAGGAGAATCGCTTGAACCCGGGAGGTGGATGTTGCAGTGAGCCGAGATCACACCACTGCACTCCAGCCTGGGCAACAGAGCAAGACCCTGCCTAAAAAAAGAAAAAAAGTGTCACATGGAGACGTTTGTCCATTTGGGACTGTTTTCCAGCCTTTCCACACTCTCCCCCTCCCCATCTGTCCCTCCATCTCCACCAAGCTGTGTTTTGATGTTGTGTTTGCATGATTTGGTGTATCTGGCATTTTAACATTTCATCTTTGCCACTATTTATTATTTTCTGTTTCTTCATATTAGCCACTAAATTGATTTCAGGTGATATCTCATTGTGGTTTTTGATTTGCATTTATCTAATAATTAGTGATATTTAGTGTCTTTTCATATGCTCATTGGCCATCAGTACATCATCTTTGGGAAAATGTCTATTCAAGTCATTTGCCTGTTTTTAAATCAGGTAATTTGTTGATTTGTTGTTGAACCATGGAGACATATTTTTAAACCACAAGACCTATCTTGCAGATTGCGGTGAGAACTAAAAGATTTATGTATGCAGATCATATTACCTGTCACGTAGTAGGCACTCAAAAATTATTACTTGTCTTCTTAGGGTTGTTATGTTAAATAATGTTATGTTAATAACATATGTAAAACTGCTTCTTAAATTATAAAGTGCTATGCAAATGTGAGTTAATACTACAAAGCTGTATGCAAAATATTTTAATATTTTTCTGAGATTCTCCATACTTAAATATATAAATCTTTCCATCTCTAGACTTTATTCTGTTTTTTAGCTGTAATCCCTTTTTTCCATTTTACTTCAAGTTTTATAAAAAAAAAAAGCAGCCAAAATAGAGCAAGTAAAGACGGAGAAACAATAACTAATTTCACTAAAATCAAGTCAGAGTAAGATCTATTTAAAAATAAAACGTGAAGAAAAGCTGCAATGGATTACATTATTGAAAAATCCTAAGAGAACCAGAACTGCCGTTCCTTCAGAGAATGTGAGTGATGTTGAAAGACTAATAACGTTTGGGTAACATTAATTACAGTGATGTTATAAACTCTGGTATTCCAGTTGCCATAACAACCCGCTATATGTTGGTTTTCTAATGACATTTCGAACGAGTGCTGAGGCGAACTGCATCACTTCAGAACTTTGATTGCTGTCACTAAGTGAATTTAAAATTGAATTGTTTTGTTCTTAAAGAGTCAGAATATGTCACTGTCTTCAGAAATATTCTCAAAATTATGGGGAGGAAGTGATACACATTCTTATACAATTATAGAGCACTAAAAAAAAGAAATGTATTTTGTTTTTAATACAAAATTAACAGGTTTTTTAATAGGGAATAGAAAAAAACAGAAAGGAGAAAGATTATGCTTCATGCTTCTCAGAAGACTTTGTTCCCTTGCAGAATTATTTGACAATAAAATTATTTCTAGAAAAACTCACTTTTCTTGCTTATATTTATCTCATCTCCATTCTCTCCTTTCTTTTCACCTCCCTGTTTCTTTCTTCCAATGAATTCTTTTAGAAGCCATGGATTCTGGTCAAGGTAGATGCAACACTTTGGAGTTAGTGAGAAGAGGTCATTCCTCCATCCAACTTTCTGCTTTCTGATCTCTCTTCCCTCTGCTGACCAACCCGTTGCCCAATGGATATAATAAAAAAAGACTACTTGCCACTGGCTTATATTATATTGGATTTTAATATTCCCAAGAGAATGTGTTAAATATATATTGTGCCACTGACCAGAAGCAAAGCATGATTGTAACAGACATGTTTCTAAGTATTTGCTCAGCCCACAGCCTACTCTGCTTCTGCTGCCCAAGGGGCATCCCACCCACCCATCCACAAATATGAATCATTTGATTAAATTGGAGCACCAGAACCAACTCATCCATATGCATTGAGCTGGACAAACACATTCTCTCTTTTTCTCCTCTTTTCCCTCTTTCCTCTCCCTCTCTACAAATTCAGCTAAGGTGAATGCTAACCATTTGCAATGGTGTTTAAAGCAGAACAGTGGTGTTCTGTGGCAGAACTCTGTGCTACAGGACTCTGAAGGGAAATTATGCCCACTGCCTCCCCACCCACCCCTCTTGCCCACCCCCACCACAGTTCCAGCAGCATCTCAGTCTATACAGTGCATCTCAGGCAGTGGAGGTGGCATCATTCCATGTAAAGCATATTCTATGCTCTATAAACCCTGAGCCCAATGCAATGCCATCTTAAGTAGGCCCAGGTCTGCCCCTTGTCCAGATGTGCCATCAGCACCCTTTCAACACTCTCTCCTCTCCCCCTTTCTCTATACTTAAAACTCCCTCTACCCCACCCAGATATCCAAAGGCATTGATCCTACCCTCCTAAAGCTCCCAGTGTGGCCAGCTCCTCAGAGGCATCTCAGGGAAGAGTGAAATGAGCTAATCAACCCAGCCTAGGCTTCTGTTGACCCAGAACCAATTCAAGATGAAGACCATGCCTTAGACAGCAGCTGCCAGGGAAATACATGACTTATACAATGACATCAGCTGAAATTCACAAAGGTCATTGCATTTAACTCATTCCTCACCCAAGGTGATGCAAGCATGCTAACCCTTTTCCTCCCAGTCTTCTCTGGATGATCTTCTCCACTTGATTTTACTGGGATGTACATGAACAAGCTAGAGGAGCAGCCTGTGCCTGTTATCTTCTCCTCCTCACTGCTGAGGTCACTCTCCACACTTCTCATCCTACTCTCTTGCTGGGGACACTGAACTGTATGAGTTTCATCAATGTACTCCCTTGCCTTTTGACCTCGAGTTGGGTTCTGCCAATTAGAGGTCGTTAATAGGAGATAAGAGGGAGGGAGAAGGAGTGGAGGCTGGGATATTTATGCCTCTGGCTTGATCCCTGAAGTATTGTCTTGCAGTCATCTCTATGTGATTCTCTCCACCCAGGGTCCAGTAAATGATCCCTCCTCATATCATTTCTGGTGAGGAGTTGTAACTGAACTCAGTGGTGCTACACTGTCCTTTATGGACTCCATAAACACTGCTTATCCTTTGTAAACCGTCCCTTCACTAAACCTCCCTCCAATTGTTCTAATGAAAATGGCCCAACACATTCCTCCTGGGATCCTGAAATGATTCCTTAAATGATGTGGTCTATCCTATCTCCCCTTCCTGCCTACAATGGCCTTGGGCTCTGTCCTAATTCTGCTGCCTTTAAGATTGGTCTACCCTGAACTATATCCACATAACCCCAAGATTGTCCCTTCATGCCTAACCCACAAAGAGAGGTGATAGGAGTTAGGCTGAGGAGTGGGGATAGGGAAAGACAAGGCTCAGCATGGTCCCTGATAACCTCGTAGCTTCCAGGCAGATGAAGGCAGGGTGGAGGCAGGCTGCTCTGAGCCCAGCTGGTCGGTGCTCAATCAGAAAGGATATGGGTTGAGCTCAGAAAGCCTGAGAGCAGTGGCACTCTGGAGCAGATCAGAAGCCAAGACTCTAAGAACAACATGCAAATCTGTGTAGGGAACATCAGAGGCTCCTACCCAGGTCTGAGCAAGTGCAGACAGACAGGCTGGTTGTCAGGAGGCACTGATTGACAGGGGAGAGGAGTGAATCAAATATGAAGCAAAGCAATGATCAATTAGCTCAATCTGCAGATAGGAATAGATTCCTACAGATAGGAATTTAAGTCAGAGTTGCAAGGGGATTTAGAAATCACACACTTCAATCACTTCACTTTTAGATGAGGACTGTCAGACTGTAGACACAGGGGTGATGAGCGCAGAACAACGACAAACACCCAAAACTTCTCACTTCTAGATTAAGGATTTACCTGTGAAACCCATGCCTCTAAAAAGACAGGTCGATTCTACTTTTCAAATATATTTAAACAGAGTAGCTTTGGATGAAAACATGATGTTATGACCTTGATATTTTTATATCAAGTATATTTTCAACGGATCACTAGAAAAAAAATTGATGTAGTAAAAAGAATCTACACAGGATCAAACTGATAATAACTAAAATGATATATGTTAACTTTGATATTGACAAAAAACTGACTGAAGAATCTCATTGTGTTGGTAAGTCATAAAACTACAAAAGTGAACTCTTTTAAAATTGCACTTTATAGAAATAACACAAAATAAAACTGACAAAGGTGAAAGCTTTACACAGAAAAATTTGTAATTGACTTTAAAAATTGACAAAAGAATCAAATATTCTTGTCAAAAATTATACCTGCAAAATCTAGCCCAGGAAAATTAGGTTTGGTAGAAAATGACTACAAAAGAAACCTCAAAATTGCTGATTGGAAAAGTTGGAAAGATTTAATAAGGACATAAAATGGGATCACTGAATAAAGTCTAAATTATTTCAGTAAAATAAAAATACTGAAAATTATTTAATGGCACAGGAAGAAATTTGATCAAAGAATTACATTAATTCAAGACAGCTGCTTCTAGAAAATAATTTCTTGATAATATTTCCAGAAATGTTTGAATAATTCTGATGAAAATGTTTGTTTTCATTCAATAAAAAATGTCCTCAGGGTCAAAACAACTGAGAGAGAAGTATCTGATGTGGGACTTCTCAGGTAGCCCCCACTCTTGGGGCTTCCAGTTTTACATTTACCAAGTTTAAAGAAATCTAAGATCTCTTTCCAGGATCCTAACAACTTGCCTAGATCAAAATAACATATACTTCAGTGAATGATTTCAGCTGATTGATAAAATCAAAGTTTACCAGAAGGCATGAAAGTTCAGAGATCCCCTTACCATTTCAAAGGGGGTTTGTACTTTAAAATCAATCTACATGTCACCTCACACCCATTATGATGGCCACTATTTAAAAAGAAAACAGAAAATAGCAAGGGTTAGCACCAATGTGGAGAAATTAGAGCGCTTGTGCACTGTTGGTGGAATGCAAAATGATCCTGCCATTATGGAAAACAATATGGAGGTTCCTCAAAAAATTAAAGCTAGGATTACCATATAATCTAGTGATATGGTTTGGCTCTGTGTCCCCACCCAAATCTTATGTGGAATTGTAATCCCCACATATTGAAGGTGGGGCCTTGCAGGAGGTGATTCGATCACGGGGGTGGTTTCTAGTGGTTTTGCATCATCCCTCTAGTATTGTCTCATGACAGAGTTCTCATGAGATCTGGTTTTTAAAAGTGTGTAGCACGTCCTCCTTCACTCTGTCTCTCTCCCCTGTCACCATGTGAAGATATGCCTGCTTCCCCTTCACCTTCTGCTGTGATTGTAAGTTTCCTGAGGCCTCCCAGTCATGTTTCCTGTACAGCCTGCAGAAACTGTGAGTCAATTAAACCACTTTCTTCACAAATTACCCAGTCTCAGGTAGTTCTTTATAGGAATGTGAGAATGGACTAATACATCCAGCAATCCCACTTCTGGGCATATATCCAAAAAAGAATTGAAAGCAGTATCTTGAAGAGATATTTGTACATGGGTGCTCATAGCAGCACTATTCACAACAGCCAAGAGCTGAAACCAACCCAAATGCTCATTAAAAGATGAATGGATAAACAAAAGAGTGTGTTTCTTTAAATGTGATTTTATGCTGGGATCATAGAGAACCCTGGATTTTATGCAAATGAGTGGGAAAAAAATTAACCCAACACAAAAAAGTAGGTTTATACTGATCATACAGGACAACACCTTTCAAGATTGTAAAAAGTTAATACTTTTCTCTCTTCACATCACCTGTAATGATGACACCCCATAAAGATTTTTCTGTATGTATCCTTAGTTTTGCACAATCCCCTAGCCCCAGTGCTGCATCCCCATATCCCAGTTGAGAAGAGTATGCCAATAGTTAAGGCCACAAAATAGGATCAGCACATCAAGCTTCAGGACTGACAGCCTCCATAAAAGAGAAAATTCTCCTTTCATGTCACTCTCTCAAAGCCAGGGTTCCTGAAGAAAGGATTTCTGGTGTCATTACACAAAGGAGATCCTGGAAATTAAGGTTTGCCATGGGTTATGTCCAGTATTGGAATAAACACAGAATTATTGAGGTACCTTCCTCTGTCTTCTTTGCAAACTCCTCATTGCAGCTCCTTCCTTGCAAACCCCTCTGTCTTCTTTGCAAACTCTTCATTGCAGCTCCTTCCTTGCAAACCCCTCTGTCTTCCTTGTGAACCCCTCATTGTAGCTCAGAACTCTGCTTTGGCATTGCCTCCTGGTAATGCCCCTGCTGCATCCACCCTTCCAACCACACTTCCTCACTCTCCTCCGCACCACTTTGGTGCTGCAGGATTTACACTTTCTGTTACAAAGATCAAGTAGTCTCGGGTGACCTCTGGTGATGTGGGTGATTGGAAAGATACTTAAGGCAATAAGGAAGCACAGGTATGACACTAGGCAGGTTGTAGTCCAGCCTCCCAGAGCCCTGAGATGTCAGAAAGGGCTCCCCTTTGAGTCAGTAATGGTAATGCCCCCTTGAGAAGAGGGATCTTTGGCCCCTGACTCCCGACGGTGCCATACTCACAGTTTCACTTCTCTCCTTCACCTCTCTGTGCTTCCGCTTCTCACTAGTTCAGCTGTTACCTCCACTTTTGTTTCTTTCTAATTCTACTCTGGTTCTGTAGTTGAGCTTCTCACAGTGGAAACTACCTGTGCTCTCACTGGTTGGGTCAGTGAGTTGCCTCCATTATTGGGCAGAATTCTGCTATTAGACCTCCCAGAGCCCATTGGTAAACCTAAGATTGTAAAAATGTAAAACTTTTCTCTCCTCAACATCATCTGTAATAATGAAACCCCCAAAATATTTACTCTATGTATCCTGTAGTTTTGCACAATTTTGTGGTTACCTTTGGCCAAGTTACAGATTCTTGATCAGTTTGATCATGGTTACTTACCAGGGTCACATGACAGAAAGTCAACAACTTATGGAAAAAGAACAGTCTTTGCTGCTTTGCTCAGAAGGTAATATGTACAAACTTGCATTATTGCATATATCACAATACAGCTTGTTTCTGCATAGCCCAGTCCCCTACAAGACTAGAACCATGAGGCCAGTGGTATTTCCTATATTTGCATGTTCAGCATGTAACATACTTCCTGGTACATGGTAGATTCTCAATAAAGCTCTGTTGAAGTTAATTGAAATGAAAGTAAAATCAAAATACCTGAATTCTAATTTTGCTATTTCTTTTCTATCTGAACTAAGATAAGTTACTTAATCTTTCTGAACCTCCCTTTCTTCTTATGTAAAAAGACATAGTTGTGGTAAATATTAAGTAAGATGTGGGCATACCTAGCACAGTTTTGTGTGTGTGTGTATGTGTGTGTGTGTATACATATATATATTTAAACATTATATCTATATTTAAACTGTCTCTTTGTTATACCACTGCCATGTATTGTAATTACATTCAAATAGATCTTCTCTTCCAAACAGAGAGTAAGTTTTATGGACGGGGTCTGTGTCTTATTAACCTTTGCACCTCCATACCATCACCCAAATTTCTGCTTTTCGTGGGTATTTAAGATAATTAATGGCATGAAGCGCCAACGGATTTATAAACTGTATGTGCTTAAAATCTCCATATATTAACATTTTTAACAATTTTTTTAAAAGCAGGAAATATTAAGCATGACAAATTATGGTCAACCCGAGTTTCAATAACTCTGGGTGCCTAGCAATCTTCTAAGAGTCAAACGAAAGCAATATTGCCTAGGTTGCAGTTTTCCAGTGTGTGTCTCCACCTACTGTATTTACTGGAAAGCTGCTGAAGCGTTCCTTCTAATCTTGAGGTTTTCAAGCGTCTATCTCTGGGACAAGCAAAGCTCTGCATTGGGCACCACAGTCTAGCATACGTTTTCAGGCACCACTAGAGGGCAGGCTAACGCTAACTTTGGGGGCTACTAAGCAAGGGCTTTAGTCTCGAAAAAATGGGTAAACGCACCACTTGTTTCTTGGGTCTGTTTCTAAATGGAAAAGTACATGTGGGCATGTTCAGATTTGTATTTCGTGTTCCCTTGATTCGTTATTTAATCCTTCGGCTCACCTTTCCTTTTGTTTTCTATTTCCTCCTTCAAGTTCTTTCTCCTCTGGAGTGTAACAAATAAACCTTTTTTCCCTCCCGCCAAAGGCTTAACCCACAAAAATAAATCAAGATAAAGGAACAGAAGGAAACATTGCATAATTTAGTTAGTGAAAGTTGGACAGCTGAGGTTTCCTTTGGGTTTATTCTAAAATAAAGGATTTTTTAAAGGTTCAACTTGCCTAATTTTTCATACTTTGGGCAGCTTGCCAAGACGGGAAGGGAAGGGGATTTGCAGAAAGAAGAGAACTGAGAGAGAGAGAGAAAGAGAGTGTGAGTGTGTGTGTGTGTGTGTATGCGTGCATAGCGGGGCGCGTTTCTGGGTGTAGGGGATGTTTATAGGGATGGAGGAAGGAAATGAAAAGCCGAAGTTGGGAGTTGGATGGTCACAGAAAGAACACTGGCTTGCAAGTATTACTGGGCCACCATGAGCAGTGCTGGGACACAGCTCCACTGGACAGCCACCCCTTTCTGTAACCTGAGAGCCGCCACCCTACTCACACCTCAGGCTCCTCATCAAGCATGTGAGAAGTTTGTACTAGATGACCTTCTGGTTCAAATATGAGCCTGTGTTGAGCGAGAGAAAACATGGGGGTTAGAAACGCAGGATGAATATTTGTGGAGAATCTGAGAATGACAAACAGAAAGCAAGCAAGCTAACAAATACACTATGAAGCTGGAAGAGTCTTCCAGCTGACCCAAGTGTAGAAACAGTTGCCCCATTTAGAATATTTGGAACATTTTCCCTCCCATTATCAGGACCCTAACACCGGGCTGCCCTCTGTTCTACCCTCTGGAAAATCCAAGGGAAAAAGCTACCAAAGCAGACAAGCAAGGATAGAAACGGTGGTGGCATTGCAGGCTGGTCTGCATTGCGGCTATAGAACAAAAATTTCCAACCCAAAATGATAAGCTAATAAAATTCTAAACACAAACTTCCTCTAGCCAGTTAAAACAATGGTTCAAAGAAATACACATCCCTTGGGATCGTACTGCTATTCTTCCATAGTTAGTGTAAATTCAGTGTTGGTTTTTCATGACTTTTGGAGGCCACTAATTTTCCATTTCACCTGCACAGTTTCAATTACTCTAATCGCATAGCTCTTTAATAATCAGCCTGGCTATGAGTTGGAAGCTTTAACTGCTCTCTGACAATAAGTAGTAGCTAATTAATTGCTACTTATGAACTTTCTATTTTTTTATCTTAATACTTGAGAGTTCTTTCCAGATAATCACTGGAGAATAAGGAGTTTTTACCCCCATGTGGCTATTCCTCTAAAACTAGCTATATTTAACTAGCTCTAAATTAGATGTGAAAGATTGTTACTTTGCGTGCAACAAATACACATGAAGAATTGAAAGAACTGTATTTTAAATTTGTTACATCTGCAATTTCAAGTAACCACCACTAGGGGGTGGTGCTAAATACTTAAATGGTAATTCTCAGTCTGAGTTCAAAAATGCAGATGTCTAGGTCTTGGAGAATCAGGATCTTCTGAGGAAGCCCTTTTTTATTATTATACTTTAAGTTCTGGGTACATGTGCAGAAAGTGCAGGCTTGTTACATAGGCATACACATGCCTTGGTGGTTTGCTGCACCCATCATCCCATCATCTACATTAGGTATTTCTCCTAATGCTATCCCTCCCCTAGCCACCCACCCCACAACAGGCCCCAGTGTGTGATGTTCCCCTCCCTATGTCCATGTGTTCTCATCGTTCAACTCCCACTTATGAGTGAGAACATGTGGTGTTTGATTTTCTGTTCTTGTGTTAGTTTGCTGAGAATGATGGTTGCCAGCTTCATCCATGTCCCTGCAAAGGACATGAACTCATCCTTTTTTATAGCTGTATGGTATTCCATGGTGTATATGTGCCACACTTTCTTTATCCAGTCTATCACTGATGGGCATTTGAGTTGGTTCCAAGTCTTTGCTATTGTGAACAGTGCTGTAATTAACATATGTGTGCATGTGTCTTTATAGTAGAATGATTTATAATCCTTTGGGTATATACCCAGAATTGGATTGCTGGGTCAAATGAGTATTTCTGGTTCTACATCCTTGAGGAATCACCACATTGTCTTCCACAATGATTGAACTAATTTACACTCCCACCAACAGTGTAAAAGCGTTCCTATTTCTCCACAACCTCTCCAGCATCTGTTGTTTCCTGACTTTTTAATAATTTCCATTCTAACTGGCATGAGATGGTATCTCATTGTGGTTTGGATTTATATTTCTCTAATGACGAGTGATGATGAGTTTTTTTTTATATGTTTGTTGGCTGCATAAATGTCTTCTTTTGAGAAGTGTCTGTTCATATCCTTGGCCCACTTTTTGATGGTTTTATTTTTTAATGTAAATTTGTTTAAGTTCTTTGTAGATTCTGGATCTTAGCCCTTTGTCACATGGATAGATTACAAAAGTTTTCTCCCACTCTGTAGGTTGCCTGATCAGTCTGATGATAGTTTCTTTGGCTGTGCAGGAGCTCTTTAGTTTAATTAGATCCCATTTGTCAATTTTGGCTTTTGTTGCCATTGCTTTTGGTGTTTAGTCACGAAGTCCTTGCCCATGCCTATGTCCTGAATGGTATTGCCTAGGTTTTCTTCCAGGGTTTTTATGGTTTTAGGTCTTACGTTTAAGTCTTTAATCCATCTTGAGTTAATTTTTGTATAAGATGTAAGGAAGGGGTCCAGTTTCAGTTTTCTGCACATGGCTAGCCAGTTTTCCCAATATCATTTATTAAATAGGGAATCCTTTCCCCATTTCTTGTTTCTGTCAGGTTTGTCAAAGATCCGATGGTTGTAGATGTGTGGTGTTATTTCTGAGGCCTCTGTTCTGTTCCATTGGTCTACATCTCTGTTTTGGTTCCAGTATCATGCTGTTTTGGTTACCGTAGCCTTGTAGTATAGTTTGAAGTCAGGTAGCATGATGCCTCCAGCTTTGTTCTTTTTGCTTAGGATTGTCTTGGCTATGTAGGCTCTTTTTTGGTTCCATATGAAATTTAAAGTAGTTTTTTTTCCAATTCTGTGAAGAAAGTCAATGGTAGCTTGATGGAGATAGCATTGAATCTATAAATTACTTTGGGCAGTATGGCCATTTTCATGATATTGATTCTTCCTATCCATGAGCATGGAATGTTTTTCCATTTGTTTGTGTCCCCTCTTATTTCCTTGAGCAGTGATTTGTAGTTCTACTTGAAGAAGTCCTTCACATCCCTTGTGAGTTGGATTCCTAGGTATTTTATTCTCTTTGTGGCAGTTGTGAATGGGAGTTTACTCATGATTTGGCTCTCTGTTTGTCTATTATTGGTGTATAGGAAAGCTTGTGATTTTTGCACATTGATTTTTATCCTGAGACTTTGCTGAAGTTGCTTAAGGAGATTTTGGGCTGAGATGATGGGGTTTTCTAAATATACAATCATGTCATCTGCAAACAGAGACAATTTGACTTCCTTTCTTCCTATTTGAATATACTTTATTTCTTTCTCTTGCCTGATTGCCCTGGCCAGAACTTCCAATACTATGTTGAATAGGAGTGGTGAGAGAGGGCATCCTTGTCTTGTGCCAGTTTTCAAAGGGAATGTTTCCAGTTTTTGCCCATTCAGTATGATATTGGCTATGAGTTTGTCATAAGTAGCTCTTATTATTTTGAGATATGTTCCATCAATACCTAGTTTAAAGAGATTTTTAAGGGGTGGTGAATTTTATCGAAGGACTTTTCTGCATCTATTGAGATAATCATGTGGTTTTTCTCATTGGTTCTGTTTATGTGATGGATTATGTTTATTAATTTGCATATGTTGAACTAGCCTTGCATCCCAGGGATGAAGCCAACTTGATCATGGTGGATAAGGTTTTTGACGTGCTGCTGGATTTGGTTTACCAGTATTTTATTGAGGATTTTTATATCAATGTTCATCAAGGATATTGGTTTGAAATTTTTTTGCTGTTGTTTTGTCTCTGTCAGGTGTTGGTATCAGGATGATGCTGGCCTCATAAAATGAGTTAAGGAGGATTCCCTCTTTTTCTATTGTTTGGAATAGTTTCAGAAGGAATGGTACCAGCTCCTCCTTGTACCTCTGGTAGAATTCAGCTGTGAATCCGTCTGGTCCTGGACTTTTTTTGGTTGGTAGATGATTAATAACTGCCTCAATTTCAGAACTTGTTATTGGTCTATTCAGGGATTTGACCTCTTCCTGGTTTAGACTTGGGAAGGTGTATGTATCCAGGAATTTATCCATTTCTTCTAGATTTTCTAGTTTCTTTGCATAGAGGTGTTTAGAGTATTCTCTGATGGTAGTTTGTATTTCTGTGGGATCAGTGGTGATATCCCCTTTATCATTTTTTATTGCATCTATTTGATTCTTCTCTCTTTTCTTCTTTATTAGTCTGGCTAGCGGTCCATCAATTTTGTTTATCTTTTCAAAAAACCAGCTCCTGGATTCACTGATTTTTTGAAGGGTTTTTTGTGTCTCTATCTCCTTCAGTTCTGCTAGTTCTCTCCATTGTGATGTTAAGGTGTCAATTTTAGATCTTTCCTCCTTTCTCTTGCGGGCATTTAGTGCTATAAATTTCCCTCTAAACACGGTTTCAGCTGTGTCCCAGAGATTCTGGTACATTGTGTCTTTGTTCTCATTGGTTTCAAAGAACTTATTTATTTCTGCCTCCATTTTGTTATTTACCCAGTAGTCATTCAGCAGCAGGTTGTTCAGTTTCCATGTAGTTGTGTGGTTTTGAGTGAGTTTCTTAATCCTGAATACTAATTTGATTGCACTGTGGTCTGAGAGACTGTTTGTTATGATTTCCATTCTTTTCCATTTGCTGAGACGTGTTTTGCTTCCAATTATGTGGTCAATTTTAGAATAAGTGTGATGAGGTGCTGAGAAGAATGTATATTCTACCAATTTGGGGTGGAGAGTTCTGTAGATGTCTATTAGGTCTGCTTGGTCCAGAGCTGAGTTCAAGTCCTGAATATCCTTGTTAATTTTCTGTCTCATTGATCTGTCTAATGTTGACAGTGGGGTGTTAAAGTCTCCCACTATTATTGTGTGGGAGTCTAAGTCTCTTTGTAGGTCTCCAAGAACTTGCTTTATGAGTCTGTGTGCTCCTGTACTGGGTGCATATATATTTAGGATAGGCAGCTCTTCTTGTTGCATTGATCTCTTTACCATTATGTAATGCCCTTCTGTGTCTCTTTTTATCTTTACTGGTTTAAAGTCTGTTTTATCAGAGACTAGGATGGCAACCTCTGCTTTTTTTGCTTTCCATTTGCTTGGTGAATATTCTTCCATCCCTTTATTTTGAGCCTATGTGTATCTTTGCAAATGAGGTGGGTCTCCTGAATACAGCACACCAATGGGTCTTGACTCTATCCCATTTGCCACTCTGTGTCTTTCAATTGGGGCATTTAGCCCATTTACATTTAAGGTTAATATTGTTATGTGTGAATTTGATCCTGTCATTGATGCTAGCTGGTTATTTTGCCCGTTAGTTGATGTAGTTTCTTCATAGCGTCGATGGTCTTTATAATTTGGCATGTTTTTGCAGTGGCTGGTACTGGTTGTTCCTTTCCATGTTTTGTGCTTCCTTCAGGTGCTCTTGTAAGGCAGGCCTGGTGGTGACAAAACCTCTCAGCATTTGCTTGTCTGTAAAGAATTTTATTTCTCCTTCACTTATGAAGCTTAGTTTGGCTGGATATGAAATTCTCAGTTCAAAATTCTTTTCTTTAAGAATGTTGAATATTGGCCCCCATTCTCTTCTGGCTTGTAGGGTTTCTGCAGGGAGATCTGCTGTTAGTCTGATGGGCTTCCCTTTGTGGGTAACCTGACCTTTCTCTCTGGCTGCCCTTAACATTTTTTCCTTCATTTCAACCTTGGTGAACCTGATGATTATGTGTCTTGGGGTTGCTCTTCTCAATGAATATCTTTGTGGTGTTCTCTGTATTTCCTGAATTTGAATGTTGGCCTGCCTTGCTAGGCTAGGGAAGTTCTCCTGGATCATACCCCGCAGAGTGTCTTCCAACTTGGTTCCATTCTCCCCATCACTTTCAGATACACCAATCAAACACAGGTTTGGTCTTTTCACATAGTCCCATATTTCTTGGAGGCTTCATTCATTCCTTTTCATTCTTTTTCTCTAATCTTGTCTTCACACTTTATTTCATTAATTTGATCTTCAATCTCTGATATCCTTTTTTCTGCTTGGTTGATTTAGCTATTGATACTTGTATATGCTTCACAAAGTTCTCGTGCTGGGTTTTTCAGCTCCATCAGGTCATTTATGTTCTTCTCTAAAGTGGTTATTCTAGTTAGCAATTCATCTAACATTTTTTCAAGGTTCTTAGCTTCGTTGCCTTGGGTTAGAACATGCTCCTTTAGCTCAGAGGAGTTTGTTATTACCCACCTTCTGAAGCCTACTTCTGTCAATTTGTCAAACTCATTCTCTGTACAGTTTTGTTCCCTTGCTGGTGAGGAGTTGTGATCCTTTGGAGGAGAAGAGGCATTCTGGCTTTTGGAATTTTCAGACTTTTCACGCTGGTTTCACCCCATCTTCATGGATTTATCTCTCTTTGGTGTTTGATGTTGGTGACCTTCAGATGGGGTTTCTGAGTGGACATCCTTTTTGTTGATGTTGATACTATTCCTTCCTGTTTGTTAGTTTTCCTTCTAACAGTCAGGCCCCTCTGCTGCAGGTCTGCTGGATTTTGCTGGAGTTCCACTCCAGACCCTGTTTGCCTGGGTATCACCACTGGAGGCTACAGAGCAGCAAAGATTGCTGCCTGTTCCTTCCTCTGGAAGCTTCATCCCAGAGGGGCACCCACCAGATGCCAGCCAGAGCTTTCCTGTATGAGGTGTCTGTTGGCCCCTGCTGGGAAGTGTCTCCCAGTCTGGAGACATGGGGGTCAAGGACACACTTGAGGAGGCAGTCTGACCATTGGCAGAGCTCAAACATTGTGCTGGGAGATCTAGCGCTGTCTTCAGAGTCAAGTCTTGTTTGTTTTTAAGATAATATATAGATTAGTAATGCATATCTTGCAACCCTTTTAAAGATTTCAATAGATTATATAGGATCTTTACTTCTTTATTTCAGTTCAATCCAACTCGGGTGACAATTACTGATGCCTCTCAGGCCCAGGGGTTTGCTGGCCCATACAGAGGGCTTGTGGCTTTGCAGACTCTGAACCTTGATTCTTTCTGATTTAATCTTTCTACTTCCTTCAATCCAAGGGTCACTTCCTCTTATCAGTTGCACAAGAGACACCATCCCACTTGCGTGTCCTGGCAACAGCTTGTCAAGGTGCTCTAGGTCCAAAGAAGAATGCCAATTCTTCTTTCCCTTAAATAAATCTCTCTGGGAAATCTTCCTTTTTAAATAAGTCTCCTGAGTGAATTTGAGGCAGGCTAAGTTAGCCAACAGCAATTCAATTCATTTTAAGTGGTGTGAGTTCCCTCAACCCCATCCACAAAAGAAAATCTTCCTTTAGAAAATTGTCATCTTTAACTAAAAGGACAATATGAATATCCACATAGAGTGTATCCATGCCCAACCACTTTTCAGCACCTCTATTGACCACCGTCATCCCTTGTCACAGCCACTGAAATCACCTCCTAATCAGTTCCCTTGCTTCCATTTCCCTGGAATCAATCTCCACATAGTAGCTGGAATTTATTTTTAGAAAGATAAATTCTGTCATATCACTTTCCTGCTCAGAACCTTCTATTTACTATACAGCACCCTCAGAATAAAATCCAAATGTCTTACTGTGGCCTGGAAGGCCCTCCATGAACAGGCCTCGGACCACCATATCATTGCCTCCCCTAGCACCTTCTGCCTTCACGCAAAGCTCAGATCCTTGAGCAAGCTATTTCCTCAGCCCGTCCCCAAGATCTGCAGGGCTGACTCCTTCCTCCTCTGCTCAAATGTCACCACCTCAGAGAAGCTTTTCCTTTGCCTCACCGCCTACCATCAGTCCTGCCAGTGGTGGCTGGGGGCCAGGGGCCAGGAGTCAGGGAGGGTTATTAGAGACAGATTTTGTAGATCCTTTTACAATCACAAAGCAGGAGCATAGTATGTGTTTGTTGAATGAATAAATGGATAAACTTAAGCTAAATCTAAGTATAAAGTGGGAAAATATTAATATGTGTAGGTGCAAACTGCGACCCCCTCTTTATTATTATAACTATGCAATGGCTTTTTAACTAAGCTTTCCACACACATTCAACTTTAACACAGCTACCCTTGTCTTGCCTCTTAGGAGTGATTTTCCATAGGGACTTGAGGGAGATGGACCCTTCCAAAACAGGCATTTCAGAATTTTCAGGCACCAAGGGATATATAAAGTTGAAGCTGCACACTCAATATATGTCATTATAATATTTTAATTAATTAATAGTGACTTTAATATGAATAAAGACTTAAGAAAGCAGATTTCAACACAATCTTCTGGTATTGTCTATCCCTAGGGGATTAACGTGATCCTCTTCCTTGGAGCTGAAGGTTTTTGGTGTGTGGCCCTCCAGAGCCCTCTCCACCCTCCTCTGCTCTGCTGACCCCGTGGCCTGGGAGGCTGACCTTCATGGATTATTGTTTCATATGGGTTTCCTTGGTCTCTGTTTCATTTTAGGGTTTCGCCAATGGAAAGTATCAGCAGAAATTAAGAGGATGAAAGAAAAGAGTGTGTTATTTATTCTCCAGCTCACCCCCTGTAGATTGGCAGTGGCTGCATTCCTCTACCAAAGGGCCCAGTTAAGTCAGACAGCCTCTGCTAAACTACAAGTCTCTCTAGGGTCCAGTAAGTGCTCCCTTCCCTTGCCTCCTTAGGCCTGAGGATGGTCATGGCTCTCTGCAGTTACTGGCTCCAGAATGCCCCCCTAATCCTGCTTGCACCTTTGTAAATAGCCCCTTCATTAATTTTTCTTCAATCACTCCTTTGGAGTAAGCAATTAGTCTACTACATGGACTCACATGACTACGTTATTTTTATTTTTATTTTTTGAGACAGTCTTGCTCTGTCACCCAGGCTGCAGTGCAGTGGCATGATCTCAGCTCACTGCAGCCTCTGACTCCTGGGTTCAAGCAATTCTCCTGCCTCAGCCTCCCAAGTAGCTGGGATTATACGTGAGTGCTACCACACCCAGCTAATTTTTGTATTTTTAGTAGAGACGGGGTTTCACCATGTTGGCCAGGCTGGTCTCAAACTCTGGACCTAATGATCTGCCCACCTTGGCCCCCCAAAGTGCTGGGATTACAGACGTGAGCCACAGTGCCCAGCCCAGATGACTACACTTTATGAGGGTGATGTTGCTGTTCTAGTCTCTTTCTAATGACAAACGGTTCTTAAGTTGCTCAGGTGACTACATTTCAGTCCTTTTCTGTCATTGTCTCCACACTGTCTTCTCTTTTCATTCCCCTCCCGTCCCGAGCTGTTCTCAGCAATAACTTCACTAATGTTTACCCATGCCTGTGCAAAAGCCAGCACTCCCAGAAAGTCCTAGCATTCTCCAACTCTCTACAAAAAGGATCTTGGCTCTTGTTTTCTTTCAGAATATTTATATTATAAGCAAGGAGAGGTTTAAAAAAGAATCAGCTGCTAAATATTCTTTAAAATGACTATCCCACTCCTGTCACCCTGTTTATTCTCAACACCCTATAAATGATACTGTTGTGAGCATTTAACTAACAAATATCAGCAACTGGGAAGCCCATAAATAGCAGCAGAGAGGCCAAATAGGATGACTCATTAAGCCCTCTGAGTCAGACTGGCAGAGACTGGCCTTCCTTCATAATTATGGGGCATTAAACCCATCATCTGTGAAGTCACCTCCAAGTCTCATCTCACCAATATCATGCATCTAGTTTCCTTTGAAGATGTGCAATCTTCCTCCTTGTAGCTACTAAGAAATTAAAGTGCTTGGGCTGAGAGGGCTCCTGTAAGCTAATAGACTATGTCTTCAGCAATTAACCCCTTTCTGAGATCGGCTGGTGTTCATGCTTTTAGCTGGTCCTAGTCCTGGCTTGGGCACCCTCGATCGTGAGTCCTTAGATAAGTCACTTCATCTCACTGAACTTCTTTCATCTATGATGAGATAACAAAACTTGCCTAGCTACAGAGTTGTCATGAAGATTAAAGTCAATTTGGCCAACTACATGACATTTTGGAAAAGGCAAACTATACAGACAGGAAATAGACCAATGATTGCCAGGGACTCGAGGATGAAAAGGTGGAACACATCATATTTTTAGGGCAGTGAAACTATTCTCTATGATATTCTAATGGTGGATACATGACATTTTACATCTGTCAAGGCCCACAGACTGCACAACACAAAGATGAGCCCTGATGTAAACTGTGGACTTCATTTAATAATAATGTATCCATACTGATTGATCAATTGTAACAAATATACCTCAGTAATGCCAGATATTAATAGTAAAACAAACTGCAGGGAGAAGAAAGTATAGGTAAGTAGGAATCCTCTTCACTTTCAGGCCAATTTTTATGTAAACCTAAAATCGTTCTAAAAATAATTTTTTGTGACATTACCAGGCCAAAATGAATTAATTAATTTAATTTAAAAAGTAAAATACAAATAATTTTTTAAATCAGTTTGGATAAGTTATGTGAAAGTATTTGACAAACTCTAAAGAGCTAAATAAACATAAGGCATAATACCCAAATGATCTTAAAGAACTTAATTGTGAAAGTTCATTTGGGGACCTGACAAGTAGAGCCCCAGGTGATGTCTTAATTACCTGTCTCCATGCCTTCGAAGTTGGTTGAGATAGAAGGGTGGGTAGGACTTCTATGACCAGTTTGCCTTCATTGCTGACTGAAGAGATTTCTACAAAATCCAAATCATGGTACAAATATTCTACCCTTCACACAACTACTACCTCTTTGAAATTGCTCAGGAAAGTTTAATACACATACACACTACCTTTCAGCATGTTTCCTTTTGATTCTCTGTGGCTCTCACCCTGTCCAATATTTAGCAGTCAAGTTTGATTAAGGTCACATTTTTCAGAGGTGAAAAAGCGATGAGAATATTTCAGGATTAAGTTCAGGATTAAGTTCAGTTAGGTTAGGAAGGGAAATCTTTTCTCCTTGTAAGCCAGAGAATGCCTGACATAGACAAATCTTCTTACAGTGTTTCATTGTTGGGACTGGGGGCTGAAAGGGTGGCTCTTGCTGGAGCCTGGAAAACATTATCTCTGATGCCCACTCTATCCATGTCAGTTAGGGAGGATAAATTGTACGGCAAGAAAGAGGACCAGTGGGGTCAAAAATTAGCATAGATCATGCAGAAATGACAGACAGGGATTCAAACTCAAGACAGAGGAAGCTGTTGCTCAGGCCTTGCTAAGTGAGATTAGCTAGCTAATTTCAGCCAACTTATTCTGGGATAGTGGTGGTCAATTGCATTTCCTCTCCTGGATAATGCATGTACTTTTGACAAGAACCTTCAAAGCTTTTGAAAAAGACCTTCAGTGTTCATCACATAATGATCGTTGGAACTCTGTTCTAGGAGCTATTAGTAGACTTGCCATGAAAAAAGACGTTCTATGGTCAAATAATTAGGAAATGCTTAACATGATGGAGCACTTTGTGAACAATTATGACACACATTCGCACATTGCAGGCTCTGGGCAGCCTGCAGCTAAGAAAACTGTTTAGTTTCATTTAACTCCAACATGTCCCAGATTTATGTGCACTTTGAGCACCTTTTACTGTATGCTTACTAACATTTCCTTGAATACCAGCATAGGAAAAAATTGGTTTTAAAAAAGGAAGCAGGCTGAACACGGTGGCTCACGCCTGTAATCCCAGCACTTTGGGAAGCCAGGGTAGGCAGATCCCTTAAGGTCAGGAGTACGAGCCAGCCTGGCCAACATGGTGAAACCCTGTCTCTACTAAAAATACAAAAATTAGCCGGGCGTGGTGGTGCATGCCTGTAGTCCCAGCTATTTGGGAGGCTGAGGCACGAGAATCACTTGAACCCAGGAGGCAGAGGTTGCAGTGAGCCGAGATCACGCAACTGCACTCCAGTCTGAGCAACAGAGTGAGACTCCATCTCAAAAAAAAAAAAAAAAAAAAGGAAGGAAGCAACTAATGGTGGAAGTAAAGCCACTCTGATATGATAACAAAAGCGTCATTTTGGGGAAATGACCTCATATCAGCAGTTTCCCCACTCATCCAGAGGTGAGTATGGTGTACTCTCCATGTAGTGACAATAAATATATTTATTAAATAAATAAATCCTGTGTCCATGATTTCCCCACAACTCCATGTTAGATCCTGTTATCATCCATTAGATATTAAAGTGCCTTCAGCCAAGGAGCACTTGGGGGTTAGCTCTAGATTCTGAGGTAATACTACCAGAAACTAGAAAATGAGGAGAAACAGGTGTCTGAAAAGAGAATCAGAACAGAGAACAGAATCTGATGCGAGGAACTGAAGAAAAGCAAGCTGCAAAATTGACATCTCTTGCACTGCCTCCACTCACTATCTGACTATGTAGACAGAAACATCTAGGTTTTAGGTTGGTGCAAAAGTAATTGCGGTTTTTGCCATTAAAAGTGTATTTAAGAATTAACATCCCTAATGAAAGGTACTAGAAGTTTAAGCCACTCTAAATACTAATAAGATACATAGTGTTTGCACACAGAAGGATGGAAAAACAGGCAATGAGAAAGACTTCTTTGCTGTATATAACTGTCATTGAATGTGGAAGCTTAGTTGTTCGGAATCTAATAGTTGAGACCAGTTTTCAAAACCACTCCCAATTTCAGGGCACAGAATGTCTTAGTAACACCCACAAGTTTCATCTAACGAATATGACTAAAGCCAGAAAGCAGCCCTGAGGTTTTTCCGCAGAGAGTCTGCCCTGCCTGGGTCATACATACCGCTATGCAAAGTGGGCCCAGCAGCTGTCCCCTCCTGGTGCTCACCCTGCGAGGGAGCAGAGCCAGGGTGGAAACCTGCTATGGGCAGAATGAGGCTGTGCTGGACTGGAATGAACCACTCCCTTAGAGAATCTAAATGAGGATAAAGAATTTCTGAACCAGCTAGGGGCCAAAACCCATTCAAGAATAGAAGTGGAAGGGACTCAAGCTTTTTAAGCTTCTTCCACAGCAATCCAGACTCCAACATTGTTTCTAAGGAGGCTTTTGTTTCCCTGGAGAACTCTAGTTTCAAAGTGGACTTTCTTGCGCAAAGAGAGCTTCAATAAAATTGGTTGTGTGAGTGAGTGTTAAGTGTGAATTCAAAGAAGAATATTAGGCTGGGTCTCAGGCATACGTTACTATTACACTATGTATCTTATTAGTATTCAGAGTGGCTTAAACTTCAAGTACCTTTCATTTGGGATGTTAATTCTTAAACATACTTTTAATGGCAAAAACTGAAATTACTTTTGCATCAACCTAATATCTAGATGTTTCTGTCTACATCTCAGAAGCCAGAGGTGCCTCATGCGAACACTGAGGTACCCAGACAAGGACCACATCCAGACAGGAGGAGCACACAGCACAGTGGCTGTGAGCATGGGTTTTCCATGAGATAGACCTCAGTTAGAATCTCAGCCTCAACACTTACTAGCCATGCAATCAGGGGAAATCTTGCTGTATGGTCCTGCTGAGCCTTGGTTTCCTTAACTGTAGAGAGACTAAGAATCTCTAACTTACTTGGGGATTCAATGCAATAATAAGTATCACAGACCAGGCACAGTGGCTCACGCCTGTAATCCCAGCACTTTGGGAGGCTGAGGTGAGTGGATCGCTTGAGCCCAGGAGTTTGACCACCCTAGCAACATGGTGAAACCCCATCTCTACCAAAAATACACACACACACACACACACACACACACACACACACACCAGCCAGGCATGGTGGCACTTGCCTGTAGTCCCAGCTACTCGGGGGGCTGAGGTGGGAGGATCACCTGAACTTTGAAATTTGAGGCTGCTGTGAGCCAAGATGGCACCACTACACTCCAGTCTGGGAGACAGGAGTGAGACCCTGTCTCAAATAATTATAATAATACATGTAATATTTAGCATTTTACCTGGCATATCATAAGTACTTGATATATTGTAGTCATTATAAAGGTCAAATTTCTCTCTAGGACTGGGTTAGAAAATATGAGGAAAATAGATAAGTTCATAGAACTAATTAGAAAAGAGAGAAAGTTAAACTCTCCTATGACTTGATAAAATGTCTGTTGAAAAAGACAATTTCAGCAGGGTTGCATCAGATAAATTGAACCCATCCCCTGCCACATTTGTCCCTGGGCCTTTATATCCTCAGCATGACATTGAACTGATAGGACAGAAGGTACTGGGAGAAATGTAAAGATGGGATGTGACTGAATTTGGGGTGGGTGATTTGCTTCATAGGAATTCTTTGGTTTTTGGAGAAGAAGGCCAAACTGTGATTTTGTCATGAAGCTGTCATGAAACTGGCATTTTATGATCATTTTAAAACTTCCATTATAGTTTTAAATAAGTTCCTGGCAGTCTTCAACTTTTACAAAGTCTTCCTGGAAACAGGGTCAGAAAACAAAAAGGGTGAAGCCAAATCCCTTTCCCCTGACATTTGCTGTGCTAGAAAGACAGACCAGGGTCCCTCTCAAAGCTGGCTGCCTCTCACTTCCCAGTTCCCCTGGTTCCTGTGTGCCATTCAGATACCCCAATGCAGTGCTTTCAGCCCACAGGATAGAAAGGAAAAGCTCATGGCTATTGTTATAAAACACAGTTATAAGATCAATGGAATAGTTTTGAATGCATTTGCTTGCTAATGGGAATTTTTACAAGAGGGAAATAGAAGAGAAATTAGTTCAAATTTCCCTAGACAGATGTCTTAAAGAAATCTGAGCCTTCCAAAATGCTACCAAAAAGCTTTTCTAAATTCTGCAAACGAAGCAAAATTGTTGTTAGTTAAATGCGTAATGTTTATTATCACCAGCATATTAGTTTTAGAGCAAATTTACACCACAGTGGAGTTGTATTTTCATGTACTATGAGTACATTTTGTCAATCATTAGGGTCCCTGCTAAAATCAAAGTAACAATATAGTAAGCCCATTTTAAAGAAGCTAGAAAACAGTTTTACTATTTTTTTTATTGGTTTAGAAACTTGTGCTGTTGTGTTTTTTCTTTAATGATATCATTAAGTATCCGGCCAAATATCCCTGTCCAAGGAATTCAATCTTTAATTATTACATTATTTCCATGGGAATAAACACTGTCACTGAGTGTTACAACTTAGTTTCCAAAAGTACCTGGTGGCCAGAAGCCTGCTAGCCTCAGAGATATTTCCACAAGTTTAGCAGGGTCCAAACTCACTGAGTTACATCAGCTATTTGTTGAAAGAGTCCCACCAAAATCTGATAAAAGGCCCCTAAAGGAATCAGAATGTTTGCTTATTTGTCTGTTTAAAGTAGAGTCAGAGTAATAGATCAATACAAAATAGGGGCTGCCTATATTGTTCAGAGGAATAGTATATTAAAAAATGCTATTCTTGATCAAAGTAGACCCCCAACATGATAACACATAAGAGAATCTGGAATTCTAAAACTACAAGAAATGGGGAGAGATAGGAAGTAAGCACAAAATAATGAGAAACCTTCAATAATCAGCTTTAGTTTAGCTGATCATTGAATGACAATATTTACTATAGTGTTTTCTGTCTTTGCTAGTTTAACCACATGTTCTGTTTTTCAATTCAAGATCAGGGCATTTTTACATTCACTTTAGGGAAATCATATGTCAAGAAACATTTACTTGTATATCCCCAAGCATTCAGATTTCATGGTAAAAATTAATGTATATGACATACATTTACACAACAGTTACTGGTTGCCCCCTCCAAAAAAAGTCAAGGTGCCACAAAGACTGAGCTCTTGATGTGAGGAAAACAGTCATTATAAGCGGTCCTGTGATCCCTGAGAAAAAGGATTCCTTCACTCTCTGAAGAGGAATTTATTTATACAGCATGAACAACTATCTGCTGAATTTTAATCCTGTCCTTTCTCAGAAATAAGTTTGGGCTCTGCTTTTAAAAACAAGCCCAGGAAATAACAGTTTGCAGGGGCCTGAAATCAGAAGTCTGCAGACTTCTGGCAGGAATGTTCAATATTCATATTCATTGTACAATCGCCCTCATGTACCAGAAGGCTTTTCCTCAACTTGAAATCTCAGTGGTCCCTCAAACAAGTCTCAGCATGTGTTTGCCTCACGCATGACACTAACTCTTACTTCTGGACTGAAACAAAAGCCAAAGGTGAATCCTGGTGACCGTCAAGACTCCAGGAATGACCCAGCATTGATTATGGGCTCCTTGGAGAAATTCAGACAAATATGAGAAAACAAATAGGGGTGGAGCCAGAATTTAGGGTGGTGGGGCACTGAGAAACTTTTTTTCTAATTTGCATATTTTCCATTATTGTTGTAACACATGCTTCATTCACAGGGTATGTGACAATCCAGAAGGACACCACTCTCCAGGATGACCTGTGTCTGAGCGTAGAGTTTCAGAGACCAGGCCATTCACTTGGCACAGTTACCAAGAATGGTCTTTTGGAGTTTTTCAGAATGGTTGGAGTTTCTCAGAGATACGTCCTCATTGTTTGATTTTCTTATATAATATGTACTCCCTTGGTAATCACATCTGCATTTTTAATTATTAACTATATTCAAATCCTCTGGCCCCTCCACTGAGCACCAATGATATATAGCCAACTCTTGTGGACATCCCCACTGCTGGTCCTACAGCCCATCACATTCAGCAATGCTCGCATCATCCCCCACTCTTTCCCAAACCACTCTCCTTCCTGTCTGCTGCCTCAACAAATAGCACTTCCATCCAGTAAAGCTCCTCAGCCAGACACCTGACTTTCTCTCCCTCACAACCACCCATGATCAAGCCTGTCAATTTCAACTCCTATTAATAATTTTCCCTGAACCAGTCCACTCCCCTCCATCTCTATCACCACCATCCTGGGGGAGGAGACCACTACCATCTCAAACCTATGTTACACACAGTCTTCCTAACTGAAATGCTGAGCCTCTTCTAAAGCACTAGAACTTTCAAAGGCTCAGTCCTACCTTTCTCACCCTGCTGCTCAAAACCTACTCCCACTGCCATTGGTCTAAACAAAACTCTTTTATGTGGCATGAAAGGCATTTCTTGATCTATCTCTTTTATCTCAAAAATTTCATCCCTTGCACTCCATAATCTAGTCATGCTACAACCTAGTCACTGTATTTTGATTACCTGTTTTAATTTTGTTTTTTGTGTTTTTTTTTCAGAGACAGTGTCTTGCTATGTTACCCAGGCTGGAGTGCAGTGACTATTCTCAATCCTGATCATAGTGCACCATGGCCTCAAATTCCTGAGCTAAAGCCATCCTCCCACCTCAGCTCCAAGGACTACAGGCTCACACCACAACACCTGGCACTCTGTTTACTTCTCTTTTTCCCCTACTAGGTTATAAACTCCTCCAAGGCAAGGATTTAGTCCTGCTCACAGTTGTAACATAACACCTAGCTCAGTGCCTGCACGTAGCAGATGTTCAATCATTAAACTAAAATTTATTTCTCCCATAATTTTTTCTTAAGTTTTGGTGGTTCCAATTGAAAAAAAGACAACATGAATGAACATTAACAAATAAATAAAAAGCTCAGATGCATGAGACCTGCCTGCATCCTTATAATAAAAGCTGTATATTCTTCAAGTAATTTTTTCCTGTTTTATGTGAGGAATTAAATATATCAATGTGTCATAGTGTTAGAAAAGGAGAACTTTGGCCTTCAGGTAATACAACACCTAAAAAACTTTTATGTCATTTGTATTAGAAAATATCACGTTCCTAGGCTGCTTAGATACTCAGGATTCATTAGCTATTTCTCATTGCAAGTGCCAGAAAAGTGCCAGAAATCCAACTCAATCAACTTAGACACTCCACCCTCACAAAAACTGATAATCGGTTCATGTAATCCAAGAAAAGATTGAATAACCAATACACAGAAAGGACAGTCATGCATTTAGGTCTCAGAAAGGACTCAAAACCAAGATTCAAAAGCTATTAGACTCACTGTGACTCTTCTCTCAAAAAAAAAAAAAAAAAAACCTGCATGCTCTCACTAGTTCTCTCCACTCCATATGATGAGAAAAAAAAAAAAAAAACAACAACACAGTATTATTTTCTAGGGCTGCTATAACAACACACTAAAAACAAGTTGTCTTAAAACAACAGAAATCTATTGTCTTACAATTCTGGAGGTTAGAAGTCCAAGCTCAAGGAGTTGGCAGGGCATGCCCACTCAGAGGACTCTCGGGGAGAATCCTTTCTGGCCTCTCCCAGCTTCCCATGATTGTGGGCAATCCTTGACAGCCAGTGGCTTTTAGATGCGTTACTCCAGTCACATAACCATCTCCTCCCTGTATCTCTTCGCATGGTCTTCCTTCTGTGTGTGTCTGTCTCTGAGTCTAAATTTCCCTTTTTTATTATATAAGAACACCAGTCCTATTGATTAGGGCCTACTCTAATGACCTCATTGTAACTTGATTACATGTATAAACACCCTATTTCCAAATAAGGTCACATTCTGAGGTACTGGGGGCTAGGACTTCAACATACCTTTTTGCAGGAGACATAATTCAACTACAACAATGAATAATAACAGTTTCCAATATTTGCATCTAAAGTCTCCCCTACCAGAGGAAAAGTCTAGAAGTCTTTGACGTGGTTTGTGTGGTGTCCCCAACCCCTGGGCCAAACAACAGAGATGGGGGCAGCAGAGTTCTATAAGAACATGATTGTTTCTGTGGTAGTCATATAGATGGGGAAAGTGGTACTATGGAACAGCTATGCTCACATCTGCTTCCCTTCTAGTGACAAGGAGATGGGTTAATGTTAGAGGGTAAAAAAAAGATACAGACACTCAGCAGAGTGAAAGGTAAACATTCACAAGGAGAGGAGTGTTAGGAAAAAGATCAGGAAAGGAGTGTGTGCCATGATATATCAAATGTCTTCTTTAATATTGTAAGTGGGAAACAAAGCAAAGCATTTGTTCAATTTACTGCTGCTACAAATGAGAGATGCATTATTTTTCTTTTTCAGGGGTTACGGTCAACCCAATTTTCTCCCTATGTACAGCATTCCATTACATATATTTTGCTCCTAACTTATTATATATTCCAGAGGTGAAAGCATATAAGAACAAATCAGTAAAAACTGTGGTGATACTTTGGCACCAGAAATAAAGTTCTTTTTTAACATTAAGATCTATGGCTAAACCAGGACAAAGGTGACTCAAAATTTCCTTAACTTAAGCTGGGTATGGTAGCACCTGCCTGTATTCTCAGCTACTCAGGAGGCTGAGGCAAGAAGAGAGGATGGCTTGAAGCCAGGAGTTCTAGGCCAGAGTGCACTGTGATCACACCTGTGAAAAGCCACTGCACTCCTAGGCAACAAAGTAAGACCCTGTCTTAAAAAAAAAAAAAAAAAAAAGTTAAAAAAATTTCCTTTACTTAAAGGTTTGCATGACTATTTAGACATACATTGAAGCCAAGTGTGGTGGCTCACATCTGTAATCCCAGTATTTTGGGAGGTGGGGCAGCAAGGATTGCTTGGGGCCAAAAGTTCATGACCAGCCTGGGCAACATAGCAAAATCCTGTCTCTACAAAAATTTTTAAAAGTAGCTGGGCCTGGTGGCATGTGCCTGTAGTCCTAGCTGCTTGGGAGGTTAAGGCAGCAGGATCACTTGAGCCCAAGAGTTTGAGGCTGCAGTGAGCTATGATTATGCAGCCTGAGTGACAGAGCAAGACCTTGTCTTTAGAAAAAATAAAAGTAAAAATAAAATAAAAATAAAAACATACATTGCAATTGTTCTAATTGTCAAATTTATTTGCTCCAAAATAAAACTGGGCAGGTCTATTTTGGATATCATTTAAACTCCACCATTAAAGAAACTGTATTTTAAAGTATTTTTTAATTATAGAAAAATAATATTTGTTAATTTACAGACATTTTGGAAAAATCTATGAAAGACTGTTTAAAAAATAAAAGTCACCTATAATCCCATCACTAATTACTGTTAACATTTCAATATCTTTACTTAGTTGTTTTCTCTATTTACATAAGTACATTTTTTAAAAACTTTACAGAGTTAGATTTATATTATACAGTTTTTGTTTTTTGTTTTTTTGAGACAGGGTCTCACTCTGTCACCCAGGCTGGAGTGCAGTGGCATGAACATGGCTCTCACTGCACCTCTGCCTCCTGGGCTCAAGGGATCCTTCCACCTCAGCCTCTTGAGTAACTGGGACCACAGGCACGAGCCAGCACACCCGGCTAATTTTTGTATAATTTTGGTAAGGTTCTGCCATGTTGCCCAGGCTGGTCTCCAACTTTTGGGCTCAAGCAGTCCTCCTGCCTAGCCTCCCAAATTGCTGGGATTACAGGCATGAGCTGCTGCACCCAGCCAGATACATATTAAACAGTCTTATGTCCTCATTTTTTCATTTTATATTTTGGGAATACCATGTTTAATATAAACACTATTTTATTGTTGGACATGTAGGTTGCTTATTTTTTTATTATAAGGATGTTCCAAATATATATATGCACAGTTTTATTGTAAGCATAGCTAATCACCCCTAAAAGAGATGCAAAGCTTTCCACCATTACTAAGCAAATTTCAATTTATTCTATACAATCTGCCTCTAAAATGAGATAAAATATCAATCATCACAACAAATATACCAAAATGCATACATACAATTAACAAACATATCTAATTCCTAATTACAAATTGTCTCATATGTTGAAAAGCACAGTATTCAAGTTCCTTGAGGGCAGGCACAGTGGCTCACACCTAGAATGCCAGAACCGTGGGAGACCAACGTGGGAGGATGGCTTGAGGCTGTTACAGTAAGTAGCTAGTCAGACATGGGTGGAGCAGGGCAGGGCAGGAGAGGCGAGGAGTCGGCAGGAGAGGGAAGGAATGGGCAGGAGAGGGTTCCCCCATCCCCAACCCAGGAGTCTCGGGCAGGCGAGGGGGTTGTTAACTGTCTCTCTAAAGTAATAATTGGTCCCAGCCGGTGCTAGGGAAAGGCAGGCTCCCAATAAATAGAAAACACCTGAAACTGATCAACTTCTGGATAAGCTTTCAGGAGTGGGGAGAAGTAACCCAAGATCCTGGAAGTATGCTGATGTATAAAACCCCAAATCAAAAGGTCAAACCACACACTTGTCTTTCAGGTCACCCACTTAGCCCTCTTCCAAGTATATTTTCCTCCTTTTCATTCCTGTTCTGAAGTTTTTTAATAAACTTTCACTTCTGCTCTAAAACTTGCCTCCGTATCTCCTTCTGCCTTCTGCCCCTCAGTCAAATTATTTCTTCTGAGGAAACGAGAATTGAGGTTGCTGCAGACCTGTGGGATTTGCCATGGTAACAAGGCCAGGAGTTCGAGACTAGCCCAGAAAATGTGGTGAGATCTTGCCTCTAAAGAAAAGGGGGGAAAAAAGTTTCTTGACTCTCTTCAGATCTTTCAGAAATCTTATCCCTTGCTAATAAATATTTGTAGAGTCAGAAAGAGGAGATGGCATTAATTTCTGCATTGATGTTTATATTTTGGTGGTATATGGCCGGGTCAAAGGGCTACATATTCCACCTCTGCTCCAGAGCTGCTTATCCAAGTTCTCTGGGATGTAGCTGGTATAACTAGGAATTATGTCCTTAGAAAGACACAACCCTGCAGCAGCTAGAATTAGTGCAATTTAGTGAGAAGAGCACGGGACTTTCTCTACACCTGGGTTCAAATTTCAATGCCAGCACTTCTGGGAGCAAGTCTTTGGGCAACTCAGTGTTTGTGAGTCAATCTACTATTTCTAAAATAGGGAAGGAGACAGGTGAACATTCATTGAATACAGAGGCTTTACACAAGCGATCTCGTTTACCTCTCACTAAAAAATGACTGATCCTTTTAAAAATAAGCAAACAGGCTCAGACTGGGTAAGTAATTACTCAGACTCATAAGGAGGCAAGACAGGATTTAATTCCAGATCTGTCTAGCCCTAAAGCTCACATTCCCTGCCCCACTTGACATGTTGCTTCCTGGACTCACTTGGATTGTGGAGAAATTAGTTGGATTTGAATATCTCCTCTAGCGTAGTGAGCACAGTTTTCATTCCTGTAGCAGTTTTTGTATTATAGTTTGTTGGGATAGAGGGTTGGGACCAGGGCCAGGAACAGGTTCAGGCAAGTGAAACACTAACCTCAGGCAGAAAATATAAGGGGCGGGGCACAAAAACTCAGTCGTCAAGATAAATAATATTTTAATATAATATTTTTTAAAATCTAAATTAATGCAAAAATCCATAAAGAACAAAATAACATTTTAAATGAAAACAAGAACTGATAGTGCCATGTTAAGCCATATTGGAGCCTACAACAGAAAAACATACAACCCTATTCACATGTTTTTTATGTATTTTTGATGTTTAATTATGATAAATTCTATGTAATAATACCTTGGCCGGGCACGGTGGCTCACGCCTGTAATCCCAGCACTTTGGGAGGCCGAGGCAGGTGGATCATGAGGTCAGGAGATCGAGAACATTCTGGCTAACACGGTGAAACCCCGTCTCTACTAAAAATACCAAAAAAATTAGCTGGGCGCAGTGGCAGGCGCCTGTAGTCCCAGCTACTCAGGAGGCTGAGGAGGAAAATGGCGTGAACCCGGGAGGCGGAGCTTGCAAGTTTGCGCCACTGCACTCCAGCCTGGGCGACAGAGTGAGACTCCATCTCAAAAAAAATAAAATAAAATAAAAATAATACCTTAAGCAGATATGAATTTTTTTCAGAACACTAGTTTTAAAATATTGAAACAATTGAAAAGTAGACATATTAAAACTCACATTAAGTATTTGATTTATACCAAAATCAGAATTTACTATAAATTTATTTTGCTGGTTTTAATGGAAGCAAACTCATAGGTGATATTTTTATCTAAGTCAATAACCTTTTTTTTTCCAAGACAGAGTTTCACTCTTATTGCCCAGGCTGGAGTGTGATGGCGCCATCTCGGCTCACTGCAACCTCCACCTCCTAGGTTCAAGCGATTCTCCAGCCTCAGCCTCCCGAGTAGCTGGGATTACAGGTGCTTACCACCATGCCCAGCTCATTTTTTTGTATTTTTAGTAGAGATGGGGTTTCATCATGTTAGCCAGGCTGGTCATGAACTCCTGACCTCAGGTGATCCACCTGCCTCGGCCTCCCAAAGTGCTGGGATTACAGGTATGAGCCACTGCGCCTGGCCGCCAATAACTGGTTTTAAAAATACATAAAATCATGTATCCAGTTATATAGTATGTAGTACACATCCTTCCTTTTGCAACATGGCTCAGCACAGCACTGGCTGGAACTATGACTTGCGGCTACCAGCCTCAAAGATTTTCAGGACTCTGTAAATGGAAACAGATCAACTGACCATATCTGACTCCTCAGGTCTCCTGTTACAGCTCCTTTGGGTAGTAGTCTCTCTTTTCATAGAAGAATATCACTGTCAGGCTGACTTTCAGGGTCATGTTCCTAAAGGCCAATAAAGACAAGCTGTGTTCTCATGACAACAGGCAGAAATCAACCTCACACATCTGCTGACACTCCAGAACATCTATGTGGACTTCCAAGCACTAAATATCTGAGAGTTACTGTCTTTTAAATACCCCCAAATGAAAGTTTTGAATAACTTTTCTGGAGCACATATGTTCATTTAACATTTATTGAAGACTACATCCCTACTAAATAAAACAGCCTATATCTGGGTTTGCAGATTCTATTATCCAGCCTTACGTTCTTTACCAATTAGTAGTGTATGTCATTATATCTTTTGTCACTTAAAAAGCATGTATTATGCATCTTTTATTACAGTAAGGGCCATATAATAATGCCTTATGCTTTTACGATTTTTCACTTGCATTCAATGCTTATGAAGGTTCTATGAGGTAGGCAGATACGATATTTTATACAAATTAATGTATTAACTTTTTCTTTGAAGCTGCAGATTATCTAGTGATCAGCCCTCTCACTTTTTACTCACTGTCCTCTGATTCCAGTTCTAATGCTCTTTCCACACTGCCAAGTTGCCTCTTCTAACAGACACACAGCCTAATAACATAGGATTTCGGATAGACAAGTGTAGACAAAACAGGACTGTACAGTTGAATATAGGATGTCTGAAGTGATCAAATGAATATGAAATTATGATATAACCTGCCAAGGAAAAGATGAATTTTCCAGAAGGGAGAGTGAAGAGGAGTCATAGGGTGACTCAGTCCCGGACACAGCCACAGAGCTGGGGAGGCCCGGGCCTGCCAGAGAGGTGGTGCCATGTGTGGTTACCATATGGCTGGGGGCAGAGGCATGGTCAGCAGCACAAGCAGAGCTCAGAGCATGACAGCCTCACCAGAGACAAAAAGTTGAGTCACAAACCTGGCCTAATTAGAATCAAGAAACAGACCAGGCTGGGAGCAGTAGTTCATGCTTGTAATCCCAGCACTTTGGGAGGGTGAGGTGGGTGGATCACAAGGTCAGGAGCTCGAGACCAGCCTGGCAACACAATGAAACCCTGTCTATACTAAAAATACAAAAATTAGCTGGGCATGGTGGTGGCTGCCAGTAATCCCAGCTACTTGGGAGGCTGAGGCAGAAGAATCACTTGAACTAGGGAGACAGAGGTTGCTGTGAGCCAAGATCATGCCACTGAACTCCAGCCTGGGTGAGAGAGCTAGAATCCATCTCAAAAAAAAAAAAAAAAAAAAGAAAAAAAAAAAAGAAAAAAGAAATAGACCAATTCTCAGAATGAGTGCCAATGAGAAGACCTAAGAAAACAAGAGACAGGCCAGGTGCGGTGGCTCACGCCTATAAACCCAACACTTTGGGAGGCCGAGGCAGTTGGATCATGAGGTCAGGAGACTGAGGCCATCCTGGCCAACATGGTGAAACCCCCTCTCTACTAAAAATACAAAAATTAGCTGGGTGTGGTGGCGGGTGCCTCTAATCTCAGCTACTCGGGAGGCTGAGGAACAAGAATCGCTTGAACCCAGGAGGTGGAGGTTGCAGTGAGCTGAGATCACACCACTGCACTCTAGCCTGGAGACAGAGTGAGACTCTGTCTCAAAAAAAAAAAAAGAAAAAAGAAAAAAGAAAATGAGAGACAAAACAGACTACTGTCTGTGATTTCTTTAAAAAACCAGGAGGAGAAGATAAAACTGTTCTGGAGATGGATAGTGGTATTGGTTGTACAATAATGTAAATGTTTAATGTCACTGAACTATACATTTAAAATGGTTTAAATGGTAACTTTTATTATATGTATATTTTTAACATTATATATTGTGTTATATATAATTGTGTATATGTGCACAATTTTTAACATAAATACTTTTTTTAAATCAGACTCAAGTTGACCTAATTCTCTGTACCTCAGAGGAAAATCCTCCCAGGTCCAAAAAAGAAAAACAGTCAGGAGCTGCTTAACCAGTGACTGAGGTGAAGGCAGGGGAATTATACCCACCTAAAGGGACAATTTGTAAGTTTGTCAGTATTTGGGGGTTTTGCTTTATTTTTCTTTTTTGAGACAGAGTCTCACTCTGTCGCCCAGGCTTGAGTGCAGGAGTTATCTCAGCTCACTGCAACCTCTGCCTCCCAAGTTCAAGCAGTGCTCATGCCTCAGCCTCCCAAGTAGCTAGGATTACAGGCACATGCCACCACGCCCAGCTGATTTTTGTATTTTTAGTAGAGACAGGGTTTCACTATGTTGGCCAGGCTGGTCTCAAATTCCCAACCTCAGGTCTGCCCGCCTCAGCTTCCCAAAGTGCTAGGATTACAGGCATTAAGTCACCATGCCCGGCCTAGTTTGTTTGTATTTTGGCTCTAACAATGAATGGGGTACAACTTGCTGGGGTCCTGGGATTAGAGATGCCCAATAATATGTGGGTCAGTCATGCAAAAAAAGCTGTCTCATGTCAGACATGAGCTTTGAATGTCTTTCAAGTAGATGAAAAACCTATTTACAATGATGTGAGCCTAAAATCTAACTTTAATTTACACATAAAACACAAAATACTTTTGAGTAGTTTTAAATGCACTGAATTTTCTAGGAATACAATTTATAAATGCAAAGAAAATTGGATGTTGCTTCACTGAATTTTTAGGAATGCACTTTATAAAGGCAAGGAAAACCGGATGTTGCTTCACGCATAACTTAACCCATTGTAGTTCATCATTCTGGAAAATTACAATACCAATGGTGATGCCCCCTGTGGTATTTGAGTCATCAATGTATCACTCCAGTATCAGTCTGCATTTGTAGGTGTCACATTCACAAAGATTCTAGGTATAAGTACAAGCATCTGGCTAAAATGTATGTTTACTGTAAATTAAATTTTTAAAATTTCTCCTTTATGTTACGCTTAGGTTACGTGTGAGATTAGCTTGTATTTTCTATTCACTTTCTTTTAGAATAGAAGATATTTATGAAAGAAAAAGTGTACTGAGACTGGTGAAATGTATCTACATCCAACCAGGATGGCTTGGAGTACACAGCTACTGGGGATTTTCCAAGCACTATGGGAGAATGCATGCCTTGTATTGTTTGAACAGAGACCACCCATTTATCACTGACATCCCGTATCCCTTTTCTGCTGCTATCGGGGGTCTAACCTTGTCCAGACAAGCCAGAAATATCTCCTTTTCTCTTCCAAGTACTCTGCAGCATCTTCACTGGAAAAGAGGAATTTCAGATGTTTGACTATTAGAGGCTTGACAAGGGCAGAGAGAGCAGACACCTAGCACAGAGTTTAGTCAGTAGGAACTCTAAGGAAAAGGGCAATGATCAGTTAAAAAAGGTCAGCTATAATATGTTTCCTATCCTCAAAGTCTGCTGCTAAATTAAGGGAAAAAATTTTAAAGGTGTATGCAAAAAATTTATTGTACACAATCAAAAGGAAGTTGAATTTAACTACAATTGCAATTATTCATGAGGTTTATGAATTTGTAGATCATTTTGAAGAATTGACAAAATTTTGTATGCTCCTTGGGGAGACACTGAAAAAGTCATTAAAGCAAAGGAATCTCATTAGAAAATGTGGTCTCTGTCCTCACGGAAAGTTAAAGAATGACTCAACTGACAGATAGTTTCCATACTTCCTTTTTAATAGCCATACCTTATATCAGTTTGCTCTCATACATGAGAATGAGAGACCACATTTTTTTCAGAGCAATTTAAAAACAACTGTTTTGCCAAGCGCGGTGGCTCACACCTGTAATCCCAGTACTTTTGGAGGCTGAGGCAGGTGGATAACGAGGTCAGGAGTTCAAGACCAGCGTGGCCAAGATGGTGAAACCCCATCTCTACTGAAAATACAAAAATTAACCGGGTGTGGTGGCAGGTGCCTGTAATCTCAGCTACTCGGGAGACTGAGGCAGAGAATTGCTTGAACCCGGGAAGCAGAGGTTGCAGTGAGCCGAGATTACACCACTGCCCTCCAGCCTGGGTGACAGAGTGAGACTCCGTCTCAAAAAAAAAAAAAAAATCTGTTTCTTTCTACAACCACTTAAAAAAAAACCATGCCCAAACTTAATTTCATAAACTAAATTGCACTACTAAAAACCAAAGGTTAATTGGAAAATTTAAATTTTCATTACTTTACTGCAGACTTGTTTGTAATAGTAAAAACAAAAATGGAAACAACCTAAATGTCTCAGCAGAAACATAGTTGAACAGGAGACAGTGCATTCATAAATGGAATACCATGCAATCTCCAAAATGATCTTATAGAATTACCAATGTTATTGAAAGATGTGCATGTGCCAGGCATGGTGGCTCATGCCTGTAATCCCAACACTTTGGGAAGCCAAGGTGGGTGGATCACTTGAGACTAGCAGTTTGAGACAAGCCTAGGCAACATGGCAAAACCCTGTCCCAACAAAAAATACAAAAATTAGCTGGGCATGGTGGCACACACCTGTAGTGCCAGCTACTTGGGAGGCTGAGGCAGAAGGATCACTTGAACTCAAGAGATGGGGGTTGAAGTGAGCCAGAATTGCACTACATTCAAGCCCAGGTGACAGAGCTAGACCATGTCTCAAAAAAAAAAAAAAAAGCAAGAAAGAAAAGAAAGAAGGATGTGCATGATATATTTAATCATGAGAACATTACTGAAATCATTTAAAAATGCATATATTTACACATATGTGCTTAGAAAAAAAAGGATACACACCAAAGTGTTACAAGTTATTGTAACATTGCATTTGTGTAACAACATTTTCTTTGGTTTGTCTGTAATTTCTAAATTGTCTGTGTATATATTACTTTTGCAATAAAAACAATGTCTTATCAAAATAAATACATTTAACTTTTATTGACAGTATTTTCTCTGGGGCTGTCATATTTTTTCTAAGGCCTCAATAAACTAAACAACTAGACAGAACAGAAGGTAAAAAAGTGAAGCTCATTTTCTTTATTAGTTGTTTATAACCATCATCGTCTCTACTCATCACCTTCAAGCACCAAGCTGGTTCTTCCCCACCATCCCTGCCTCATGAATGGCATCACCTCGCTGGCTGCCCAAGTGAGAATTTGTTACCTTTACCCATCCCCAATCCAAGGGCCCACCTCTGTCTAATGTTTCTCCATAATAGCTCCCAAACTCTAACACCCTCCTTATCATTTCTACCATCTTGTTTTTCTATGACTGCAGCAAGCCCTGTAACTGGCCTCTCGGCCTCCAGGCTTCTCCCGACCTAGACTTGCTTACATTGCTGTACAAGTGAGGTTTTTAACATTCTCAGTCTTGTCACTCACTGCTTAAACTCCTTCAAGAGTTTTCACTCCCTTCAGGCCAAGGGCTATATGAAGCCCTTCAGATGTGGCCCTTGCTTGTGTCTCCAGCCCCATCTCTCAGCAGTGCTCTTAACACTCCCAACCATCATGAGCTAATTACTATCCTTCCAACATGCCATGCTCCTTCACACCCCTCTTGCTTTGAACACGCTGACTCTTCTGCCTGAAATGCCTTTCCCAGTTCCCTTCTGATATGGTTTGGCTGTGTCCCCACCCAAATCTCATCTTGAATTGTAGTTCCCATAATCCCCACATGTTGTGGGAGGGACCTGGTAGGAGGTAATTGAGTCATGGGGTTGATTACCCTCATGCTGCCATTCTCATGGTAGTGAATGTGAGTTCTCACAAGATCTTATGGTTTTATAAGGGGCTTCTCTCCCTTTTGCTTAGCACTTCACCTTGCTGCCACCATGTGAAGGACACGTTTTCTTCCCCTTCCACCATGATTGTAAGTTTCCTGAGGCCTCCTCAGCCATGCTGAACTGTGAGTCAATTAACTTCTTTCCTTTATAAATTACCCAGTCTCGGGTATGTCTTTATTAGCAGTGTGAGAATGGACTAATACATGCCCTTCACTCACTTTTCAGTCTTCAAAGTGCACAGCCATCCTTTACTGCCCCGTGCAGCACCTTCAGGCCTTGAGCTCTATGCAGGGAGGTAAGCCACGGAAGTCACAAGCACATCTTTTATACTAGTGCACACAGCTGAAAACTCACAGACTGGTAAAGCACATCTTTTATACTAGTGCACACAGCTGAAAACTCACAGACTGGTAAAGCACATCTTTTATACTAGTGCACACAGCTGAAAACTCACAGACTGGTAAAGCACATCTTTTATACTAGTGCACACAGCTGAAAACTCACAGACTGGTACCAAACCAGCTTGGTTCTGTTCTGCTTCCACTGCCTGTCAAGACTGTGTGCTCTGGGCAAGGTACTTCAACCACTGGGTCTTGGCTTCCTCATCTGGAAAATGAAATTAAAACTGCAACTTTAAAAAGCTTTTCTGAAATCAAATGCAGCAATGTACATAAAAGGCAAATAAGCTCACCCTATGTTTTACCTGATTTTCTTTTTATCCTGCTCTGTGTATTTCTTAAGCCAACCATCTTACTTCCTTTTTAGAATGCATCAGGATAGACACAAATAAATGGAAACACCGTTACAAAGCCCCTGCTCACACTTCAGAATTCAGATTGCATTACCTCCTCCAGGAAGTCTTCCTTAATCACTCTCTGCTCGAGTCTCATTTAGATGATCTCCTGTGTGCTTGCATATCATCTGTGCATACCTCTGTGTTGGGAAGAGTGGTAAGAGATGGGGCTGGAGACTCAAGAAAAGGCCACATCGGAAGGGCCTCGACCCTTTCCCCTGAAGGGAGTAAAGGCTCTCCAAAGAGTTTAAGCAGTGAGTGAAAAGACCAGCCAAGAATGTGAAAAACCTCATCTGGACACAAGGCAAAATAATTATTTTCTCCCTTGGTTACCTTTTCCATTCCCTTTCTTCAAGGGAAAGAACCATGTCTTATTTTACTTGGCATCAGCAGCTCTCAGAACAGTGGCTTGACCAATACCAAGCATTCTATAAATGTTTATTGAAGGAATGAATCAATGGCCACCCACAACCTATACCTCTTACAGCCCATTTAATGTCCTTTAGCCCCTTCCATAGGTATTTGCCTGGAATGTTTGTAAGATTTTTGAAAATCTCAGAAACAACACCAGCCCTCCACCCATGGGAAGATGTGTCTCAGGCTAACACCTGTGCTCTTGTTGATGCCATTGCCCCAAAGAAGACCAACCTCTCCTTCTTGCCCATATAAGTTGGCTCTAATTTCAATGCTGCTGAAAGCCTCTCCTCTTCCATAAATTATTTTTTCAGATTGCTCCAGCCCATTGTGATCTTTCATCCTTCAAACTCCTTTAACATCTAGCGCCTACACCATTAATCTGACAATCACCATATACTGCTTAATATTGTTGTAGTCTGCTATTTACCTTCAGTCTGCAATTTAACTTCCTTAAGTTTATTTCTTGTTCCCCATTGTAGAGAATATCTCCCTTAAATAGCTGCCAAGTCTTGCCAATCATGGCCTTTCCTGTAGTGTTTTGCACGTGTGTGCACACATGTTTTTAATTGACTTGAAGACAAAGAGACTCCCCTTAGGAAGCTTTATTTTCTGTTTGCCACTTCCCCAGGACCCAAGATACCCTGATCCCCTTCAAATTCATTCTCTGCCTTTCCCTGCTCTTCTTCCCAAGGAAACGAACACCTTCCAACTTTATCACCAGGGCTCCTTTGCCTTCTGGCTTGCATTTGGGTTCAACCAATAGAAGGCACAGATAGGTAATAGATGGGTGGGAGGACAGTGGTAGGGAATGTCTTCCCTTGCTTGGCCCATTCTGTAGTGTTTGAGCCCTTCCAGGACTATGGCTTCTCTAGGGCAGCCCCTCTTCAAAAGCTGTGCCCCCCAGGTAAGCTCCAATGGCATCATTTCTTCCCTTTACCTTTTCAGGCCTGGTGCCTCAACATCCTTTTTTGATGCTCTTAACTCTGCTCACACTTCTGTAAATAGTCCCTTTATTAAAGGGACTTTTATCTCTTCAAAAATCCCCACATAATATTCTGTTTCTTTCTGGGATCTTGACTAACACAGGAACTTTCCGTTTAGTTGGGATAAGACTATGGGTACCTTATAATTTATCATCCAAGCCAGGACACTTCTGAGAGTGAAAGGGGGCACTATTAATTAAACCATGGCAACGGGCGCAAATCAGAACTGTTCCAGGCCACCTGGAATGAATGAGCATCCTAGGTAAGTCAGGCACATAAAAAGATAATTGTTATAATGAAGAGATAAAAACATTTCTAAAAGAGATAATATTACCACATAGATTAAGTTAAGTGCCAAGGGTGGAACAGACTTTCAGTGCTACAGCCATTCCAAGACAAGAGAGATTATTTCTCCTGGGGAAAGACATTTGAGATCAGCGGGTTGCTCAGTTCTCCTCCAACTAAATGAAGTCACACAATCCATGTGTGCTTGGCCGATTTTGTAGATTTTCTCCAAGAAATTTCAGTCCCAGTTGGGTCCCCCCCTCCACCCCTCACACACCCAGTGTAACTGTTCCTATTTCTTTCTATTGTTTAGGCTCTGGGTTTTAAAGGAAAGCAAATTAATTTAAATCTTAGCCAATTATTCCTTTTAAAAAATACCAAATGCATTCCTGATTCAATTATAAATCATTGTAAATATCTTATATTTTTGATTCTTTAAACCATGTTTTAGCTTCATTTTGCAAAGATATCTAAGAGGTGATTTATAAGCTTTGCTTGCAAATACAAACATTTCTGCTACTAATCACATAAAGCCTAAGTAACCCTAGAAAGCTTCTCTATGTATATATGTATGAATGTTTACCTTGTCTCTTAAACAAAAGAGTTTGACAATTAACCAATACTCTAAAGCCTTGTCACCCTGAGCAAAGTGAACTCAGACTCATTGCACCCCTACTCCTAGCTGATTCAAGGCTACTTGGCCAGGAAATGTTTCTAATGCTCACGTTGCTAGCAGAAGCAAGTTACTATGAGCCCCAGTGTGTGACTTCAGGCTTGCCAAATCACTGCTTTGTTCAGGCATTTCATACTCAAGAGAATACTATATAAAAACATCCACACCCCTGCCCAGGAGCAGAGAGCACCATGTAGATTAGGGCAGCCAGAGTTTCTGCTCTACTTCCCAACCAGCTGGTGCTGGTTAGGATTAGACCAGTGGGAGTTGGGGTTGAAAAGGTCCCTCTTGAGAGAGTCAGAAAGGGTCCTACAAGAACAAAACAAACAGGAAAAGAAAGCAGTAACTAGAGACAAAAAGCAATGGCAGACGTGCAAATCACACACAGGAAATAGCACAAATCAACGCAGATAGTGTCAATAAATGCAAATAGTGTCAGATATTGAACCAAGTAGGTCCATGCTATGCCCAACATCAGAGAAAACAGTTAAGTATGCCCCACCATGTACCTGAAAGGCAGATAGCTAGAAGGCTTTTGCTATTGACACTAGCAAGACTCTATCTCAAACAACAACAAAAAAGTCAAATAGAGCTTTAAACCTGAATCATTTACATCTTTACTTTATAAAATGTAAAACTACTTTTTTACCCAAGACTTAAAATATAGAATTATGTAACTTCTACTTTAAACAAAATGAAAAATGTTTTGAGTATCAAACAGTATATTATCTACCTTGTAGACAGCATCTTCATCTAACACTGCCACTGTGTTAGCAATTCTTAAATGACATCAAACTAGAAGAAAAGCTGCTCCTACATTGTTTTTATTTAATAAGACAAATTTGGCACTAGACTTTTTCTAGAAATAGCATTCATAATATATCGATATAATAGTAACATCTTGTTTTAGGTTAATGAATTCCTATTAGGAAGCAGCACTTTGGGACAGTTTTTAGTGACACCAATTTAATTCTATCATTATAGTCCTCTGACCTGCCTTAATTCCAGGATCATCTGAATTCTAGGTTAAGGAATGATTATTAGCCAAACCTGGAAACAACTACAAATTGTACTATTACAGGTAACCCCAATTTAATAGTGACTAAAAGTCATAATTGTCACCATTAAAAATAGCCGTATTTCATATCTTCAACACTATTCTATTTACAATACTTTATATAATAAATAACTTATAGCAATATAGTAACAGGCCTCGAAAACATTCTTTTTTCACTAATTCCTAGAGATTTCTTGGTTACTTTCCTTCATAAAAACACATCAAATGTGAGTTTACACCATGAGAAAAACAGGATTTGAGAATAGATAGATATTTTCCATTATGGCACAAATGTTTAAGGCTGAGTCAGCACCGGAAATGTTCGGGGCCTGAACGTGTTTGTTTCCTCATATTAGTATGAAGAACTGTCTGAGTTGAGAAGGCTGAAAGGGGAGGGCAGCTTCTTCTTGACCTGAAGCCGTGCAGCCCCGACCGATGGGAGGCACAACGTGCTGGCTGACTTCTGTCTGTTCTTTCTGGTGCCCCAACTCAGGAAGGAAAGCTTCTTGGAGATTTTCTGGGTTTTATCAGTTTTGTCAGCATCATCAATGGCTAAGCAGATCATGGAGTACGTTTTCTGCATTCCCACGGAGTATGTGGCACTCTTATTATGCTGCACATAGAAAAGAAAGAAAAAGGGCATCAGGCATCATCAAGATAGCTGATACAAACTATGAAGTCTGGCCAGGCGCAGTGGCTCACACATGTAATCCCAACACTTTGGGAGGCCGAGGAAGGTGGATCACTTGAGGTCAGGAGTCCAAGACCAGCCTGGCCAACATGGTGAAACCCCATCGCTACTAAAATACAAAAATTAACCAGGTGTGGTGGTATATGTCTGTAGTCCCAGCTGCTTGCGAGGCTGGGCACGAGAATCACTTGAACCCAGGAGGTGGAGGTTGCAGTGAGCTGAGATCGCACCACTGCACTCCAACCTGGGCGACAGAGCAGGACTCTGTCTCCAAAAAATAAATTAAACAGACATAATTCGGAAACTCAGGTGACCAATGCTTATATAGAATTAGGTTCTTAAAACAAGGACAAACTGTTTTTCTTTTTTGAGACAGGGTCTTGCTATGTTGCCCAGACTGGTCTTGAACTCCTGGGATCAAGTGATCTTCCTGCCTTGGCCTCCTGAGTAGCTGGGGCTCTAGGTGTGTGCCACCAGGTGCAACAAGGATAATTTTTTGTTTGTTTGTTTTTTGTTTTTGTTTTTTTTTTAAGATGGAGTCTCACTCTGTCACCCAGGCTGGAGTGCAGTGGCATGATCTCGGCTCACTGCAAGCTCCACCTCCTGGGTTAATGCCATTCTCCTGCCTCAGCCTCTCTGAGTAGCTGGGACTACAGACGCCCGCCACCACACCTGGCTAATTTTTTGTATTTTTAGTAGAGAGGGGTTTCACCATGGTCTTGATCTCCTGACCTCGTGATCCACCTGCCTCGGCCTCCCAAAGTGCTAGAATTACAAGCGTGAGCCACTGCGCCCGGCCCAACAAGGATAATTTTTAAGGAATGTACTCAATAGTAACAATTTAAGCTTAGGAGCCACAACTCACATTTTAAGGTTCTTCTTCTATTTGAGAAAGTAATAATTACTAATGGTCACGAATATGAAAGTACAGGGTGGGGTGCGGTGGCTCATGACTACAGTCCCAGCTACCTGGGAGGCTTAGAGGGGAGGATTGCTTGAGCCCAGGAGGTTGAGGGTATAGTGAGCTGTGACTGTGCCACTGCACTCCAGCCTGGGCAACAGAGTGAGACCTCTGTCTCAAAAAAAAAAAAAGGGCAGGGGGGAAGGGAAGAGGGGAAAGGAAAGGGAAGAGGAGAAGGGAAGGGAAGAGGGGAAGGGAAGGAAAAAAAAAAAGAATATGCAGAGAGCAATAGGTCTCCCTGTCACCTGGGCTTCTAGGCCCTCCATGTTATACTTCTAGAGATGATGTGCATGTACAGGTATTTTTGTATGTACATAAGTATATTACCATTCATTTTCTTAAAAGGAATAAACTACACTATTCTACACCTGATTTTCTTTTTTCTTTTTTTTCCTTTTCTTTTTTTTTTTTTTAAGATGGAGTCTCGCTCTGTCGCCCAGGCTGGAGTGCCATTTTCATCATTTTCATGTGTAGAGTTCAGTGGCATTAACTACATTCACATCATTATGCTCCACTGCCACCATCCATCTCTAAAACTTTTTCATCTTTCTCAGCTGAAACTTTGTACAATTAAACACTCTCTACTATTAACTTTCCAAGAATCATGTAGGATTCAAACTGGAAATCTAAGGAAGCTTGCTTTCTGAAGACTTCCACATGGGCTATCGCCAGCTTCTAAGGTTTGCCTAACATTGAGATTGTTTAGTTCGCCACATGTTTATTGATGGTCTACTATGTTCTGGCACTAAAATTAGGCATACAATATATCGCTGCAATAGTTGAGGACATTGTTCCTAATATAAACCTTAAGAGGGGCCGGGCACAGTGTCTTACACCTGTAATCCCAATACTTTGGGAGGCTGAGGTGGGTGGATCACTTGAGGCCAGGGGTTCCAGACCATGGTGGCCAACATGGTGAAACTCCATCTCTACTAAAAATACAAAAATTAGCCGGGTGTGGTGACACACACCTGCAATCCCAGCTACTCAGGAGCTGAGGCAGAAGAATCACTTGAACCCAGGAGGCAGAGGTTGCAGTGAGCCAAGATCACATCACTGCACTCCAGCCTGGGTGATGGAGTGAGACTCTATCGCCAAAAATAAATAAATAATGAATAAATAAATAAAATAAACCCTCAGGAATCTGAGTTATGCAGCAATAAAGTAGGGGGTACTTTGAGCCCCTAAGGATGGAGATGCCTCTTCCTTTTCTGGAAAACTGACCACTAACTCCACCATGTTTTACACAATGTCATTTAAAACAATAATAAAACGAATAATCCTGGAGACAGATGTGAGGCCTGAAAGCATTTCCCAACCCTCAGCTACTCAAAGTCCATTGTGTATCAAAACCACTGCCTTATAAATACCCTCAGTTCTCTTCCATCTGCCCCCAGCAATGCTAACTCGCTCATCTCCACCCTCTGCCTCCCCTAGGGCCTGTATCTGAAAGGTTGTTCATTGCTGGAGGACACTCACCAAGGCTTCCCTTGGAATTCTAACCTGACCCCAAACCTCTAATAGGCACCCATTTCCTGGCACTCTTGTGTGTCCCTAGTAATTTCATTTCCTTTTCTCCTGTATTCTTGTTTCTTATCTTCACTCTCCTCCTGAAGCCACTCACGCACCCTCCTGAAATCCCTGCCGTATACTTCATGGCATCCGTCCCCCAAGACCAAGCCCTTCTGTGTGCCTGGATCCCATTCCCTCTGTCCTCCAGGCACCCTTGCCTCCCAGATCTCTACACACACACACACACATACACACACACCCCTCTCTCTACACACACACACACTCCTCTCTCTACACACACACACACCCCTCTCTACACACACACACACACACACACCCCTCTCTCTACACGCACCCCTCTCTACACACACACACACACACCCCTCTCTCTACACACAAACACACACACACACTCCTGCAATGCGTACCATCACATTCTTTGAAAAGCCTTTCTTGACCAGGCGCAGTGGCTCACGCCTGTAATCCCAGCACTTTGGGAAGCCAAGGCGGGCGGATCATAAGGTCACGAGATTGAGACCATCCTGGCTAACACAGTGAAACCCGCCTCTACTAAAAATACAAAAAAATAGCCGGGTGTGGTGGCGGGCACCTGTAGTCCCAGCTACTCAGGAGGCTGAGGCAGGAGAATGGCGTGAACCAGGAGGTGAAGCTTGCAGTGAGCTGAGATAGTGCCACTCACTGCATTCCAGCCTGGGTGAAAGGGTGAGACTCTGTCTCAAAAAAAAAAAAAGTAAAGCCTTTCTTGACCCTATTCCCCTCCAGGTCCACCCCAGTATCATACCCACATACACTCTCTCTCACTCCTGCAATGTGTACCACTACTTTCTTTGAAAAGCCTTTTTTTTTTTGAGACAGAGTCTTGCTGTCACCAGGCTGGAGTGCAGTGGCCCAATCTTGGCTCACTGCAACCTCCACCTCCGGGTTCAAGTGATTTTCCTGCCTCAGCCTCCCAAGTAGCTGGGATTACAGGCACATGCCACCATGCCCAGATAATTTTTGTATTTTTAGTAGAGTCAGGGTTTCACCATGTTGGCCAGGTTGGTCTTCAACTTCTGGCCTCAAGATCCACCTGCCTCAGCCTCCCAAAGTGCTGGGATTACAGGCTTGAGCCACTGTGCCCAGCTCCATTTACTATTTCTTTCCACGCCACCCACTCCTCACTCAAATCCACTGGGGTATCCCTCTAGAACTCTTAGGACTTTATAGAGCACAGTTTAAAACCACTGTGTAGGCCTAACTCTTCCATCCTCTGGATGAGAAAACCGAGGCCCAGGGAGGGTATGAATGTGCTGAAGGTAACACAGCTTGTGAACGGCAGTCAGGGCCTAATTCCAGAGCTTGATTCCAAGCTTAGATTTGTTCATCTAGGGATCCCCACTGTAGTCAAGAGGGTAGCCAAGGGCAGCAGGTCATCGGTTCAGCCAGAGTGCTAGGATAAATGCTCTCTTTATTTGATTTTGTTTGAAATGTTCAGTCACTAAAAACAGTGCTTGGCTGTCATTATCTAAAATCCTTATCATAAAAATTAATAGACAAAAATAAATTACTTTTTAAAAATTATTTTTAAAAAGCCAGGGGCTGGGCATGGTGGCTCACTCCTGTAATCCCAGCACTTTAGGGAGGCCAAGGCAGGCTGATCACCAGAAGCCAGGAATTCAAGATCAGCCTGGCCAATGTGGTGAAACTCCATCTCTACTAAAAATACAAAAATTAGCCAGGCATCATGGTGGGTGCCTGTAATCCCCGCTACTCGGGAGGCTGAGGCAGGAGAATTGCTTGAACCCGGGAAGCGGAGGTTGCAGTGAGCCAAGATTGTACCACTGCACTCCAGCCTGGATGACAAGAGCAAGACTCTATCTCCAAAAAAAAAAAAAAAAAAAGAGCCAGGTACAGTGTCTCACACCTGTAATCCCAACTATTCGGGAGGCTGATTCAAGAGGGTCTCTTGAGGCTAGGAATTCAAGATCAGCTTGGATAACTCAGTTAGACCCCATCACTACAAAATTAGTTAAATAAAAGACAAAAGGAAATTACTTTTGGCCTGGTGCACTGGCTCATTCCTGTAATCCTAACACTTTGGGAGGCGGAGGCAGGAACATTGCTTAAGCCCAGGAGTCTGGGACCAGGCTGGGCAACAAAATGAGACTGTCACTACAAAAAAAATTAAAAATTAGCTGGGTATAGTGGTGCACACCTGTAGTCCCAGCTACTTGGGAGGATCTTTTTTTTTTTTTTTTTTGAGATGGAGTCTCCCTCTCTTGCCCAGGCTGGAGTGCAGTGGCATGATCTCAGCTCACTGCAACCTCTGCCTCCTGGGTTCAAGCAATTCTCCTGCCTTGGCTGCCCAAGTAGCTGGGATTACAGGCACCCACCACCTCCACACCCAGGGTTTCACCATGTTGACCAGGCTGGTCTAGAATTCCTGACCTCAGATGATGAGAAGGGAGGATCTTTTGAGCCCTAGAATTCGAGGCTGTAGTGAACTATGATTGCACTATTGTCCTCCAGCCTGGGCAACTGAGTGAGACCCTGTCTCAAAACAAACAAAACAAAACAAAAAACAACAACAAAAGAAATTATTTGGCCGGGCATGCTGGCTCATGCCTGTAATCCCAGCACTTTGGGAGGCAAGGTAGGTGGATTGCTTGAGCTTAGAAGTTAGAGAACAGCTAGGGCAACACGGTGAAGCCCCATCTCTACAAAAAATATGAAAAATTAGCTGAGTATGGTGTTGCATGCCTGTAGTCCTAGCTACTCAGGAAGCGGAGGTGGGGGGATTACTTAAGCCCAAGAGTAAAGGCCACAGTGAGCCAAGATCGTGCCAGGGCAATGAGAGCGAGACCCTGTCTCAAAACAAAAAACAAACTTTTTTTTCTAGACAGGGTCTTACTCTGTCGCCCCAGCTGGAGTACAGCGGCACGATCTCGGCTCACTGCAACCTCTGCCTCCCAAGCTCAAGCGATTCTTATGCCTCAGCCTCCCACGTAGCTGGGATTGCAGGTATGCACCACCACATCCCGCTAATTATCGTATTTTTAGTAGAGACAGGGTTTTGCCATGTTGGCCAGGATGGTCTCGAACTCCTGGCTTCAAGTGATCCGCCTGCCTCGGCCTCCCAAAGTGCTAGGATTATAGGAGTGAACCACTGTGCCCAGCCTAAAAACATTTTTTTTTTTGAGACTGAGTCTCGCTCTGTCACTCAGGCTGGAGTGCAGTGGCGCGATCTCAGCTCACTGCAAGCTCCATCTCCTGGTTTCATGCCATTCTCCTGCCTCAGCCTCCCAAGGAGCTGGGACTACAGGCACCTGCCACCACGCCCAGCTAATTTTTTGTATTTTTAGTAGAGATGGGGTTTCACCGTGTTAGCCAGGATGGTTTCGATCTCCTGACCTCATGATCCACCCGTCTCAGCCTCCCAAAGTGCTGGGATTGCAGGCGTGAGCCACTGCGCCCGGCCTAAAAACATTATTTTTAAAAAAATTAAAGACATCCTGCTGGGTGAAAAGAATAAACATCATGATCATGGTTATCATCATTATAATGCCTATTGTGAATTGAAATGTAGCTCATGTTTGGCCCTCTTGGAAGGGCTTTATGTAAACTCAGTTTATCCTGAGGCTCACAGCTATTCACTGACTTGCTGAAGGCCACACAATGGTGGTGGAAAGCCAGGATACACATCTAGACTGCCTCAGTGCAGAACCCTTGCTTTCAGCTACTACAGCAGCCCCTTCCTTGGCCTGGTGTAAAGATGTCACAGACTTGAAAATCAAGCCTTTGCACCTCTCACAGGGGGCAGGGCATGCCCCATAAACTCAGGCCTCTGCTGACGGGGTCCCTACTCCAACCTTCAGTATGTGGCTCGGCTCTTTTCTCTAACCTCCTTTTGGACAAACTTCTTTTCTGTTTCTGCTGCGGACCTTAATCACTTGTCCATAAACTCCATGCATTTTGTCCCTAAAAATATAATTTCTTATGATCCCTTCTCCCAAGATGCTCTGCGTCCCTTGACTTTATCTTCTTTTAAAATTTAAAGTATATCAGGTGCGGTGGCTCACGCCTATAATCCCAGTACTTCGGGAGGCCGAGGTGGATGGATCACGAGGTCAGGAGTTCGAGACCAGCCTGACCAATATGGCGAAACCCTGTCTCCACTAAAAATACAAAAATTAGCCAGGCATAGCGGTGCCCGCCTATAATCCCAGCCACTCGGGAAGCTGAGGCAGGAGATTCACTTGAATCCTGGAGGCAGAGGTTGCAGTGAGCCAAGATCACGCCACTGCACTCCAGCCTGGGCGATAGTGCGAGACTCCATCTCAAAAAAAAAATTTTTTTTGTGATATAATTCACATACATGCATAAAATTCACCATTTTAATACCCTTCTGTGGCTTTTATTTATTATTTTTGAGACAGGGTCTTGCTCTGACACCCAGGCTGGAGTGCAGTGGTACAATCATAGCTCCCTGCAGCCCCAACCTCCCTGGGCTCAAGTGATCCTCCGGCCTCAGCCCCCCAAGCAGCTGGGACTACAGGTGTGTGCCACCATGCCACACTAATTTTTTTTATTTTTTGTAGAGACACGGTCTCGCCATGTTGCCCAGGCTGGTCTCGAACTCCTGGGCTCAAGCGAACATACTGCCTCAGCCTCTCAAAGTGCTGGAATTACAGGTGTGAGCCAGTATGCCAAAACATCAGTGATTTTTTAGTATATTCACAAAGTTAGGTGACCATCACTACTACCTAATTTCAGAATATTTCCATCCCCCCAAAAAGAAACCTTCTACCTTATGACCCTTCAGCAGTCCCTCCCCACTCCCATTGCCCAGCCCCAGCACCATCTACTTTCTGTCTCTGGATTTGCCTATGCTAAGCATTTCATATCCACGGACTCAAAATCCATTGGCTCTCTGGCCCTCTCTCAACTGACTTCTGTTGCCACCTCTCCACCAAAGTGTCTTTTCATCCTGCTGCCCAATACAATAGGCACAGCTAAGCCAACCTCATTCTCCACCTCTCAACTGCATTCAATGCAACCCATCACTCTCTCCTGCAGAGCTTTCTCCTCTTAATTTGAGAAGCTCCTTTCCTCCGACATCTCTGAACTCTCCTGCATTTTCTTTGCACTTGCTTCTCTTCCAACTGACCTCTAAATGTTTAGCACTCAGCCCTAGCCCCCTTGCAGGGAGCTGCATTTTGTCTCACAGCCTCAAATATCATCCGTGTGCAATGATTCTCAAATATTTATTTCTAGCTCTGATTTCTTCCTTGAACTGAAGACTTCACATCCAGTCTCCTCCTTTATGCTTATGTCTGACTGCTAATAGCATCTGAAACATTCAAAACATGACTCTTGATTTCTCTCTCCTTCATCTCCCTCACACCCATTACCCATCATTATGAAAAATAACCAGGCCGGGCATGGTGGCTAATGCCTCTAATCCCAACATTTTGGGAGGCAGAGGTGGAAGGATAGCTTAAGGCCAGGAGTTTGAGGCCAATCTTGGCAATGTATCAAGGCCCCATCTCTACCAAAAAAAATTACAATAGGTAAATAAACAAATTAGCCAGGCATAGTGGTACACACCTGTAGTTCCAGCTACTCGGGAGGCTGAGGCAAAAGGATTGCCTCAGCCCAGGAAGTCAAGGCTATAGTGAGCTATGATTGCACCACTGCATTCCAGCCAAGCAACAGAGTGAGACCCTGTCTCAAAAACAAAACAAAACAAGACAAAACAAAAAACAAACAAAAAAACACAAGAGAAAAACAAAATTAAAGGTAGAAAAATAACCACTACCCATGAGAATGATCAAGCCAAAAACTGAGGCCTCACCTCCCTGTTCACTGTCTCCTTTACACAAATCATCCACAAATCCCCCATCAGCTCTACCTCCAAACTATGTCCCAGGGACACTCATGTCTCTCCAACTCTACAGCCACCCCCATCACCTCAGCCACTAACGTCACCAGCCTGGACAACTGCCATGGCCAGTCTCCGGCAGCAGACGCCCTTCTAAAACAAACATCACACCACGCCGTTCCCCTTCTGAAAATGCCCAGTGGCTTCCAAGCTCCCACCACTGCCGCCAAGGCCTCCTTCCTACCTCACTTCCCACGGCTCCCTTCCTTGTCCTGGTGCTCTTGCCAAAAGGCCTTCCTTTTGTCTCTCTGGTAGGAGAAGCTTATTCTGCTGCAGGGGCCCTGTACCTGTAGGTGCCCCTGCCCAGAAGGCCTTTCTTGTCTCTCTGCAACTGGCTCGAACCTCCTGGTCACTCTCATGTCTGTTCCAGCCCTGCCTAGATAGAGCCTCGCCTCCTCTCCAGTCATTCCACCCCATTACAGGTCTTTTTTCCTTTACAACACTTATCAAAATCCTGACCATTTATTTACTGACTTAGTGCCAGCTTCTTGGGGAGGGGCAGGGACCTTACCTGTGTAATGTAAACTGGAGCTCTGACACCTAAGAGAGTGTCTGGCACCCAATTGATCCTCAATCAATATTTGTTGAATGAATAAATGAGTGTTGGTACGTCATTAAGTGTGGCAAAGTGCAGAGGAGAACGTCATTAAGTGTGGCATGAACCCTAGCACTTGGGGAAAATTTTAGGGTTTTTTTGCAGACAGAGTCTCACTCTGTTGCCCAGGCTGGAGTGCAATGGTGCAATCTCCACTCACTGCAACCTCCACCTCCCAAACTATTCTCCTGCCTCATCCTCCTGAGTAGCTGGGGTTACAGGCGTGCACCACCATGCCCAGCTAATTTTTATATTTTCAGTAGAGACAGGGTTTGCCTTGTTGGTCAGGCTGGTCTTGAACTCCTGACTTCAAGCAATCCACACACCTCAGCCTCCAAAAGTACTCAGATTACAAACATGAGCACCGTGCCCGGCCTCACGTGAGGAAAATTAAAGGTGGTAACTGTGCAGGTAAACTTGAGAGACTCAAATGCTTCCCAAATCTCCCAGAACATAGCTGACACTGCCTCTAGGGCATACAGAGGGATTGTCTTAACTTTCACTGGTTGTCTTAAGCTCTTCTGTACCATTAGAATTTTTTTTTTGTTTTTTGTTTTTTTCACTATGAGTATGTATTACTTTTGTAATTAAACAATTTGATCAGAAAAATAGATCAGTTGATTATTTTATCCACAGGATATTTTTAAAAGTTTGCTAGCAGGGTGCAGTGGCTCACACCTGTAATCCCAGCACTTTGGGAGGCCAAGGTCAGAGGATGGCTTGAGCCCAGGAGTTCAAGACCAGTCTTGGCAACACAGCGAGAACCTGTCTCTACAAAAAATAAAGAATGGGCTGGGCATGGTGGCTCACACCTGTAATCCCGGCACTCTGGGAGGCCGAGGTGGGTGGATCACGAGGTCAGGAGATCGAGACCATCTGGCTAACACGGTGAGACCCCATCTCTACTAAAAATACAAAAAATTAGCCAGGCGCGTTGGCAGGCACCTGTAGTCCCAGCTACTTGGGAGGCTGAGGCAGAAGAATGGCGTGAACCTAGGAGGCAGAGCTTGCAGTGAGCCAAGATTGCACAACTGCACTCCAGCCTGGGCGACAGTGCGAGACTCCATCTCAAAAAAAAATAAAATAAAAAATGAATAAATAAATAAATAAAGAATGAGCCAGGGGTGGTAGTGGGTGCCTATAATTCCAGCTGCTTGTGTGGCTGAAGTGGGAGGATCACTTAAACCGAGGAGATAGAGGCTGCAGTAAGCCATGATCATACCACTGCAAACCAGCCTGGGCAATAGGGCAAGACCCTGTCTTTAAAAAGAAAAAGTTTGCCAATTTTCTCTTTGACCCAAGGTGAGCACATTACAGTGATTACAAGCCTGAGAGTCCAGTCATTTATACCATGTTACACAGGCAGGAGACAGAGGGTCTGGTAAATACCCCTGGGGCTGAACTCATGTAGATTTCACTCCACACCACTACTGACTGCCCAGGGAGGTGTCAGTGCTCACCACAGATGATGTGGAGTCCAGGAGGCTCACGGCTTTCATCTCGATCTTGTCCTCACCAAAGCTCTTCAGCAGCTTCATAACCTCACTCACCGTCAGCCACTTACAATCCACAAGCTGAATGGAGACAATATAATCTCCTTCCCGGGCTCCTGCCACCTGAAAAAGTATTGTTGAAAATAAGTCAATGTTTTGTTCACTCAAATCCTTGAATCAGTCCCCATTAACAAAATAGGTATTTGCATAAGTTCACATCAAGAAAGCAGAAATTCACGTTGGGTGGCTGAGACGGGTAGATCACTTGAGGTCAGTAGTTCAAGACCAGCCTGAACAACACGGTGAAACCCATCTCTACTAAAAATACAATAATCAGCCAGGTGTGGTGGTGGGCACCTGTAGTCCTAGCTACCTGGGAGGCTGAGGCAGGAGAATTGCTTGAACCCGGGAGGCAGACATTGCAGTAAGCCGAGATCGTGCCACTGCCCTCCAGCCTGGGTGCAATTAAAAAAAAAAAAGTCAAAATTGGCCAGGCACAGTGGCTCACGCCTATAATCCTAGCACTCTGGGAGGCCAAGGCAGACAGAATATTTGAGGCCAGGAGTTCGAGACCAGCCTGGCCAACATGGCAAAACCCCTTTTCTACTAAAAATACAAAAATTAGGCCGGGCCAGGTAGCTCACACTTGTAATCCCAGCACTTTGGGAGGCCGAGGTGGGCAGATCACAAGATCAGGAGATCAAGACCATCCTGGCTAACACGGTGAAACCCCGTCTCTACTAAAAACACACAAAAAATTAGCTGGGCATGGTGGCACACACCTGTAATCCCAGCTACTCAGCAGGCGGAGGCAGAAGAATTACTTGAACCCAGGAGGTGGAGGTTGCAGTGAACCAAGATCGCGCCACTGCACTCCAGCCTGGGCGACAGAGCAAAAATGTGTCTCAAAAAACAAAAACAAAAACTAAAATTAGCTAAGTGTGGTGGCACGTGCCTGTAATCCCAGCTACTCAGGAAGCTGAGACAGGAGAATCACTAGAACCCAGGAAGCAGAAGCTGCACTGAGCCCTGAGATTGTGCCACTGCACAATCACGACTCACTGCAGCCTCCACCTCCCAACGTCTAAAAAAAACTAAAAACAAAAAAAAGACAGTAAAAATTAATCCTTTTCTTTTAGGGACTGTAGCACCCATGAGGCCTTTCACATCAAGTCAGGCCTTTGACATGGGTGAACCCACCCTAAATTCAATCACCCAGATATCTGTGTTTGCTGCCAACCAAGAAAAGCATGTGCTTACCGAGGCAGAGCAGTAAGGATCCAGGAAGCGAACTTCAATGGGGGCATTCCCTCTTAAGGTGAACCCCAAGTCCCCTTCTTCTGCAGTGAAGCAGATGCTTCGAGGAGGTGTCCACTGCTTGTTAGCCAAAAACACCAGATAAGGAGCCCTTTGGAAGAGAACATCATTAGGTGTAGGATTTGAAGGCTGGATCAGACACTTGAAAGCTAAAGGGAATTTTGCCTGCTGTCCTTGAAGATCTCACTTGGCCTTGTTCAGGGACAAATGACACATCTGGGGGCATACATGCTACAGCAGTCATGCGAGAACCTGGAAAGCCATCTTCTCAAACATACCCAATATATTTACAATAAAATTATCTTTTAGACATTGTATTAATTATCTTTTTCTTTTCTTTTTTTTTGAGACATTGTCTCGCTCTATCACCCAGGCTAGAGTGTGGTGGTGTAATCTCGGCTCACCGCAGCCTCTGCCTCCCGGGTTCAAGCAATTCTCCTGAGTAGCTGGAATTACAGGTGCGAACCACCACGCCTGGCTAATTTTTGTATTTTTAGCAGAGATGGGGTTTCACCATGTTGGCCAGGCTGGTCTCAAACTCCTGACCTCAGGTGATCCGCCTGCCTCAGCCTCCCAAAGTGCTGGGATTAAAGGTGTGAGCCACCGCACCCAGCCAAAATTATCTTAAATAAAATCTCTAATATAAACAATTTAAGACCAGATATGTCTTGCCTGTAATCCTAAGCACTTTGTGTGACCAAGGCAGAAGGATTGCTTGAGGCCAGGGGTTTGAGACCAGCCTGGGCAACATAGCGGGAACCATTCTCTACTAAAAACATAAAAGAATTAGCCAGGCATGGTGGTGCACGCCTATGGTTCCATCTACTCAGGCTGCTGAGGCAGGAGGACTTCTTGAGCCCAGCAGTTCGAGGCTGCAGTGAACTGATTGTGCCACTGCACTCCAGCCTGGGTGAAAACAGAGTTAGACCCTGTCTAAAAAAAAAAAAAAAAAAAGGAAAAAAAATCTCAGGTCAGGCATAGTGGCTCATACCTGTAATCCCAGCACTCTGGGATGCCTAGGCAGGAGGATGGTTGGAACCCAGCGTTTGAGACCAGCCTAGGCAACATAGCAAGACCCCATCTCTACAAGAAATAAAAATTAGTTGGACGTGGTGGTGTGTGCCTGTAGTCCCATCTACTAGGGTAGCTAAGGCAGGAGGATCACTTGAGCCCAGAAGGTTCAGGCTGCAGTGAGCTATGATCATGCCACTGTAATCCAGCCTAGGTGACACAGTGAGACCACATCTCTAAAAAAAGTTAAAAAATATTTTAAAAAATTTTAAATAGACAATACCTAAAAACTACTTTTAAAATATGCTGTGGGGCTGGGCACAGTGGCTCAGGCCTCTAATCCCAGCACTTTGGGAGGCCGAGGTGAGGGGATCACTGGAGCCCAGGAGTTCAAGATCAGCCTGGCCAACATGGTGAAACCCTGTCTCTACTAAAAATACAAAATTAGCTGAGCGTAGTGGCAAAGGCCTGTAATCTCGACTACTCGGGAGGCTGAAGCTGGAGAATCACTTGAACCTGGGAGGTGGAGGCTGCACTGAGCTGAGATTGCACCACTGCACTCCAGCCTGGGCAACAGAGTGAGACTCTGTCTCAAAAAACAAATAAATAAAAATAAGTGCATAAAATAAAATATGCTATGGTCTGAATGTTTGTACCCTCCCAAAGTTTGTATATTAAAATATTAAAATTTTATTAATATTTATTAAAATTTAAAATGTATATTAAAATCATCTATGTAATTATTAGGAAGTGGGGCCTCTTGAGAGGTGATTCAGTCTTGGGGTTGAGCCCTCAAGAATGGGATACATGCTTTTAAAACAGGCCCAAGGGAGCTCATCACCTTTTCTGCCATGAGGACACAGGTAGAAGGCCTTACCTATAAACCAGAACATGGGCCTTCAGCAGATACCAAATCTGCCCATACCTTGGTCTTGGACTTCCCAGCCTCCAAAACTGAGAAATATATTTCTGCTGTTCATAAGCCACCCAGTTTGAGGCATTTTGTTATAGTAGCCCACATGGACTAAGACGCCATACTCACCAAAGTGAAGAGCTGTCCCCTTCGGTCATTTATGTAGAGAGCTTTCAACATACCAGCTTCTAGAAGAAGTCCGTGACTGTCAGCTTGGAGAACTGGGGTAATATAATGTCAACCTCTTGCTCAGTTTTAGCTAGAATAGAGGATTAGAAATGGGAGGATAAATGTTTCTGTAATTGAAAGTGATCCTTATAGCCCGGTGTTGTGGCTCTCGCCTGTAATCCCAGCACTTTGGAAGGCCGAGGCAGGTGGATCAATGAGGCCAGAAGTTCAAGACCAGTCTGGCCAGCATGGTGAAACCCCGTCTCTATTAAAAATACAAAAATTAGCCAGGTATGGTGGTAGGCGACTGTAATCTGAGTTACTTGGGAGGCTGAGGCAGGAGAATCACTTGAACCCAGGAGGCAGAGGTTGCAGTGAGTTGAAGTCTTGCCACTGCACTCCAGCCTGGTTACAGAGTAAGACTCCAGGGGGGGAAAAAAAAAGAAAGTGATCCTTGGGAATGAGACAGTACAGAACTTTCTCTTAGTCACACATCCTTCCCCTCGGTTTAGACAAGTAGTACAAGAAGATGGAACACAGCTCAAACCCCGACCTAGGTTGAACTCTACCTTCCATTTGGGTAGCTCATGTGAGCCATAGGAGGTATAACTCATTCCTGAGCTGGGACCAAGGAGTGATAACCAGACACATTCCCATGGGGTTTCCTGATATTTAAGGGGCTTAGTGGGCTTCTCTGGCACTCATAAAACCCTAATGAGGAGGCTGGGCATGGTGGCTAATGCTTGTAATCCCAGCACTTTGGGAGGCCGCAGTGGGAGGATCATCTGAGGTCAAGAGTTCAAGACCAGCCTGGCCAACATGATGAAACCCCATCTCTACTAAAAATACAAAAAATTAGCCAGGCGTGGTGGCATGCGCCTGTAGTCCCAGCTACTTGGGAGGCTGAGGCTTGAACCAGGGAGGCAGAGTTTGCAGTGAGCTGAGATCACACCACTGCACTCCAACTTGGGTGACAAGAGTGAAACGACCTCTCAAAAACAAACATACAAACAAACAAACAAACAAACAAAAAACCTATTGAGAAGTCATCTATGTTTCAAGTGTTATTGTTATGGAAGTTCCATGCCTCACTGGACACAGTCCTGGGATACTGAGCTTTCTGTTTTCAACATTATTATTATTTTGAGACAGGGTGTCGCTCTGTCGCCCAAGCTGGAGTGCAGTGGTGCGATCACAGCTCTCTTGCAGCTTGACCTCCTGGACTCAAATGATTCTCCTGCCTCAGCCTCCCGAGTAGCTGGAACTATAGGTATGCACCACCATACCTGATGAATTTTTTTTAAATTTTTTGTAGAGATGGGGTCTCACTATGTTGCCCAGGCTGGTCTCAAACTCCTGAGCTCAAGTAATCCTCCTGCCTCGGCCTCCCAAAGTGCTGAGATTAGAGTTTTGGGCCACCGTGCTTGACCTTTTCATTATTAATGTGGTATGAGGATTTCCCAGTGAAAAGGAGGTTTGGCAAGTCATAACCATTGACAGCTACATACCCCCACCAGCATCTTCACAGCAGGCTCGGACTACCCTTAACATAAGGCTGGTCAATTTCTAACAAAGGATCCCAGGGCAGGCTGATTCTACAAACAGCATAAAAAGTGTATCTAGGCCAGGTGTGGTGGCTTACTCTGGTAATCCAAGCACTTTGGGAGGACAAGGCAGGTGGATCACTTGAGGTCAGGAGTTCGAGACCAACCTGGCCAACATGGTGAAACCCCATCTCTACTAAAAATCCAAAAATCAGCTGGGTGTGGTGGTGGGCACTTGTAATCCCAGCTCCTCGGGAGGATGAGGCAGAAGAATCACTTGAACCCGGGAAGCAGAGGTTGCAGTGAGCCGAGATCATGCCACTGCACTCCAGCCTGGGCAACAGAGCGAGACTCCATCTCAAAAAGAAAAGAGAACTCCAGGGCAAAATAAGCACCTCGGTCCCTGCCCTGTGCAGCCCTCCTTGTGCCAAGCACACAGCAAGGGCTTGCTCAACCCCACAGGCCAGGCGTACTCTTTCCGCGGCACAGGCACCCCCACAGGGGGAACACAGTCTAGGTTACTCACCAACAACACTGGGGGCATCGATCAGGTTCAGCAGGTCATCATCCTCCTGGTGCTGGGCGTATGTGAGTTGGGAGCGTTCCTGTGCTGCACACAGCACCTTCTGTAGCACCTCAATGCTCCGCAGCTTCTTGCAGAGGCTGGCCTCCTGCACTGACTCCTCGTGATGAGCCATGGCTCTGCGCAGGTGGGACTTCCCTGCAGACGGAAGCCAGCACCCACGTGACTTGGAGATCCACCAAACAGAGCATAAGGGCCCAAAGGGCAGCCCAAGAGGTTGGACGTTCTCTTTTCTAAAGGATCTGCCTGGATAGCTAGAGCCCGTGATACCCTACCTTGTTTTAACCTGAGTGACTCTCTCCTAGCAGAGAGAGACAGACAGACTACATTTTAGTTTCTTCACTTGCAGCCCCCTTTATCCCCCTTAAGGGAATAACTAGTGTAAGCTGACTCCAAGCACACCCAGGAATGCAAACTGCTGATAAGATACTGAGGCAGGCTGTACCAGCAGCTCCTGGGGATGTGCTCAGTGGCAGGTATCTAAAGCCCCTGAATTTATCTCTTAGTGATAGTTTAAGCACCTGCACCTGGAACTGTTTATTTTTTGTAACTGCTTCTATAACCAATTACTTTTTTAACTTTTTGCCTATTCTGATTCTGTAAAATTGCTTCAGTTAAACCCTCCTCCCCTATTTAGACCACAGTATAAAAGAAAATCTAGCCCCTTCTTCAGGCCTGAGACAATTTCGAGCATTATCCATCTCTCGGTCACTGGCTAATAAACGAATCCTGAATTAGTCTCCAAGTGTGGCATTTCTCTACAATTCACTTGGTTACAACAAGCCTTTTATTAAAATATTATTTTATTTCATTTTATATTTTATATTTAGAGACAGGGTCTCACTTTGTCTCGCATGCTGGAATACAGTGGTGCAATCATGGCTTACCGTAGCCTCAAACTCCTGGGCTCAACTGAAATTCCCGCTTCTGACTCTTGAGTAGCTGGGACCACAGGCATGCACCACCACACTTGGATAATGTTTTCATTATCATTATCATTTCATTATCATTGCTATGTTGCCCAGGCTGGTCTCAAACTCCTGGCCTCAAGCAATCTGCCTGCCTTAGCCTCCCAGAGTGCTGGGATGACAGGCGTGAGTCACTGCGCCCAGCCCAAGCCTCCCTTAAATGCATATGTAATAAGCTCACTTGTGTCCATAAGATGTTCACTCAACAAATATTTACCAAATGTGCTGGGCACTAGAGATAAAGCAATGAGTAAACAAACTGCCCCCACATTCATGGAGTTTACATGTAGTGGTTGAAGACAGATAACTAACAAGACAAGAAATATGTAATGGATGGGGTGGTGATGAGGTTATAGAGAAAAATAAAGCAGGGTAAGCAGAGATGGTAAGAGAAGACTGGGAATGGGGTTGTCCAATGATGGGTGACCAAGAAAGGCTTTTTTTTTTTTCTTGAGACGGAGTCTCACTCTGTCACCCAGGCTGGAATGCAGTGGCACGATCTCGGCTCACTGCAACCTCTGCCTCCCAGGTTCAAGCGATTCTCCCACCTCAGCCTCCCAAGTAGCTGGGACTACAGGCACACACCACCACATCTGGCTAAGTTTTTGTATTTTTGGTAGAGATGGGGTTTCTCCATGTTGCCCAGACTGGTCTCAAACTCCTGACTTCAAGCCATCCTCCCACCTCAGCCTCCCAAAGTGCTGGGATTGCAGGCATGAGCCACCACACCCAGCCAAGGAAGGCTTTGTGATATGGTCCTTTTTGAGCAGAGCCCTGATGGATGTGAAAGAGCAGCAGGTGCGAGGGCCCTGGAGCAGGGGCACGCACAGGTGTTCAAGGGCAAGGAGGAGCTAAGGTGTGCCTGAAGGCGGGAGAGAATGAGTGCAGGGAAGGAACAAGGCTAGATCATGGCGGATCTCATGCGTGCGAGATGAGGGCTCTCACTCCTGTTCTGCATGAGATGGGAGCCCACTGGGGTGTGAGCAGGGGACTGGCCAGATCATGGCGGATCTCATGCGTGCGAGATGAGGGCTCTCACTCCTGTTCTGCGTGAGATGGGAGCCCACTGGGGTGTGAGCAGGGGACTGATGTGATCTGGCCTGCATGAGCAGACTCTGAAGGGGCAGCAAGAAAACCAGCTATGAGCAGGGCAAGCCACGTGACCGCTCTGGGTCTGTTTCCTCAGCTGTAAAATGGGGATGCCATGAGACCCACCTCATAGTGTTGTGTGGGGTTTAAGTGAGTAAATGTTTCTTACATAAGCACTGTACACATGTGGCTTCCACCAGGGCAGCAGGGTTAAAGTGGCCAGATTTGAGTGTGTCTTCTAGGTACAGCCAAAGGGATTTGCTAATCAAATGTAGGGTGAGAAAGTAAGACAAGAGGTTAGGTGTGGTGGCTCGTGCCTGTAATCCCAGCACTTTGGGAGACAGAGGAAGGAGGATCGCTGGAGGCCAGTAGTTCAAAACCAGCCCGGGCAACATAGTGAGACCGCATCTCTACAAAAACCTTTTTACAATATTAGCCGGGCATGGTGGTGCATGCCTATAGTCCCAGCTACTCAGCAGGCTAAGGCAGGAGGATCACTTGAAGCTAGGAGTTCAAAACCAGCCCGGGCAACATAGTGAGACCGCATCTCTAAAAAACCCTTTTTATAATATTAGCCGGGCATGGTGGTGCATGCCTATAGTCCCAGCTACTCAGCAGGCTGAGGCAGGAGGATCACTTGAAGCCAGGAGTTTGAGGCTGCACTGAGCTGTGATTGCACTACTGCACTGCAGCCTGGGGGACAGCAAGATGCTGTCAAAGAAAGCAAATGAAAGAAAAGGAAAGAGGAAAGGAGGGAGGAAGGGTAGATGGGGAGGAGAGAAAGAGAGAAAGGAAAGAAAGAAAGAATTAAAGAGAGAGAGGAAAGGAAAGGGAAAGAAAAGGAAAGCAACAAGGAAAAAGAAAAGGAGAGGAGAGGGGAGGGGAGAGGGGAAGGGTGAGGGGAGAGGAGGAAGGATGAGAGGAGAGGGGAGGGGAGAGGAGGAGAAAGGGGAGTGAAGGGGAGGTGGGAGAGGGGAGGAGAGGAGAGGAGGGGAAGGATGGGAAGGGAGGGGAGGGGAGAAAGGGAAGGGAGGGGAGGAGAGGGAGGAGGGGAAGGGAGGAGAGGGAGGAGGGGAGGGGAGGGAGGACAGAGGAGAGAGGAGAGGGAGGATGGCAGAGAGAGGAGGGGAGGGGAGAAGAGAGGAGGGGAGAGAAGGGGAGAGGAGGGGAGGGGAGAAGAGAGGAGGGGAGGGGAGGGGAGAAGAGAGGAGGGGAGAGAAGGGGAGAGGAGGGGAGAGGAGGGTAACAGAGGGGAGGGAAGAGGAGGGGAGAGAACGGGAGAGGAGGGGAGGGGAGCAGAGGGGAAGAGAGGAGAGGGGAGCAGAGGGGAGGGGAGGGGAAAGAGGAGGAAAGAAAAGAAGAGTGGAGAGTGAGTCCAAGGTTTCTGGCCTGAGCACCTAGAGGGGTGGAAGTTGCCATCACTGAGACGGGGAAGCTGCGTATGTGTGCATGGGGGCAGATTAGGGTGGTGGAGGTGAGGTCTGCACATGGGAAGAGATATTCACACTGAGACATGGCAGAGACCAAACCAGGACACTTCATTACCAGTCATTAGGTGTTCTTGGGAATTCAGCCATGCATAAGGAAATCAACAAACGTCTCCTTCCCTGTTAGCATGATACAGGCCACCCTGTGGACCCCAAGGGAGATGTTTAAAGTCCTGGCTCCACAGGGGGAGGGCTGGGTGCTATGGAACCCATGAGAACACAGCCTGGGAAGCCCTCTGAGGCTCAGGACTGTGCCTCATGACTTCCGAACCCAAAGTGGCCACGATGACTTGGAACACCCCCCTCTCCCGGGTCCTCTTCAGGGACCTCTCTGTGGCTGTCTGTGAGCAGGACCAGCTGGGCACCAAGTGGGACCCACATCTGGGTGCAGAGGGACATGCACCCAGCTGTCGGCGCTGCTGATCATTCTTCAGTGTGGCCAAGGGTGTCAGCCCCTCTGGCATGTGGTCGTAGAGCTGGGACAGGCACTTCTCCTTGTGGTCCAGATCCGTGCCTGGCTTCACTGCAAAGAGAACCACAGGTTAAATCCCCTCTCATGGACCTGGCCACAGACCCACATAGAGATTTCTCTTTCTACCATGTCTCTAGTTTCCTTTCTTCTGCAGTTTCACAAGGCATTTGGGATCATGGCTCTCCTTTCTGCCCCTGGACACACCCCAGGCAGTCTGACCCTCAAGCTTTTTTTTTCTTTGAGACGGTCTCACTCTGTCACTCAGGTTAGAGTGTGGTCTCACTCTGTCACCAGGCTGGAGTGCAATGGCACAATCATATTTCACTGCAGCCTTGAACTCCTGGGCTCAAGTGATCCTCCCACCTCAGCCTCCTGAGTAGTTAGGACTACAGACATGCACCACCACACGCCAGGCTAATTTTTAAATTTTTTTGTAAAGATAAGGTCTTGCTACATTGCCCAGGCTGGTCTCAAACCCCTAGGTTCAAACGATCCTCCTGCCTTAGCCTCCCAAAGTGCTGGGATCAAATGTGTGAGCCACCATGCCTGGCTACCCCGAAGCTCTTGCTCACTGGAACCAGTCATGCTCCAGAGGTTCAGAGGTTCAGAATTTTTTTTTTTTTTTTTGAGATGGAGTTTCGCTCTGTCGCCCAGGCTTGGGTGCAGTGGTGTGATCTTGGCTCACTGCAACCTCCACCTCCCGGGTTCAAGTGATTCTCCTGCCTCAGCCTCCCGAGTAGCTGGGATTACAGGCATGTGCCACCATGCCCAGCTAATTTTCTATTTTTAGTAGAGACAGGGTTTCAGCATCTTGGCCAGGCTGGTCTCGAACTCCTGACCTCATGATCCACCCATCTCGGCCTCCCAAAGTGCTGGGATTGTAGGCGTGAACCACCACACCCGGTGAGGTTCATAATTTGACCCTGAGCCCCCAAACACTACCTCCTCTGACTCACCCACCACACAGAACCTCCCAGCACAGCCCAGACCCTGTCATGCCTGGCCTGCACCCCTCTGCAGGCCTGCATACCTGCAGCAGAGCCCCTTCCTGCTTCAACCACACCCTCCCTGGTGCATATCCTGCTCTCAAACCTCACAAAACCACTCTCCACTTCCCCAGCACCCTCGGCCTCTGTTCCTGTGCTCAGACACTTTACTCCCTCTAGGCTGACCCTTCCCTCCTGTGCAGATGGAAAAGCTGAACTCAAATGTCACCGCCTCTGAGAAGCCATCAATGACTGCACCATGGAGTCCACCTGCTGCTGCATTTGTGTCTCTGCAGCAATCACCAAGGCACTATATGGTATTTCTATTTGTTTCAACATCTTGTCTCGCCTAATAGACTATATAGTACTAGGAGTGGTGGCTTACACTTTCAGAGAACCTACAGCATATAAAGCATTATTGAGCTTTGCATACAGGCCCTTAATTTTCATGACAGCCTGTGAGGTAGATTCTCTCCATATACCCATTTTACAGATGAGAAAATCGAGGCAGAGGACAGCTAAGTAACTTGCCCAAGGTAATACAGCTCATTCATGGCAGAGCTGAGATATGAACCCAGGAAGTCTGGCTCCAGAGGCTGTCTTTTTAATTCCTCGGGAGGCTGCCTGGATTAGTACTTATTAGATCAAAAATCCCTGGCCAGGCACCATGGCTCATGCCTGTAATCCCAACACTTTGGGGAGGCCAAGGCAGGACAATTGCTTGAGGCCAGGAATTTGAAACCAACCTAGGCAACATAGTGAGACTCCATCTCTACGAAAAAATTTTTTTCAATTAACTGGTGTAGTGGCATGTGCCTGTAGTCCCAGGTATTCAGGAGGCTGAAGTGGGAGGATTGCTTGAGCCCAGGAGTTCAAGAAGGCAGTGAGCCATGATCATACCACTGCACTCCAGCCCCATCTCTAAAAATAAATAAAATTAAATAAAATTAAATTCCGATCATCACAGTTTTTTTTGCATTAATTTTTATTTTATTATTATTAGTTTTTTTGAGATGGAGTCTTGCTCTGCTGCCCAGGCTGGAGTGTGGTGGCACAATCTCGGCTCACTGCAACCTCCACCTCCCCGGCCCAAGCCATCCTCCTGCCTCAGTCACCGGAGTAGCTGGGATTAGAGGCACGCACCATGCCCGGCTAATTTTTGTATTTTCAGTAGAGACAGGGTTTCACCATGTTGGCCGGGCTGGTCTCAAACTCCTGACCTCAAATGATCTGCCTGCTTTGGCCTTCCAAAGTGCTGGGATTACAGGCTTGAGCCACTGTACCCGGCCTGCATTAATTTTGATTCTTTTAAAATATTACCTTAAAATGTTATTTATCTTGATGCCAGCATTTTTGGCATTCCCTTAGATTCTAGATTCCAGGTGAAAATTCATCCTCTTGCACACAGGCAGAATTAAAGGTGCCTCCTCTTCCTCCCTCTAAAGAAGCTTATAACCCCTAACCCCACCATGGCCTGTGCAGCAGCTGCCTCAGTCATGGGTCATTCTCATCCTCTGCCTTCAGCCTGTGAGCATCTCCAGGGAAGGCAGTTAGCTCTCACTCAGCTCAGAATCGCCCCTGGGGCAGCTGGACCACAGCCCTGGCCAAACCTCCGAACCCCACAGGCCTTACCCTGGTGGTCGATGAGGAGGATGGCAGTGAAGTAGTGGGCCAAGGCCGCGTAGTGGTGGGCCTTCACGCAGGCCAAGCTGGCCCAGGAGTAGGGGATGTTCTCTTTCACCGGCGCCTGGCTCATGGCTGCGTGTAGCTGTTGGCAGACCTCTCCCACCTGAAATAGAAGGGGCATTGGGAAGGGGCAGCCCGGCACAAGGGCCCTCATGAACCCATTTGCAGAGAAAGAGCCCTTTCTTCTTCTCGTGCAACAGCCCCTGCCAGGGGCTGCTCCAGAATCTGGGAGCAACTCCAAGCAACCCCTCGTTCTGTCATTGTCACAGTTAACAGGGGGATCAGGCTGCTGTCATTATGCTGGTTTTTAGGTTAAGCTGCAGATGGAATCAGTGATCTGTATCTGAAACACCAACACTTGCCAAGAAAACTCAAGCCAGCAGTACTGGCCGGAGCTGGCACAATGCCCAGGTCACAGGCAAGCTCCCGTGGGAAGGCCCCACTACTTCCAGTGCTCCTGTGCCAGCATTTCCTGCCCACTCCCCAAAGTCACAGGAACCAGGGAGTCTTACCTTGGCAGCCTCCTGAGCCACCTTCACCAGCATGAAGAATTCATTCCAGATCCCAGGAAGGCTGATTTTCTCAAACATGCTTTCTTGGGTTTGTGCAAGCATCATTTTGACAAGCACGCTGAGCATGGCAGGGATCATATCATAACTTGGAGTATGGGTAAATGTCTCTTTCAGGTAGTTTAAAACCCCTAAAAGTGGAAAATGTTTTGCCCATTAGTTCGGGTTTATATTTACTTCATCACGTTGCTGTAGAGAAAGATAGGAGGCCAGGTGTGGTGGCTCATGCCCATAATCCCAACACATTGGGAGGTCAAAGCGAGCAGATCACTTGCGTCAGGAATTTAAGACCAGTGTGGGCAACATGGTGAAACCCTGTCTCTACAAAAAATACAAAAATTAGCTGGGTGTGATGGCATGCACCTATAGTCTCAGCTCCTCTGGAGGCTGAGGCAGGAGGATTGCTTGAGCCCAGGAGGCAGAGGTTGCAGTGAGCTGAGATCTCACCACTGCACTCCAGCCTGGGTGACAGAGCAAGACTCCGTCTCAAAAAAAAAAAAAAAAAAAAAAAAGGAAAGATAGGAGGAAAAAAAAAGAACCGGTGTCCTACAACATATTAAAAAGTTTGATTCTCAATTATATGGTCCAGCAATTCCACTCCTATGATATATATCCCCAAATAATTGAAAGTGGGGGCTTAAATGATACTTGAACACCCGTGTTAATAGCAACATTATTTACAAGAGCTGAAAAGTGGAAACCACCCAGACATCCATGAGCAGCCTATCCATACAATGGAATATTTTTCAGCCTTAAAAAGGAATGAAATTCTGACACATGGTACAGTGTAAATAAGGGCATTATGCTAAGTGAAACAAGCCAGTCACAAAAGGACCAATATTGTAGGATTCCATTTAGATAAGGTACCCGGAATAGTCAAATTCACAGAAACAGAAAGGAGAACAGAGGTTAGCTGGGGCTGGGAAAGGGGGCAATGGGAAGTTATTGCTTAACTGAGTACAGAGCTTTGCTTATCCATCATCCAGATGAAAAAGTTCCGGAGATAGCTGGGCACAGGGGCTGCTGCCTGTAATCCCAGCTACGAGGGAGGCTGAGGTGGGAGGGTTGCTTGATATTAAGAGTTCAAGACCAGCCTGGGCAACATACTGAGACCCCTGTCTCTTAAAAAATATATGCTTTTTAAAAATGTATTTATTTTATTTATTTTTGAGACAAGATCACACTCTGTTGCCCAGACTGGAGTGCAGTGGCATGATCATGACTCACTGCAGCCTTAAACTCCTGGGCTCAAGCAGTCCTACCACCTCAGTCTCCTGAAGAGCTGGGACTACAGACATGCACTACCCCACACCCAGCTAATTTTAAAATTTTTTGTACAGATGGGGTGTGCCTATGTTGCCCAGACTGGTCTCCAACTCTTGGATTCAAGTGATCCTCCTGACTCAGCCTCCCAAAGTACTGAGATTACAGGTGTGAGCCACCTTGCCTAACCAACAAAAAAAATTTTTAACTTCTGGAGATGTTTAGTGGTAATGGCTGCACAACACTATGAATGTACAAATGCACTTAATGCCATTGAACTACACACTTCAAAATGGTTAAGATGTGCTTCTGGTTGCCAGGATAATTTTAAAATTTTAAAAATTTAAGATAATCATTAAAATGGTAATTTTATGTTGTGTTATTTTACTGTAATAAAAAAACTGGCTAAAATAGTACATTTTAGGTTATATATGTATATTTTAACACTATTTATTTATTTATTTATTTATAAATAAATGCCCAGGCTGGAGTGCAGTGGCATGATTTCAGCTCACTGAAACCTCTGCCTCCCAGGTTCAAGCGATCCCCCTGCCTCAGCCCCCCAAGTAGCAGGGATTACAGGTGCTCACCACCACACCCAGCTAATTTTTGTATTTTTACTACAGACGGGGTTTCACCATGTTGGCCAGACTGGTCTTGAACTCCTGACCTCAGGTGATCTGCCTGCCTTGGCCACCCAAAGTGCTGGGATAACAGGTGTGAGCCACCCCACCCAGCCTTTTAACCCAATTTTTAAAAATTGGATTATCTTCCAAAACACTTACATCTCTATTGAGTAGAGAAACCAGCCTGCTCCCCACAACTCCTGTGTCACCTGGGACAAAATTCCATCACGACAGGTATGGAGATGCAAGCAGAGAGCAGGCAGAAGGACTGAGGGGCTCACAGGGGGCCAGGCTCACACATAAGATCTGAGTCATTCAGCAGTCCAGGGCTTTTCCCCTGGACCTCAAGACAGATCTATTCTGGCCAGGCACAGTGGCTCATGCCTCTAATCCCAGCACTTTGGGAGGCCGAGGCGGGTGGTTCACCTGAGGTCAGGTTCGAGACTAGCCTGGCCAACATGGCAAAACCCTGCCTCTACTAAAATTATAAAAATTAGCCAGGCATGATGGTACACACCTATAATCCCAGCTACTCAGGAGGCTGAGGTAGGAGAATCACTTGAACCTGGGAAGCAGAGGCTGCAATGAGCCGAGATCTCACCACTGCACTCCAACCTGGGTGATAGAGTGAGATTCCATCTCAAAAAAAAAAAAAAAAAAAAAAAAACTCAATCCGCCTGCTCCAATGGAAATTTTCATGCTGCAGCCTTCCACTGACTTCTTTATAGTTTAGAAAATTAGCTGTCCAAAGCGCTAACTGACAATCAATCTGGAACTGAAATAGAGTCTCTCATATGAATCCCAGCCAACTGGGTCCTCTGGTTTTGTTGCTGAGCAAAAAAAAAAAAAAAAAAAAAAAAAAAAAAAAAAAAATCCCTGCCCTGCGGAGGGATGGCACCTGCTGTTTTGAGCTGTGAGCTCCGTGGGGGTTCCCTCACACTCCCCACTGTTCTCCCACTTGCTTCATTTCATCTATAATTTGTCTCCATTGCTATAATCTCAGAGACAGGACACAGAGTGCCTGCCTAAGATTCCCCAGAAAGATGAGTCCAGAAAAAAGATTTACAACAAAAGAAATCAACTCATACTTGGAATCTTAGCATATCACTTCATCCTAAGAGACCAATCTTTCATTTTTTTAATTAATTAATTATTTTTTGAGACAGGTTCTTGCTCTGTCGCCCAGGCTGGAGTGCAGTGGCACGATCTTGGCTTACCACAACCTTGGCTGATCCTTCCATCTCAGCCTCCCAAGTAGCTGAGACTACAGGCATGCACCACCAGGCCCAGCTAATTTTTGTACTTTTTGTAGAGATAGAATTTTGCCTTGTTGCCCAGGCTGATCTCAAATTCCTGAGCTCCAGCAATCCACCCACCTCAGCCTCCTAAAGTGCTGGGAATACAGGCATGAGCCACCATGCCTGGCCTATTTCTTTAATTAAAAAAAAATTCTTTTTGGCAATCCTAGCTCACTGCAGCCTCAAACTCCTGGGCTTAAGTGATCCTCCCATCTTAGCCTCTGGAGTAGCTGGAACTATGGGTGTACACCACCACGCTTGGCTAATTTTAAATATTCTGTAGAGACAGGGTCTTCCTGTGTGGCCCAGGCTGTCAGGACCAATCATTGTAACATCAGAAATTTCACAATGAGTTGAAGTGGCAAAGTTCTGGTTCTTCACAAGCTTGCAGGGCAAAGTGATATCAAACAATGATCCACACGGGTGGAAGGGGAATCACACCCCAAAGCAGAATGTCGATGATCAACCTAGAAGGCAACACACTATAGAGCTAGTGTGGAGAACACACTGTGGTCTACACTGTGCCCTGCTCTTGCATCCATCCCCACGTGGAGTCTGACCCAGACACAGGCCCTGCTATGGGGGAGCAAGGCAGAACCCGCAGGCAAGGGTGAGCCATGCCAGGCTCACCCACAGCACTGGGTCTGGTGACCCCAGTCCTCTACAGGTGTAAGCACTAGGCTGCTTTTCTCCTCGACCCCACACCTCGTTCTCATACTAGGATTACCTGAGGTCAGGAGTTTGAGACCAGCCTGGCCAACAGGGCAAAACCTCATCTCTACTAAAAATACAAAAATTAGCCGGGCATGGTGGCAGGCGCCTGTAATCCCAGCTACTTGGGAGGCTGAGGCAGAAGAGTTGCTTGAACCCAGCAGGCAGAGGTCATAGTGAGCAGAGATTGTGCCACTGCACTCCAGGCTGGGTGACAAGAGCAAGACTCTATCTCAAAATAAACAAATAAATAAAATAAAATAACAAAAGACAGTTCCTGGAAGAAGGGAACTGAGCTATGAGACATCCTTTGAATGCATCACTTGACAAAGGGTTGAGAACACCCACCTCATGCTGGAGAAGTTGGCAGAATGCAGGTGACATAAAGGCATGGAGGGGCAGGGTGCGGTGGCTCACCCTGTAATCCCAGCATTTTGGGAGGCTGAGGCAGGCGGAACACCTGAGGTCAGGAATTCGAGACCAGCCTGGCCAGGATGGTAAGACCCCATCTCTACTAAAAATACAAAAATTAGCCGGGCGTGGTGGCGGGTGCCTGTAATCCCAGCATTTTGGGAGGCTGAGGCAGGCGGAACACATGAGGTCAGGAATTCGAGACCAGCCTGGCCAGGATGGTGAGACCCCATCTCTACTAAAAATACAAAAATTAACCAGGCATGGCGGTGGGTGCCTGTAATCCCAGCTACTCAGGAGGCTGAGGCAGGAGAATCGCCTGAAACCGGGAGGTTTCAAGCAGTGAGCCAACATTGCGCCACTGCACTCCAGCCTGGGCGACAAGGGCGAAACTCCATCTCATAAATAAATAAATAAATAAATAAATAAATAAATAAATAAATAAAGGCACGGAGAGTAATACGCACAGATAGGGTACACCTAATACAAGAAAAAGAAGCCTACGGTTTCACTATTTGGGAAAAGTTATTCTGCTCTTCATGACAGTGTTGAAAGAAACAGTTACGCACTGCCATCCCAGGGCCACTTGTCTGGAAAAGATCAATCATCAGCCACAGGATTCACCATGTACATCAAGCCATCCCAGACTGAGGTCTGAACCACCGAGCAAGTTTCTTTTTTTTTTGAGACGGAGTCTGACTCTGTCACCAAGGCTGGAGTGCAGTGGTGCGATCTCCACTCACTGCAAGCTCTGCCTCCCGGGTTCATGCTATTCTCCTGCCTCAGCCTCCCAAGTAGCTGGGAATACAGGTGCCCGCCACCAGGCCCAGCTAATTTTATGTATTTTTAGTAGAGATGAGGTTTCACCATGTTAGCCAGGATGGTCTCGATCTCCTGACCTTCGTGATCCACCTGCCTCGGCCTCCCAAAGTGCTGGGATTACAGGCATGAGCCACTGCACCCGGCTGGACCAAGTTTCTTAATGGGAAGTTACACCAGAGCTGAAGACTGGTCTGGCCCTTGCAGGGGACGACCTGTAGACCCTCTTCAGTGGGGGGTCACCTGGTGCCACCGGGCGGGGCCAAGGCTCTGTCCAGTCAGCCCTGGAGGAGACATACCTGCAGCTCTCTGAAAGGCATCTATGGCACTCTGCAGCCCAGCCTGCGTGTGCCGATAGCGCCGGGTCCCAATCTGGGTGTAGAGGGCCCCAGTGTTGAACAGGACACTGGCCTTCTCCAGCAGCAGGTTCTGCTGGCTGACCAGAACCCCAGTGAGGGAGTCATACCTATGTGAAAGAAATGCATTCAGGGAATACAGATTACTTGGCTAGTTAATGCTACTTTTGGATGCAAGTGGAAAAATTATTATTATTATTATTTTATTTATTTATTTATTTATTTTTGAGACACAGTCTCACTCTGTCACCCAGGCTGGAGTCCAGTGGAGTGATCTCAGCTCACTGCAAGCTCCGTCTCCCAGGTTCATGCCATTCTCCTGCCTCAGCTTCCCAAGTAGCTGGGACTACAGGCACCCGCCACCACGCTCAGCTAATTTTTTGTATTTTTAGTAGAGACCGGGTTTCACTGTTTTAGCCAGGATGGTCTCGATCTCCTGACCTCGTGATCCACCCACCTCAGCCTCCCAAAGTGCTGGGATTACAGGTGTGAGCCACTGTGCCTGGCTCTGTTATTATTTTTTTAAGAGTCAGGATCTCACTCTGTTGCCCAGGCTGGAGTGCAGTGGTGTGATCATAGCTTACTGCAGCCTCCAACTTTAGGGCTCAATTGATCTTCCCACCTCAGCCTCATGAGAAAGCTGGGATTACAGGTGCACACCACCATACCTGCCTAATTTTTTTTTTTTTTAATTTTTGTAGAGATGGGGTCTCACTATGTTACCCAAACTGCTGTTAAACTCCTGGGTTGGCTGGGTGCAGTGGCTCACACCTGTAATCCCAGCACTTTGGGAGGCCAAGGCAGGTGGATCACCTGAGGTCAGGAGTTCGAGACCAGCCTGGCCAACATGGTGAAACCCAGTCTCCACTAAAAATACAAAAATTAGCCAGGCATGGTAGCGGGCACCTGTAATCCCAGCTACTCAGGAGGCTGAGGCGGGAGAATCGCTTGAACCCGAGAGGCAGAGGTTACAGTGAGCCGAGATTGTGCCACTGTGCTCCAGCCTGGGCAACAATAACAACAACAACAAACTCATTTCTTCAATAAAATTCAAGAATGCACATGCACTGAGGCTTTTGTTTCCAAGCAAGATGACAGGACTAATCACACTGACCACCACAGCCACACACAAAAATATCTGATGGGGTAACTTTATAAACACAGCATGGGACATCCAGACAATGGACTATTACTCAGTACTAAAAATGGAGCCTTTTCAAGCAAGCCTTGAAAAGATGCAGAGGAAACATTACCAAGAGCCAACCTGAACATTGCTACCTACTGTATAGCACGCTGTGTGAGTCCAACATTCTGAAAAGCCAAAATCCCTGGAGACAGAAGAAAGATCAGGGGTTGCCAGGACTTAGAGGGAGGGAGGGAGGAACAGGCAGAGCACACGGAGGATTTTTCCAGCAGGGAAACTCTTCTGTACGACACTGCAAAGATGGATCACTGTCACTCTATGTTGGTCAAAAGCCACAGAATACACAAGTGCAAGAATGAACCCTAATGGGAACTATGGACTCTGGGTGATAATGATGTGTCAGGTAAGTTCCTCAATTATTAAAAAAAAAAATGCGCCGGGTGCGATGGCTCACACCTGTAATCCCAGCACTTTGGGAGCCCGAGGCAGGCAGATCACAAGGCCAGGGACTGAGACCAGCCTGGCCAACGTGGTGAAACCCCATCTCTACTAAAAATACAAAAATTAGCCAGGCGTGGTGGGGCACACCAGTAATCCCAGCTACTCAGGAAGCTGAGGCAGAAGAATCACTTGAACCCAGGAGGCGGAGGTTGCAGTGAGCCGAGATCACGCCACTGCCCTCCAGCCTGGGCAACAGAGCGAGAATCTGTCTCAAAAAAAAAAAAAAAAAGGCCGGGTGCAGTGGCTTACACTTGTAATCCCAGCATTTTAGAGGCCAAGGCAGGTGGCTGGCTTGAGCTCAGGAGTTTGAGACCAGCCTGGGCAACACAGTGAAACCCCTCTCTATCAAAAATACATGGTGGTGGCATGTGCCTTTAAGCCCAGCTACTTGGGAGGCTAAGGTGGGAAGATGGTTTGATACTGGGAGGCAGAGGTTGAAATGAGCTGAGATCACACCACCACACTCCAGCCTGGGTGACAGAGTGAGACTCCGTCTCAAAAAAAAAAAAAAAGTGTGTGTATGTGTGTGTGTGTGTATATATATATATGGCTTCTCCTAAATGAAATATGGCAATTACTAACCCCTCATAATTCTTTCTGAAATCTAAAACCTCAGGATTTGTTTTACTTTTTTATTTTTTCAGACCAAGTCTCACTCTGTTGCCTAGGCTGGAGTGCAGTGGCATGATCATGACTCACTGCAGCCTCAACCTCCTGGGCTGAAGTGATCCTCTCATCTGAGCCTCCCAAGTAGATGGGACTACAGGCATGTGCCACCCATGCCTGGCACATTTTCTCTAATTGTTTTGTAGAGATGGGGTCTCACTGTGTTGCCTAGACTGGTCTCAAACTCCTGGGCTCAAGTGATCCACCCACCTTGGCCTCCCAACATGCTGGGATTCCAGATGTGAACCACCACACCCAGCCTAGGACTTGTTTTATTTATTTGTTTATTTTTTATTTTTATTTTTTGAGACAAAGTTTTGCTCTTTCACCCAGGCTGGAGTGCAGTGGCGCCATCTCGGCTCACTGCAGCTTCTGCTTCCCGGGTTCAAGCAATGGTCCTGCCTCAGCCTCCTGAGTAGCTGGGATTACAGGTGCCCGCCACCACACCCGGCTAATTTTTGTATTTTTAGTAGAGACATGTTGGTCAGGCTGGTCTCGAACTCCCAACCTCAGGTGATCCACCCACCTCGGCCTCCCAAAGTGCTAGGATTACAGGTGTGAGCCACCGCACCTGGCCCTAGGACTTGTTTTAAAGTTTACTCATGAACCAAGGGGTGTGCAGTCAGCTTCTCCCTAATTCATGACTAAGGAGAAACCACCTTTCACCATGCAGACAGCCTGGTGCATTGTTAGGAAAATTCATCCCCCTTTCCTTTGCTTTCCATGAGGAAGGCATCAGTAGCCAACCATCGGCTATAGAAACATTCAATTCTGATACGCCCCCACCTTCTAGGATGTATTCTCCTTTCACTGACACTCCTAACGACACTCAGAGAAGGGGTGCAGCATCTCCAAAGTACTTTTTTTTTAAGTTTTTGGTGTTTTTTTTTTTTTTTGATACAGACTCTCACTCTGTCGCCCAGGCTGGAGTTCAGCGGTGCAATCTTGGCTCACTGCAACCTCTGCCTCCCAGGTTCAAGCAATTCTCCTGCCTCAGCTTCCCAAGTAGCTGGGACTACAGGCATGCACAACCATGTCCAGCTAATTTTTGTATTTTTTAGTAGAAGCAGGGTTTCACCATATTGGACAGGCTGGTCTCGAACTCCTGACCTCATGATCCACCTGCCTCGGCCTCCCAAAGTGCTGGGATTACAGGTGTGAACCACCGCACTCAGCCTTTTTTTTTTCTTTTTTGAAACAGGGTTTCACTCCTATCACCCAGGCTGCAGTGCGGTGGTGTGATCTGGGCTCACTGCAACCTCTGCCTCCCAGGCTCAAGTGATTCTCCTGCCTCAGCCTCACGAGTACCTGGGACTACAGGTGCATACCATCGTACCCAGCAAATTTTTGTATTGTTTGTAGATATGGGTTTTTGCCACATTGCCCAGGCTGGTCTCAAACTCCTGGGCTCAAGTGATCTGCTTGCCTCAGCCTCCCAAAGTGTTGGCAATATAGGCATGAAAACCACTGTACCCAGCCTCCCAAGTATTTAAAGTATACTAATCTTTGAAAACACCAATTGGGCCTACAGCCATACCACCCTGACATGCCTGATCTTGTCTGAAAATACCAATTGTGGAGAAGAATCAAATCCTCTACTTCCATTTTTTAAATCTGATCTAAGCTGAGTGTGTAGCTCATGCCTGTAGTCCCAGCTACTCAGGAGGCTGAGGCAGAAATATCACCTGAGCCCAGGAATTCAAGACTAGCCTGGGCAACACAGTGAGACCCCGTTTCAAAAGAAACCTGATCTATTTCTGTTTGGTGCTTTTGTCTCACTGGACAAGACCTGATTTTCTCTCTCTCTCTCTCTCACTCACTCACACATACACACGCATGCCCCAGTCCAATCTGAGACAAGAATCTTGCTTCTGGCTAATTCCACTTCAGAGCCCTGTGCTTCCCCAGTGATACAACAAGCAAGAAAAATGTCTCCTCTCCTTGGCTCACTTGTTCTGAGAAGCAAGAGGCCACAGTCTGTTGGGGCCATCTCCCTCGGATCACCTTCATAAATAAATACCAATGTATTGACACCTTTCTAGACTTCCCTGGATAAATGCAAGATAGGAAAGGGGGCTGAGGTGCACAGGGGTGCACCCCGGATAAATGCAAGATAGGAAAAGGGGCTGAGGTGCCCGCAGAGGGGCGTCTGTGATGGTGAGGCTCCGAAACTGTGGCTGCCATAACACATGAAGCGCCAGCACAGACCTCCAGCACCTACCAGGTGAACAGGAATCCCATCTGCCCTGTGGGTGGGAAGAATCGATTCTCAACAAAGCCCAGCTGGATGAAGTATGTCATCAGCAGTTCCACCCTGGCCTCATCCCGGCTGGGCGTCTGACAAGCCTGCGAGGAAAAGAACCCCAGAGGGCATGAGCAGAGGAGGACACAGCTGACAGCCCTTCCCGGAAGGTGCCCTGCACATACCAGCAGATGCCTGTAACTATTTCTGCAGTACGATGACCTCACTGCTGGCATCATCAACTCTAGGAGGGGTGGAAAGAACCTGGGAGGAAGTCAGAAATCCTGGAATCCAGTCCCAGCCCTGCCAGGAGGCAGGTCTCTCCCCTTCTATGGTTTTCCTTTTTTTTTTTTTGAGACGGAGTCTCGCTCTGTCACCCAAGCTGGAGTGCAGTGGTGCGATCTTGGCTCACTGTAACTTCCACCTACCAGGTTCAAGTGATTCTCCTGCCTCAGCCTCCCTAGTAGCTGGGATTACAGGCGTGTAGCACCATGCCCGGCTTGTTTTTGTATTTTTAGTAGAAACGGGGTTTTGCGGTGTTAGCCAGTCTGGTCTCAAACTTCTGACCTCAGGTGATCCACCCGCTTCAGCCTCCCAAAGTGCTGGAATTACCAGCATGCACCACCATGCCCAGCTAATTTTTGAATTTTTAGTAGAGACGGGGTTTCACCATGTTGGCCAGGATGGTCTGGAACTCCTGATCTCAGGTGATTCTCCCGCCTCCGCCTCCCAAAGTGCTGGGATTACATAGGCGTGAACCACCGCACCCGGCCTCCTTCTACAGTTTTCTTATGCAGCAAATGGAATGGATGATTCCAGCCCCCAGCCATCACCTCAATCTGCCCATGATTCTGTTAAGACCAGAAGCGTGCAATAATGGGGTTCCCTGAAAACTTGGAAAAGCTACCCTCCCCTCTCTGCTGCACACAAAAACTTACTTGTCTCAGATCCATAAGATCTGTGATTTCATCTTCATATAAATAGCCATCTTCACTGTAATGTTCCAGGATAAAATCCTTAAAGAAAAATGAGGTTAGATACTATAAAATGTGATTGAAAACCATGTATGTGCATAACAGTAATATGTCAGTTGTGAACCTGTTTCTAAAAAGGCAGAATAAAGAAAAACTTACAGTGATTTTCAAAGTGGGGGAATTTATTTTCTTAATTTATGTAGTTTTTTTTATATGGAGTCTTGCTCTGTAGCCCAGGCTGGAGTGCAGTGGCACAATCTCGGCTCATTGCAACCTCTGCCTCCCAGGTTCACGCAATTCTCCTTCCTCAGCCTCTCAAGGAGCTGGGGTTACAGGTGCCCACCACAATGTCTGGCTAATTGTTGTACTTCTGACCTCAGGTGATCCACCCACCTCACCCTCCCAAAGTGCTGGGATTACAGATGTCAGCCACCGTGTCCGGCCATAGATTTTTTTTTTTTTTTAAACAGGGTTTCACTCCTGTTGCCCAGGCTAGAATGCAATGTTGCAATCTTGGGTCACTGCAACCTCCACCTCCCAGGCTCAAGTGATTCTCGTGCCTCAGCCTCCCAAGTAGCTGGGATTACAGGCATGTGCCACCATGCCCAGCTAATTTTTGTATTTTTAGTGGAGATGGAGTTTCACCACATTGCCCAGGCTGGTCTCAAACTCCTGGGCTCAAGCAATCCATCTGTCTTAGCCTCCCAAAGTGCTGGGATTACAGGTGTGAGCACTGCACCCCATGCCTGTGTTTTTAAATGCTGTGTTGCTTCAGTAAAAGTGAGAGTTGAAGTTAATTTTTTGCTTAAAAATGTCTTTGTGTCTGAGCATCATGGCTCACATCTGTAATCCCAGCACTTTGTGAAGACAGGGCAGGTAAATCACTTGAGCCCAGGAGTTTGAGACTAGTCTATGGACTATACATTCAACCATACTGCAAACACTGCAGATATTCAGGGGCTCAGACATGCAATTCTGGGCCTCCCTCAGGACCCGGACAAGTTTCCCAGCACAGACCCTGAGGGTAGGACTGTCATAACAGTCCCCAGATACAGGTTTCCTTTGCCAAGAAGACCCTTAACCATGTTATAAAGGCATTTTATTTTATTTTATCTTTGAGGCAGGGTCTCACGTGGTTGCCTAGGCTGGAGTGCAGTGGTGCGATCGTGGCTCACCGCAGCCTCGACTTCTCTGGGCTCAAGTAATCCTCCTACTTCAGCCTCCCAAGTAGCTGGGACCACAGGCACGTGCCACAAGCTAATTTCATTTTTGTATTTTTTAATAGAGATGGGGTTTTGCCCCGTCACCCCACTGCTGCCCCTACAAGTGCTGGCTCCCCCAAGCTGCAAGAAAGGTGATCACATAGATCGCTCAATTATGTCTTCCCAAGTGACTGTGTAACCTCTTTACACAACTTCTACATTAAAGCTCCTCCTGTTTTTGTGTGTTCAATGTACAGACACACAGACAAACACTTGTCTTACAAAAATGGATTTGTACTAAATATACAACTTTGCTGTGCCTCTTTTTCTAAGAGATGAGGGTCTCGCTTTGTCGTCCAGGGTGGAGTGCAATGGTGCAATCATAGCTCACTGCAGCCTTGAACTCCTGGGCTCAAGTCATCCTCCCACTTCAGCTTCTCCAGTAGAGGAGACTATAGGTGTGCACCATCACACTCAGCTAATATTGTTATTTTTCATAAAGACAGAGTCTTCCTATGTTGCCTAGGCTGGTCTTGGACTCCTGGCCTCAGGTGATCCTCCCACCTCAGCTTCCCAAAGTGTTGGAATTACAGGTATGAGCCACTGCGCTCAGCTGACTATGCCTCTTTTCTTTAAACTTGGCCATGGGCTGGGTATGGTGGCTCACACCTGTAATCCCAGCGCTTTGGGAGGCTGAGGTAGGTAGATCACTTGAGGTCAGGTGTTCCAGACCAGCCTGGCCAACATGGTGAAACCCTGTCTTCATTAAAAATTAAAAAAATAAAAAAATAAAATAGCTGGGCATGGTGGTTAAAAGGGGTCAGGTGTAGTGACTCATGCCTGTGATCCCAGCACTTTGGGAGGCCAAGGTGGGAGAATCACTTGAGACCAGGAGTTTGAGACCAGCATGGACAACATAGTGAAACCCCATCTCTACAAATAATAAAAAAATTAGCCAGGCGTGCTGAGGCAGGAGGAGGATCACTTGAGCCCAGGAGGTTGAGGCTGCAGTGAGCCATGATCACGTCACTGCACTCCAATCTTATGTTCACCTCATAAAAGTCAAAGAGGATTTTGATTAAATTATATATGTGATCCTGAATTTGAAACTTAGTAAACTAGGGTAGATTAATGTACTTAGTGGGATAAAAAAAATTATCTAACTAGCCAGGCACGGTGGCTCACCCCTGTAATCTCAGCACTTTGGGAGGCCGAGGCAGGTGGATCACTTGAGGCCAGGAGTTCGAGACCAGCCTGGCCAACTTGGTGAAACCCCATCTCTACTAAAAATCCAAAAATTAGCCAGGCATGCTGGCAGGTGCCTGTAATCCCAGCTACTCAGGAGGCTGAGGCAGGAGAATAGCTTGAGCCCAGGATGTGGAGGTTGCAGTGAGCTGAGATTGAGCCATTGCACTCCAGCTTGGATGACAGAGCGAGACTTCATCTAAAAAAAAAAAAAAATCCTAACTGAAACCCACTGTAAACATTAGAGACAAAACGAGAATTTCTACCATCACTGTTATTACTTAGCCTAATTCCAAACATTCTCTAGCCCACACATTAAGAAAAATAAGAGACATAAAATCTTGGAAAGAAACAAAATAATTTTTTGCAACACAACAGCATGTTTATAAAACCCAATAGCATCAACTGAAACATTACTAAATTAATAAGAATTCAATAAAGTGGCAAAGAAGTTAACACATGAAAGTCAATAGTAAAAAAGAAAAGTCAATATTTTTCCTTTCTTATACAAGCAATAACCAATTAGAAAAACTTAACAGACAGCCAGGTGTGGTGGCTCACATCTGTAATCCCAGCAGTTTTCAAGGCTGAGTTAGGCGGATCATTTGAGGTCAGGAGTTTGCAACCAGCCTGGCCAGCAAGGTGAAACCCTGTCTCTACTAAAAATACAAAAAATTAGGTGGGTATGGTGGCAGGTGCCTCTAATCCCAGCTACCCAGGAGGCTGAGGCAGGAGAATCACTTGGACCTGGGGGGCAGAGGTTGCAGTGAGCCAAGACTGCACCACTATACTCCAGCCTGGGCGACACAGTGAGACTCTGTCTCAAAAACAAACAAACAAACAAACAAAACCTAACAGAGAAATAATACCTTTCACAATAGCAACAAAAATACATTTCTAGGGATAAAATTAATATGATTAAGCAGAAAACTATTAAACTTTACTGAAGAACAGATGTGATTTCATTTTCTTTCATTGATTCGAAATTTTTTTTATTTTTTTTTATGAGACAAGGTATCATTCTGTTTTCCAGGATGGACTGCAGGGGCTCAATCACAGCTGACTGCAGCCTCGACCTCTTGGGCTCAAGCAAGCCACCTCAGCCTCCTAAGTAGCTGGGACTAAAGGTGTGAGCCACTGTCCCTGGCCCTATTTCCTCAAAATAAAACAAAATCAGCCAGCTGCAGTGGCTCACGCCTGTAATCCCAACACTTTGGGAAGCTGAGGTGGGTGGATCACTTGAGGTCAGGAGTTCGAGAACAGCCTGGCCAACATGGTGAAACCCTGTCTCTACTAAAAATATAAAAATTAGCTGGGTGTGGCGGTGGATGCCTGTAATCCCAGGTACTCAGGAGGCTGAAGCAGGAGAATCGCTTGAACCTGGGAGACAGAGGTTGCAGTGAGCCAAGACTGTGCCACTGCACTCCGGCCTGGGCTTCAGAGCAAGACTCCCTCTCTAAATAAATAAATACATAAAATAAAACAAAATCACACTGTGAAGCTTCACTGATTATTAAAAAAATCACACGGACACACAAGTCACATTTGAAATGGAATTGCCCTAATTCAGTCTGCTGAACCACTTCTGCTGTACCTGTGTTTCTCTCAAATATGGAAGGGAAAAAATACAACCGAAAGTCCCTCAAACGTTCTCATTTTCATATGACTGACATTTGTAGAGTCTCTTTTAGGCTAAAATGACATGGTTGGAAGCTTGTGCCGAATGGCAGATGGCCATGTCCACAACATGTGAATATTTTCATTTGCTTTAATGTGGAATTCAGAACATGACCCAGTTGAATCCTTAAAAATGCCTATAAAATTCCTAAGTTTCTCCAAGAGACTCTTCCTTTGAAATGCTTGCATTTTTGGCCGGACGCAGTGGCTCACACCTGTAATCCCAGCACTTTGGGAGGTTGAGGCAGGTGGATCATCTGAGGTCAGGAGTTCAAGACCAGCCTGGCCAACATGGTGAAACCCTGTCTTTGCTAATAAAAATTAGCTGGGTGTGGTGGCACATGCCTGTAATCCCAGCTACTTGTGAAACTGAAGCAGGAGAATCACTTGAACCCAGGAGGCAGAGGCTGCAGTGAGCTGAGATCATGCCACTGGACTCCAGCCTGGGCAACAAGAGTGAAACTCCATCTCAAAAAAAAATGCTTACATTCTTGTAGCCCAGCACCAAGCAACAGACAAATTAAATCATAAAGAAACTTCTACAATAGCAGCAACAGACATTTCCAAACAGGTGGATTGTTTTGAGTCCCACAGACCAGTGGCAAGTCACATCTATTTTTGCATTTATATATACACACATATATTTTAAATAAAAATAGAGATGGGGCTGGGTGTGGTGGCTCACATCTATAATCTCAGCACTTTTGCTGGAGGTGGAAGCAGGAAGATCGCTTGCGGCCAGGAGCTGAAGACCAGCCTGGGCATCATAGTGAGGAGACCCCATCTCTTAAAAAAGAAAAAAAAAAAAAAGAGAGAGAGAAAGAGATGACTGTGCATGGTGGCTGACGCCTGTAATCCCAGTACTTTGGAAGGCCAAGGTGGGCAGATCACCTGAGGTCAGGAGTTCAAGACCAGCCTGGCCAGGATGGTGAAACCCTGTCTCTACTAAAAATACAAAAATTAGCCTGGTGCAGTGGCTCACACCTCTAATCCCAGCACTCTGAGAGGCCAAGGCAGGTGGATCATGAGGTCCGGAGTTCAAGACCAGCCTGGCCAGGATGGTGAAACTCTGTCTCTACTAAAAATATAAAAATTAGCCAGTGTGGTGGTGGGTTCCTGAAAAACCCCAGCTACTCAGGAGGCTGAGGCAGAGAATTGCTTGAACCTGGGAGGTGGAGTTTGCAGTGAGCCGAGATCACGCCACTGTACTCCAGCCTGGGTGACAGAGCGAGGCTTCATCTCAAAAAATATACATATATACACACAAAAATTAGTTGGCCATGGTGGTGCATGCCTGTAGTCCCAGCTGCTCAGGAGGCTGAGGAAGGAGAATTGCTTGAACCCAGAAGGTGGAGGTTACAGTGAGCTGAGATCGCACCATTGCACTCCAGCCTGGGCAACACAGTGAGACTGTGTCTCAAAAAAAAAAAAAAAAGAGAGAGAGAGAGAGAGAAGGCCTCACTCTGTTGCCCAGGCTGGTCTCCAACTCCTGGCCTCAAGCTGTCCTCTTGCCTCAGCCTCCCAAAGCGCTAAGATTATAGGTGTGAACCATTGCATCTGGGCATAAGTCTCACGTAAAAGTTCAGACAGGCTGTGGCAGTGTGGCATAAAGCTGCAATTCCTGGACTGTTTTCATTGCTTTCTACCCAGAACATAAACTTTCCGGTAAATTTGAGTCCTGAAACACTCAGAATACCAACTTCCTTCTCCAGTCCCAAAATAAACCCCAAACTCACAGGATTTAAACAAGGCAGCAGTCAAAAAGCCCTCTATTTATGTCAAACAACTCACCGTCTCTGAGAATGAAGGTCAAGTGCTTCCAAAGTATTAACCAATTGCTTTTAAAAGTAGTAGTTGGCCAGGAGCAGTGGCTCACACCTGTAATCCCAGCACTTTGGGAGGCCGAGGCGGGTGGATAGAGTACGAGACCAGCCTGGCCAACATAGTGAAACCCCATCTCTACTAAAAACACAAATTAGCCAGGCATGATGGTGGGTGCCTGTAATCCCACCTACTCAGGAGGCTGAGGCAGGAGAATCACTTGAACCTGGGAGGTGGAGGTTGCAGTGAGCTGAGATGGCCGTCACTGCCCTCCAGCCTGGGCAACAAGAGCGAAACTCCAGTTCAAAAAAAGAAAAAAAGAAAGAAAGAAAGAAAGAAAAAGTAATAGTCAAAATGTCATAAGATGTTTTCTTTTCTAAACTAAAAGTAGTCCAAGATGAGCCAACTAAGAGAATTATCATGGAAAGTAAAATAAGCCAGGCACAGTGGCTCATGCCTATAATCCCAGCACTTTGGGAGGCTGAGGCAGGAGGACTGCTTGAACCCAGGAGTTTGAGACCAGCCTGGGCAACAGTGGGAAACTCTGTCTCTACGAAAAATACAAAAATTGGCCGGGCTTGGTGGCTCACGCCTATAATCCCAGCACTTTGGAAGGCCAAGGCAGGTGGATCACCTGTGGTCAGGAGTTCGAGACCCTCCTGACCAACATGGAGAAACCTCGTCTCTATTAAAAATACATAATTAGCCAGGCATGGTGGCACAGGCCTGTAATCCCAGCTACTCAGAAGGCTGAGGCAGGAGAATCGCTTGAACCCAGGAGGTGGAGGTTGCGGTGAGCCGAGATCATGCCATTGCACTCCAGCCTGGGCAACAAGAGCTAAACTCCATCTCAATAAAAAAGAAAGAAAAATGCAACAATTAGCCAGGCACGGTGGCACACGCCTGTATTACCAGCTACTCAGGAGGCTGAAGTGGGAGGATCAACTGAGCCCAGGAGGCAGGGGTTGCAGTGAGCCAAGATCATGCCACTGCATGCCAGCCTGGGTGAAACAGTGAGACTCTGTCTCAAAATAATAAAGAAAAAGAAAAAAAAAAGAACATAAAATATTTCTTCAAAGCAATTTTCGTGATGCTAGGATTAATTCCTATAACCAATGCCTGGGCTGCATGATGCAAACTTGGGCCACCCTGCACCTCATCCCCTTTCCCTTCCTTGATGGAATTTGGAGGCGACTGGTTAAAAACTCAAATTGATGGAGTTGAAGAGGGAAGGAAGAGGAGGGTATTCCAGGCACAGGACAGTCTCCTGGCCCCAGCCTCGGGGCACAGTCTCTCCTGTGTTCTCCATTGAAGCACCCCTTCCACTTCCCACTTGAATCCCCCACTGACCCAAGGGCCCCGCAGGCAGGGCTTGTGGCACCTCTGGCACCCAGCACAGTGCCAGGCACAGGTGGGCTTATGAGGATCTGCCAAATGGGAGAGGAGTCCAGATACCCAGGAATGTGGCGGGGGACACACAAGCAAAGACTCTGGTTATTCAAATATTTAATGGGAGTGAATTGACATCTTTGATTTCCTTTGAAATTGCATCACAAATAAGACAGACTGATATTAGCCATTAATTTCATTCTCTTTTTTTTTTTTTGAGACAGTTTCACTGTTGCCCAGGCTGGAGTGCAGTGGCACAATCTCAGCTCACTGCATCCTCTGCCTCCTGGGTTCAAGCGCCTCTCTCATGCCTCAGCCTCTCGAGTAACTGGGATTACAGGCAAATGCCACTATGCCCAGCTAATTTTTTTTTTTTTTGAGATGGGATCTCACTCTGTCGCCCAGGCTGGAGGGCAGTGGCATGATCTTGGCTCCCTGCAACCTCCACCTCTACCTCCCGGGTTTGAATGATTCACTTGCCTCAGCCTCTCCAGTAACTGGGATTACAGGTGTGCACCACCACGTCCAGCTAATTTCTGTACGTTTGGTAGAGACAGGGGTTTTACCATTTTAGCCAGCCTGGTCTTCAACTCCCGAGCTCAAGTGATCCACCTGCTTCAGCCTCCCAAAGTGCTGGGATTACAGGCATGAGCCACTGTGCCCAGCCTTTAGCCATTACTTTCAATGGCAAAAACTGCAATTACCTTCAAACCAAACTAACAGACACAAGAATACACAGATGGACAAATATGTCAGGAAGCAATGTTGACAGTATGTTCTTGGAAGAAGTGAGTACACAGGGGTTTGCTAGAAAATTCTTAAAATTTTTTGAAAAGTTTGGAAATTTTCATAATAAAATGTTAGAGAAAAAACTTTAGCTATTCTTCCAAAGACATAACCTAAACTGGATACATGATTTAAGAAAAAAATACACTATTAATAAAAGAGGATTTAAGTTTTAAATTTCAAAGCATATCCACGACAGACACTTCTGACGCTTCCCCTCCAGCTCTGAAACCACCCCGGTGCCCTGTGGAGGACCAGCACCAGGAAACACACATTCCATAGGTGACTCAAGGTTTCCAAATCCAGGGAGCTATTTTCCGACTGAGTTTCCCCTGGGGCCCACCTACTTTTTGAGAAGTCTCATGCCCACACTGAAAAAGCACGTAAACCCTTCTTTGAACTGTCTCAAAGTTATTTCTCCTTAAAAAGAGCATTTCACTTAGGGTTTGGTTTTGTTTTTGTGTTTTTTGAGACAGGACTTCTTTCTGTTGCCATTACTGCAGTCTCGACCTCCCTGGCTCAAGTTATCTTCCCACCTCAGCCTTCTGAGTAGCTGGGACTACAGGTGTGCACCACCATGCCCGGCTAATTTTCCTATTTTTTGTAGAGATGGGGTTTCACTAAGTTGCCCAGGCTGGGCTTGAACTCCTGGGCTCAAGCGATCCCCCACCTCAGCCTCCTGAGGGACTGGGATTACAGGCATGAGGCAAGAGGGGCATTTCTTTCATAGTTAGATCTCCATTTTTGGAGATGTATTGCAATTCTGAGGGATGGTGTTGTTGGCTTTCACCTTGCAGAAATCAATTCCAAAATTGAGTTATGGAGAATGATATGATAAAGTGCCTTCAAAACTGACCTAGGAGCCAGGCACAGTGGCTCACATCTGTAATCCCAGCACTTTGGGAGGCCAAGGCAGGCAGATTACTTGAGACCAAGAGTTCAAGACCAGCCTGGCCAAAATGATGAAACCCTGTCTCTACAAAAAAAATAATAATAATAATAATAATAATAATAATAATTAGCCAAGTGTGATGGTGCACACCTGCAATCCCAGCTACTCAGGTGGCTGAGGCACAAGAATCGCTTGAACCCAGGAGGTGGAGATTGCAGTGAGCTGAGAACTTGCCACTGCACTCCAACCTGGGTGAGAGAGGGAGACTCTGTGTCAAAAAAAAAAAAAAAAGAAATACAACCTTAAAAGGAGACTGGTGTGTTACTTTGTTTTAATTTGGATTTTTCTGTTTCAGTTTGTCACCTCCAGCTAGGAAACAGACTGCAGTCCAACGTAAGTACAGTGCACAGAATCTCTGTATGTGCATAGTGGCCTCCCCTTACAGGGTCAATTTTGGCCTTTGGCCTTAATCCCGAAGTATTTGCGTATGCTTTTTGTTCCTTGGCAAATAAATGAGAAAATAATTAGCCAACATTGGAAAGGTATTGTCCTAACAATGTCCCTTTAATGTTTCTTAGGAAAATTATGGTGACTCACTAAAATATCCTTGCTCAATGTCTGTTCAGTTGAATTTAATAACATATATTGCTAATGTTTGCATGTCTATGAAATGTGACTATGCGGAATTACTGAAAATTAACTATAAAATCCAAGGCATCTAACTTTTAAACTTATCTTGGTTCATCACGTATATTTACACTAGATTTTATACTGTCTTCATTTGTTGTTTTTTTTTTTTTGGTCTGTTTGTTTGTTTTGAGACAGAGTCTTGCTCTGTCAGCCAGGCTGGCTCACCGAAATGTCCAGCTCCCGGGTTCAAGCAATTCTGCCTCAGCCTCTGAGAAGCCAGGATTACAAGTGTGCACCACCATGTCCGGCTATTTTTTTTATTTTTAGTAGAGACGGGGTTTCACCATTTGGCCAGACTGGTCTCGAACTCCTGACCTCAGGTGATCTACATGCCTCAGCCTCCCAAAGTTTTGGGATTATGGGATGAGCCACTGTGCCCGGCCTCACAAATGCCTTTTTGTCCAACACTGCAGATATTTCCCAACAAATGGGCTCATCCCTTCCAGTCTAGCACCTCACTCAACCCCAAACCTGATGGTTCTCTCACTTCCCAAAGTTGAGGCTGCCACACCCCAGTCTAGAACCCTATCTAGCCTCTGTGAAGATAGGGTTCGTACCCAGGTACATCTTCATACCCTGGATATATGAAGGATCTCTGGCTCAGAGGCTTCTGGAAGGTGTGCTGCTCCCATTTACTCTGTGTTCTGATAGACGCCCACCGAGATGTTCAGCCCCTCCAGCTCTTCCTTGAGCATCTGCAGGTCTGAGTTGATGAAGCTCAGCTCCAGCCGCACTTGCTCCCGCACCTTTGGGTTTGCGGCCACTCTGTTCAAAGAGAAGAGGGAGAGAAGTGCCCTCAGCCAGGTATCCCAGCTTCTGGGTGAGCAGACCCAATCCCCAGTCCCTGCAGGGAGGATCAGGGCACGGCTTGCAGAGGAGGGCCGGGAGTGTCGGATAAGGTATCCCACGGACACAGAGCACCTGCCCAGCTTGCAGCACACCTGCCAGTACGTGAAGCTGGGGACACAGGCAATGACACTGTGAGCTGCAGGCATGAACTCTATGACATCCTACAAAAACTCTGTCTTGAGAAGAGAAAACAAAACTGCTCCTAGCCATGCCCTAAAATACCGTAAGATATCCACTTGAAAAGAAATGAATGATTCCGGTCAGGCGTGGTGGTTCACATCTGTAATCCCAGCACTTTGGGAGGCCGAAGCAGGTGGATCAGCTGAGGTCAGGAGTTCGAGACCAGCCTAGCCAACATATAGTGAAACTCTGTCTCTAATAAAAAACACAAAAACTAGCTGGATGTGGTGGCTCATGCTTGTAGTCTCAGCTATGCAGAAGGCTGAGGCTTGAACCTGGGAGATAGGGGTTGCAGTGAGCTGAGATTGTGCCACTGCACTCCAGCCTGGGCAACAGAGCAAGGCTCCCTCTCAAAAAAAAAAAAAAAAAAAAAAAAAGAATGATTCCTTTTGGTAGGAGAAATCCAAATAAATAAATAAATAAACATAAAATTTGTTTTAAAAAAAAGAAAGAAATGGATGATTAGCTGGGCATGGTGGTGCATGCCTATAGTCCCAGGCAGGAGGATCGCTTGAGTCCAGGAGGTTGATATTGCAGTGAGCTATGATCACACCTCCGCAATCCAGCCTGGGTGACAGGGCAAGACACTGTCTCTAAAAACTAAAATAAGATAATATGAAATTATATATATATATATATATGATAGTAAAATAAAATAAATGAATGAGAAAATGAAGGGAGAGGTAATGCTTCCCAATTCATTCTGTAAACTAGTATTAGCAACCCAAGCCTAGCAACATATAAATAGGATTATACACCACAACTAAGTGGGATTTATCCCAGGAATGCAAGGTTGGTTTAACATCTGAAAATCAATATAATATATTATATTAACAGAATAAAGGACAAAAAACACATGGTGACTTCAACAGATATTGGAAAAACTATATGACAAAATCCATCACAGATTCATAATAAAAATTCTCAACAAAGTAGGAATAAAAGAGAATTTATGAAATCTGATAAAAGACACCTATAAAAACCCACAGTTAACATCACACTTTGTGGTGAATGACTGCTTTCCTCTTCTCACCACAAACAAGGCAAAGATGCCCACTTTTGCTATTTCTAATCAATGAGGCAAATAAAGAAATTAAAGGCATCCAGATTAGAAAGGAAAAAATAAAACTGTCTTTATTTACAGATGGCATTATCTTATATATAGAAAATCCTAAGGCATCCATAAAATAAATATTATTACTAATAAATTTAGCAAGGTCACAGGGTATAATCAATATACAAAAATCAATTTTTTTTTTTTTGGCAGGGTATCACTCTGTCACCTAGGCTGCAGTGCAATGTCACCATTATGGCTTACTACAGCCTCAAATTCCCAGGCTGAAGCCATCCTCCAGCCTCAGCCTCCCAAGGAGCTGGAACTACAGGTGCACACCACCACGCTGGCTGATTTTTGTATTTTTTTTGTAGAGATGGAGTCTCACTATGTTGCCCAGGCTGGCCCAGAAATCCTGGGCTCAAGCAATCTTCCTGCCTCAGCCTCCCAAAGTGCTGAGATTACAGGCATGAGCCACTGTGCCTGGCCAATTCAATTTCTATATAATAGCAATGAACAATCTTGAAACTGAGAAAACCATTCCATTCACAATAGCATCAAAAAGAATAAAATACTCAGGAATAAACAAAAGAATCACAAAACATGTAAACTGAAAACTACAAAACAATGCTGAGATATATTAAAAGAAGAGCTATTCCATGTTTACGGATGGGAAGGCTCATTATTGTCAAGATGTCAAGCCTCCTTAGTTGGTACATTCATTCAATGCAACCTCAATCAAAATCCCAGTAACCTTTTTAATAAAACTCGGCAAGCTGAATGGAAATGCAAAAAAAAAAAAACCTACAATAGGCAAAATAATTTTGAAAAATAAGAACAGAGTTGGAAAACATATTGATTTTAAAATTTACTAAGAAGCTGGGCTGGGCATGGTGGCTCACGTCTGTAATCCTAGCACTTTGGGAGGCTGAGGCGGGTAGATCACCTGAGGTCAGGAGTTCGAGACCAGCCTAGTCAACACAGTGAAACCCCATCTCTACTAAAAATACAAAAAATTAGCCAGGTATGGTGGCAGACGCCTATAATTCCAGCTACTCATGAGCCTGATGCAGGAGAATCACTTGAACCTGGAAGGCAGAGGTTGCAGTGAGCCAAGATCACACCACTGCACTCCAGCCTGGGCAACAAGAGAGAAACTCCATCCCCAGAAAGAATAAAAAATAAAAAATAAACTTACTAAGAAGCTATAGTCATCAAGATAGCATGGTACTGACATAAAGATAGGCAATTAAACAGAATAAGAGTCCAGGAATAGGCCAGGTGTGGTAGCTCATGCCTGTAATCCCAGGACTTTGGGAGGCCAAGACAGATGGATCACGAGGTCAGGAGATCGAGACCATCCTGGCTGACATGGTGAAACCCCATCTCTACTAAAAATACAAAAAAAAAATTGTATTTTTAGTAGAGCATGGTGGTGGGTGTGGTGGTGGGCACCTGTAGTCCCAGCTACTCAGGAGGCTGAGGCAGGAGAATGGTGTGAATCCAGGAGGCGGAGCTTGCAGTGAGCTGAGATCGCACCACTGCACTCCAGCCTGGGTGACAGAGCGAGACTCCGTCTCATGAAAAAAAAAAACAAAAGAGTCCAGGAATAAATGTTTACATTCATGTAGCAAATCTTTACAATTGATTTTGAACAAAAGTGCCAAATCAATTCAATGTGGAAAAGTTTATTGTTTCAACAAATAGTGCTAAAGCAAGTTGACATCCATAGGTACGTCAGGGTCCCTAAAACCACCCCCAAGTTCAGGGTTAATCTAGGAGGACTTGCAAAAGTCATGGCTATGGTTTACTACAGCAAAAGACACAAAGCATAATGAGCAAAGGCAAAGGCATATGGGGTGAAATTGGGAGGAGGCCCGGCCCAGGCTTTTAGGGGTCCTCTCCCAGTGGAATCCCACAGACCATGCTTAATTCTCCCGTCAAGGAGTTGTGACAACACACGTAAAATGCCAAGAAAGCCCCCAGAAAGTTCCAATCAGGACTCAGGTCCCACCGGGAGGTCCCTCCCTAGCTGACTTCTTGGGCTCCCTCCCAAAGCGGGCAGAAGGGTCTGGGTGAGGGACCTGAGCCTGGTTTTCACTTTCCTAAGCCTGAGGGTCCTCTTCCTGGCACAAGGCCTTGAGGACGCTTGGGAAGCCAGCCTTCAGGTCCCGCTGTTTTGTTATTTTGCCAAAGTATGTCCCGTCCATAAGTTTGCCCCCTTGGGTCACTTTCTTCACCTTATCAGCAGGGCCCATCATTCCTGCTGCTTTCCAAGAAGATGCCAGAGCATATTTTTAGACCAATGAAGTTGGTGGGACAGTGGGTGGGACCCAGAGAGTGACGGACAGTGAGTCGGACTGGAGGGTGGGAAGGCAAAGTGAGTTCCGCTCCTGGGACGGGGCTGGGAGGGGACATGGAATGGTCTGTCAGCTATGAGTTTGTGGAAGGCAGAGTCGGTGACTTTCAGCTGACCTTCCTTGGTCTGGAAGATTCCAGTAGAGAAAGGGAGGGCCAGGGGCCTGGAGGCTGGTTCCAGGCCTGGGTGCTGGGCCTGAGAGCATTTCCAAAGCACTGAGCCTGGGACTGAAGGTAATTCACCACGAGCGCTCAGCTGGGGAGGACTGTCTGTGTGCTTCCCCCACCTCCCAGTCCCTCAACTCACCCCCAGTCCCCCCACCTGCCTTAACTCAGGAAAAAGGCCTCCCTCATGAGCACTGGCAGCTGCCTTCGGAGGCATGTCACAGTCACACCCCAGGACACAACACAGAATCTCAGGTTGGCAGGGGACATTTGAGATCAGCCAGCCCAGCCTCTCATTTTACAGCTGGGAATGGGCACAGGATGGCCATGGCTGCCCAAGGTCACAGAGCCTTGGAGGGAGAAGCAGGCACAGTGGAAAAAGTAAGGTCATGTGAGCCAGGTCTGGGCACCGGGTCCAGGCCTGCCACTCCCCTGCATGCGGCTCAGGGCGATGGCTCAGCCTCTCAGCCTCAGGTCCACAGCCGAAGCAGGCAGAGGAACAGCTGTTTGAGGGGCTGCCTGGGTGTCCTGTGCGCACAGCGGACACTTCATCAGCCACTCTGTAGGCAGCCAAGCCAGGAGGGCCCTCTGGGCACCTGGGCCTCTCTGCAGGAAGAGGAGCAGGGACCCACTATCCTTTGGGTCAACGAAGGCCTTAAGCAATGGGCTCGAAAATCCCTGATTAGTGACTACCTTCTGTTGCTAGGCAAGATGGGGACAAATACGGGGTCCAGTTCTCCAGCTGTTAAACATCTGTCTCATCAAGAAGATGGGACAGCCCATGGAAAATAAATTTCTATGGTTATAATAACTGTCCCAGATTCTCTGTGCAGTAATGGCCGACCTGCTTTCCCTCTGAAAACAAGCAAGAATTTTGGATAAAACAATAACAAAATTACGTTAAAAGCATCAAAGGGCTGCTAAGCTAGTGGGAAACCTCCAGGCCAAGTTTCAGGGGAAAATCAAGAACCTAGGGAGGAGCACTGGGGCCATTGTTGCCTGTGAGCATTTGCCAACCTGGCAAGTTGGGCTTCAACCTTGGAGGGAGTAGGGGGGTAGACAGAGGTCAAGGTATGAGGAGGCTGATAGGGGATTCACCCCCATATCAAGCTGGGAGCCTGAAAGGCCTCACCTTGGGTGAAGACAGAAGAAGAGATAACCCTGGCCCCTGCCCCAAAACAAGGAATTCATTAGCATTAAAAGGAGTGGGAGGAAAAAAGGAAAGGAAACTCACAGATTCAACCACAGAGGGCTTCTGGCCTCCTGCGGACTTGGACCGCTCACCCATCACACCTGGGAGGCCCGGGGATGGTGGGGCTTCTGTGCACTTGGTTCCAGGTGGTCTGGGCTGTCCATGTGAAAGCAAACACCATCCTCGTGAGAAGGAACCTCTGTCTTTGGCCTCACGGAAACCCCACAGACACCCTTCCAAGGGCCCCAAGAAGCACACAAAGATATCCAAGTCTGAAAGGGAAGAAGGCACCATGAGTAAGAACCAGCAGACAAGCTAGCAGACACCCGCACAGTCTCTCCATATTATTATACAATTACCAAACAAGACACTATGGTACATTTCAAACCATAATAGGAGAAATGGCCCATGTTCGGTGGCCAAGCATAGCACAGAGCTCCTCACTCCTCCAGGAATTCCACTGAAGGGTGGCAAGTTCTGGAGTTCAAGCCACTGGGGAGGCAACAGGAGTGCAAGTGGCCACAGTTCAGGCGCTGTTGGGCAGAGCGGGGGAGGGGGGGCTCCCAAGGAGTCCACTGGGAGACGCAGGCAGGGGGCTTCCCAGGCAGCCTCACCAACTTCCCTTCACACTGATCCCCTTTAAACGTGTGTCCAGCCTCGATGTAAGAGGAAAGGGAGAAATTGATTTGCTATTCATAAAATGTGCGCCTCTCTGCGCCTGCGCCTGCGCTGTGCGCCTCTCTGCGCCTGCGCCCGCCCTGTGCGCCTCTCTGCGCCTCTCTTCGCCTGCGCCCGCCCTGTGTGCTTCTCTGTGCCTGCGCCCGCGCTGTGCGCCTTTGCGAGGGCGGAGCTGCGTTCTCCTCAGCACAGACCCAGATTGCATCGTGAGGGCGAGCTGAGTTCTCCTCTGCACAGACTTCGGAGATACAGCGAAGGCGGAGCAGTGTTTTCCTCCGCACAGACCCGGGCGGGCGGGCCGGGGGCACCGCGAGGGCGGAGCTGCGTTCTGCTCAGCACAGACCCGGGGTACATCTCGAAGGCAGAGCAGCTTTCTCCTCAGCACAGACCTTGGGGACACTGCCTCCCTTTGAGCAGAATAGGTGAATGAATGAATGAGTGTAATCACATGCCCTGCCTTTCCCTGTTTATCAAGCCTGGCATCACTTTAGAATCTCTTGTTAGGATTTATGGTACCCAGGCTTTACCTCAGAAGCTGTGAGTGGCACTCAGGTATAAGCATGTTTTTCCAAGCTACCCAGGTATTCCATAGCGCAGCCATGTTTGAGACAGTGGGGTCTAAGAACCATGTAGAACTAATTAGAATCCTGAAGTGTCTGTGATAAAGGTAATAAGCTTTTTGTAAGATTACAGAGGACATAGGTTAAGTTGGAAAGCCTGAGTGTTGAGATTCCTAGGCTCAGGAATTTTAATTTAAGCAAAGTTAAATGTCTTAACTTGCAAAGACATGAATCTGTAGATTCCAGATTAATGGCAGGTGTGAATTGTACAATAGAAATTGATCTAGCCTACGTGCCTTCTTGGACTGGCAGACTATGTTAATCTTTTTATTTTATGACAAGTTCAACATTATTCCCTTTTGTACTGAATTTTAGATTACTGATTTTGGGCACTCCAAGATTTTGGGAGAGACCTCTCTCGTGAGAACCTTATGTGGAACCCCCACCTGCTTGGCTCCTGAAGTTCTTGTTTCTGTTGGACTGCTGGGTTTTAGGAGTTATTCTTTTTATCTGGTAAGAAATATTTTCATTGCTTCACAGACTGGTAGGAGGTGATTAGATGAAGTCACAAATGTGTCTTGCTCTGTTGTCCAGGCTGGCATGCAGTGGCTTGATCTTGGCTAACTGTAGCCTCTGCCTCCTGGGTCAAGTGTCCTCCCACCTCAGCCTCCTGAGTAGCTGGGACTACATGTGCACACCACCATGCCCAGCTAATTTTTCTATTTTTTGTAGTGATGGGGTTTTGCCATGTTGCCCAGGCTGGTCTTGAATTCCTGGGCTCAAGTGATCCTCTTGCCTCGGCCTCCCAAAGTACTGGTATTACAAGCATGAGCCATTGTGCCCAGCCTAGCTCACTTTTTGACCATTGATTTAAAGAAAAATCAGACTTTTCATTATGCTGAAAAAGAAATCTTTATATCTGAATGCCACTGAGAATGCCACTTGATTTCTTTTCCTTTCTCTCTCTACCATTATTAAGCCTTAGTGGGTATCCACCTTTCTCTGAGCATAGGACTCAAGTGTCACTGAAGAATCAGATCACCAGTGGAAAACACAACTTCATTCCTAAAGTCTGGGCAGAAGTCTCAGAGAAAGGTATGAATATGAAAGGGTTAAGAATTTGTGGTATTCTAAAATGCGTGTGTCCTGTGGTGGGAGTTTCTCTCCAAATTCCATGGTGTTTTCTCCTGTCAATTCTGTTCTTATTTTCTATCGTTAGTTTCACACCATTTGAGAGGCACTGGAAATTATTAAGAGCATGCACTCAGGTCCTGGGTCTGCTACTACTTAGCTGTGTGGCCTTGGGCAAGTTATTTAACCTCTGTCTCCAATTTCTTTCTGTGTAAAGGGACCCTCAATAATCCCTACCTTAAAAGGTTTTTTGAGGGTTAGGGATAATGTACACAAGTGCCTTGTACCTATTTTAATGAGCAAAATAAATGCACTTGTAACTTTTTAGTTACAAGGTTTCCTTTGAGTAAGCAAGCGTGTAAAAACTAGATGTCTTTAGTTACCTTGTATTTTATAATTTATCCTGGCAACTTTAGTTCCCTGAAGAGAAAGTAGAAAATTAAATGTCAAATAACATAACATAGGTGATTGTGTTAAATGTCAGAATATTTAAGGAATAATAATGTTGTAATATACAGGCCAGCGTGCATTTGTTGCTTGCTGGAGTAGTCAAGTTTTATTTCTGACAAGTCTGCAGTTCCAGGGAGCCTCTCCCTGGCTGAGTAACTGTCACCCATCCATCTGTAGATGTCAGGGAGAGTTTGCTGTGCATCCCAGTTATCTTAGAATTGGGTAGAAGTTTAGCTTTAATCAGTTTGACCTTGAGTCTAGCAACAAGAGAGGGAACAGGCAACGAAGAGGTAGTGACTGATGTCCCAGCAGCAGGAGACAGGGAGTGTCATTGTCATTCCTGGTCTTCTCACAGTACTCTGAATACAGAGAATGAGGAAGATTAGGGGGCCCTGTCTGCTGACTCCCTGATGATCTCAGACCCTCTCTGCTCTTTCTGGATGGTGGCCTGTTAATTCTGGCATACTGTTACTGATAATATATTTATCCTTTTCACTGTGATTTGCCCAATTGTTGCTTTAGCTCTGGACCTTGTCAAGAAGTTGTTGGTAGTGGATCCAAAGGCATGTTTTATGACAGAAGAAGCCTTAAGACACCATGGTTTCAGGTGGGTGTGGGACAGTGCCTGCTAGCATAAAATACATGAGAATCCCTGCTGCCTGAGAGACATGAGACAGAGGACAGAAACATGTTTAGTCTGTTTAATCCAATTGTTTCAGATGTATGGGGGGTATCTTGGAGGATGGGTTACAACCTGTCTTTTTTTTTTTCTTTTTTGAGACAAGTTCTCATTCTGTCACCCTGGCTGGAGTGCAGTGGCATGATCTCAGCTCACTGCAACCTTTTCCCCCTGGGTTCAAGTGATTCTCCTGCCTCAGCCTCCCAAGTAGCTGGGATTAAAGGTGCATGCTACCATGCCCAGCTACTTTTTGTATTTTTTGTAGAGATGGGGTTTCGCCGTGTTGGCCAGGCTACAACCTTTTTGATGTTACTCATGGCTGTTGGATGTACAAGCTCACTTTATGTCCTGTTCTGGTTCCACCTGGCTGCCCCGAGTCTCCAGTTTGGCCTGTGTTCTTTTGAGGGCTTGTTCTGGCTCTACCCCCAGCCATGTCCACTGTTCTTCATAGGTGGGGTGCATTCCAGCCATCTTCAACCTTAAATCAGGGAAGTGGGGGAGGAGGGCAGCCTCCCTGGGGAGAATCCAGCTATTTCTCAAGCCCAAGTGACTGGGTATAAAGGGTCCCACTGCTTGTTCATTCAGATGAGTAAATGTGTCCTTAGTGAAGGCTGTCACCTGCACCTTTCATCTGTGTTACTGCTGTGCTTCTGCTAGGGGTAGGGGCTGCCATTATTAAATGCTGACCTCATTTGGAACCGCCAAGAGTTGGAAGTACATTGTGGCTTTTCTGGGTTAATCTTTAGTTTTGGAATTAGCTACCGCATTGGTCAGGTTTTTCTGATAGATGTCTGGTCTTCTGTAATGAGCACTTCCATTCAGCACAGCCATGCCCCTTTCTATTAATTTTCTTTTGGTCTGTGTATTAGTCTGTTCTCACACTGCTATAAAGAACTGCCCAAGACTGGGTAATTTATAGAGAAAAGAGCTTTAACTGACTCACAGCTCCACATGGCTGGGGAGGCCTCAGGAAACTTGCAATCATGGTGGAAGGGGAAGAAGGCATGTCTTAATGGCAGCAGGTGAGAGAGCCTGTGAAGGAAGTGAAGGGTGAAGAGCCTCTTATGAAACTGTCAGATCTCGTGAGAACTCACTCACTATCACGAGAATAGCCTGGGGGGAACTGCCCCCATGAGACAATCACCTCTCAACAGGTCCCTTTCTCAACACCTGGGGATTACAATTTGAGATGAGATTTGCATAGGGACACAAAGCCAAACTGTATCAATCCATTTTCTGTGGAGATGGGGGACAGAACTGGTAGCTTGAGCTAGAGGCTGTTACTTGAGCTAAATGCTGTTTCTCTGGGGATTACTGGTCCAGTAACTCCTTGTGCAATCCAGCCTCAGCCCCGTACTTCTGGGACTCTGGGAAGACTGTCCCCATTCTCTGTTCTAATCCTCTACACCTAACAGTTTTGCTCAGGCCAGCTCAGGTTGAGAACAACAAAAACTTAAAAAAAAAAAAGACACATATATGTGTTTTGGATGTTACCCTGGAAACTATAGTCTCCCCAGAAGAAATCTGTCAGATGATTTAGCATTTAATAGACCACACAGATTTGAAACAGCAGGACCCTAGAGGAAAGGGGTTTGGAAACAAAGGGTGCCTTTGCATGTGGGGATTTTAATTTTGATGAAAAAGAGAAACATGTCTTTTGGCTCTTTTCATGTGTCCTAATAGGGAAACTCTTGGGTCTAAATGCAGAGGTACAGGAGCTGTGTTCATCTCTAGCAAAAAAACAGAGCTGGCCTGTTGAGCCTGGGAACAGGGTTTGCATCTGCCTGAAATTTATGAGCAAGCATAGCCTATTTTTCTTGTACTTCTTTGTCTCAAAGAAAACTTATTAACAACAAAGGAGAAGGTGAAGTTCAACTCCGTCACAGAATCTCCCTGGAATACACTTTTAGCCACCTTTTGTTTTTGCAGTAAAAGGAGGAATGAGCATTGAATGAAGACAAAGATGAAGACTGACCATCTAAAACATCTGTTAGTGATAGTTTGGGTTTTATTTTGGGAAAATTCAGTGTTTTCGCAAAAACCAAATGGTTTTGTGTTTCTGGCGCTGGACTGAGTGTTGGGAATGTGGATTCTGGTCTCTGTTTTGTCATTAACAGAGTGCCCAGTTTTGGGAGCATCCCTTACATCTACTGTCTGCCTCGTATTTACTGCCTGAAATAGAGGATTACTTCTGTTTGCTTTCAAGGGATATTATAATTTAATTTTTATTTTATTTATTGTTGGAGACAAGGACTTCTTCTGTTGCCTAAACTGGAGTGCACTGGTGCAATTACAGCTCACTGCAGCCTCGACCTCCTGGACTTAAGGGATCCTCCCACCTCAGCCTCACAAAGTGCTTAGATAATAGGCACGAGCCACTGTTCCTGGCTAATTTAATATTTTGGAATAATTGTAGACATCATGAAGAAAATCAATGTTTGTTTATTGCCTTTTTTGAGATGGAGTCTTGCTTTTGTCTACCAGGCTGGAGTGCAATGGTGTGATCTCAGCTCACTGCGACCTCCACCTCTGAGTTCAAGTGCTTCTCCTGCATCAGACTCCCAAGTGGCTGGGATTACAGGTGCCTGCCACATGCCCAGCTCATTTTTGTATTTTTAGTAGAGATGGGGTTTCACCATGTTGGTCTGACTAGTCTCGAACTCTTGACCTCAGGTGATCCACCCACCTTGGCCTCCCAAAGTGCTGGGATTCCAGGCATGAGCCACTGTGCCTGACCTGATTACTTGTTTTAAATATAAGCCTGATTAGGCTTGTGACCACTCTGTTTGGCTTCACTGAAGGGCTGCCAAGAGATGGACTTTTGAGAGTGACACTGCAAGATAATTGAGATCCTAAGTAAGGCTGTGAGAGGGTGCGGAGAGGAATCCAGATGAGCTTGCTGCTGTCAAATGGCAATGGAGAGATACACTGAGAAACTCAAAACAGAGTGACCTCAAGTGATCTGCCTTGGCCTCCCAAATTGCTGGGATTACAGGTGTGAGCCACTGTGCCTGGTCCTTCTTTCCTTCTTTCTTTCTTCCTCCTTCCTTCCCCCTCCCCTCTCCTCCATTCCTTTCCCCTCCCCTCTTTCATCCCCCCCCCTTTTTCCTTCCTTCCTTCTTTCCTTTCTTCCTTCCTCAGGGTCTTGCTGTCTCACCTAGGCTGGAGTGCAGTGGCATGATCACTGCACCATGACTTTCAGGCTCAAGTGATCCTCCTGCCCCAGCCTCCCAAGTAGCTGAGACTACAGGTGCATGCCACCATGTCTGGCTAATTTAAATTTTTTTTTTTTTTGAGACAGAGTCGTAGTCTTTTGCCCAGGCTGGAGTGCAGTGGTGTGATCCTGTCTTACTGCAACCTCCACCTCTCGAGTTCAAGTGATTCTCCTGCCTCAGCCTCCTGAGTAGCCGGGATTACAGGCATGCACTACCACACCTGGCTAATTTTGTATTTTTAGTAGAGACGGGGTTTCACCATGTTAGCCAGGCTGATCTCAAACTTCCGACCTCAGGTGATTCGCCCGCCTTGGCCTCCCAAACTGCTGGGATTACAGACGTGAGCCTCTGTGCCTGGCCTAATTTTTACATTTTTTTGTAGTGACAAAGTCCCAGTATGTTGCCCAGGCTGGTCTCAAATTCCTGGACTTAAGCAATTCTCCCACCTTGGCCTCCCAAAGTGCTGGGATTATAGGCATGAGCCACCATGCCCAACCTAGTGTTGTAAAATTTCCATATCCATCAAATTGCCAAATGGTGGAGGACTTTACTGTATCCTCTCTCTTTCCCCACTGTGGTATGCTTGGCTCAGTGGGAGGAGGGGCTGGAGTTGGGTGGGAAAGTACACGAGGCATTGGAGTCAGATAACTCTGGGTCTGTATTCTGCACATGCCACCTGTGAGTGGCTGAGCTGGGCTTCTGGCCAGAACTCAAAGGCCACATTCCTAGTTATAGATGTTCCTTTCACCTTGCTGAAGTTGGGGAGAGCTGCATCAGATCACCTCTCAGGGTTTCCTAATGCAAATCCTTGAACCCTGCAGAAGTAAGCATCCAGAGAGGTGGGAGCTACTCGTATACACACTGTCTGTGCCCTCCTCATCTCCCGCTCCTGCAGCATGAAACAGCTGTAATGCTTTGTTATGTTTATTGTCTCCCTTTCTCACTAGACCTGAGCTCTGGGATATTGTGGCCTTAAGTACTTCTGAAAATTTGTATGGCATCTGCTGGGTGAATTTTCCTAGGGTGCTAGGCTGGTTGTTAGGACAGCCTGGGTGACTGGCCTCATTCATGGCAGGGGCAGCAGGTGGAGAGTGGTCCTGGAAGGATTTGAGGAGCTGCACAGAGTCAGACCCAGCCCCTGGCCCCCTGATTGTCACCTTTCTCAGGATCTGGGATGCTAATTCAGAAACTCTTGACTGCCAGAGGCTGTGATTGACCCACTGAGAGCTTTTAGGCATGTGGATGTGAGTCAGCCAGGATTGATGGAGCATTGACTGCTAATTGGACTCCTCTGAGAAGGTAGAAGGGGGCAACACATCATGCCTTCGCTGTGGGAGCTTCATCAAGGGGATGATTCTTGGACGGACATCTTTTCCTCCCTCTTTCCACAGGGGCATGCTAGCCCTGTCATTCTAGTTTATTATCCTTCAGACACAGCTACTTATGTTTTTAATTCCCTCACAGGATGAAGACATGAAGAGAAAGTTTCAAGATCTTCTGTCTGAGGAAAATGAATCCACAGGTCTATCCCAGGTTCTAGCCCAGGTATTCGTATTCCTGATGATCACTAAATGTAGTCTAGGCTTAAGGAGCTGATAAGAAAAGAGATGAAATTCAAGATTTCCCTCAGTAATAATTGCTTAACATTGTTTCAGTTATAATGTAGTAGAAACTCTGTTTGAACTTGATTCACTCTAGCACCCTTAGATTTAAAAATGCAGGTTATGTTTAATATCTAACACATAATAGACAGATAAGCACAGCTAGGGATTGTCATCCAAAAGGTCACCTGCAAGGCAATTTCAAAAGACTCTATTAGAGGCTCAAATATAAATTTGTTGGAAAATTAAAATTTGGGTCAGTAGTTGATTCCTTGATTACAATTTTATTCTTTAAAGTTCATTGTGAGTATAAGTTAATTCCAGTCCTGCTTTTTTGTTGTTGTTTTTGTTGAATGGTAGCTGTCCTTTTTCCAACTGTTTTCTCCCCCCTGATTTTTATTTTCTTGAGACAGACTCTTAGTCTGTCACTCAGGCCAGAGTTCAGTGGTGCAATCTCAGCTCACTGCAACCTCTGCCTCCTGGGTTCAGGCAGTTCTCCTGCCTCAGTCTCCTGAGTATCTGGGACTACAGGTGTCCGCCACTGTGCCCAGTTAATTTTTGTATTTTTAGGTGAGAAGGGGTTTTGCCATGTTGGTCAGGCTTGTCTCGAACTTTTGACCTGAAGTGACCTACCCACCTCGGCTTCCCAAAGTGCTTGAATTATAGGTGTGAGTCACCACACCCAGCCTTCCTCCCAATTTTGTATATGGGAAAACAACTAAGGCACAAAGGTTGTCTTCCCGCAAAAGACCAAGACTTGGGGCTTCAACTGAGAGGTATTGTAGTCCTTTTAAACTTGATATTTAGAAAAGGATGATCAAGAGGAAGTTGGTTATGCTACTTGCTTTCAGTATACATCATTCAGAGGTCAGAAGCCATAAGGGAGAGAAATATCTATTAGATAAGCATGTCTGAGTTGTGGGCTGTGGTGAGGACTCAGTTGTCAATGATGAAAACCAGTAATTTTTGGTACTAGAATTTCACATCAAATGCCCCCACTTTACTGGAAGTACATTGAGGAACTTTGATAATCTTAAAGAAGCCAGTGATTTTCTTTTGAACATTTCTCCATTTTCCTTTATTTTCAGCCTTCTACTAGTTGAAAGCGGCCTCCTGAAGGGGAAGCCGAGGGTGCCGAGACCACAAAGCGCCCGGCTGTGTGTGCTGCTGTGTTGTGAACTCCGTGGTTTGAACATGAAAGAAATGTACCTTCTTTCACTCTGTCATCTTTCTTTTCTTTGAGTCTGTTTTTTTATAGTTTGTATATTAATTATGGAAATAATTGCTTTTTCACAGTCACTGATGTACAATTAAAAACCTGATGGAACCTGGGCTTTGTGCTTCTGCTTGATAATCGGTTCTTTAGTTGAATGGCTTTATTATTTATTTATTTGAGACGGAGTCTCACTCTGTTGCCCAGCCTGAAGTGTAGTGGTGCAAGCTTGGCTCACTGCAACCTCTGCTTCCCAGGTTCAAGCGATTCTCGTGCCTCAGCCTCCTGAGTAGCTGGGATTACAGGTATGTGCCACCATGCCAAGCTAATTTTTATATTTTTTTGTAGAGACAGGGTTTTGCCATGTTGGCCAGCCTGGTCTTGAACTTCTGACCTCAGGTGATCCGCCTGCCTCGGTCTCTTAAAGTGCTGGGATTACACACGTGAGCCACTATGCCTAGCCTGAATGGCTTTTTTATATTTAAAGTTGTTGTGTGCCTTTCATCTGGAGCTACACCTTGGCTATCACTAGGCAGGTTTCCCAGGATGTCACCCTGGTCTCAGCCTGTGAGAGCTGAATGCAAATTCTAAGGGCCCCTTGGAAAGTTCCAGGGAAAGGAGCATAGCGAGGTTGGGGGTGGAGTTTGTAGAGACTGGCTGGCTGGCTGCTGACATCTTCATGAGAACAGCAGGTAACTTGGTGCATAATAACAGGCCAGGTTATATTCTCATCCTTGCCCTCATGAAGATACAGGTCTACAGTCTCTGAAACCTTTGGGCTAGATAAGTTGTGAAATTTAATTACCCAATTTTAGGAAGGTGGTAAGGCATATCTACTGTGTGTATTTGTAGCACCCCAGTGGAGTCCTACACATGTGGAGTCCTACCCCAGTGGAGACCAAAGATGTTAATATTTCCACAGCAAATATTCACAGTAAGAGGGATAGAGAAAGATTATAGGTAGTTGCATATTGATTCATATCAGTCTTTTCTTCCAAATGAGCTACAATGACTCATTTTTGAGAGCTGTTTGGGTTTTGGAAGTGGAGATAAGGCACGGTTATGTCTTGATGACCCAATAATGACTGGGGAGGCCCTGTGCGAAGACTTACCCTTGGCTGCTCTTGTCCTCACAGTGATTCTATGAGGTCCTCTAGCCACTGTCATGTCACAGGTGAGGAAACCAAAGTTGGAGAATGAAGGTAACTTTTCTGATGTTGTGCAGCTGGTAAATGGCAGAGCTGGGACCCAACCCAGTTCTTTTTGACTCTAAAACTTATGTTCCTTATTGTCCACTGAATCTGCTTTTATAACTTTGCTTGGTCGATGCTAGGACACTTTGTAGCTCACTGGCCATGCCATGAATTGAGTGCCGTGGTTCAAAGGCCACTGGTGATTCAGTCAAGGCAGGCTCGAGGGCACACAGCCATTTCCTTAGGAAATGGGGATGGTGGTTGAAAATTTCTATTGAAGGGTATATAAGCATTCTGAGACTTGGCTGGCCGGGAGTAGGGGGTGTGTTGGGAATTTAGGTGGTTTGCACGTTTAAAGGAATAAGACTGAGATTGCCAATTAGATGGGTTTTAGCTCATTTGAATATTTAGTGTGGAGGCTGTGGTTTCCTGGGACATTTTTCCCACTGTGGAGAGTTAGCCAGCTTTTCTCTGTTTCTTTTTTCTTTTTTTTTTTTTTAACCGAGACGAAGGTGACAATCATCTTATGCTTGTGACCCAGGCTGGAGTGCAATGGTGCGATCTCAGCTCACTGAAACCTACGCCTCCTGGGTTCAAGCGATTCTCCTGACTCAGCCTCCTGACTAGCTGGGATTACAGCCCCCTGCCACCATGCCCAGCTAATTTTTGTATTTTTAGTAGAGATGGGGTTTCACCATATTGGTCAGGCTGGTCTTGAACCCCTGACCTCAGGCAATCCGCCCGCCTCCCTCCCAAAGTACTGGGATTAGAGGCATGAGCTACCATGCCCGGCCGCCCTTCTCTGTTTCCAGAGCATTTTGTATTAACTCAGTCTCATGATATCTTCCATGGCAGGCTGAATAATGGCCCCTCCAAAGTGTCCTCAACTTAATCCCCGGAATCTGTGACTATGTTCCTTTCCATGACAAAAGGGACTTTGCAGATGTGATCAAGCATCTTGAGACGGGAACTTATCCTATGTTGCCTGTGGTCCCAGTGTCCCATCACAGTGCTTTTTTTTTTTTTTTTTTTTTTTTTTGAGACGGAGATTTTTGCTCTTGGTGCCCAGGCTGGAGTGCAATGATGCAATCTCAGATCACTGTAACTCCACCTCCCAAGGTTCAAGCGATTCTCTTGCCTCAGCCTTCCGAGCAGCTGGATTACAGGTGCTCGCCAACATGTCCAGCTAATTTTTGTTTTTCCAGTAGAGACAGGGTTTCACCATGTTGGCCAGGCTAGTCTCAAACTCCTGACCTCCTGATCTGCCCACCTTGGCATCCCAAAGTGCTGGGATTACAGGCGTGAGCCACCACATCCAGCCTACAGTGCTCTTTTAAGAGGGACTCAGCAGTCAGGGGAGATGGCAATGCGATGATGCCTGAGTGTCTTAGTCTTTTTTGTATTGCTATGCAATATCTGAGGCTGGGTAATTTATAAAGAACAGGTTTATTTCTTAGAGTTCTGGAGGCTGGGAAGTCAAGATCAAGGGGCCTGCTTCTGGTGAGGGTCTTCTTGCTGTGTCATCCCATGATGGAAGCTATCACATCAAGAGAGAAAGGGGGCTGAACTCAATACTTTTATTAGGAACCCATCCCCATGATAATTAACCCTCTGCTGAGATAACATTATTACTCTATTAATGAGGGCAGGTCTTTCATGACCTAATCTCCTCTTAAAGGTCCCACCTCTCAACACTGTTGCATTGGGGATTAAATTTCCAACACATGAACTTTGGGGGACACATTCAAACCATAGCACTGTGCAGAGATTGGAGTGATATGCTTTAAAAATGGAGGAAAGGGCCACAATCCAGGGTATATAGGTAACCACTAAAAGCAGAAAAAGGCAAGAAAACGGGTTTTCCCTTCAGAACCTCCTGAACGAATCAGTCCTTTACAACTTGACTTTAGCCAAGTGAAACTGATTTGAGGCTTCTGAACTATAGAACAATAAGATATTAAGTCTGTGTTGTTGTAAGCCAATCAGTTCATGGTAATTTGTTACAGCAGCCATAGAAAACTAATTGACTCACCAATGGGAGAAATCAGCTGCTGATTGAAGGTTACCAAACATCTACTTCCTTTCCTAACGTCACTTTAATTTTATCTTGGAGGAATTCTTTTCCCTACCCCATTAAGTTATGGGAGATGGGGCCAGGCATGGTTGCTTAGCAATCCCAGCACTTTGGGAGGCTGAGGCGGGTGGATCACTTGAGGTCTGGAGTTTGAGACTAGCCTGGACAACACAGTGAAACCCCATCTTTACTAAAAATACGAAAATTAGCCAGGTGTGGTGGTGGGCACCTGTAATCCCAGCTACTCCAGAGGCTGTGGCATGAGAATTGCTTGAACCTAGGAGGCAGAGGTTGCAGTGAGCTGAGATCGCACCACTGCACTCCAGCTTGTGTGACAGAATGAGACTCCATCTCAAAAAAAAAAAAAATGTTATGGGAGAGGATGGTAAAGCTAAATATCTTTTGCACCTACTCCCCAGCCCCACCACTGCAGAAGCTGAAGGGGTTCCTAGAGGCTTCTTCTGCCATGGAGCTCTTCCCACTGGCCCCTAGCTAGAGGTGGGTGTAGGACTTTGAAACATGAACAAATGGAGCTGGGATGGTAATGGCGGGAACAATATTGTGCTAATCTGAACTCTGCACTTCCTAACTTTGGCTCTGGGTAAATTACCTCAAATTGCTGAGCCTTTGTTTCCATATTTATAAAATGGGTGTGGTAAGAGTACCAACCTCTTCTATGCTGTTTGGAGGAGGCAGGTCCATAAGGTACCTGGCATGTGGTAGGGGATTCATGAATGTTGGCTTCTATCATTAAGGGTGGGGGAGCCACATAAGTAGCCAGAGGGAGTCATAGAAAGTTCTTGAGCCAGAGAAGTAAGATAATCTTTTCAGCTTTTTGTGCAGCATAAAAGGCGGGTAATTTGCTTGCCTTTGACCAAGGAAATTTGGGACGTGCCAGGCCTGGGGTGAATGGTGGGAACCCAAGTAGAGGGATATTTCTCATTGACTGAATTAACTGTGATTCCATTTTGCGGAGCAGCCAGGTTGCTTCATGGTGGACCTGCTGCATGCCTACATGATGGTGCCGTGGATAGCTCTTGTTTGTGCCAGCCCTGTATCTGATACCTCCTGTGGTAATTGCATCCCTATTTTTCAGAAGGAAGCATCCCTCCTCCCACTTTCTGGTTTTCCCCATGTCCTTCTGGAGGGGATGACCCCAACCGCTTCCTGAAGGGGCTTCATGAAAGCCAGGTCTGGCCAGGCTGGATGTGGTGGTTGGCTCAGGCAGGGGCATGTGGCCCAAACGGGTCCAGTGAAAGTCAGTCCTGGGACTTTGGCTGGAACTATTGGGGAACAGCCTCTGCTTTCTTGCGCAGATGTGACTTAGGAGCTGCTCAGGCCACTGTGTGGAAAGAATTGCATGAGAATGAAGTAATCAAAGGGAAGCAAGCACTGAGAGATTAGAGAGACTTATCTTGTATAAGTGCCTGTATCCAGCTATGCCTGAAGTGAGGTACCACCCCAGGCCTTTTCAGTCATGCTATCAGTTTTGTTCCTTTTTTCTGTTTTATTCTTGGTGGAGTTATGTTTTTTTCCTTGTTACTTGAATAAGAAAAATACCAAACTAGAAGGCTGGGTGCAGTGGCTCACGCCTGTAATCCCAGTACTTTGGGAGGCCAAGGCAGGTGGATCATGAGGTCAGGAGTTTGAGATCAGCCTGACCAACATGGTGAAATCCTGTCTCTACTAAAAATATAAAAAAAATAGCCAGGCGTGGTGGTGCGTGCCTTTAATCCCAGCTACTCAGGAGGCTGAGGCAAGATAATTGCTTGCATCTGGGAGGCGGACGTTGTAGTGAGCCGAGATCGTGCCACTGCACTCCAGTCTAGGTGACAGAGCAAGACTCCATCTCAAAACAAAAACAAAAACAAAAACAAAAAAACAAAAAACCATACTAGTAAATGCAACCATTTACAAATCCCAAGAGACTCTTGAAGATTCTTTTTGTTAGTAGGGAAAACATTCTCCATTTTTCTGCCAACTTTAGGGTTTTCAGAGAAGTTTGGGGGAGAGAAAGGAAAGCAAAGAGGTGGGAAGAAAGAGTCCTTGCAACCCCAAGTTGGGCGAACTCCTCCCAGCTACTTATACCACAGGGTTTTGCGAGCAGAGCCCCTTTCATTAAACTTTTAGGATTCTTGGATGGATAGGGTGGGAATTACACCAGTGAAACTCAGCTTTGTGTGTGCCAGGCATTGGGCCCTGGGATATGCAGTCATGTGTTGTATAATGACATTTTAGTCAATGACAAACCACATGTAAGTCAGTGGTACCATAAGACGATTATGGAGCTGAAAAATTCCTATTGCTTAGTGACATAGCCATTGTAATGTTAGGGTAATGCATTTCTGTGTTTCTGGTGATGCAGGTGTAAACAAATCTGTGCTGCCAGTTCTATAAAAGCATAGCATGTACAATTACATACAATATATAATACTTGATAATGAACAACTATGTTACTGGCTTATTTTATTTTTTTGAGACAGAGTCTTGCTCGGTCGCACAGGCTGGAGTGCAGTGGCGCGATCTTGGCTCACTGCAACTTCTGCCTCACAGGTTGAAGCGATTCTTCTGCCTCAGCCTCCTGAGTAGCAGGGAATACAGGCACCCACCACCACGGCCAGCTAATCTTTGTATTTTTAGCAGAGATGGGGTTTCACCACACTGCCCAGGCTGGTCTCAAACTCCTGACCTCAAATGATCTGCCCACCTCAGCCACCTGAAGTGCTGGGATTACACGCATGAGACACTGTGCCGAGCCCTGGTGTATTTAGTGTTTTTCATAATTTTAGAATGTATGTCTTCTACTTACATTAAAAAATAGTTAACTATAAAACAGCCTCAGGCAGGTCCTTCAGGAAGTATTCTGGAAGAAGAAGGCATTGTTATCACAGGAGATGACATCTCCATGCGTGTAATTGCCCAGGCGGGAGTGCAGTGGCACGATCTCGGCTCACTGCAACGTCCGCCTCCTACGTTCAAGCGATTCTCCTGCGTCAGTCTCCTGAGTAGCTGGGATTACAGGTGCACACCACCATGCCTGGCTAAGTTTTGTATTTTTAGTAGAGATGAGGGTTTCACCACGTTGGCCAGGATGGTCTTGAACTCCTGACCTCAAATGATCTGCCTGCCTCGGCCTCCCAAAGTGCTGGGATTACAGGCGTGAGACACCACGACTGGCAAAATTTTTAAGATACATTTCAGTAAGCTAAGGTTAATTTATTGAAGAAAAGCTTTAAAAATTTAGGTGTAGCCTAAGCATATGGTGTTTATAAAGTCTACAGTAGTGTACAGTAAGGTCCTATGCCTTCACAATCATTGACTCATCCACAGCATCTTCCAGTCCTGCAAGCTCCTTTCGTGGTAAGTGCCCTATACAGGAGTACCATTTTAAATTATCTTATACTCTATTCTTACTGTACCTTCTCTATGTTCAGGTACACAAGTACTTACATTGCGTTACAACTGCTTATGGTACATTCAGTAAAGTATCAGGCTGTACAGGTGTGTAGCCTAGGAGCAATAGGCCATACAGCCTAGGTGTTTAGTAGGCTATACAAGGCTATACAAGGTTTGTGTAAATGCACTTTGCTGTTTGCACATTGCTGCAATCACCTAAGGAGGCATTTCTCAGAACCATCCCGTGATTAAGAGAAGCATGATCGTACAGTCATCATCTCCCTGAAAACTCAGTCAACCCTGTGCTGTGCTACTGCCACACTCCCCTTTTGCACATGTAGAAATCAAGGATCTTTGGCTCCTCTGAGTGACTTGTTCAAGGTTTCTCAGTTTCCAAGAGATGGAGGCGGGACTTGAATTGAGATTTCCCTTTCTTGAGAACCTGTGGTCCTTAACCTTTAAAACCATTTAAGAGGTCTTCTCTCTTGATCACTACCTACTAAGTGCTAGGCGCGGTGCTGAGGCATTCTCTTGATTATGATATTGAGTCTTTAGATTTTGGAGAAACAGGCCGAGCGTGCTGGCTCACGCCTGTAATCTCAGCACTTTGGGAGGCCAAGGCGGGAGGCTCACGAGGTCAGGAGATGGAGACCATCCTGGCTAACACGGTGAAACCCCACCTCTACTAAAAATACAAAAATCAGCAGGTGGTGGCGGGCGCCTGTAGTCTCAGCTGCTCAGGAGGCTGAGGCAGGAGAATGGCGTGAACCCGGGAGGTGGAGCTTGCAGTGAGCCGAGATCGCGCCACAGCACTCCAGCCTCGGTGACAGAGCGAGACTGTCTCAAAAAAAAAAAAAAAAAAAAAAATTTAGGAGAAACAAGTCCCGAAGCCCTGACCCTAACACGCAAGGGTTAGTGGAGATGTGGGACTTGAGCTCAGCTTCTCCGTTGAGTCTGGCTGTCTCCGGGAGGCAGGCACCTGCTTGCACACCTCCACGGTGGCGATCCCGCCCCCTTAGTAGCGTCCTTAGCTGCGCACTTCTTGCAGGGAAGCTCCTCTTGGCCCAGACCCTCGTCCTAGGCCCCGCGTGGTGGGGGAAGCGAAAGGGGCAGTGTGGGGAAGTGGCCGAGGGGTCGGGTCCGGGGTGGTCTGCAGAGAGGCAGGCGGCGGTGCGGAGCCGGGAACCACGCGCTCACCCGCGGAGTCGGACGGGCCCGGCGGGGGTGGGCGAGACACTGGGAACAGCGGCCAGCTCCAGAGGGCGCGAGGCGGGGCGCGCGGGGAGGGAGGGGGGCGCGGCGAACGCGCGCGTGCGCGGTTCGTGTGTGGGCCCGCGGGGGCGCGCGCAGCTGGTGGGCAGTGAGGGTCGCCTCGGCGGCGAGCAGCACGGCGGGAACATGGCGCCCGGAACTGGCGCGCGCGCCTAGCTGGCGGGACCGTTAGCTCGAGGCGGACGCAGCCCAGACCCGGTGGATGTGGAGCAGTCGCCGCTGCCGGCGCCCAAGCCGACCCAAGGGCCGACCCCCGCAAGGAGCTGAAGGAGGTGGGAGCCCCAGTCGCTGCGGGCGTCGGCGCCGGTGAGTGCGTGAGGGGCTCGGGCCGGGAGACTTTCTTTGTGAAACTCCGGCGGTGGGAGCCGGGCCGGGCCTCAGCGGCTGAGGAGTGCCTGTGAGGCGGAAGGCGTCTCGCAGTCCGGGTTCCATCCTAGCCGCTAGCCGTCAGGCGGCGGGACCTGGTCCGCCGCCTGCCTGCCTCAGTTTCCACGGGAGTGTGTGCGGGTGTGTGAGGGTGTGTATGGGTGTTGGCCTGCGCACACCGGAGGAGGGGTCGGTATACTGTCAGCGCCTAATGCGCGCGGCGCCTCCCCCCTCCCCCCAGTCCCCGTGGGGCGGAACCTGGGGACTGGAGTCCACCGGAGCAGTAGGTGGCACCCGCGGGGAGACAGGTGTCCGCGCAGCCCGGGAGGTTCAGGTGCTACCTTTCCCTGGTGGGGTTTGTGAGGAGTGAGCTCTTCGTTCCCGGAGGCGAGCAAGTCTGTCGGTGGCTCATCACAGAGTGCTGTTTTGGAAAGCGTTCCACCCACCTCAGCTTCCTGCTGTGTTTGGGCCACTGGTCAGGGGGAAGGATGCTGAGCGACATGGACTTTAGAGGTGGGGCTCCCGCTAGACGGGATGGGTCTGGGCTCTCGAGCTTACCCCCACCCTTTCCTCCCAAACCCGTTAGAGCGTAGGAATCATTGGGAGCACCTGATAAAAATGCCACGGATTGTGGCTCACCTAAGCAGGGAAGCCGATTTGGAACTTAAACAAGCTCCCAAGTTGTGATCAGTCGAGCTTGGCAAGCACTGTTTTAGAGAGTAGGCTTCCCGCAAGCAGGAGCCGGTTTTGTGTATACCTCACCATGGCATCTTGGTACCTGGCATGGTGCCTGGCACACGGTAGATGATCAGAAAATATCTGTAGAAAGTCTAAATTATTAGGGAGAGTGCAGCATAGGAGTTCTTGAGACATTTTCAGGAGCTTCTTGAGATTAATATCTGTCAGATTTGTTTTACAGTATATTTTTCTCAGCTCCCAACTTTTGTGATTGTTTTTAATGCCATGTTTTCAGTATGTTCTAGGCAAAAGCAGGGTATATGTTGCTTAGTATATACTATCGACTAGGCCGGTTGTGGTGGCTCACTCCTGTAATGTCAGCACTTTGGGAGGCAGATTGCTTGAGCCCAGGGGCTTGAGGCTGTAGTGAGCCAAGGAGTTAGAGACCAGTGTGGGAAACATAGCGAGGCTCGTCTCTACAAAAATTAGCTGGGTGTGGTAACGTGCACTTGCAGTCCCAGCTACTCTGGAGGCTGAGGTGGGAGGATCGCTTGAGCTCAGGAAGTACAAGTTGCAGTGAGCCAAGGTTGTGCCACTGCATTCCATCCTGGATAACACAGCGAAACCCAGTCTCTTAAATAAATAAATACATAAATGATTATGTATACTCCAGCTAGATTAAAATTAATTCTGAATCAAAATTCTAAATTAAAATATGCATGTTTCTTTGTTTTCATCATTTGAGAACACTAGGCTTTTAGGATTTCATTCCGTTGAGGCAGGTAAATATCTACATTTTTGACAAAGCAAATATGAATTACTGTTAATTCAAGAAAGGTGGGAATTTGCTTAAACCTGAGTATTTGTAGTCTTTGTGACTTTTTTAAATTTTAAATTTAAATTTTCTTTTTTTTTTCCTTTTTTTGAGATGGAGTCTCACTCTGTCGTCCAGGCTGGAGTGCAGTAGCACAATCTCAGGTCACTACAACCTCCACCTCCCGAATTCAAATGATTCCCCTGCCTCAGCCTCTGGTGTAGCTGGCATTACAAGTGTGTGCCACCACGCCCAGCTAATTTATGTATTTTTAGTAGAGAGGAGGTTTCACTGTGTTGCCCAGGCTGGTCCCAAACTCCTTGACCTCAAGTGATCTGCCCACCTTGGCCTCCCAAAGTGCTGGGATTACAGGTGTGAGCCACAGCACCTGGCCTTATTTTTATTTTTTTGAGACAGACTCTCAGTCTGTCGCCCAGGTTGGAGTGCTGTGGCATGATCTCCACTCACTGCAACCTCCACCTCCCAGATTCCAGCGATTCTAATGCCTCAGCCTCCTGAGTACCTGGGGTTACTAGACCCAGGTAATTTTTGTTGTATTTTTTTAGTAGAGACTGGGTTTCCCTATGTTGGCCAGGCTGCTCTGGGACTCCTGGCCTCTAGTGATCCACCTGCCTCGTCCTCCCAAAGTGCTGGAATTACAGGCATGAGCCACTGCCCCCAGCCAATCTTTGTGATATTTTGAAATTGACGTTTATATTTTGTTCAGATTCAAAGCTAAAATAGAATTGTTTGAAAATTAATATTTCAGGAACTATTTTTAATTAAGTTGAATTTTATTTTATTAGTTTCATTTCAGTAGGGTTTTAACCTAAAAAATATATATATACATATACACATATATATGTGTATATATGTGTATATGTATATACATATATATGTGTATATATATATACACATATATATACACACACATATATGTGTGTGTGTGTGTATATATATATATATATATATATATATATTTTTTTTTTTTTTTTTTTTTTTTTTTTTCCTGAGACGGAGTCTTGCTCTGTCACCCAGGCTGGAGTGCAGTGGAATGATCTTGGCCTCGCTGCAGCCTCCACCCTCCTGGCTCAAGCAATTCTCCTGCCTCAGCCTCCCAAGTAGCTGGAACTACAGGTGCCCACCACTACACCTGGCTAATTTTTATATTTTTAGTAGAGATGGGGTTTCACCATGTTGTCCAGGCTGGTTTTGAACTCCTGATCTCAAATGATCTGCCCTCCTTGGCCGCCCAAAGTGCTGGGATTACAGGCGTGAGCCCCCGTGCCTGGCCTAAAAAATATTTTTAAAGACAGGATCTAGCTATGTTGCCTCAGCTGGTCTTGAACTCCCAGTCTTGGCCTCAAGTGATCCTTCTTCCTCAGCCTTCTGAATAGCTGGAAGCACAGCTGTGAGCCAGCACGCATGGCTTTTTTTTATTTCTAATAAAAAAGTTAATAGAGTTTCTTGTTTCACTGGACAAAATATGCATATATAGGAAGGAAAGACTTTTGGACTTGAGATTGCGCTGAAGAAGAAAAATGGAAAAATTAAGCATTTTAGTCTCTCAGTGTGTTATTTTTGTAGCTTATACAGATATGTCTTTTTAAAGGGTCTTTAAAAAGCTTTATTGAGATAAAGATAAATGAGATAAATTCACCTACCATGAAATCAACCCCTTGAGTGCAGAATTTTGTGGTTTATAATATGTTCACAGAATCGCACAAACAAGACAGGTATCTGGATACTTTCAGACCATTTTCATCAGTCCACAAGAAATCCCATACCCATTAGCAGTCATCCTTATTCCCTTTTCCCCTCGTCCCTGGCAATAACTAGCCTACTTTCTGTCTCTGAGTTTAGCTGTTCTGGAGGTTTCACAGAATGAAATCTTACTACATATGGTCTTTTGTGATTGACGTATTTCACTTGACACAGTGTTTTCAAGGTTTATCCATGCTGTAGTGTATATCAACACTTCATTCTTTTTTAATGCTGAGTAATCTTTTGAATGGATATACCATATTTTATCAGTTCCTCTGTTGATAGGCACTTGAGTTTTTTTTCCAATTTTTGGCTATTATGCACAATGCTGCTGTGAACATTTGTGTACAAATTTTAGTGTGGATGTATATTTTCATTTCCCTTGGGTATATCCCTAAGGAATACACTATCTGGGTCATATGATAATTGTTTAAGACTACAGGCACGTGCCACCACACCTGGCAAATATTTAAAAATTTTTTGTAGATAAAGGTTCTCGCTATTTTGCCCAGGCTGATCTTGAACTCCTGGCCTCAAGAGATCCTCTCACCTCAGCCTCCCAGAAAGTGTTAGCATTCGAGATGTGAGTCACTGCACCTATAAAAGAGGCTCATACCTCTTTTTATGTTTTTTTTTTTTTTTTTTTTGAGTCAGGCTTTCACTCTGTTGCCCAGGCTGGAGTGCAGTGGTGGGATCACAGCTCACTGCAGCCTGGACCTCTCTCCATATGATTCTAGCTGTGGGTGACTTTCCTGTAGTTTTTATTATGTTGTGGTATGTTTCTTCTGTACCCGTTTATTTGAGGATTAATAGCATGAAGGGATGTTGAATTTCATCAAATGCTTTTTCAGTTTCAGTTGACATGATCATACTGTTTTTGTCGTTTATTTGGTTGATATGATGTATCACATTGTATGTTGAGTGACCCTTACATCCCAGGGATACATCCCACTTGATCATGATGAATTATCTTTTTAATGTTTTACTGAATTTGATTCACTGGTATTTCGTTGAGGATTTTTGCATCAATATTAGAGATACTGGCCTGTAGTTTCCTTCTTTGATGCCTTTGTCTGATTTTGGTATCACAGTAATAATGGTCTCATAGAATAAGTTTGGAAGTATTCCCTCCTGTTTTTCAAAATAGTTTGAGTAGGATTTGTACTAGGTCATTAAATTGTTTGGTGTGAAGCCATCAGCAGTGAAGACATCAGTTCCTGGGCTTTTCTTTACTGGGAGACTTTTTCTGATGGCTTCAATCTCATTACTTGTTACCAATCTGTTCTGGTCTTGGATGTTTTCATTGTTCAACCTAAGTAGGTTGTATGCATCTAGGAATTTGCCAATTTCTACTAGGCTTTTCAATTTATTGGCATATAATAGCCAGTTATGATCCTTTGAATTTCTGAAGTATTAGTTGTAATGTCTCCCTTTTATAATCTGTTGATTTTATTTATTTGAATCTTGTCTCTTTTTTCTTAGTTAGCCTGGTTAAGTGTTTGTCAATTTTGTTTTGCTTTCCAGAAAACCAACTTTTCATTTCATCTTGTGTGTTTTTTCTTTCAATTTTATTTCTGCTACGATCTTATTTATTTTTCTTATTTTTGGTTTAGTTTGTTCTTACTTTACTAGTTATTTAAGATGTATTGTTTATTTGAAGTTTTTCTTTTGTTTGGATGGTAGGCACTTATAGCTGTAAATCTCTGCCTTTGTACTGCTTTCTGCATAACAAGTTTTGGTATACTGTGTTTTCCGTTACCCTTTGTTTCATGAAATTTTTGAATTTCTGTCTTAGTATCTTCATTGACCCGCTAGTCATTTATTCAGGAGGGTAGTGTTTAACTTCCACGTGATTGTATTGTTTCCAAAATTACTCTTCTTATTGATATCTAGTTTTATTCCTTTGTAGTCAAAGAAGATGGCCACGGAGACAGCAGTGTGGTCAGAGTGGTAGGAGCTGGCCATTGGCGAGAGCTGCTCCATGTCTGGCTGCTGGGTGCTAGAGGCTGTGGCCCACTGGCTTGCCTCACTGTGGTTGGTGGTGGCGGTGACAGAGACTGCAGCACGACCACAGTGGTAGGAGAGGGGCTATCCAGGGCTGCAACTTTCACAGTGTGGGGTGGGTTGGGGGTGCTATCCAGGGTGTCATTGCCTGCATTAGGGGTACTGGTTGGTAGCACTGTACAGGGCTGCACTTCCCATGGCAGGGAGGGGGGGTTATGGGCACTTTCTGGGGCTGCAATGCCCATGGAGGAGGACAGGTTAGGGCACTATCAGGTATACGCTACTGGCGGCATTGGGGGATGGAGGTGGGGGGCGCTATTGAGGGCAGGACTAGCCGTGGAGCGGGGGCGAGTTCGGTGCTATCAGGGGCTGCACTGCTGGCAGTGGTCAGCAGAGTTGGCATCCAAGGAAGGAGTGGTTCTCCTCTCCCTGACTCCACACTCCAGAGGGCGACCCACTCTTGGTCATACTGGAATGCGGCAGGCACGCAGCATTTGCGTGGGAATCCTGAGCACGGCAGAGCCCCCACACACACCACGCTTCCTGGGCCTGTGCACTCTGGGTCTGTGCCTCAGAGGCTGCCAGGCACCCCTGGGGACACCACGGGGGACAGGGCCCTGTGTGTGGAGGCATCTGGAACAGGAATTGGCACCTGGGTGCAGAGGGCTGGCTGGGTCTGAATTTTTCTGCTTCTCCTGCTCCCCGAGGAGTGCAGCCCCGGTGGGCCCAATGGTTCCTGTGGAGTGGGGAGCTGGGTGCTGTGGTGTCTCCAGCACCCACCCCAGACCCCAGTTCCCGGCCAGCTTGGGCCAAAAGGAGAGGCTGGACTTTGGAGGGTGGGTGTGAGTGCCTTTGCTGAAACTGGCCCCTGCCACCCAGTGGCCAGCATGACAAGTTGAGGCTCTAACCCTTCCACCCCTCACATCTTCCTCCAGGCTTTTCTGGCTTTGCCCACCCAGCTGCTCCATGCCAGGAGGAGGAGGAGACACCTAGAGCCTGCGACACCACGACTTGCCTCACTGCGGGTGGGTGGCAGCGACAGAGACTGCAGTGCGCCAGAGCGGTAGGAGAGCGGCCGCGCTAGGAGGGCAGGCGGCTGCAGCCAGGGTTGGGGGTCAGGCCTACAGCGATGGACGGGCTGCAGCAGTGGCCAGGTGGTAGGATCCTTGTAGGGAAGGCTGGTGCATTGGCAATGGGCCTGGCTTTGTGCTGCATTGCCCTGTACCTGCCCTACTGTTACATGGACTGTCTCGGCCCTGTCCTGCTCTGGTCCCATCCTGACCCTGTCTTGGCCCTGTGCTACCCTGTCCCTGCCCTGGTCTTGCCCTGGCACTGGCCCTTCCCTGAACCAGCACTGGCCCTGCCCTGAACCTGCACTGGCCTGACCTTGGCTCTGGCCCTGGCTCTGGCCCTACCCCTTGTCCTGACCCTGGTCATGTCATGGCACTGGCCCTGCCAGTGGTCATGGTCCTACTCCTGTTCTGGTCCTGACCTGGCCTTGGACATGTCCTGGTCTTGCTTTGGCCCATCCCTGCCCTGGCCCTACCATGGGCCTGCCTTTTCTGCCCTCTCCTTGCACTGACCTTGCCCTGTCATGGCCCAGTGGTGCCATTGCCCTGCCTTACCCTGCACTGGTTGTGCCTCGGCCCCGCTTGGTGCTGGCCACTCCCTGGACCTGCCCAGACCCTGCCTCGACTTTTGCCCTGCCCTCACTACGGCCTGGCCCTGGCCCTAGCCCTGGTCCTGCCATATCCCTGGCCCTGCCCTTATCCAGGCCCTGCCCCTGCTGCTGCCCTGGCCCTGGCCTGGAACCTGGTCCTGTCAAGGACCTGCCCTGACTCTGCCATGGCCCTGGCCCTGCTCTGCCTTGTTCCTGGCCCTGACCCTTTCCTGGCTCTGCACTGGCCTTTCCCTGGCCCTGAGCTGGCAGTGGTCTGCCCCTGGTCTGGCCATCACCCTGCCCTGCTGTGCTCTGGATGTGTCATCACCCTTCCCTGGCCCTACTCTGCCTTTGACCCTGCCCTGGCCTTACCTTGGCCCTCACCCTAGTCTTCGCTAGGCCCTGCTCTGGAGCTGGCCCTAGCACAGACCTGGCCCTGACCCTGGCCCTGGTCTTTGTCCTGACATAGCCCTGGCCCTGAAGTGGACTTGTAGGTGTCCTGGCCCTGGCGTAACATGGCTCTGCATTGGCCTGTCCCTGCTCTGCCCCTACCATTGCCTTGCCCTGCTCTGCCCTGTGCCAGTACTGACCCGGCCATGCTATTTGCCTGCCCTACCCTGCCTTGGCTGTGCCCTGGCTCAGTTCTGGCCCTGGCCCTGGCCCTGCCCTGGACATGTTCTGACACTGCCTCAGCCTTGGCACTAGCCTGGCTCTTTCTTGGCATCAGTCCTGCTCTCTCTGTGGACCGGCTCTTGTCCTGTCCTCTACTGGCCATACCATACCCTGCCCTGCCCTGACTCAGCCCTGGCTCAGCCCTGGCCCAGCCTTGGCCTTGGCATTGCCCCTGGTCCTGCCATATTTCTTGCCCTGTCCCTACCCTGGCCTTGGCCCTGACCCTTAACTTGCTCTGGCCCTGCCCTTGCCCTAACACAGCCCCTGGCCCTGTCATGGCCCTGCCCTGGACCTGTCCTGGCCCTGGCCCTTCCCTGCTTGAGACCTTGCCCTGGTTCTCCTCTGGCCCTGACCCTGAAATGCCTGGCCCTACCCAGGCCTTGCACTGCTCTGGCCCTTGCCCTGACTCTGGTCCTGTCACTGGCCTAGCCCCAGCCCTGTTGCTGGTCTTACCATGGCCCAGACCCTGCCTTGGCCCTGCCCTGACACTGTCCTGGACCCTGGCTGTGCCAAGATCCTGCACTGTCCTTGCCCTTGTTTTGCTCCTGCCCCAAACCTGGTCCTGCCCAGGCCCTGGCCCTGGCCCTCCCCTGGCTGTTCCCTGGCCCTGCCCAGGTCTTGGCACTGGCCTGGCCCTGCCCTGCCTTGGCCCTATGCTTTCCTGGCCCTTCCTTGACGGCCCTGGTCCTGCCTTGGCCCTAGCCTGGCTTTGACCCTGCCCTGGCCCTACCTTGGCCTTCATCCTAGCCTTACCTGGGCACTGTGTTGTACCTGGCCATAGCACAGACCTGGTTGTGGCCCTGGCCCTGCCATGGCCCTGCCCCAGACCCTAGCCCTGCCAGGTACCTGTCCTGGCCCTGCTCTGGGCCTGGCTTTGTCCCTGGTTCTTAGATGACCCTGGCCCTGCCCCTGCCCTTGTCCTCGCCCTGGCACTGGCCTTGGACGTCTCCATGGTCCTAACCCTGGCCCTGCCCTGGAGCTGCCACTGTCTTGGCCCTGCCCTGGCTCTGGCGCTGACCCGGCCCTGGCCCTGCCCCGGCCCCAGCCATAGACCTGCCCTGGTTGGTCGTGCCCTACCTTAACCCTGTGCTACCCTGGACCTACTCCACCCTGCCCTGGCCCTGCCCTCCCTTTGGCCCTGCCCTGACCCCGCCTTGGCCCTCACACTGGCCCTAGCACATACCTGGTCCTATCTGTGGCGTTGGCCTGGCATTGACCCCTGCTCCTGACCCTGCTCCTGCCATGGCCCTTGCCCTGCCAATGACCCTGACAGCCCTGGCCCTGGCCCTGTCTTGGCCCTGGCCCTGAACTGGCCCTGCCCTGACCCTGGCCCTGAATTGGATTTGCAGGTGTCTTGTTCCTGATTTAACCTGGCCCTACCATGGCCCTGTCCCTCTCCTGGCTCTGTCCTGGTCTTGTGCTGACCCTGACCCAGACCTTGGCCCTGCCCCAGCCTTGTCCTTGACCTGGCCATGGCCCTGCCTCTGCCCTGGACCAGCGCTGTCACTAGCATGGACCCTGGCCCTGGCCCTTTGCTACTTAAGGCCATACCCTGTCCCAGCCCTGGTCCTGACCCTGTCCTGGCCCTAATTTGGCCTGGCTCTACCCTGGCATGCTATTCTGGCCCTAGCCCTGACCCTCTCCCTGTCCCTGGCCCTGTCCTGGCCCTAGCCCCATTGCTGGTCCTGCCATGGCTCTTATCCTGACATTGCCCTTTCCTGGTCCTGGCCCTGGCCCTGTCCCAGCCCTGTTCTGGCCCTGGTCTGAACCCTGGCCCTGCAATGGACCCTCCTTGGTCCTACCCAGACCCTGGTTCTGGCCCTACCTCTGCCCTGGCCATACCTTTGCCCTGGCCTGGACCCCGGTACTGGTCCTTGTCCTGCCCCAGCCGTGGCCCTGGCCCCGCCCTGCCTGTGCCCTGTTCTATCCTGGGCTGGCCCTGCCATGGCCTGGTCTTGCCATTGCCCTGCCCTAGCCTGCCCTGCTTGTGCCCTAGATCTGCCCCGGCCTTTGCCCCTGTCTTGGTTCCAGCCTTGACTCAGCCCTGGACCTTCCCTGACCTTGCCTCAGCCCTGGCACTACCCTGGTCTTGGCTTGGCATTTGCCCTACTCTCTCTATGGCCTGGCTCTGGTCCTGCCCTGCTCTGCTCTTGTTCTGTCCTGGCACAGCCCTGGCCCTGCCGTATCACTGGCTCTGGTCCTGCCCTTATGCAGGCCTGACCCTGCCCCTGCCCCTGCCTTGGCTTTGGCCTGGACCTTGGCCGTACAGTGACCCTGCCATGACCCTTTCCTGGCCCTGGCCTGGAACTTGGCCCTGCCAAGGACTCGCCCTGGCTCTGTCATGGCCCTGGCCCTTTCCTGGATTTGGATGTGTCCTGTCCCTTACTTGCCCCGGCCCTTCCCTGGCTCTGCCATACCCCTTCTCTGGGGTAGGGCCAGGGTCAGGACCAGGGTAGGGCCATGGTAAGGCCTGAAGATGGGAAGGGCTGGGGCAGCAGCAGGACCAGGGAAGGGTCAGGGCCAGTGATGTGGTAGGACTAGGGGCAGAGCCGGCACTAGGGCTGAGCCAGGGCAGAGCAGGAGAGATTACATTAGGCTATTACATAAAATTTTTATTTTAGATTTTTAAGATAACTATAGTAGTGGTAATAATGTCTATACTATGTTGTTTGTAATAGTAAAAATATTTGCAGTAAATAATCACTAAATTTTAACTAATACTATCTTTGCTTCCAGTAGTGTTCTATGAGTACAATTTTATCAATATGTAAATATGTGAGGCCTTGATTCTCACAATAATTCTATGTGCTAGGTACTTAAAGCATCCCCATTTTCCAAATGTAGGAAACAAGCATAAAGAAGTTAAATACTTGGCCAGATTACTCCTGTAATCCCAGCACTTTGGGAGGCCAAGGCAGGCAAATGGCTTGAGCTCAGGAGTTTGGAACCAGCCTGGGCAACATTGTGAAACCCCATCTCTACTAAAAATGCACAAAAAGAGCTGATTTAAGTTTCTTGTAGGATTCTGGTTATAAAACACTGGTCAAACACACAGGGCATGGATAGGGCAGGGCCAGGGACAAGGTCAGGTCAGGAAGGGGCCAGGGCCAAGGCAGGGCCAGAGCTGGACTTGGAGGTGTCCTGGTCTGATTTGCCCTGTCCCAACATTGGCCCAGCCCTGCTCTGGCACTTCCTGTCATGCCCTGTCCCTGGTCTGAGCATTGGCCCTGGCCCTGTCCTGCTTCTGGCCCTGCCCCAGAGTTGACCAGGCACTGCCATGGCCCAGTCCTGCATTGCCCTGCCCTTTTCTGCCCTGGTGCTGCCATGGCCCTGCTTGGGCCCTAGCTCTGCCTCAACTCTGGACCTGCCCTGACTCTGCTCAGCCCTGGATCTACCCTGACTCTGCCTTGGTGTTGCCCTCCCATCTCTATGGCCTGGCTCTGGCCCTGCCTTGCACAGGCCATGCTCTGCTCTGCATGTCCCAGCCTGGGCCCAGCCCTTGCCCTACCATATTTCTGACCCCAGCTGTACCCTTGTTCTGGCCTTGACCCTGCCGTGGCACTCTCCTGGCCCTTCCTTGGTCCTGCCCTGCCCTTCCATGCCCTGGCCTTTCCCTCACCCTGCACTGGTCCTGCCCTGCCCTGGCAGTGCCTTGGCCCTGGCCCTGCCTTCTCCCTGGCCTTGCCCTTTGCCTGCCCTGGCCTGACCCCAGGCCTACCGAGTCCATGAAATGACCCTGGACCTGCCTTGCCATCATCTGTCCTGGCCCTGTATTGTCCCCACCATGCTCTGGTCCAGCGCTTACCCTGGCCCTGTTGCTAGTCCTGCCACTGCTATGGCCCTGCCCTGTTTTTGGCCATGACCTGTGCTACCCTAGCCCTGCTCCGCCTTGGCCTTGGCCCTACCGTGGCCTTTTCCTACCCTGGCCTGGCCGTACACTGGCCATTTCTACCCTGGCCTTGCCCTTCCCTGGTCTTGCCCTGCCCTGGCCTTGCCCTGCCCTGGCCTTGGCTTTGCCTTATCCTGGTCCTGGTTCTTCCCTGGCCCTGCCCTTTCTCTGGATCCTCTCTGGTTCTGCCTTCTCCCTGGCCCTGCCCTTGCTCTGGCCCTGTTCCTGGCTCAGCCTTGACCCTGGCCCTGCCCTTGCTGTGGCCCTGTTCCTGGCTCAGCCTTGACCCTGGCCCTGGCCCTGACAATCCCCAGGCCCCACACTGGCCATGCTTGGCCCTGGCCCCTCCTTTGGCCCTGCCCTGGCCCTGTGCTATCTTAGTCCTGCCCTGGCCCTGAACTTGCCCTGGCCCTACCCTCACCCTACACTGGCCCTGCCCTACCGTGGCCTTGCCCTGACCTGGCCCTGCCTTTGGCCTGCCCTGGCTCTGGTTCTGCCCTGGCCTTGCCCTTGCCCTTGCCCTGGACCCTCCCTGGCCATGTTTTTACTGTGGTCCTTCTCTGGCCTTGCCCTTGCCCTTTCCCCTTTCTGGTCCTGCCATGTTTCTGGCCCTGCCCTGTCCATGTCCTGGACCTGACTCTGGCCCTGGACCTCCCTGTCCCTGCCCTGCCATACCCTGGCCCATTCCTTGCTCTACACTGACCCTGCCCTGCCTTGGCCCTGTGCTACCCTAGCCCTGCCCTGGCCTTCTGCTGGCCCTGATCCTGCCATGGCCCTGGCCCTGCCATGTCCCTGCCCTACTTCTGGCCCTGGCCTTGGTCCTCTTATGTCCCTGGCTGTGACCCTGCCCCTGGTTTTTCTCTGGCCATGACCCTGCCCCGGTTCTGTCCTATCCCTGGCCCTGTCTCAGTTCTGTCCTAGCCCTGGCCTTTCACAGTACTTTATGCTTAGTAAGGGCTCCATAGTGTCCGTGAGTTGAATGTTGTGTTCATAGTATCTGCCAAAACAGAAAGAAAAAAAAACAAAATCTGAAGATGAGAAGTTAAAGCTTTGTATATAATATGCCTTGAATTGTAAGTGCTTGTTATTAGTTGTATTACATGTAGGTCATGGTTTTGTACACATAACTCCAAACCATTGATACTGTTAAAAGAATATATGAATATATGAAAGAATATATAAACGTAAGAATGTATGAGTATCTAATGACCTCTCCAAATTAATTTTTATTTTTAGCTCTATTAGATTTTTCTCAGTGTAACAAATGTTTATTCCTATGTAATTAAGGGCATATTTCCTGTACAGAATATTCATATTACTTAATTGAAAATTATATAATGCAAAAATATAATACTATTTTTAGGCCAGGCATGGTGGCTCATACCTGTAATCCCAACATTTTGAGAGGCCAAGTCTGGAGAATCATTTGAGTCCAGGAGTTGACCAGCCTGGGCAACATATTGAGACCTTTTCTTTATTAAATAAATAAATAAGTAAATAAATAGGATGGGCACTGTGGCTCATATCTGTAATCCCAGCATTTTGGGTTGCAAAGGCAGGAGGATTGCTTGAGCCCAGGAGTTTGAGACCAGCCTGGGCAGCATAGCAAGACTCCATCTCTACAAATAATATAATATTAACCAGGTGTGGTGGTGCGCACCTGGGGTCCCAGCTACCTGGGAGGCTAAGGTGGGAGGTTTGCTCGAGGCTGCAGTGAACTGTGAATGCACCACTGCATTCCAGCCTAGGCCACAGAACAGGACCTTGTCTACCAATAAATAAGTAAAAATATAAATAAAAATAAGTAAAAAGAAATATAAGTCAATATAAATATAAATACATATAAATATAAAAATGAATACATGAAAACAAACAATTTTTAAATTTAACATCACTGAGGGCATCCTATCCATTTCATTTCATGATTCCATTACATCATTTCACTTAGATGAAATGATAAGATTACTTGAGATGAGATGAAATGATGAGATGAAATGATGAAATGATGAGATGAAATGATGAGATGAAATTTTGAGATGAAATGGTGAGTAGAAATGATGAGATGAAATGATGAGATAAAATGACAAAACTGAAAAGAAATTGAAAGGAGATGAGATGAAATGAGATGATGGATGAAATGATGAGATGAAACGAGATGAAATGATGAGAAGAAATGATGAGATGAAATGAAATAATGAAATGAAATGATATGAAATGAAATTGAGATGAGATGAGATGATATAATGAGATAAAATGATGAGATGAAATGAGATGAACGATAAGATGATGAAATAAGACGAGATGATAAGACGAAATGATGAGATGAAATGAGATGAAAAATGAGATGAAATAATGAAATGAGATGAAATGAAATAATGAAAGGAAACTATGAAATGTAATGATGAAATAATGAAATGGCAATGATGAGATGAGAAGAAATGATGAGATGAAATGATGAAATGAGATGAGATGAAATGATGAAATGAGATTAAATGATGAGATTAAATGATGAGATGAGATGTGATGAAATTAGATAAAATGATGACATGAAATCAGATGAAATAATGAGATGAAATGAGATGAAATGATGAGATGAAATGATGAGATGAGATGAAATGAGATGAGATGAAATGTGATGAGATGAAATGACATAATGAAATGAAATAATGAAATGAAATGATGAAATGGAATAATGAAATGGAAATGATGAGATGAGATGCAATGAGTTGAAATGATGAGATGAAATGATGAGATGAAAAGATGAGATGAGATGTGATGAAATGATGACATGAAATGACATAAAATGAGATGAAATAAGATGTAATGATGAAATGAGATGAAATGATGAGATGAGATGAAATGAAATGGTGAGATAAAGTTATGATATGAAATGATGATATGAAATGATGAGATGAATGATGAGATGAAATGATGAGATAAGAGGAGATGATGAGATGAAATGATGAGATGAAATGATGAGATGAACTGATGAGATGAAATGAAATGAAATAATGAGATGAATGATATGAAATAATGAAATAAAATGAAATTGAAATAAAATTGAAATGAGATGAGATGAAATAAGATGAAATGATGAAATAAAATGATGAAATGATGAGATGTGATGAGATGACATGACATGAAATAATGAAATGAAATAATGAAATTGAGATGAGAAGATACGAGATGAGATGAAATGATGAGATGAAATGATGAAATGATAAGATGAAATGAGTTGATGAGATGAAATGATGAGATGAAAAGATGAGATGAAATGATGAGGGGAAATGAAATGATGAGATGAAATTCGATGAAATGAAATTAGATGAAATGTAATGAGATGAAATGAAGTGACATAATGAAATGAAACAATGAAATAATGAAATGAGGTGAAATTAAATGAGATGGTGAAATTAAATGATGAAATGAAATAATGAAATGGAAGTGAAATGGAAATGATAAGATGAGATGAAATGATGAGATGAATGATGAGATGCAATGATGAGATGCGATGATGAGATGAAATGATGAAATGATGAGATGAGATGAGATGTAATGATGAGATGTAATGAAATGAGATGAAATGAATGAGATGAAATGAAATAATGAAAGGAAATTGAATTGAGATGAGATGAGATGAAATGATGAGATAAAATGAGATGAAATAAGAAATGATGAGATGAAATGATGAAATGATGAGATGAGATGAAATGATGAGATGAAATGAGATTAAATGATGAGATGAAATGATGAGATGAAATGCGATGAAATGAGATGAAATGATGACATGATATGGTGACATGAAATCAGATGAAATAATGAGATGAGATGAAATGATGAGATGAAATGATGAGATGAGATGAAATGTGATGAGATGAAATGACATAATGAAATGAAATAATGAAATGAAATGATGAAATGGAATAATGAAATGGAAATGATGAGATGAGATGCAATGAGTTGAAATGATGAGATGAAATGATGAGATGAAAAGATGAGATGAGACGAGATGTGATGAAATGATGACATGAAATGACATAAAATGAGATGAAATGAGATGTAATGATGAAATGAGATGAAATGATGAGATGAGATGAAATGAAATGGTGAGATAAAATGATATGAAATGATGATATGATGAGATGAATGATGAGACGAAATGAGATAAGAGGAGATGATGAGATGAAATGATGAGATGAAATGATAAGATGAAATGATGAGATGAACTGATGAGATGAAATGAAATAATGAAATAATGAGATGAAATGCTATGAAATAATGAAATAAAATGAAATCGAAATAAAATTGAAATGAGATGAGATGAAATGATAAGATGAAATGATGAAATAAAATGATGAAATGAGATGTGATGAGATGAAATGATGAGATGACATGACATGAAATAATGAAATGAAATAGTGAAATGAAATTGAGATGAGAAGATACGAGATGAAATGATGAGATGAAATGATGAAATGATAAGATGAAATGAGTTGATGAGATGATGAGATGAAATGATGAGATGAAAAGATGAGATGAAATGATGAGATGAAATGAAATGATGAGATGAAATTAGATGAAATTAGATGAAACGTAATGAGATGAAATGAAATGACATAATGAAATGAAAAAATGAAATGAAGTAATGAAATGAGGTGAAATTAAATGAGATGATGAAATTAAATGATGAAATGAAATAATGAAATGGAAATGATGAGATGAGATGAAATGATGAGATGAATGATGAGATGCAATGATGAGATGAAATGATGAAATGATGAGATGAGATGAGATGTAATGATGAGATGTAATGAAATGAGATGAAATGAATGAGATGAAATAATGAAAGGAAATTGAATTGAGATGAGATGAAATGATGAGATGAAATGAGATGAAATAAATGATGAGATGAAATGATGAAATGCTGAGGTGAGATGAGATGAAAGGAGATGAAATGAGATGAAATGAAAGGATGAGATGAAATGATGAGATGAGATAAAATGAGATGAGGTGAGATGAGATGAAATGATGAGATGAGATGAGAAGAAATGATGAGATGAAATGAGGTAAGATGAGATGAAATGATGAGATGAGATGAAATGAAATAAAGTGAAATGAAATGCAATAATGAAATTGAGATGAGACGAAATGAGTTAAACTGACGAGATGAAATGATGAGAAGACATGAGATGAAATGATGAAATGAGATGATGAGATGAAATGATGAGATGAAAAATGAGATAAAAATGATGAGATGAAATGATGAGATGAATTGAAATGAGATGAAATGAAATAATGAAATAATGAAATGAGATGAAATGATGAAATGATATTGAAATGAAATTGAAAGATGAGATGAGATGAAATGATGAAATGTTGAAATGAAATGATGAAATGAAGAGATGTGGTGAGATGAAATGATGAGCTGAAATGATGAGACAAAATGAAATGAAATGAGATTAAATGGTGAGATTAAATGATGAGCTGAAATGATGAGACAAAATGAAATGAAATGAGATTAAATGATGAGATGAAAAATGAGATGAAAAATGATGAGATGAAATGATGAGATGAAATGAGATGAGATGAATTGAGATGAGATGAGATGAAATAATGAAATTAGGTGAAATAATGAAATGAGATGAAATGAAATAATGAAATGAAATTGAAATGAGATGAGAAGAAATGATGAGATGAAATGTTGAAATGAAAGGAGGAAATGATGAGATGAGGAGATGAAATGATGAGATGAAATGATGAGATGAAAAATGATATGAAAAATGATGAGATGAAATGAGATGATGTGAAGTGACATAATGAAATAAATGAAATTAGATGAAATTAAATGAAATAGTGAAATGAAATAATGAAAATGAAATGGAAATGAGATGAGATTTGATGAAATGATGAGATGATATGATGAGATGAGATAAAATGAGATGAAATGATGAGATGAAATGATGAAATGAGATGAAATGATGAGATGAAATGATGAGGTGAAGTGATGCACTGTCACGTGTGTGTCTATTCTTTTTCCCAACCAACAAAAATTATAATTCATTTTAATTTTATTATTTAAGAATATTCTTAAGAGTAGAAGGAAAAATAATATCTACATTATGGGTTACAATCTAAGTATAAATAATACATAAATATATTAAAACTTACAAAGAATATGTTTTGGAATCAAATATACCATGCTTCTGTGATGACAGTTATTTCATGCTGGTTGTCACAATTTTACATGAAAAACTAATGAAAAAATGTTTTTAACTTTCTAAAAATAAGTTTCCAAAAGAGTTTTACATTCGAAATATGAAAAAGATGTCTTTGCGTTCCTTAATCTGATGAGATTTTCACAATCTGCACATGATAATTGTTAGATTTTTATTGTGTTGATAAATTGTATATCAAATAAAAAATGTTATTACCTCTTAAATTAGGATTTTTATGTGATATAGGCAGAAAGGAAGGCAAGTTTTTATAACTTTGTCTAAATGAACTTTCTAAATGCCCGAGTATTAAAAGATAACGTCTATAAATCACAATGTATATATTACTGTATGACCTAGGACCAATCAAAACCGTTACCTCTGATAACATTATATTGTGCCCAATATAAAATAGATATAATAATACCTCAAACTTAAATCCAGGCATTGTCATTGAATATCTTAAGAATATGCAGCAAAGGTGCTTTTAAAAATACAAGCTAGTGATTGTACTAAATTTGTAAATCACATAGGATAGTGGGTCATTTTAAGAATATTAGTTATTTCAGTCTATAAACGTGGATGTCTTTCCTTTTTTGTGTTTTCTTTAATTTCTTTCATTAATATTTGTCATTTTTGTTGTAGAAATCTTTTACTTCCTTGGTTAAATTTATTTCTAAGTACATTTTTGTAGCTATTGTAAAAGGAGTTGCTTTCTTAATTTCTTGTTTCAGCTAGTTTACTATCAATATATAGAAATGCTACTGATTTTTGTATGTTGATTTATATCCTGCAACTTTATTAATTTCATGTATCACCCTAAGAAGCTTTTGGTAGCATCTTATTTTTTTCCGTGTATAAGATCACATTGTCTTTAAACAAGGACAATTTGACTGTCTCCTTTCCAATTCAGATATCCTTTGATTTCTTTCTCTCACCTAATTGTCCTGGCTAAGACTTTCACTATGTGAAATATGATTGGTGAAAATAGGCATCCTTTTCTTGTTACAGTAAAATCTTTTTCTTGTTCACAGTAAAATCTTTCACCTTTTCCACACTCAGTATGATCTTAGCTGTAGATTTGTCCTTTATGTCCTTCTGTGTTAAGGCATATATTTTCTATACTAAATTGTTAAGAGGTTTTTTGTCATGTAAGAATATTTAATTTTGCCAAATGCTTTTATTGTGTTTATTAATTTGATCATATGGTTTTCAGTATATATCCAAAGGAAAGAAAATCAGTATATCAAAGAGTTACCTGCACTGCATGTTTATTACAACACTATTCACAATAGCCAAGATATGGAATCAACAAAAGTGTCCATCAACAGATGAATGGATAAAGAAATGTGACATACATATATAATGGAATATTATTTAGTTATAATAAAGAACAAAATCCTGTTATTTGTGGCAACAAGAATGCAAGTGGAGGGCATTATGTTAGGTGAAATAAGCCTGGCATAGAAACATAAACACCACATAACTACGTGTTCTCACTTATGTATGGAAGCTAAAATTTTTAATCTCGTAGAAGTAGATAGTAGAGTTTTGGTTACCATATCCTGGAAAGAGTAGGAGAAAGAAGAGTATAAGAAAAATGTGGTTAATACATACAAAATTACAGCTGGAGAGAAGGAAGAAGTTCTAGTTCTCTACAGCACTGTTGGGTGACTGTAGTTAACGGGAATTTATTGTGTGTTTTCAAATAACTAAAATAAAAGATTTTGAATATTCTCACTGCAAAGAAATAATACATGATTTAGGTAGTGGATATGATAATGACTGTGACTTGATCTTTATGCATTGCATAAATATATCAAAATATCACTCTGTACCCCATAACATGTACATTTATTATATGTCAAAGTAAATTTAAAAGAGAAAAAATGAGGTAAAGGTAAATGTACAGAATTTAATTACTTTTTCTTCTATAAAACCCAAGAGTCAGTACCAAGAAGAGTCAATTTATTAGTTTTCTAAAATAAAAAAAATCAAAGTCACCAAAAAAGAGCAATATCCAAGAAAACATTGAAAATGAAACACAACATTTAGTAAGAATAGAAAACTTGGGCACTGTATCACCCTGTTCCTAGATACCTATTTACTGATAGCAATTTAAATAGAATTGTATTCTATCTAATTCGTTTATACTCCCAGAGTTCGAAATTACATTTTACCTACAATAAATGAGATAACACTTGCAAATTATATGGTACTCTGCCTAACACACGTTAATAACTCAATACATGTTAGCAATAAACTTTTAGTATAGTAGTCAAAGTATTAATTTCTCACATTGCAAGTTCCTTCAAAGACATGAATACAACCTTTCTAGTGACTCCTTGTTCATCAAGATACCTCTTCAAATTATTCTATTTGTTTCATTCAGTATATTATCTGTGTATACCGATATGATATTACACTCTTTTTTTTTTTTTAGATGGAATCTCATTCTGTTACTGATGCTGGAGTGAGGTGGCATGATCTCGATTCACTGCAACCTCCACCTCCCAGGTTCAAGCGATTCTCCTGTCTCAGCCCCCCAAGTAGCTAGGACTACAGGTGCACATCACGATGCCTGACTAATTTTTGTATTTTTAGTACAGTCAGAGTTTCACCCTGTTGTCCAGGCTGGTCTCGAACTCCTGACCTCAGGTGATCCACCCACCATGGTCTCCCAAAGTGCTGGGATTACAGGCATAAGCCACCGCACCCAGCCTGATATTGCACTCTTGGATTTTGAACACTGAATATCTTTTTGAAAGATTACACCTCTTTACCTCTTTGTGCTTCAGAAGTTATTTTCCTTCAAGTGTTCTCAGAGTCTAATGAAGAATGAAGTCATGTTTTATCACTTTTGTCCTTAAAGATTTCAGACATGCTGAAACTGATTGAAGTATCATTTGCTACCAGATAGATTAATTATCTCTAGTTGTAGGAGTGGATACATCTTTAATGGTATATTTTGGGTTATTGTCTTATTTTTGATGCAGTGTTCTATAAATAATTTATTAAACCTGGCATCCTTGGGTGAGCATGGATTTTTCAACTTTGGTGTTATATTGTGTTTGCTTTTAAAAACTGCTTTTGAGGCCGGGTATGGTGGCTCTTGCCCATACCCAGCACTTTGGGAGGCCAAGGTGGGAGGATTACCTCAGGTCAGGAGTTCAAGACCAGCCTGGTCAACATGGCAAAACCATGTCTCTACTGAAAACACAAAATTAGCCAGGCATGGTGGTACATGCTTGTAGTCCTAACCACTCAGGAGGCTGAGGCAAGAGAATCACCTGAACCTGGGAGGCAAAGGTTGCTAGGTTGCTGTGAGCCAAGTTCGCACCATTGCACTCCAGCCTGGGTGAAAAGAGCAAAACTCCGTCCCCCCCCCCCAAAAAAAAACCCACCAAAAACTGCTTTTGAATGGAGTTGTACATACAATCTTTATGAAAAAAATTATCAAGTGCATAAGTTCATATTAGAAAAACCAATAATACTCCAGGCACAAGTTAGTACTAAAAAAGTTATGTTGAATATTCTCTAATACAACATGCTTTTTCCCTTCATGAACGATTTGTGTTTTACTGAGAAGAGTCATTGTTTATGGTAGACATTAGACTACAGATGAATATGTACTTTAAACACTCTTAGTTGCTTTCTTAATTTTATATCTGCTGCTTTATGCTTCTGTTTATTTTCATTCTTTCCAATGTCCACATTCTAGTAAATTTGAATATTTTAATCCAAGTTTATATACTATTTAATATTGCTTGTATAGTTTAGTATTTTTAAGACTCAAAAAGGTCTACAGAAAGAAGAAAAAGATCAACATGTTATTAATCATTTAAAGATCATTTTAAAATCTTTGACCTTTATATTTTAATGAATAAAATGTTGGTAGTTATTAGTATAAAATAATTTATGTCTTTTGGACTTAGCATCCAGTATTTCTTTTTTAATAAAGAAAATAATTATTCTCTTGCAATATACTATGTTTATCTGGGTTTTGAAAAATGATGTTTCCTAATATGAGAAAGCCATTTACATTTTTAAATCTACAAAGGCAAATGGAATGGTACTAAATTATTTACATAATAATGTTTAGGTGGTGGCCCTTATAACATTCTTTCTATACTTCCTACAGAGTTGGGGATATGCAATCCTAGAATATTTCTGGGAGCTAATCCTTTAGCTTGATGAATGAAACAAGACTTTTAAATAAAATTAAACTTTCAAATTATCCAGGTAATGGGCCTGTCTTTTAATTCAATGGATATGGAGCATAATGAATTATCCCCTGTTCATTGGGTAATAAGTTCTCATTCTTAACTTCTAATACTCAAAATGTCCTTTAATTTTTAATTTTCAATAGTCATATCATTATCCCTAGGTATTTTAGCTTCTATCTTAAATTCTAAAATAATTTTGAAACAGGAGAAAGTATTCTTTATTACTATATGTATTAAACATCATGGTTTTCAAATTTAACTGCAAATGTATCTTTTCATTGCTTCTTGGTGACGCCCTTCACCCTATCCATATTGTCACTACCAAGTGGTGATTACTTTTCAGGTTCACATACTTGTTCTTTAGAAAAATCTTCTCTGTGCCTTATAAAGAATATGATTGTTGGCATTCAAAAGCCAGCGAAGTATACATTATTAGCCTGTTGCCTAACTCATTTCTTTAAGAAACTACACTAATTACCCACATACTTATGTTTTTATTTCCTCATTATTTCTGGAGAAAACAAATACTGCTAACATGATATTTGTAAGAGAGAAAAAAGTCTTTTCTTGAAAAGTGCTGTCATTGTAGTACTAACTTATAGTATCAACTTCTTTATCAACTCCTTATACACTTTGTATTCTGAGAGAAATAAAAAAGCTAAAAGTGAAATGACTTTTTTTACTCTCCATATTATAAGCACCCATCTTGGTAATTTAGGGTCTTTATAGTTAGGGTAAGTTGTGTCATACCGAGGTTACAAAATAATAAGTATTTTGTCTCTTTGGGCCTTTCCTTATTCAGTAATACTGTCAGTTTGGCTTTTTTTCTAGGTCAACTTATTGATCTCAGTATTCTGAAATAATACGTTTACTATCTTTTGATAAGCATTTAAAATATTAGATTTATCGTTACTCTTCTGCCTTCATTGGGCTGGAAGAATAATTGTTTCTCTCACTCCACAAAAGCCAAGTTGCAGAGAAAAACACATAGACATTCAACTGCAAAGCAGAGAAACTTGACTATTTCCTGCAATTTTAAAGTGTATATTGAATAAAACCATCTTTTTATTTTCTTTTTTGCTCACTGGCAAATATTAACAACATCAAGTGTGTTATTATAATGTTATCTAGTTAAAATCTCAAAAAGTTTTCATAATTACCATTTAAAAATATATAAATAGGTGACCTAATGTTAATTTTTATTGTCTGAGACCATGTCTGTTATTTCACTCTTTAAATTCAGTTAGTCATGCAGAACCTAGCACTTAGTGGATACTCAAAAATTATTTGCTGGATAAAAAAAGGTTAAACATGTAATATATACAAAAGGTACTAGAAAAAATGCACCAAACAATTTTGTTATAGCAGTTTAATGTAGAATATTGCCTTTAAAAGATAATATAGTTTTCAGGTGTCTACAGTGATTTTGTAATATTTGTGCACATATAAAATAATATTTCCAAAAATGTAATCCAGTGAGGAAATATACTTTCTAAATTCTAGATTTATAATTTAGGGTTTAAATTATAAAATCATTAAGACACAAGTGAAATATAGTCAAATATCCCCTTGGAAAAAAATTAAGTGGCTTCTAAAGTGAGGTATTCATATATGTAATTTTACAATCCTCTAGTGATAGAATTAATTAAATACACCACCAAATTGATTAATTCCTACAGTGTTAAAAGAGAAGCACTAATAATGCCAGTGACCATGTAACATGGATTAAGCTACAAGTCATAGAAATGTGATGAGAAGCCTCAGCGCTGTAAAACAGAGGGTGGAGGAAAGCTTTTCCTCTCTCAAATGAGATTTGCCAAGTATACTTCTTGAAGAATAGGAAGTTGAAGTGTTCAGGACTTTTATGTCTACTCTACTTTGGCTTAGTTTACATGATTCTTAGTTTATTAGCCTAGAAATGGCCAAGAAAACTTAAGGCTCAATAATTAGTTATAAATATGAAATATCCCCAATTTTTAAGATAAAAACAACTTATAAATGTATTTGTCTGTAAAAATTGTGTATATTTTTACAGAACATCTATTTCTTTCTTTTTTTATTTTTTTATTATACTTTAAATTCTAGGGTACACATGCACAATGTGCAGATTTGTTGCATATGAATACATGTGCCATGTTGGTGTGCTGCACCCATTAACTCATCATTTATATTAGGCATATCTCCTAATGCTATCCCTCCCCACTCCCCCCGCCCCACAACAGGCCCTGGTGTGTGATGTTCCCCTTCCTGTGTCCAAGTGTTCTCATTGTTCAATTCCCATCTATGAGTGAGAACATGCGGTGTTTGGTTTTTTGTCCTTGTGATAGTTTGCTAAGAATGATGGTTTCCAGCTTCATCCATGTCCCTACAAAGGATATGAACTCATCATTTTTTATGGCTGCATAGTATTCCATGGTGTATATGTGCCACATTTTCTTAATCCAGTCTATCGTTTTTGGACATTTGGGTTTGTTCCAAGTCTTTGCTATTGTGAGTAGTGCCACAATAAACATAGGTGTGCATGTGTCTTTATAGCAGCATGATTTATAATCCTTTGGGTATATACCCAGTAGTGGGATGGCTGGGTCAAATGGTATTTCTAGTTCTAGATCCCTGAGGAATGGCCACACTGTCTTCCACAATGGTTGAACTAGTTTACAGTCCCACCAACAGTGTGAAAGTGTTCCTATTTCTCCACATCCTCAGCAGCACCTGTTGTTTCCTGACTTTTTAATGATCGCCATTCTAACTGGTGTGAGATGGTATCTCATTGTGGTTTTGATTTGCATTTCTCTGATGGGTCTATTTACTTAAAACAAAGGGAGGGAAGTCTCATTTACATTAGTCTTTTTCATAGCCTTTTGAACTTTGCGATTTCTATGTTTCAGAACCTATTTCTTACAGTTTTTCTATGCTAAACTCTGTCCTGGTCAGTTCTAGAGTGTATGAAAAACCAAATGATGTAACTGTATGCGACCTGGCTGTAGTGGAACAAATTTGACTCTTAAGTATGCAGGCTCTAATTTTCCTGTCTGGTTTTGGTAAGTATTCCTTACACAGGTTTTCTCTTTGAGAATCTGGGATTGAGAGGTTGATGAATGAAAATTAATCCTTTCACTTTGTTGTGTATAGGTTTGCAATAATTAGGTCAGAGTGGAGTTTTAAGGTCATGGAGGGGGCTGATGACTTACAAATAATGGGCTCTGATTGGGCAACTACTCATCTGAGTTCCTTCCACTTGACCTAATTAAGCTTGTGAAATTTACACTAAGCCATGAGCTCATCTTTAAAAAGTTTTATTAAAAGATTTTCAGCTGTTCCAAATAGGACTTATTGGTGGAATGTGTTTTAAAGGATCACATCAGATGAATGAAAGGTATTTGATCCTTTGTTTCCTTAATAATAAAATGATGGTTTGGAAAAATAGGCTAGAGTCTAACCACAGTGCTATTATTAGGCTTTCTTGTTAAACATAGGTCTAAGCCTAAGTATGTCAATACAACAAATACTTACTGTTTCATTTCTAGTAATAAAAAAATAAAGTCTTTCTGGCATAAGGATGATTTTCATCTGGTTATTTTGAAACATTTTTGTAAAATAAATTTCCATCTATAAAGAACATTTTTAATTTGTAAGGAGGGGTATGTCTCTGTGCACTGGAAGAGAGGGAGGACTAAATCACTGGGAAGTCTTATGATAAAGAAGCCATTGGCTTAAATCAGCAAAGCAAGCCATCCCTTGGTTTAAGGTGTTTTTCCTGGCCATCCTGTCTTGACTAGAACTTTACCTACACCTTCCTTTTTGGTTTAGGCAAATTATAATATCTAAACCTGAAGTCTCAGCTCTGTGTCTTTGAGATATAAATGTTCTACCACGTCTTCTCTGGAACCTGATAACTATCTATCTCTTTAAAATGCAAGTCTAGGGAGATGACTCATCAGAAAAAGAAGAAAAAAGAGGCATTTGGAAATTGTGCAAATTAAAGCAGCCCCTGATGCCAAAGTCTACACATTCCTGAGTGAGTCAGTTCTGGCCAGTTCTAGCTGGATCAAGAGAGCTCTGCTGGGCAAGCCTGAAGAGCACCTGGATGGCAGACACCTGAGGAGCCAGGTGCCTGAAACTTCCTCCACCTGCTTGAGGAGCGCTGAAGCCCAGGTGCTGGCTGGACAACCCCTTCTGGTTGCCTAAGCAGGTGGCAGAAGAAGGAAACAAGGTCAGAGGCAGAGTGTTGAACCCTGCCTCCCAGGTGGGTGGAAGATGCCTGTCGCCAAACTAGGACCCAGCTTGCCGGGTGAGATGGGTGAACTGGTGATCCCCCGAGAGAGTGGGCGTCAGAACTACATGGTCCTGGACCTCACCTCGGCCAGCGAAGGAGAGAGAGGGTTAATGTTAACTGCACGAGGCCCACTCTAGCCTTAAATTCTGAAATTCAAACCCTTCCCTTGGAGACAAAACAAACATGACAAGGAATTCTGACATCAGGGGACAAGAATCACAAGTTCCCTGGTGGGAGACTGAGGAGGCAGTGTCCTTCCTGCCCTTGGTCTACTGGCTAAGAACCTTCCTCAGCCTGACCTTTCCACATTGCACTTCCAGCTCTGTTTGCAATTTTCCTCCTTTAGTGCTGAGGGAATCCCAGTCTTCGATCCTGAAATCTATAGGTTCCTAATGGGTGGTTAAAAAAAACCGCAGCGAGAGAAGCAGAAAATGTTTCCTCTTCCTGAAAAACTGTAGAAAGGCAGGCACCATTCTGGGTGAGGACATGGTCCTTGCAAATGTCTTTGTGTTTTTTTTTTTTTATTTTTATTTTGAGATGAAGTTTTGCTCTTGTTGCCCAGACTGGAGTGCAGTGGTGTGATCTCTGCTCATTGCAACCTCCGCCTCCTGGGTTCAAGCAATTCTCCTACCTCAGCCTCCTGAGTAGCTGGAATTACAGGCACCTGACACCACACCTGGCTAATTTTTTGTATTTTTAGTAGCGATGGGGTTTTGCCATGTTGGCCATGTTGGTCTCTAACTCCTGGCCTCAAGTGAGCCACCCGCTTCTTCCTCCCAAAGTGCTGGGATTACAGGAGTGAGCCACCGCATCCCACTGTGAGTGAGTGAGCCACTGCAAAAGTCTTTAAAGACAGCATGTTTCAGAGGCTGTGACGGTGCCCTGTGAACGTGCCAAATCTCGCAGTCCCGGGAGCTCTGAGGAGCAGGCCCAGCTCCTTGCCAGGCTGATGGTACTGAAACTCTGCTCTCCAAGACATAACCTGTTGGCCGTGCAAGATTTCTTAATTGACTGTGGACCGTGAGAGTCTGCATCTCATTTTAATTAAGACAGGAAAAGAAAGAACAAAAGAGCAACTCCCAGGTTATAGAGAGACTGGATTTTAGTATAATATTCAAGTGTAGCGTTGCTAATAATAACAAACCTTTCCCCTCCCAAATGGTAAACACTTGCACTGCCTATTATACAAAAATTCAACCATCCTCTCTGTTCCCCCGATATCTCCTCCCCAGTGACCCCCCTCTCATGCGGCCTCATGAGCCTGGCCAGTGGTGAATGGCACTTTCATGGGCATGAGACTCCACGTGAGTGGGACTCAGCTGGGACCCCTCTCCACGTGGGAGCTGGAGAAGCCACCCTAGTACCAGCTTAAAGTGTCCGTGATGTCCCTGCTGCTGAGGTAGGGGCCGCCTCTGAGCTGGTCTCGGGGTGTGAGCTGCTGCTGGTAGTGGGCTCTGCCCTGAGGGCCTGGTGGCTGGTCGGAAGGGCAGGCACACATGGGTGACTCCCCAGGATCTCAGGCCACCTCCCCACCACAGTCCTGCACTGTGTGCTCCAGGCATGTGCTGAGTGCCTGGTCAATCACCAGTGCCCTATTGATCCCCGTCTCCAGAGAGATCATTTAGCGTCACTCCACAGAGGGGGAAACTGAGGCCCAGAGAAGTAAGGTGACTCTCCCCAGTCACAGGTCTGGTCAGCAGTAGGATGGGAGGCTAGTCCCTTGCTGTCTGACTCCCTGAGCCCACCCATATCCCAAGGCAGCCAACCTCTGCCCGCCCTGGCTCAGGCCCCGACTGGCCCCTGTGGTGGGTGATGTCTATCTTCCTGGCCTTTGTGCTCCCAGCCAACTGGGATGGAGCCTCCAGCTGGCATGACAGGTTGTAGCTACGGACAGAAGAGTGGCTGTGAGGCTGCCAGGGATCTCACCAGGGCCCCCTCCCAGGGCCTGTCCAGAGTGAGGTCTGGGTACCCCAGGCATTGCCAGACCACAGGATCTGATGTTGGCCAAGAGGCTATGGCCAAAGGCTTTCTGAGGCTGGCCCCCAGGGAGAGTTCAATCCTACTGTCCCAATTCCTGCCCTGGCCTTACCTCTCAGTCTCACCGAGCCGCTTCATGGTCCCAAACCAGGACCCAAAGTGCTGCTTGGGCTCAAGGTTGTAATTATTTGCAGCCAACTGGAGCAGCGGACCTCCTTGCTTACTTTGAATTCCTGGGTCCAGAGGGAAAAACTGGGTGGTGACAGGGACTGGACAGGGATGCCACAGGGGCCCTGTGGGGGTGTTAGATGGGGTGGTGGCCAGTCTTTGCTCATAGGGGACCCCCTCCTCCTCTCCAGTCCTGTCCCCACCTGTTCTCAGGGCTGGCTCAAGCAGCAGCTCCTCCAGGAAGGTGTCCTTGGTTTCAACCTGGTACTCCCACCTGCAGGTCTTCCTGGAGTGTCTCCTCTTTGTCTGTCTCCCCATAAATCTAAGACGAGGGGGATGGATTTGCCCACCGCTACTCACCGTATGACTCTTGTGAGGTTGATCTGTCTCCCCTGCAAGGCCAACAGCTGAAGTCCATCAGAAAGGGTCCTCTGGCCCAGAGCCAGCCCCTGCCCACCCCTGTCATGCTGCACCCAGGGTGCAAGACCCAGATCAGGTCTGGGTGACAGGAGGGGTATAGAGGGGCTGAGGCTCAGGGGCCTCCTAGCCTAACTTGTCTGGAGACAGTTGGGGAAACTGAGACCCCAAGCAGGGAGATATGGCTCCGAGAGATTATTCTCATTAACCTGGAACACTTTTGCAAGCTGTTAGGTATAGGAAGTCTGTCACAGGTAAGAGAAATGCTTTTTGAGAGCATGAGAGACAGCAGGGTTGTGACAATATTGAAACACCACTGTGCAGATTCACCAATTGCCACTCCAAGATTTGCCTCTGCTCTGATTGGTCGCTGACATTCAGATTGTCACCCAAATATAAGGACGTTAGCAGAAAGACTCATTCAATACAAGTGGACTCAGACATAGATAGGATTTGGGTTGCAAAAAGCCCCTTTTGTTCTTTTATTTTATTTTGGAAAAAACTGTTATTGTGAAAATTCACACATATATATAGAAAAAAACTCAATCAATGCAAAAGGATAGACAATGAACAAATGAATTCCCCTTCCACTCCAGATCCGCACCTCAGATCCAGACCTCCTGAGCCCACTTCCCCCATCTCATCACAGATCCAGACCTCCTGAGCCCACTTTCCCCATCTCATCACAGATCCAGACCTCCTGAGCCCATTTTCCCCATCTCATCACCAGTGATTTCTTGGGCTCTGCATTAGTTTTCTATTGCTGCTGCAACAAACAGCTACGGACTCAGTGGCTTCCATTTCTGTCTTATAGTTCTGGTTGCCAAAATTCCTAAGAGGATCTCACTGGGCTAAAATCAAGGTGCTAGCGGGGCTATGTCCCTTCTGGAGGCTTAAGGGATGAATCGGCTCCCTGTCTTTTCTAGCTTCTAGGGGCTCCAGCTTCTAGGTTTGTGGCCTTCTTTCTCTATCCTCAAAGCCAGCAACAGCAGGTGAAGTCCTCGCCCATCGTGCATCACTCTCCCTTCTGCCTCCTTCAACTTTTTTTTTTTTTTTTTTTTTGTATTTAGCGGGAACGAGTACAGGATTCTTACATAGTCAAAAAGCTCCTTATAGAGAAGCTCGGAACTTTCAATACAGCTTTGCCTTTTTTGCCATTTTAATTTTCCATTTAATTTAAATGTATTCTCTCATTTGACCTTCATACTCTGTGGAGAAATATTTCAATTTCGGCTTGTATTGACAAGCTGTTTTCACACAGCCCCCACATCACCCAACCAACCAGCAGAGATCCTCATTCCCATGAAACAGATAAAGAAACTGAGGCCCAGGGAGGCTAAGTCCTGCCAGGATCATTCACCTTCCAAGGTAAGGAGCCAGTTCCAGACCTGGGTTTGTGCAGCTCCAAGCTCCCCCGTCTTTCTACAATGCTAGATTTAGACTATAGCAATCTAGCAAGTGTGGCCACACAATGGTCAAGTTGGATTTAGATGATGTTCTCTATAAATCCATTCTCCTCTCCCGTGTAAGCAAGGCAAAGCACTCTAGGCCATGGGGAGTCCCTGAAGACTCGATGAACTGCAGTGGCCACATCAGGAGGTTGCAGGTTGACCAGAACTCACCGACACAGCAGGAGAGCAGCTTGGAACCTGCAACTCAGCCAAGACCCAGTGCCTTGGATTGGGGGAGAAAACATGCAGCCATTCCTCTCTCTCTGTTGGCTAGAGGGGATTCTGGCTTTTCCTGCCAGAGCCACCTCTTTCCCTCCTCCTAAAGTTGATGGTGGTTCTTTAAGGAAAGGGAGAAGTGCACGGTGTGATAGGGCAGGAAGAGAAGAAAACGGAGGAGAGGAGGGGACTTTCCCATAAGCAGGCAGAAGAAAAGGCAGCTGTGGTGTGTGATGGACATGGAAGCAGTGGTGTCCAATGTGAGGTCAGCCCTAGAGGAGAGACAGAGAGAGAGACAGAAAAGTGAGAGAGTCCTGACCCTTACGATTAACATGGGATCTGCCTGCAAATGCTGTTTAGGGCCATCGCCTCTTCCTGTACTGCTATTTTTTAGAGTGATGCTCCTGAGCCCCATGACCCAGTCAAATTTGATGACCCCTTCAGCCAGATTCAGTGCTGGGAGTCCAGTGTGATCTGCCTGGATCTTGCTGCATTGAGAACAGGCCAGATCTTGACACCAACACAGGGGCTGGATATGAACAGGCAACAGCTGGGTTTCTGAGTCAGAAAGACTTGGTTAATTGCTAATTGCTTAGGCGAGTAATTCAATTTTGTTCAGTCAGGTTCCTCAGCTATAAAATGCAGATGACAGTACTTATTCCTCCAGGTTGTGGGGAAAATGGAGATTCTGAGCACGATGTCCATTTCACAGAAAGGTACCAATTTGGTGGCTTATTTTCCTTTCTACCTTCAGAAGTGGCTATCCCTGCCACCCAAACAGACCCTTGACTCTCAAGTGGATGGGGTCCCATTTGCACAGGGGGAGAGCTAACAGCCTATGTTGAGTCTATACTTACCACTTAGTGAGCATGGTATCCACTCAGGGGCCTCTGTGGGCATCCGTCTCCTCTGCGGCATCTTTCCTCCCCACCGCTGGGCCTGCACATGACCCCCTCCTTGGGTTAGGCCTCTGATCAGTGATGACCTTGGTATGGTGGTGATGGTCATTCTTGGCACCAAATGAGCCAGTTATATCATCAGCTATTCAATAAAACACTAATCTAGGTGTCACCATGAAAGTATTTTGTGACATTGTTATGTACGTGTTGTTACAAATGTGCATGATGCATTTACTACAGCATAGAATTTTGCCTGGGTGCCAGCCTGAAGTCTGTCCGACAGATCATAGCCATGTTAGTCCCACAGTCACAGGGGCCAATGGATTAAATTATTTTATCTCCCTTGAGAACTAAAAATAAAATCCTAAGCCCCCCACCCGACTTAGCATACCCCCTTTTGGCCAACGGAACCTCAAATAAATCTTAAAATTCAGTTCTTGGCCATGACAGGACAGGAGGTCAGACATACCTCCCTGTACCTCATTCCCTCTTATGGTTTAGACCCAACGACTGAACAGCATTAATGTTAAAATAGAGATCATGAGACTGACAGAACAGACTCTTTGTGGCAATAAGACCCCAAATTATAAACAGGACCTAGGGCCATGCCAGGCGAGGGTTAAGTCTTGTACCCTACTCTTAAAGCATAAACTAGATTCTAACTACCACATGGTTTTTATTTTTCTCTAGCAGCCAAGCAAGCACTGGCTGTGACAGAAGCAAGATTAAAACAGTTACAACTCACCCAGTTCACAGACACTGAGTAACTGATCTCCTGCCCCACCAACCTTAATGACAGCTTTCACTGGACAAGGGACTGATTTCAGTAACTTTCTCCTTATAAGAGACCATCCTCCATGGACTGGTTCTGGCCAGTTTTAGAGGCTGTGCCTTTACAGAGGCTGAGTACCTTCATGTCCCTGCTTCACTTTCTGATGTGTAGGGCCTAATTATAGGACATTTAAATGTCAAGTCTCCACCCCAGAATGAACATGCATGTTTATTGAATATGCATCTGTTACGTCCTCTCTTATGAGTATTCTCATAAAATGATATAGCTCCTCTGATATCCTATTGAGTATGTATATGTAGCCAACTCATTCGGCACAAATTCCTGTCCTCTCCTTCCCTCCCTGGAAATGCCTGCCTCTGGCCTTGGCTGTAGGCCACACTTCCCAGCCTGTCATAAGGGCCACCTTGCAGGCTGCAAACCTTTATAAGAAATAAAGCTCTCTTTTCTAAGTTTATAAAATAGTGTGATTTTTCAGTCGATGCTCTCTTTCTACACACACACACACACACACACACAATTTATACAGAAAGAAATCTGGAGAATATATGTGGGAATGGATATTAAGTGTGTGGCACCATGGTGGAAGTAACATAAAGTTGGATTCAGCTAAATTTATTAATGTTGGCCCACTAAACAGAGATTCTGGATTCAGGGTTGTAGGTCAAAGCTTTAGAAAGGGCTCCAAGGGTTGGTTTGTTCAGTTACTTGGTTGGTTGCTTGCTTGGTTGGTTGGTGCTTGCTTCCTTGCTTGGTTGTTTGGTTGGTTTGCTGCTTGCTTGCTTATTGGTTGATTAGTTGGCTGTTTGCTTATTTGTTTGGTGTCTTGGTTGGTTGGCTGAAACAGAATCAGAGTTTACCTAAGGTACATAAAGTTGAGATGCCACAACTTCCTTGGTTTATGTGTACAGGAAGGTACGCAAAAACTCAGGGAGACTGGATTTATTATGTCAGACCTGCTCACTCACACTGGAGGGTCTACAGAACATACTTCTCACAACGATCATGAGAAAGAATATTGTGAGAGGAGCCCAGTATCCTGGAAGAGCTTTGAGCTTGTGCTCTCAGTAGGCAAAATGTTAACAGCAGGAACTGCAGCCACTGGACTGGGATCTTTAAATAAAATGAGGATAATTGAATCCTGGGGTGGCAGGGAACATGGGCTGTCCTTAATCACCAAAGATGAGGTGGGTGTGGTCACCACAGTGGAAAGCAGTGTCAAAGCAGCAGTCAGAATGGTTTGACTCACAGAAACCCACGGCATTGTGTAGTCCATGGTAACCACAGGGAGAGCTAATGGGCTGTACCAAAGTCTTAGTTGTTCTTTAAAAAATGAAGAATTCCAGGTCAACTGAATAAAAGATTAACTCAAATTAATGAAACACAGATCTAAAACCCTCAATCAATTCCCAGACTTGAGCCAGTTCACAGGCCACAACCCCTTAAGTGAAGGGGAGGCTGGGTTATCTTGGGGAAGTACGCTACTACATTGCCAAAAATTTACATTGTTAATCTTTTTCCCAGTCTTCCCCAAAGGGACCTACAGCCTTCTACCAGGATGACTGTGACTTAGAGAAAAGAAAATTCTCAGATATTTGGGGAATTACTGGACACAGGCTCTCATTTAACACTATTATCACTATGTTGCCTATGATGGATTCACGCCCCTGGGTTCAAGCAGTCCTCCTACCTCAGCCTCCCAAAGTGCTGGGATTACAGACATGAGCCACTGTGGCCAGCAGAGCTTTGAAACTAGAACATGGAGGTCCAGTGGTAAAGATTTGACAAGTCTGGGAAGAGATTGGGCCATGGCAATTTGGATGATTCTTTTTGTTTGTTTGTTTGTTTTTGCAACAGAATCTTGCTCTGTTGTCTAGGCTGGAGTGCAATGGCGCGATCTCGGCTCACTGCCACCTCTGCCTCCAGGGTCCAAGCAATTCTCCTGCCTCAGCCTCCTGAGTAGCTGGGATTACAGGTGCCCACCACCACACCAGGCTAATTTTTTTTGTTTGTTTGTTTTTTTTTTTGAGACAGAGTCTCACTCTATATCGCCCGGGCTGGAGTGCAGTGGCGCAATCTGGGCTCACTGCAAACCCCGCCTCCCAGGTTAACGCCATTCTCCTGCCTCAGCCTCATGAGTAGCTGGGACTACAGGCGCCTGCCACCGTGCCTGGCTAATTTTTTGTGTTTCTAGTAGAGACGGGGTTTCACCGTGTTAGCCAGGATGATCTCGATCTCCTAACCTCATGATCCACCTGCCTCAGCCTCCCAAAGTGCTGAGATTACAGGGATGAGCCACCATGCCCAGCCACACCAAGCTAATTTTTGTATTTTTTTTTTAGTTGAGACAGGGTTTCACCATATTGGCCAGGCTGGTCCCTGACCTTGTGATCTGCCCACCTCGGCTTCCCAAAGTGCTGCGATGACAGGCGTGAGCCACCGCGCCTGGCCAATGTTGATGACTCTAAACAGCAGCCGCTAATGTGAAAACCATCCAACTGGAAGCCCTGGCCTTGCCCAGAGGACACAGTCTGGGTGGTGGGCAGAGACTTCAGCTGCCTTCCAAGGCAAGCAGCTCCCTGCTGCCTGCTTGCTGGGGATTTTACTTACAGGGCAGAAGCTGGCAGGTGATTTGGGGGCAGGAATTGCTTCCTGGATGGTGTAGGATGAACCACACTCCCCAGGAAGGCACTCATCCTGGTGGCCTAACAGAAGCAGCCCTCACCCCAAAAGGCAATGCTGCTCCACTAATTTTATGGGGTGACTCCTTCTTGTAGGTTCCTTCCAGCTTTACCAGAAAAACACAGAACATCTTTCCTGACAGGGCATTGGTTTTGTTTTTGAACAGAGAGATCCTTCTTTTAAAAAGTTAGTTTTTTCTTTTCTTTTCTTTTCTTTTTTTTTTGTAATGGAATCAACCTAGGTCCTAAGCCTAACAGGTTATTATTATTATTTTTATGATTATTTTTTGAGATGGAGTCCCACTCTCTGGCCCAGGCTGGAGGGCAGTGGCGCGATCTCGCCTCACTTCAATGTCCACCTCCTGGGTTCAAGAGATTCTCCTGCCTCAACCTACAGAGGAGCCGGGATTACAGGCGTGCACCACCATGCCCGGCTAATTTTTGTACTTTTAGTAGAGATAGGGTTTTGCCATGTTGGCCAGGCTGATCTCAAACTCCTGACCTCAGGTGATCCACCCACCTTGTCCTCCCAAAGTGCTGAGAACACAGGTGTGAGCTGTCACACCCAGCCACAGGTTATTTTTGCTGATCTTCTCCCTCCTACCACCCTCCACCCTCAAAGAAAATGCAGTACATCTACACCATGGAATACTACGCAACCCTGAAAAGGAACAAAATCATGTTTTTTTTGTTTTTTTGCAGCAACACGGATGTAGCTGGAGGCCATTATATTTTTTAATTATTTTTATTTATTTTTTATTTTTTTCTATTCTACTTTAAGTTCTGGGGTATATGTGCAGAATGTGCAGGGTTGTTACATAGATATACATGTGCCATAGCGGTTTGCTACACCCATCAACCCGTCATCTACATTAGGTATTTCTCATAATGTTGTCCCTCCCCCAGTCCCCCACCCTTGCAACGGGCCCCAGTGTGTGATGTTCCCCTCTCTGGGTCGATGTGTTCTCATTGTTCACTTCCCACTTATGAATGAGAACATGCAGTGTTTGGTTTTCTGTTCCTGTGTCAATTTGCTGAACATGAGGGTTTCCAGCTTCATCCATGTCCCTGCAAAGGACATGAACTCATCCTTTTTCATGGCTGTATAGTATTCCACAGTGTCTATGTGCTTTGTTTGTTTGTTTTGTTTTTTTGAGACCAAGTCTTACTCTGTTGCCCAGGCTGGAGTGCAGTGGCACGATCTTGGCTCACTGCAATCTCTGCCTCCTGGGTTGGAGCAATTCTCCTGCTTCAACCTCCCGAGTAGCTGGGATTACAGCCATGCACCACCACGCCCGGCCAGTTTTTGTATTTTTAGTAGAGACGGGGTTTCGCCATGCTGGTCAGGCTGGTCTTGAATTTCTGACCTCAGGTGATCCACCCACCTCGGCCTCCTAGAGTGCTGGGATTACAGGCGTGAGCCATCGCGTCCAGCCAACAGTGTCTATGTGCTACATTTTCTTTATCCAGTCTATCACTGATGAGTATTTGGGTTGGTTCCACATCTTTGCTATTGTGAACAGTGTGGAGGCCATTATCTTAAGTAAATTAACAGAATGCTGCGTGTTCTCACTTATAAGTGGGAGCTAAATGTTGTGTATATGTAGACACAGAGAAGGGAACAGATACTGCGGTCTAGTTAGGGGGAGAGAGGAATGTAGAAGGACAAGAGTTGAAAAAACCAACTGTGGGGTATTATGCTCACTACCTGGGTGATGGGATCACTCATACCCTAGACCTCAGCATCACACATCGTCCCCATGTAAGAAACCTGTACATGTACCTCCTGAATCTAAACTGCTCCACCATTTGCACCAGCAATTCCAAGACTGGGCATCTACCCAAAGGAAAAGAAGTCATTCTACCAAAAAGACACATGCATGGTAAAATTCCTTTTTTTTTTTTTTTGTTTGTTTTTTGTTTTTTGAGACAGAGTCTCGCTCTATTGCCCATGCTGGAGTGCAGTAGCAATCTCGGCTCACTGCAACCTCTGCCTCCTGGGTTCAAGTGATTCTCCTGCCTCAGCCTCCTGAGCAGCTGGGATTACAGACATGTGCCACCATGCCTGGCTAATTTTTGTATTTTTAGTAGAGATAGGGTTTCACCATGTTGATCAGGCTGGTCTCAAACTCCTGACCTCAGGTGATCTGCCCACCTCAGCCCTCCAGAGTGCTGGGATTACAGTGCCCGGCCCTGTAAGGCTCATCACAGCATGACTTACAATAGGAAAGTCATGGAATCAACCCAGTTGCCCATCAGTGGGGTAACGGATAAAGCAAAAGAGGTTCTTCTACAGCATCGAATACTACACAGCCATGAAAAAGAATAAAATCATGTCCTTTGCAGCCACATGGATGTAGCTGGAGGTCATTATGCTTAATGAATTAACACAAGAACAGAAAATCAAATACCACATGTTCTTTACTGGATAAAGCAATTTTGGCCTTTCTACACCATGGAACACTGCACAGCCACGAAAAAGAATAAAATCATGTCTTTGCAGCCACATGGACACAGCTGAAGGGAATTATGTTTAGTGACTCAATACGAGGAACAGAAAATCAAATACCACATGTTCTTCACTAGATAAAGCAAATGTGGTCCTTCCGCATCATGGAATACTACATAGCCATGAACAAGAATAAAATAATGCCCTTTGCAGCAACATGGATAAAGCTGAAGGGCATTATGCTTAGTGAATTGATGCCAGAAACAGAAAATCAAATACCACATGTTCTCAATTAGATAAAGCAAATGTGGTCCTTCCGCATCATGGAATACTACACAGCCATGAACAAGAATAAAATCATGCCCTTTGCAGTCACATGGATGAAGCTGAAGGGCGCTATGCTTAGTGAATTAACGCCAGGAACAGAAAATCAAACACCACATGTTCTGGCTTATAGGTGGGAGCTAAACATTGCCTTCATCTGGACACAATGAAGGGGCACCACAGACCCTCAGGACTAATAGAGCAGGAAGCAGGAGCGGAGGTACAAGGGTTGAAAAATCACCCTGAGATTCTTTGAATTTCAGGCAGAAGGCAGCAACTGGAGAGATCTTTGGGTCACGGATTTTTCTGTTGCATTTTCTTGCTTGTTTGTTTTCTCTCTCTCTCTCTCCTTTTTTTTTTTTTTTTTTTTTTTTGAGATGGAGTCTCGCTCTGTGACCCAGGCTGGAGTGCAGTGGTGCAATCTCGGCTCCCTACAACTTCTGCCTCGTGGATTCAAGCAATTCTTCTACCTCAGCCTCCCAAGTAGCTGGGACTACAGGCACCCGCCACCACACCTGGCTAATTTTTGTATTTTTAGCAGAGACGGGGTTTCACCATGTTGGCCAGGCTGGTCTCGAACTCCTGACCTCAGGTGATCCACCTGCCTCGGCCTCCCAAAGTGCTGGGATTACAGGCATGAGCCACTGCGCCTGGCCTCTCTTCTTACATATTTCTAGAACTCCTCTAGAATTTGGGGTTTGTTTTTCTTAATTACAAGGAATCAAGTTGAATCATTAGTGCATATATAAATATACATTTTATTTTTAGTACACATTATATACCTCAGGAATGTACAATGCTCAGTGCCTGGGTGACGGGATTATTCATACCCCAAACCTCAGCATCGTACAATATCCCCAGGTCACAAAGCTGCCCGTGGATCCCCTGAATCTACACTAATAATAATAATAATAATAATAAATAAAAAGTGACTTTGTCATTCGCAGGGAAATGCGAATGACATTCACTCTGCCTCTCAGGCCCTTGGATTACCAAAGTTTGTTTTCATCATGCCCAGGGGACACTCAGAATCTCGTTTTCAGAACGCGGGTTGTTTTTCTTAGAAGCGCTTTGCAAAACAAAATAGGAAGCAAAATCTTTCTCACTCCTTCTGCTCCGTAATAGACAAAATAAAATGAAGGGGCAGGAATCCAGAGACTTTGACCACAGTTGGCAGATTTATTGTGGTACAGACATGAAGGCAAGCAGTGTTCTCTCTGATTCTATGAACCGTACAGCCCGGGCCGGCTGCCTTCTGCTTTCTGGATGGTGCAGGCATGAGCTCCAAGCCCAAATTTCACCGGAGCTCCAGGAATCAAGCCTGGCCCAGGCACTCACTGCACGGGGGCCAAGGGTGAAACCAGTGACCGCTCCAGCAAGGTAACAGGACAGCTTGGTGATCCTTCTTGCTGGCCACAAAAGCTTATAGCCAGAATTCCACCGAATGTGGTCTTTCTGGGTCTCTCCTCAGAGAGCGAAGCTGGACAAACCTGGGGGTGGGGGGTGGGGGGTGCTGACCTCAGTAGGGTGTCCTGGAGAGGCAGAAACCAGGGTTTACAGGGTGCAGATCCTACTGAAGCAAATGGACGTGGCATCCATGGGCAGAGATGGCTCTAGCATCCCCCCTCTGCCTGCGGTGTCACCAAATGTACCCAGAGACCGCTTGTAAACCTGGAGGGTGTGCTGACCTCAGTGGGGTGTCCTGGAGAGGCAGGAACCTGGGTTTCCAAGGTGCAGATCCTACTGAAGCAAATGGACGTGGCATCCGCCGGCAGAGCTGGCTGTGGCGTCCCCCCTTCTGCCTGGGGTGTCTCCAAATTTCACTGAGAGACCCCTTCTAAACCTGGGGAGTGTGCTGACCTCAGTGGGGTGTCCTGGAGAGGCAGGAACCAGGGTTTACAGGATGCAGATCCTACTGAATCAAATGGACGTGGTATCCTTGGGCAAGGCTGGCTGTGGCTGGCCTTCCATCCTGGACGTCTCCCCCACTGCCTGGGGTGTCACCAAATGCACCCAGAGACCTCTCATCCGAAAGCCCATTCATGGGAAGCCTCCAGGTCTCCTCGGCAGGCAGCATCACGTCTGATTTAACTGCATTATCAGGTAATGCCGGCCTGTTCTACCTGTGTGCATGAGCGCGTGGGTGCCGTGTGGGAGTGTGTGTGTTGATGTGGGTGTGGGTGTGTGCTTATGTGGCTGTGTGTGTGTGCCTGTTTATGTGATGATGAGTGTGTCTGTGAGTCTGTAAGACAATGTGTGTTTCCATGCGTGTTTCTGTGTGAGTGTGCATTCCTGTTTTATGGAAGTGTGTTTTTCTGATGGGGTTTGTGTGTACCCCTGCATTTATCATACTTGTGTGTTTGTGAATATGAGTGTATGTGTGTGAATCTGTATGGCAGTGTATAAATTCTTTTTTTTTTTTTTGAGACAGAGTCTCCCTATGTCACCCATACTGGAGTGCAAAACATGGTGAAACCCCATCTCTACTAAAAGTACAAAAATCAGCCAGGTGAGGTTGCTCAGGCCTGTAATCCCAGCTACTTGGGAGGCTGAGGCAGGAGAATTGCTTGAACCTGGGAGGCAGAGGTTGCAGTGAGCCAAGATCATACTGCTGCACTGCAGCCTGGGAGAGATAGCCAGCCAGCCAAGCCAGCCAAGCCAGCCAGCCAGCCAGCCAAGCCAGCCAAGCCAGCCAGCCAGCAAAGCCAGCCAAGCCACCCAGCCAGCCAAGCCAGCCAAGCCACCCAGCCAGCCAAGCCAGCCAGCCAGCCAGCCAGCGAAGCCAGCCAAGCCAGCCAGCCGGCCAAGCCAGCCAGCCAGCCAAGACAGCCAAGCCACCCAGCTGGCAAAGCCAGACAAGCCATACAGCCAGCCAAGCCATGCTAGCCACCCTGCCACACAAGCCAGTCAAGCCTCCCAGCCAGTCAAGCCAGCCAAGCCACCCAGCCAGCAAAGCCAGCAAAGCCAGCCAGCTAGCCAAGAGAGCCAAACCAGCCAAGCCGTTGAAGCTGGCCGGCCAACCAAGCCAGCAAAGCCACCCGGCCAACCAAGCAAGCCAAGCCACCCGGCCAGCAAAGCCAGGCAAGACAGCCAAGCCACCTGGCCAGCCATGCCAGCCAAGCCAGTCAGCCAGGCAGGCCAGCCAAGCCAGCCAGCCAGCCAAGCCGGCCAAGCCAGCCAACCAGCCAAGCCAGCCAGCCAGCCAAGCCAGCCAAGCCACCCAAACAGCCAAGGAAGCCAAGCCACCCAGCCAGCAAAGCCAGCAAAGCCACCCAGCCAGTCAAGCCAGCCAGCCACCCAGCCAGCCAGGCCACCTAGCCAGCCAGCCAGCCAAGCCAGGTAAGCCAGCCAGGCCACCCAGCCAGCCAGCCAGCCAAACCAGCCAAGCCAGCCAGCCAGCCAAGCCAGCCAAGCCACCCAGCCAGCCAAGCCAGTCAAGCCAGCCAGCCAGCCTAGCAACCCAAGCCAGCCAGCCAGCCAAGCCAGCCAAGCCAGCCAAGCCAGCCAGGCAGCCAAGCCAGCCAAGCCAGGCAGCCAAGCCAGCCAGCCAGCCAAGCCAGACAAGCCAGCCAGCCAGCCAAGCCAGCCAAGCCATCCAGCCAGACAAGCCAGCCGGCCAGCCAAGACAGCCAAGCCACTTGGCGGGCCAAGCCAGGCAAGCCACCCAGCCAGCCAGCCAGCCAAGCCAGCGAAGCCAGCCAAGCCAGCCAGCCGGCCAAGCCAGGCTAGCCACCCTGCCACCCAAGCCAGCCAAGCCATCCAGCCAGACAAGCCAGCCAGCCAGCCAAGACAGCCAAGCCACCTGGCGGGCCAAGCCAGGCAAGCCACCCGGCCATCCAGCCAGCCAAGCCAGGCTAGCCACCCTGCCACCCAAGCCAGCCAAGCTGCCCAGCCAGTCAAGCCAGCCAAGCCACCCAGTCATCAAAGCCAGCCAAGCCAGCCAGCAAGCCAAGAGAGCCAAGCCAGCCAAGCCAGCCAAGCCAGCCAGCCAGTGAAGCCAGCCAGCCAACCAAGCCAGCCAAGCCACCTGGCTGGCCAAGCCAGGCCAGCCACCCGGCCGGCCAGCCAGCCACGCCAGCCAAGCCAGCCAAGCCAGCAAGACAGCCAAGCAAGCCAAGCCAGGCAGCCAGCCAAGCGAGCCAGCCAGCCAAGCCAGCCAGCCAGCCAGCCAGCCAAGCCAGCCAAGCCAGCCAGGCCAGCTAGCCAGCCAAGCCACCCGGCCAGCCAAGCCAGCCAAGCCACCCAGCCAGCCAAGCCAACCAAGCCAGCCAAGACAGCCTGCCAGCCAAGACAGCCAAGTCACCCGGCCCGCCAGCAAGCCAAGCCAGCCAAGGCAGCCAAGCCACCCAGATGCTACATAGATATATGATATGTATTGATATGTATACCACATATATATGTGTGTGTGTATATTTATATACATGCCACAGTTTCTTTATCCACTCATTAATTAATGGGCATTTTGTTTGGTTCCACAGTTTTGCAGTTGCGAATTGTGCTGCTATAAACATGTGTGTGCATGTATCTTTTTTGTATAATGACTTCTTTTCCTTTTTTTTCTTTGAGACAGAGTCTTGCTCTGTTGCCCAGGCTGGAGTGCACTGGCTTAATCTCGGCTCACTGCAACCTCTGCCCCAGGTTCAAGCAATTCTCCTGTCTCAGCCTCCCAAGTAGCTGGGATTATAGGTGTCTTGTCACCATGCCCAGCAAATGTTTGTATCATGACTTCTTTTCCTCTGGGTAGATACCCAGTAGTGGGATTGCTGGGTCAAGTGGTAGGATAATTTGGTGCATTTCTTTAAGTTTTTACTGTTCACCATTCTCAAAAGCCATTTATTCTCAAAAGCTATTTAATAAACTTCAGAATATAAGAATCATAAAACTGGAACTTTTGTAAGTATATTAATTATCTCTTGCTGTGTAACAAATTTTCCCTAAACTTACTCGCTTAAAATATGAACATTTAAAAACATTTTTTTCTATTTATTAAAATAAAATATTGTCTCAAGGGCCAGCTAGAAAAATAACAAACATCTCTTATCTCACAGTTTCTGAGGTCAGCAATCCTACAGCAGTTTGGATGGATGGTTCTGGCTCAGGGCCTCTTGTGAATAGTCAAGAGGCAGTCAAGATGTTGTTCTGGGCTGGAGGCACCTAAAGGCTTGACTGGAGTTGGACAGCGTGCTTCTGAGCAGGCTCCTGCATGTGGCTGCTGGCTGGAGGCCTCCGTTCCTCACTATGCAGACCTTCCCATAGGGCAGCTTGAGTTCTCATGTCACAGCAGCTGGGTTCCTAAGAGGAACAGCAAGGAGGAAACTCCAGTGCCTTTTATGATTAGTCTTGGATGTCACCCAGTGTCACCCCCACAACCTTCTGTTCCTTAGAAACAAGTCTCTGGACCCTGCCTACACTCAAGGGGAAGGGAAATAACCTCTGCCTTTCAGAGACAGGAGTGCCAGAGAATTTGTGGACCTATTTTAAAACCACCACCATCTGTTTCGTTCAATGATTTCTAGCATCTAAATATGCTTGGCTCATATAGTAGGGGCTTTAACGGAAGTGGTTCCTGTTTATAGGTCTTCAACCTTATACAACTGGGGGCTTCCCGAAAGAAAAAGAACACAAAATTAGTTAGGAAAGTTAATGTTTATTTAGAATAAAAGAAGAAAGTACAACAAATTGTAAAAAATTTAAAGCCAAAAAAATCACTAATATCATAAAATCCCCCCCAAATAGCATCTTTTAGAAATTAACTAACTGCTTGACTTTTTTTTGAAACAGAGTCTTGCTCTGTCACCCAGGCTGGAGTGCAGCATCACGATCTTGGCTCAGTGTAAACTCTGCCTCCCGGGTTCAAGCGATTCTCCTGCCTCAGCCTCCCAAGTAGCTGGGTTTACTGGCACCTGCTATGATACTTTTGTCCTATATGTTTCAGCTACAAACTCTTTAATTATCTTTTAACAATACTGGGTTATTATTTTATAGACAGTGACTATGAGAAGGAGGATTTAGTCTTTCCTCCATCATGGCTGATCGTAATTTTTAATATAATTTAATTTAATTTTAGAAACAGGGTCTCACTCTGTTTCCCAGGCTGGAATGACATGGAATGATCATACGCTAATTGCATTGTCAAACTCCTGGGCTCAGGTGATTCTCCTGCCTCAGCCTCTATAGTAGCTGGGACCACAAGTATTAGCCACCACACTTGACTAATTCAATTTTTTTTTTTTTTTTGGTAGAGACGAGGTCTTGTTATATTGCGCATGCTGGTCCTGAACTCCTGGCCTCAAGTGATCCTCCCAAAGTGTTGGGATTCCAGGTGTGAGCCACTGTGCCTGACATGATTGATCAAAAAAAATTTTTTTTAATTACTATTGTCAGTTTTGAAAAGTTTCTTTTGGCTTCACCACTTCTTACTGGTCAGGTATTGTAAAATTTTAGGATTATTGTGTTAAATTTGAGAAAACATGTATCACATTTCTTTCTTACATGACCTCCAAGATTTCAGGGCAATTCAAGTTTTCTTGCATGGCAATTAATCTGAATGCTCTTTGAAGGATGACACTCATTAACAAGTCTTGTCCCCATCCTCTTTGTAAAGATGGAGCATGTGTTTTATGTTATCTTTGTCGATGCCAATACATCATGTCAAGTCAACAAGAACTTTACTTCATTTTTCTGGGTGATTCTATCATTTACTCCTCTTTAGAAATAGGATGATTAGATAACCCAATCGCTTATTCATTACTTTTACTCAAAATTCTGTCTTGTTCTTAATGGTGTGACCTGTGTTCTGTTTCAACAGAGAACTCACTGAAAGTTAAAGGTCAAGGTACATCAAACATTATGAGAGGCGGCTGGGCACAGGGGCTCACACCTGTAATCCCAGCACTTTGGGAAGCTGAGGCAGACAGATCAGCTGAGGCCAGAAGTTGGAGACCAGCCTGGCCAACATGGTGAAACCCCATCTCTACTAAAAATACAAAAATTAGCTGGATGTGGTGGCACACACCTGTAACCCCAGCTATTTGAGAGGCTGACTCTGAGAGTTGCTTAAACCCAGGAGAAGGAGGTTTTAGTGAGCTGAGATCATGCCACTGCACTCCAGCATGGGGGACAAAGTGAGACTTTGTCTCAAAAAAAAAAATTCATGAAAGGCCACCGGATTTGTTGGAAATGCACTAACTGTGACCATCCTGTGTGTTCTCACACACATGCTTGCTGTTTGTGGAACTGCAACACTGAAAGGTACATTTCAGTGTCTGCATATACTGTTTTACTGGAACACAGTTATGCTTATTCTACATGGATGCTTTTGTGCGACAATGTCTGAGTTCAGTAATTGCATTAGAGGCTACATGGCCTACAAAACCTAAAGAATTTGCTATTTGGCTCTTTACAAAAAATTTGCTGACCAGCTACCCTCCTATGGCAATAAGTAAAAGACATACTCACCCCTTCGGCCTCACTGAAGCAATGACCATTTTTCAGTCCTGAGTACATACCAACCTGTAGAATGCCTCAAGACTCACCTACCTGCTATTCCTTCTCCCTGGAACATTCTTCTCTTTCCTAGCTATTTTTCCTTCTGATCCCATTCATTCTTCAGACAATATCACCTAATAAGAAAAGACTTCTCTGAACACCTAAAACAGGTCCTCCCCATTCTTCTTCTTCTTTTTTTTTTTTTTTTTTGAGACAGAATCTGTCGTCCAGGTTGGAGTGCAGTGGTGCGATCTTGGCTCACTGCAACCTCCGCCTGCCAGGTTCCAGTGATTCTCCTGCCTCAGCCTCCCAAGTAGCTGGGATTACAGGCACTCACTGCCATGCCCCGGATAATTTCTGTACTTTTAGTAGAGATGAGGTTTCACCATGTTGACCAGGCTGGTCTCAAACTCCTGACCTCAAGTGATTTGCTGGACTTGGCCTCTCAAAGTGCTGGGATTACAGGTGTGAGCCGCTGTGCCCGACCCTTCCTGTTACTCTTCACCATCGTTTCCTGCTCTTTTCCATGATGGTCCTGCTCATGGTTTGTAATGATTGATTGGTCTTCTTGTTTAAAGTTGTTGCCCTCTTTACTCTGTAAACTCCCTGTCAATAGAAACTACACATGTCTTATCATGATAGGTAAAAAACATGTACTCTGAAGTCAGATGGCCTGGATTTGAATCCCGACTCTGTTACTTATAAGTCATGGAAGCCCAAGTAAGTCATTTCCCCTCTTGGCTTCTCAGTTTTCTCATCTGAGAATGGGCGCAATCGTAGTAACTATTGCATTAAGTTCTGAAGGTTAAATGAGTTGATGCAGATAAACCACTAAGAACAATGCCTGGCTCATCATAAGCACTAGAGAAGAGTTAGTTACTAATACTCAAAACTGTATCTTCAAGGTCCAGCACAAAAGAGCTGAATGAGTATCCCTTTAACAAGTGAAACTTTTTTTTCTGAATGAAGCATTTGTGGAATGAAGGTTTTATCTAGATGAAAAAATAAGTATCTCATATATCTCTTGTTCTTTAATCATATGCTGCTGTACTGAAACATTATGGGCATCTAATTTAATTTAGCACATGAAAGGCAATGATTCACCTTGATTTACAAAACAAAGTCAAATCAGTAATGCAAGAGTTTGAATTATTTTTTAAAATTAATCCCCCTTCCCCCCCATGACTCCCCCAGGATCTGTATTAGTATGCCATGGCCAGAGTAAAACCTATAAATATTATGAGGCCTACATTACTCAGCTGTTGCCACAATAATGCAAAAAATCACTCCAAGACTCAGTGGCTTAAAATGGTAATTATTTATTCTCACATAAACATTTGCAAGTTAGCTGGGGTTTAGATGACCTGGGGTGCTCCGGGCTGGGCTTCAAGTTATGGGCTGAGTCCAAGTTTGCTGCCTTGCTGGCATCACACTTGCTAACATCTTACTGGCCAATAGTCACATGGCCAAGTCCAACATCCCTAAGTCAGGGAAGGGCATTCCTCCAAAGTGGGGAGGAGTAAAAATTTTCTGAACACAAATCCGAACTATCCCAAGACCTGTACCCAGATAAAAATGAAAACAAAACTCAACAAATTGTAAAAGTATGTCTTCCAAAGGGACAAAAAAATCTGTATGTTGAAACTTAAATTAACTTTCCTGAATTTTCTTGTTGCATCATTTGGCCAGTAAGGCAGGAGCACGGGGTTCTCTCTGCTTTTCTGGTCCTTGAAGCATGTGCTTCATCTGCATAATGGGCCAATCAGAGCTGTTTATGTTTCTGTCCTAGCACCGTCCCCATGCAGCAGATATTTGATAAAGTTGGTGGAAGGCAATTGTTGAATTCTATAAATGTATGGCAATTGCATCAATGCATGCTATATTTGTCTTACAGAAATTTAAGATCACTGTAGGTATTGCATGTTTCTACATCAAAGCTTCAAAAATAGTTCCGGGGTGTGGAGGTGCACATAGCTTCTACTAGCAATACACACACTCTGGAGCACTCCCGGGAAGTCGTGGCCTCTGGGTTTTCTGTTTGTTTCTCTGTCTCCCTTGCAATGAAAATGAAATCACTTTCTCAGCCTGATCATTGCTCGAGGGAAATGCATGCCTGGAAAATAATCAACAGAGAGGAGAACGTAGACAAGTAAATAAACAGTTTAATGAATATAAAATAAAATGTGAATTAAAGCTGGCTTTCAGAACCTACAATTATCCTTTCATCCACAGTTTATTCAATAATTAGACAGTCAATTACAACTTGCATAAAGGATTTTATATACCTATTAGTCTATACATATCTACAGTATATGCGTATTTATAGATAAAGAGGGAGGAGAGGATCGTGACTGAGGAAAAGTGTTCTGACAGAAATAACTGCAAATACTGCAAGGTTGAGCTTCTATCAATGCTAGTTTTTCCTGACCCAGGAGAACTCACATAGTGTTATGAATTTTAATATCACAACAGTTTTTTATCGAGAACCTAACAGGAGCCACACATTGGATTAACCGAGAAATCTCTCTATGTCTATACTCATATTATTTCTAATCCATGTGACACAGCCACCATATATCCCATTTTACAGAGGAGAACACTGAGACTCAGGAAGCAGTTCGAGCCTTGTTTGAACTCTATTATGTTTCATGAGAGAATAGGGCTGTGATGAAGGTTGGCTACCCACCTGTGTACAGAGAGAGCCGATGGAAGACAAACAATGCAGGCATATTGATATCCATGTGGCTGTCGCATTTTTTTTGTGTGCCAGGATTAGTGTAATAGAACACTCAGCATGGGAAGCCACCCGGGGCTGCTCCTGCATATATTTTGTTACATATTCCCTTCTGTTTCCCTTCAGTCATTTAACATAGAGCTTCTTTCACTGGAGGACGAGAATAGGTGTGGTGAGTATGTCTCCTGGATTAGCAGGTGCCTCTGGTTTGAAAATGTTCATTCTCAGAACCATCGGTGAAACCCAGAGATGAAATCTTACAAGCTAACGATAAAGCTTCAAGTAGCCACCACCATGGGAAGGACTTAATTGTGTAATGTTTAAAGCGTGTCTGTAGATTACACAGATACGGTGTCTCCTTTCTGTCTGGTGCATGCCTTACAAGGCACCTTTATTGAATCATGACTGTTAGCTTTCCTTGGCTGTGTATTAGGGTCCTGGAAGCCTCTATTCAGGTTTAGCTATTATCCATGCAAAGATCGTTATTGCTCTCTTGTTTGTATTTTAGCCTGGAGATTTGTGAAGGAAAGAAAAAGCAATTAGGTAACTGTAATGACAAAGGAGCAATTTGGTTTGAAAAGTCTCAGAAAACAGCTATTTTTTTAACTTCTAGGGCATTTCTGCTTTTTTGAAAACAAAACATGTTTAGGAGAATCTTTGTTTTTAAAGATACAAAACAAAGCAAGAGGGTTTCTGCCTTTCCAGTTAAAGAGCAATCTTTAAAAGTCATTCAAGAAAAGTTGGCTCTGTTTTCTGAATTGCTAGTTGGGAGAACAAAAGAAGCAAGGGAAAGTTTGACTTGACTTCCTCTACAATTTGTTTATATCATCGGAACAGAAAGAATCTCAGGGCTCAGCTCTCCACTTCCTGAATGAAGAGAGAGAGAAAAAAAAATGCCCGTGTGTCAAATTCATTGAGATGTGCAAAGTGAACAGCAAAAGTCCTGATCGACTGGAGCCCAAATGGCAAAGGAAGGATATTCATTGATTCAGCTGCTATCTGGCAAGAGAGCTACAAAGTCCTGATGGCGAGTGTCACCAAATGCCTCCTCCTCTCCTCCCCAGCCACAGAAAGGACAGGCAAAGAGAGTGCAGCCTCTCCTGGCCTGTTGCTATGGAGTTGGGCTAATCCAGGACAATGTTTCAGTCGGTCCAATCCAAAGACAGCAGTGGTAGCAATGGAATAGCATTGAAATTATAAATATTTACTTGAAAATAATGCTCAAGCCAGTCTTAACTGAAATGATAAAGTCCTGTTTACTTCTCTTGGTGGTAGCCAGCTGAAACAACCAAACCAGTTAAGCAACAATTTTTTTTTTTTTTTTTTTTTTGGTCAGGTATGTACTGAATCACTGGCAGCAAACTTCTGGGATTTTAGGAGAGAGCTTTTCTCTCTCTCTCTCTCTCTCTGTCTGTCTCTCAATTCTTGGCAGAATGCTTATTTTTGTTTTGTTTGTTTTAAGGAAAACAACAACAGAACTTGAGGCTGGCTGAGCTTATTAGATTACTGATTATCACTGTTAGTTTCCTGCTGCTTGTATTTGTTGGGAGTGGTAAGGGAGATGAGGACAAGAATTTAGATGAAAAACACCCAGGCTTCTCTCTTCTTCATGAAATCCCCCGTGAGGTTTTCCAGTTTGCCTTCCCATAACTTGATTCTGATGAGGTCTGCCATAGCTAACCTATTAAAGAGAACATTGAAATTTGTGGGCGAAAAGGGTTAAAAATACAGCTTAGCAGTGAATATGTGCGGGTTTAACACCCTTACTGGAGGCTGTGATTTCACTGGCCTTGGAATACCAGAGGAAATTGCAAAACATGTAGATAGAATGAAGTGATAGAGTGCAGATAAAGTGCGGACAGAATAGAGTGGTAAAGAGAACCCGGCTAAGGGTGGCTGCTTCCCTCTGAAGGGTGGGTCATTCTTGCTAAAGTGGGTTTCTTGGTGAATTACAGTGGCAGCTCAGAGCTGGGGTAGAGGAGAAAATGCCATCCAAAAGGCCGGAGACAATTTGAAAGATGAATAATATAACATGCAGTGATTTCAAACTTCACGCTTTCTTATTGAAAGTTTTTCTTCCAGTTTGGAAGGCAAGTTTCAATCGATTCTTTTGTCTCATCCCTGCTTCCTGCCAGGCTGCACTGTTGCTGTTTTCAAGAAGAAACCTGGGTCTTGATTTGAATGCTTCAAACACTCAATGCTCAATTAGCCCTCTTTTGAATACTCTCTGATGGTTGGTTAAATATGGGTCAAAAGTGCTTTTTTAAAGTGGAACTGATCTTGGGTTGAGGTAACTTAATCTTCTGGTTGATAAGGTGTTGAAAAATAATGTTTTAATGGAACAATTACTAGAAGACATGGAAATTGCATTAGGCTCATCTGTCCAGTTCTATTTTATAGACATGAACATTTCAAAGTACAAAGGGCTATTCTATAAAAAGGACACTTGACTATTCTTTATAAAGGTTCCCCTTGTACTTTTATAGAATCTTTACAAGGTTAATAAGTATGCTTTCTTTTTTATCACTATATATATTAAATGGCCCAATGACTGCTCCCACGTTGATTTGAGAATCATTGAAACTGCCTGAATGGAGCAGGGGTATCCTTTTTTTCCCATTGATTTGGAAACAAAAGACTCAGGGGGGGGGAAAAGTATAGTTTGCTTCTGAATGCCATATGCAGACGAACGTTCTGCTGATAAAATACACCATATCACAAAGCAGTTTCTGAGAATGCTTCTGTCTAGTTTTTATATGAAGATATTACCTTTTCTACCTTAGGCCTCAAATTGCTCCAAATATCCACTTGCAGATTCTGCAAAAAGAGTGTTTCAAAACTGCTCTATCAAAAGAAAGGTTCACCTCTGTGAATTGAATGCACACATCACAAAGCAGTTTCTGAGAATGCTTCTTTCTAGTGTTTATATGAAGATATTTCCTTTTCTACCATAGGCTTCAAAGCACTCCAAATACCCACTTGTATATTCCATAAAAAGAGTGTTTCAAAACTGCTCTATCAAAAGGAAGGTTCAATCATCTGTGTTGAATGCACACATCACAAAGAAGTTTCTGAGAATGCTTCTGTCTAGTTTCTATGTGAAGATATTCCCGTTTCCGCCATAGGAATCAAAGAGCTCCAAATATCCACTTGCAGATTCTACGAAAAGAGGGTTTCAAAACTGCTCTATGAAAAGAAAGGTTCAACTCTGTGAGTTGAATGCACACATCACAAAGCAGTTTCTGAGAATGCTTCTGTCTAGTTTTTATATTAAGATATTTCCTTTTCTACCATAGGCCTCAAAGCGCTTCAAATATCCACTTGCAGATTCAGCAAAAACAGTGTTTCAAAACTGCTCTATTAAAAGGAAGGTTCAGTTCTCTGCGTTGAATGCACACATCACAAAGATGTTTCTGAGAATGCTTCCATCTAGTTTTTATGTGAAGATATCCCCGTTTCCATCGAAGTCCTCAGAGCGATCCAAATATCCACTTGCAGATTCTACAAAAAGAGTGATTCAAAACTACTCTATCAAAAGAAATGTTCAACTCTTTGAGTTGAATGCACATATCACAAAGCAGTTTCTGAGAATGCTTCTGTCTAGTGTTTATGTGAAGATATTTCCTTTTCTACCACAGGCTTCAAATCACTCCAAATATCCACTTGCAAATTCTACAAAAAGAGTGTTTCATAACTGCTCTATCAAAAGGAAGGTTCAACCCTCTGTGTTGAATACACACGTCACAAAGAAGTTTCTGAGAATGCTTCTGTCTAGTTTTTATGTGAAGATATTCCCGTTTCCACTGTAGGAATCAAAGAGCTCCAAAGATCCACTTGTAGATTCTACAAAAAGAGGGTTTCAAAACTGCTCTATCAAAAGAAAGGTTCAACTCTGTGAGTTGAATGCACACATCACCAAGCAGTTTCTGAGAATGCTTCTGTCTAGTTTTTATATTAAGATATTTCCTTTTCTACCATAGGCCTCAAAGCACTCCAAATATTCACTTGCAGATTCTACAAAAAGAGTGTTTCAAAACTGCTCTATCAAAAGATAGATTCAACTATGTGAGTTGAATGCACACATAACAAAGTTGTTTCTGAGAACACTTCCGTTTCCACCGAAGGCCTCAAAGCCATCCCCTCCCGGGTTCCAGCGATTCTCCTGCCTCAGCCTCCCAAGTAGCTGGGATACAAGCACCCGCCGCCATGCCAGGCTAATGTTTGTATTAGTAGTAGAGATGGAGTTTTGCCATGTTGGCCAGGCTGGTCTCTAACTCCTGATCTCAGGCGATTTGACCTCCTTGGTCTCCCAAAGTGCTGGGATGACAGGTGTGAGCCAAGGCGCCTGGCCTCATTTCAGAGTTTGCTTTTGTATGTGCCATATAAAGATGTTCATCAGGTGCTCCGATACCGTAGCGTGGAAGGCAGCAGTAACATGTAAATTATACTCACAGGATTTTCCCCACTTCAGCACATCCAGAAGTTGAAAGGAAGAGATAAATGGACATTTCAAAGCTGAATCTCAAACAACATCTAACACCTGTTCGGTGGGGCTTGATTTGGCAGGAGTAAATGAACTTGAATCAAATTCAATTACCCTGTGGCCGTACAGGAAGCAATGTGCATGTACATTAACCATAATGTGTGTTTAACATTTTACAAAAAGATCTGATTTTCTGGTACTTGTTTATTTTTAACCGCAATAAAAAGTCAAAATTTGGTGGAAAATATTTAACATGTGTTTTCTGTAGCACTCATGAGCTGTGCTATGGTGCAGTTATTTAAAAAAAGGAAAAGAAAAACAGTGGCCTAGCGTGGTGACTCACGCCTGTAATCTCAGCAGTTTGGGAGGCCGAGGCGGGTGGATCATTTGAGGTCAGGGGTTCAAGACCAGCCTGGCCGACATGGTAAAACCCTGTCTCTACTAAAAATACAAAAACATTAGCTGTGTGTGGTGGCGGGCGCCTGCAACTGCAGCTACTCGGGAGGCTGAGGCAGGAGAATTGCTTGAACCTGGGAGGTGGAGGTTGCACTGAGCTGAGATCACGCCACTGCACTTCAGCCTGGGTGAGCGAGACTTCATCTCAAAACAAACAAACAAACAGAAAAAAAAAAAAAGACAGGCCCTGTGACTCAGACCTTAATCCCAGCACTTTCAGAGGCCAAGGCTGAGGATGCTTGAGCCCAGGAGTTTGAGACCAGCCTGGGCAACATGGTGAAACCCTGTCTGTACCAAGAAAAAAAAAATTATCCAGATGTGGTATGTATGCCTATAGTCCCAGCTACTTGGGAGGCTGAGGAAGGAGGATGGCTTGAACCCAGAAGGTGGAGGCTACAGTGAGCTGAGATTGCACCACTGCACTCCATCCTGGGCAACAGAGCAAGATCTTGTCTCAAAAACAAAGCAAAACAAAACAAAACAAACAAAAACATTAAAAAAACAGATTGAGAATCCTTGGCCCCCACCTGTTACCAGATCAGTCACAATTGCAAACCAGAGGCCAGGCACGGTGGCTCATGCCTGTAATACCAGCACTTTGGGAGGCTGAGGCAGGCGGATCACCTGAGGTCAGGAGTTTGAGACCAGCCTGACCATCATGGTGAAACCCCGTGTCTACTAAAATACAAAAATTAGCCAGGCATGGTGGCACGTACCTGTAATCCAAGCACTTTGGGGGGCCAAGGCAGGCAGATCACCTGAGGTCAGAAGTTGAGACCAGCCCGACCATCATGGTGAAAGCCCGTCTCTACTAAAATACAAAAATTAGCCAGGCATGGTGGCAGGTGCCTGTAATCTCAGCTACTTGGGAGGCTGAGGTAGGAGTATTGCTTGAACCAGGGAGGCGGAGGTTGCAGTGAGCTGAGATTGCACCGCTGCACTCCAGCCTGGGCGATGGAGTGAGACTGAGTCTCAAAAAGAAATGAAATAGAACAGTAAACCTAAAAAACTGGACTGAGATTCCTCAGCCCCCACCTCTTACCAAATCAGTCAAAATTGCAAACCAGAATGTATTCAACTGCCTTGAATACCGAGGGTAGATGTCATTTCATCTATGACCCTCTCTGCAGCAGGAAAGCAATATTGCCAACCTGCATTGTCAAATTGGGCTCATTCAGCTAATTAAACCTATCAGCAACATATGCAAACTGGAGGCTGGGCACGGTGGCTCACACCTGTAATCTCAGCACTTTGGGAGGCCGAAGCAGGCAGATTACTTGAGGTCAGGAGTTCAAGACCAGCGTGGCCAACATGGTAAAATCCGGTCTGTACTTAAAAAAAAAATACAAAAATTAGCCGGGTGTGGTGGTAGGCACCTGTAATGCCAGCTACTCAGGAGGCTGAAGCAGGAGAATCGTATTTATGAGGCAGAGCTTGCAGCAAGCCAAGATCAAGCCAGGGCGCTCCAGCCTGGGTGACAGGGTGAGACACGGTCTCAAAAAAACAAAAGATATGCAAACCGGGATAACCAGACTATATTATTCAAGGGATACTTTGCTATTACAATTTCTTAGCAGGAAAAATCATAATTTCTTGCCTTGTCTGAGGTATGAGTACTTGCATCTGATGTTCATGTGACTTAAGAATTTGGAGCAGTTATGTCGGGCGAGGTGGCTCACGCCAGTAATCCCAGCACTTTGAAAGGCCGACGCGGGTGAATCATCTGAGATCAGGAGTTGACCAGCTTGGCCAACATGGCAAAATCTGGTATCGACCAAAAAAACAAAAATTAGCTGGGCGTGGTGGGTGGGTGCCTGTAATCCCATCTACTCGGGAGGCTAAGGCAGGAGAATCGCTTGAACCTAGGAGGCAGAGGTTGCAGTGAGCAGAGATCATGCCACTGCACTCCAGCCTGGGCAATGGAGCGAGACTTTGTCTCAAAAAAAAAAAAATTGGAGCAGTTTGAAAGCTAACGTGTGGGCTTTCCTCATCTTCTTCATCAAATGTTATTTCCATGTCTTCTTTTCTTTATTTGAGACAGGGTCTCCCTCTGTTACCCAGGCTGGAGTGCAGTGGTGCAATCTCAGCTCACTGTAGCTTCAACTTCCTGGGCTCAAGCGATTCTCCCATCTCAGCCTCCCGTGTAGCTGGGATTGCACACGTGCACCAAAACGCTATTTGCATCTTCTCAGCATTTAGGAGAGCTTCACATCACATACCCTGACCTCGAGAATGAATTCAAGAAATTCTTTTTTTTTTTTTTTTTGAGACGGAATCTCATTCTGTCACCCAGGCTGGAGTGCACTGGCCCGATTTCAGCTCACTGCAAGCTCCACCTCCCGGGTTCAAGCTATCCTCATGCCTCAGTCTCCCAAGCAACTGGGATTACAGGCACCTGCCACCACACCCGTCTAATTTTTGTATTTTTAGTAGAGACGAGGTTTCATCATGTTGGCCAGGCTGGTCTCAAACTCCTGACCTCAGGTGATCTGTCTGTCTCAGCCTCACAAAGTGCTGGGATGACAGGTGTGAGCCACTGTGCACCTGGCCCAAGCAACTGATTTAGATAAAGGTTCCCCTGGCTCTCATTCTTTCTGACCCTGTTTTATTTCTTTATTTTTGTTTTATTGTCATCCTAGAGTGGGAAACGCTGAGGTAAGCACCCATCTTTGCAACTGTTACAGAATTGTCAGGTATTTAACGAAACAATGATCGGATCCCGTATTTGCCAATGAGAACATATTGTACAAATACAGACAAAGTGGCATAATTTACATCCATCGTTTCAAGTAGACAGACGATGAATTTTTCATCTCCTCTCAGCTTTGAACTCCGTTATTACGGCTGGATACAATGATTTGTATTCTTCTCTGAAGTCTGTTTTCTGACAGCCGCAGTCAGATATTTAGAAGGCGGCTGGTTTTGACAATTTCATGGGGATCACCCTAAAACGGTTTTTTTTTTAAATTTTTCTCTCCCACTGTGGGTGAGGTCGCGATGGGTGCTGTGTGACTATAAATTGTCTAATTTACATTGTGTTGATCATTTTTATTTTACCATATTTTATTTTATTTTATTTTATTTCGATCATATATTTTAGAGATGGAGTTTTGCTCTTGTCGCCCAGGCTGGAGGGCAGTGGCACGAGCTCAGCTCACTGCAACCTCCACCTCCCGGGTTCCAGAAATTCTCCTGCCTCAGCCTCCTGGGTAGCTGGGATTACAGGCACCTGTCACCAAGCCCAGCTCACTGCAACCTCCGCCTCCTGGGTTCGAGTGATTCTCTTGCCTCAGCCTCCCCAGTAGCTGGGATTACAGGCGCCCACCACCACACCGGCTAATTTTTGTATTTTTAGTAGAGACAGGGTTTCACCACGTTGGTCAGGCTGGTCTCGAACTCCTGACCTCAGGTGATCCACCTACCTCGGCCTCCCAAAGTGCTGGGATTACAGGCATGAGCCACCGCACCCGACTGCTTTTTTTTTTTTTTTAACGGAGTTTTCACTCTTGTCCCCAAGGCTGAAGTGCAGTGTCGCGATCTCGACTCACTGCAACCTCCGCCTCCTGGGTTCAAGCGATTCTCCTGCCTCAGCCTCCCAAGTAGCTGGGATTACAGGCGCCCACCACCACGCCCTGCTAATTTTTGTTTTTTTAGTAGAGATGGGATTTCACCATGTTAGCCAGGCTGGTCTCAAACTCCTGACCTGAGGTGATCCACCTCAGAAGGAAAAGTTCTCTTTATTTATTTTTTTTTTTGAGAGGGAGTCTCTCTCTGTCACCCAGGCTGGAGTGCAATGGTGCAATCTCGGTTCACTGCAAGTTCCGCCTCCTGGGTTGACGCCATTCTCCTGCCTCAGCCTCCTAAAGTACTGGGATTATAGGCGTTAGCAACCACTCCCAGCCATGGATAATTTATTTTATAATTTTTTTTAAGAGATGGGAGTCTCACTATGTTGCCCAGGCTGGTCTAGAACTCCTAGGCTCAATAAATCCTTCTGACTTGGCTACAGAGACACGTGACCACAATGAGCTGTCAAATGGCAATCTGCTCACCAAGAGGAAACCACAGAAAGCAGACACAGTACCCTTTCCCTGTGACTAGAATAGAATCAGACGTTCCGGGAAAGGACTCAGAGTGAGGAAAGGTTTCCTGGAAGAATTTATGACAGGAGAAGAGAAAATCAAGGAAACCCACTAAAAAATAATAAATAAAGAGAACTTTTCCTTGTAAGGGCTGGGCACAGTGTCTCATGCCTGTCATCCCGGCACTTTGGGAGGCCGAGGTAGGTGGATCACTTGAGGTCAGGCATTCTAGACCAGCCTGACTAACATAGTGAAACCCTGTCTCCACTAAAAATACAAAAATTAGCTGGGTGTGGTGGCACAGGCCTGTAATTCCAGCTATACGGGAGGCTGAGGCAGGAGAATCACTTGAACTCAGACAGCAGAGCTTGCAGTGAGCCAAGACTGCGCCATTGCACTCCAGCCCGGACGACAGACTCCCTCTCAAAATAAATAAATAAATAAATAAATAAATAGAACTTTTCCTTCTGAGGGCTGGGCGTGGTGGCTCACTCCTGTAATCCCTGCACTTTGGGAGGCCGAGGCAGGCGGATCACTTGAGGTCAGGAGTTCGAGACCAGCCTGACCAACATATTGAAACCCTCTCTCTAGTAAAAATACAAAAATTAACTGGGCATGGTGGCAGGTTCCTGTAGTCCCAGCTACTCGGGAGGCTGAGGTGGGAGAATGGTGTCAACCCAGGAGGCAGAGCTTGCAGTGAACCGAGATTGCACCACTGCACTCCAGCCTGGGTGACAGAGAGAGAAGCCCTCTCAAAAAAATAAATAAATAAATAAATAAATAAATAAAGAGAACTTTTCTTTCTGAGGTATGGAGACCTGTATGACCACAGCGTGCAAAGAATCACCAGTTCTACCTGGTTCTGTTGCATTGCAAACGTCACACCTGGTGTCTTGAACCACAAAAGGAAGGGACAGTGGATTCTCATTTTATTTTATTTTATTATTTTATTTTATTTTATTTTATTTTATTTTATTTTATTTTATTATTTTATTTTTTGAGACAGAGTCTCGTGCTATCACCCAGGATGGAGTGCAGTGGCATGATCTCAACTCACTGCAACCTCTGCCTCCCGGATTCCAGTGATTCTCCTGCCTCAGCCTCCCAAGTAGCCATGATTACAGGCACCTGCCACTAAGCCCAACCAATTTTTTGTATTTTTAATAGAGATGGGGTTTCACCATGTTGGCCAGGCTGGTCTTGAACTCCTGACCTCAGGTGATCCACCCACCTCAGCCTCCCAAAGTGCTGGGATTACAGGTGTGAGCCACCATGGCTGGCTAAATTTTGTATTTTTAGTAGAGGCGAGGTTTTGCCATGTTGGCCAGGCTGGTCTTGAACTCCTGACCTCAGGTGATCCACCCGCCTTGGCCTCCCAAAGTGCTGGGATTATAAGCGCCAACCACTACGCCCAACCAATTTTTTGTATTTTTAGTAGAAATGGGGTTTCACCATATTGGCCAGGCTGGTCTCGAATTCCTGACCTCAGGTGATCCACCCGCCTCAGCTTCCCAAAGTGCTGGGATTACAGGTGTGAGGCATCGTGCCTGACTAATTTTTGTATTTTTAGTAGAGCCAGGGTTTTGCCATGTTGGCCAGGCTGGTCTTGAACTCCTCACTTCAGGTGATCTACCCGCTTCAGCCTCCCAAAGTGCTGGGATTACAGGCATGAGCCACACAGCCTGGCCAAAGCCTTCGTTCATTTGCTTCCTGAGTACCCTTCCTGAGCTTCCTGAGCAGGCAGGAAGAATCACTTGGACAGTTATGGCACAGGTGACAGCTCTGTCACCCAGGCTGGAGTACAGTGACAAGGTCTCGGCTCGCTGCAACCTCCACCTTTCTGATGGAAGCAATTCTCCTGCCTCAGCCTCCCGAGTAGCTGGGATGACAGGTGCCCACCACAACCAGCTAATTTTTGTATTTTTAGTAGAGACGGGGTTTCACCATATCCGAGACAGGTCTCAGTTCATTTAGAAAGTTTATTTTGCCAAAGTTGAGGACATAGACCCACAACACAGTGTCAGGAGGTCCTAGTGACATGGGGCCAAGGTGGTTGGGGCACAGCTGGGCTTCATCTATTTTAGGGAGATATGAGGCCTCCATCAATATATATATAACAGGTACATTAGTTCTGTCCAGAAAGATGGAGACAACTGAAAGCAGAGAGGGGGCCTCCAGGTCACAGGTAAGTGAGACACAAATGGTTGCATTGTTTTGAGTGTCTCATAAGCCTTTCCAAAGGGGGTTATGAGATATACATCTATCTCAATGAGCAGAGAGGTGACTTTGAATAGAACTGGAGGCAGCTTTACACTCCTCGGTTTCCAGCTTCAATTTTCCCTTTAGTTTTGTGATTTTGGGGACCTCAAGATGTTTTTCTTCTGCATTTCCCGCCTTCTGTACTTAAAGGATTCTTTCACATGCCTGGAATGTCTGCAGTTGCTTCTCTAGTCACTCAGTGTGTTTATTATCAACTTTACTCCTGGGCATTTGATATTTCCTTGCAATGATCACAGCCATTTTTATATCGATATGTATTTATATTTACATGCATATGTATTTATATTTTATAAGATAATTAAAATATAATTAAAGTAAAACATAAATAACTTTGCTATCTATGACAAACCCACAGCCAATATCATACTGAATGGGCAAAAACTGGAAGCATTCCCTTTGAAAACTGGCACAAGACAGGGATGCCCTCTCTCACCGTTCCTATTCAACATAGTGTTGGAAGTTCTGGCCAGGGCAATCAGGCAGGAGAAGGAAATAAAGGGTATTCAATTAGGAAAAGAGGAAGTCAAATTGTCCCTGTTTGCAGATGACATGATTGTTTATCTAGAAAACCCCATCGTCTCAGCCCAAAATCTCCTTAAGCTGATAAGCAACTTCAGCAAAGTCTCAGGATACAAAATCAATGTACAAAAATCACAAGCATTCTTATACACCAACAACAGACAAACAGAGAGCCAAATCATGAGTGAACTCCCATTCACAATTGCTTCAAAGAGAATAAAATACCTAGGAATCCAACTTACAAGGGATGTGAAGCACCTCTTCAAGGAGAACTACAAACCACTGCTCAAGGAAATAAAAGAGGATACAAACAAATGGAAGAACATTCCTTGCTCATGGGTAGGAAGAATCAATATCGTGAAAATGGCCATACTGCCCAAGGTAATTTACAGATTCAATGCCATCCCCATCAAGCTACCAATGACTTTCTTCACAGAATTGGAAAAAACTACTTCAAAGTTCATATGGAACAAAAAGAGAGCCCGCATCGCCAAGTCAATCCTAAGCCAAAAGAACAAAGCTGGAGGCATCACACTACCTGACTTCAAACTATACTACAAGGCTACAGTAACCAAAACAGCATGGTACTGGTACCAAAACAGAAATATAGATCAATGGAACAGAACAGAGCCCTCAGAAATAACGCCGCTTACCTACAACTATCTGATCTTTGACAAACCTGAGAAAAACAAGCAATGGGGAAAGGATTCCCTATTTAATAAATGGTGCTGGGAAAACTGGCTAGCCATATGTAGAAAGCTGAAACTGGATCCATTCCTTACACCTTATACAAAAATCAATTCAAGATGGATTAAAGATTTAAACGTTAGACCTAAAACCATAAAAACCCTAGAAGAAAACCTAGGCAGTACCATTCAGGACATAGGCGTGGGCAAGGACTTCATGTCCAAAACACCAAAAGCAATGGCAACAAAAGACAAAATTGACAAATGGGATCTAATTAAACTAAAGAGCTTCTGCACAGCAAAAGAAACTACCATCAGAGTGAATAGGCAACCTACAACATGGGAGAAAATTTTCGCAACCTACTCATCTGACAAAGGGCTAATATCCAGAATCTACAGTGAACTCAAACAAATTTACAAGAAAAAAACAAACAACCCCATCAAAAAGTGGGCGAAGGACATGAACAGGCACTTCTCAAAAGAAGACATTTATGCAGCCAAAAAACACATGAAAAAATGCTCATCATCACTGGCCATCAGAGAAATGCAAATCAAAACCACTATGAGATATCATCTCACACCAGTTAGAATGGCAATCATTCAAAAGTCAGGAAACAACAGGTGCTGGAGAGGATGTGGAGAAATAGGAACACTTTTACACTGTTGGTGGGACTGTAAACTAGTTCAACCATTGTGGAAGTCAGTGTGGCGATTCCTCAGGGATCTAGAACTAGAAATACCATTTGACCCAGCCATCCCATTACTGGGTATATACCCAAATGACTATAAATCATGCTGCTATAAAGACACATGCACACGTATGTTTATTGCGGCATTATTCACAATAGCAAAGACTTGGAACCAACCCAAATGTCCAACAATGATAGACTGGATTAAGAAAATGTGGCACATATACACCATGGAATACTATGCAGCCATAAAAAATGATGAGTTCATATCCTTTGTAGGGACATGGATGAAATTGGAAACCATCATTCTCAGTAAACTATCGCAAGAACAAAAAACCAAACACCGCATATTCTCACTCATAGGTGGGAATTGAACAATGAGATCACATGGACACAGGAAGGGGAATATCATACTCTGGGGACTGTGGTGGGGAGGGGGGAGGGATAGCATTGGGAGATATACCTAATGCTAGATGACGAGTTAGTGGGTGCAGCGCACCAGCATGGCACATGTATACATATGTAACTAACCTGCACAATGTGCACATGTACCCTAAAACTTAAAGTATAATAAAAAAAAAAAAAAAAACAGGAAAAAAAAAAAAACAAAAAAAACAAATAACTTTAAAATTAAATTGTAATTATTATTATATGTTTACATTATGTATATATGTATTTATATTTATATGTATTTATATTACTTGTATTTATTATATTTTATAAGATAATTAAAATATAACTAAAATAAAATACAAATAAAATTAAAAGTAAATTGTATTATTATATGTATTTACATTATGTTATAGGTATACATGTATTTATATTTCTATGTATTTATATTATATGTATTTATTGTTTTATAAGATAATTAAAATATAATTAAAATAAAATATAAATAAAATTAAAATTATATTATATGTATTTACATTATATTATATGTAATATGTATATTTCTATGTATATATATGTATTTATTATATCATGTATTATAAGATTAATATATAATTAAAATAAAATATAAATTAAAGTATAATTAAATATATTTATATGTATTGTTATACATATTTATATTACTTGTATTTATATGTATTCATATATGGTTTATATTTCACATTTCCATCTTATGCTATTTTTTAAAATTTTCATTATTTCTTTTCCTTTTTTCTTTTTTTTTGGGGGAACAGTCTTGCTCTGTCACCCAGGCTGGAGTACAGTGACAAGGTCTCGGCTCACTGCAACCTCCACCTTCCTGATCCAAGCGATTCTCCTGCCTCAGCATCCCAAGTAGCTGGGATGACAGGCGCCCACCACGACCAGCTAATTTTTGTATTTTTAGTAGAGACGGGGTTTCACCATGTTGGCCAGGCTGGTCTCGAACTCCTGACCTCAGGTGATCCACCTACCTTAGCCTCCCAAAGTGCTGGGATTACAGGTGTGAGCCACCACCCCTGGCCCCTCTACTTTCTTCATTAACTTGCTCTCACTTTACTCTATGGTCTCGCCCTGAATTGTTTCTTGTGCAAGAACCAGGAACGCTGTCTTGGAGTCTGGATCAGAACTCCCTTTCCGGTAACAAAACTGCCTTTGAAAAACCCGTAATCTCTGAGCTTTGAGTAGGTACTCCGCCTCCCACATGGCATGGCTGGTCTTGTGTCTCTTAAATTCTTTGTCTACAGCAATGCTGTGAGTCTTTATTCAGCAGGCAGGAAGAACCACTTGGACAGTTATGGCACAGCTTAGAAGACATTCTTAGAGTCTGCTTGGAAAGTAGACTGGCCTCAGTGAAAATTCGCTCTGAAAGGGTAAGCCTGGCTCTAAGCTCTGAGCTCAGCAGGCTGGTGGTAAACATTGCAGCTGTAAATCCAGGAAGAGCTGTGTTACTGGTGGGAGGAGGGATTTTACAGCCCAGGGGAGGGAGGGAGATTTGAATTTGAAAGACTTTTGCACAAAGGCAGGACTCCATGCCCAGCTGCTGTCCGCGGGGTCCCCAGCCTCTCTGAGCTTCTCGCAATGACTCTGGGCCCCTGGGGACAGCCACAGTGACTTCTGAATGTTCTAGTGAAACCTGCAAGGGTCAGTTGGATGCCAGGAATTGCTTCTTGGGTCCTGTTTTTCCTCCAATAGGGGGCCATGCAGCTTTAGCTCTGAGTGTATTTGTGATTGTGGTTAGTTCCGGCGTTCTATTTGGGGGAACTGTAATAGTGAAAAATCAGAGAAAGTGGCAGGGAACGGACATTTTGTAGTGTTATCAAATCTACACCTGAGAGAAGGAAATGCTTGTCTATTTCAGGATCTCTCAGCCCAGGCTCTGCTGACATTTGGGGATGGAGGATTCTCTGTGGTAGGGCCGTCCTGGGCACTGTACGGTGTTGAGCAGAGACCCTGGGCTTCACCCACCAGGAGCCAGGACAACCCCTCCCCAGTTGTAACAACCAAAATTGTCACCAGATATTGCAAAATATCTCCTAGTGGTAAAATCTTTCTGGTTGCCATAGATAGGTAAGTACACAAGTAGATACACAGGGGGAGGGGGCAGGAGATGGGTGGACAGATTGATGATTGATAGATACATGATAAATAGAAAGATAGATGAGATAAATAGATATATACATACATACATAATACATGGATGGATAGATACATACATACATACATGAGTTGATGGATGGATGGATGGACAGACACATACATACATAGATGGATACATACATACATACATACATGGATAGATGGATAGATGGCTGGATGGATACATACATACATACATAGATGGATAGATGAATGGATACATACATAGATGGATGGATGGATAGATAGATAGATACATACATACATAGATGAATAAATGGATGGATGGATGGATGGATGGATACATACATACATGAAGAGATGGATAGATGGATAGACAGACACATACATACATACATACATACATACATACATACATACATGGATGGATAGATAGATAAATGCATAAATACATACATAGGTGGATGGATGGATGGATGGATGGATAGTGGTGCAATTTCAGCTCATCGCAACCTCTGCCTCCTGAGTTCAAACGATTCTCCTGCCTCAGCCTCCCAAATAGCTGGGATTACAGGCACCCACCACCACACCTGGCTAATTTTTGTAATTTTAGTAGAGACGGGGTTTTGTGTCATGTTGGCCAGGCTGGTCTCGAACTCATGACCTGAAGTGATCCACCCGCCTCAGCCTCCCAAAGTTCTGGGATGACAGGCATGAGCCATAATGCCCAGCTTGCCCATGATCTTTTTTTTAATCGTATATATAAATGAATATTGTACCTAGGGTGGACGCATTCCTCCTCTTACTTTTGGTAACCCCCTATTCTGTCTATGTAGTAGGATTAGTAAAAGAGGAAGGAAGTCTTCTTTGCAGTTGAGATAAGAGGAAGGCATCTGTCTCCTGGTCGTCCCTGGGCAACGGAATGTCTCGGTGTAAAGCCCGATTGTATATTCCAGCTACTGAGATAGGGGAAAACTGCCTTAGGGCCGGAGGTGGGACGTGCTAGCAGCAACACTGTCCTTTAAGGCATTGAGATGTTTATGTATATGCACATCAAAGCATAGCACTTTTTCTTTACCTTGTTTATGATGCAGAGACATTTGTTCACATGTTTTCCTGCTGACCTTCTCTCCACTATTACCCTATTGTCCTGCCACATCCCCCTCTCTGGGAAACAACCGATAATGATCAATAAATACTAAGGGAACTTGGTCCTCTGTATGCTGAATGCCGGTCCCCTGGGCCCATTTTTCTTTCTCTATACTTTGTCTCTTTCTTTTCCAAGTCTCTCATTCCACAGCAACCCAATACTTCAGTACTTTCAGCACTTTGCTTTCTTAATAATCTTTTTTTTTTTTTGAGATGGAGTCTCACTCTGTTGCCCGGGCTGGAGTGCAGTGGTTCTATCTCTGCTCACTGCAAGCTCCACCTCCTGGGTTCACACCATTCTCCTGCCTCAGCCTCCTGAGTAGCTGGGATTACAGGCAAGCACCCACGCCTGGCTAATTTTTGTATTTTTAGTAGATACGGGGTTTCACCATGTTGGCCCGGCTGGTCTCGAACTCCCGACCTCAGGTGATCCACCCGCCTCAGCCTCCCAAAGTGCTGGGATTACACGCGTGAGCCACCGTGCCCAGCCTCTGTGTAATTTCTTGTATCTAGTGGAATCTAAAAGCCCATCTGATGGGAGGGTGGTGGCTGTTGAAAGGATCCCAGATTCTGCATTTCTTCTGGGCTTGCATCATTTATCCAGCCCAGTAGCTATTTTTCTTTTTCTTTTTTTCTTTCTTTCTTCCTTTTTTTTTTTTTTTGACAGAGTTTTAGTCTTGTTGCCTAGGCTGGAGTGCAGTGGCGTGATCTCGGCTCACTGCAACTTCTGCCTCCCAGGTTCAAGCGAGTCTCCTGTCTCAGCCTCCTGAGTAGCTGAGACTACAGGCACCTGCCACCACACCCAGCTAATTTTTCTATTTTTAGTAGAGATGGAGTTTCACCATGTTGGTCAGGCTGGTCTCAAACTCCTCACCCTGTGATCCACCCGCCTCGGCCTCCCAAAGTGCTGGGATGACAGGTGTGAGCCACCGCACCTGGCCAGGGTTTGGCAGTTTTAAGGATAATTTGGTGGGTGGGGGCTCAGGAAGTAGAGAGTGCTGGTTGGTCAGGTTGAGGATGAAATCATGGGAGGCTGAAGTGAGTTCATGCTGCCTTCTGTTCCTGTGTGGGATGGCTGATATCTGGTTGAGTCAGATTACCGGTCTGTGTGGTGTCATCTGCTGCATTGGAATCCAGGGTCTGCAAAATATCTTAAACACTGATCTTAGGTTGTGCAACAATGATGTTATCTCCAGGAGCTATTTGGGGGAGGTTCAGACTCCTGGAGCCAGAGGCAGCATGATCCCTCAACCATAATTCCTAATCTTGTAGCTAATTTATTAGTCCTGCCAAGGCAGGCTGGTCCCCAAGCAAGAAGTTTCCCCGCGTCCCTGCCCTCCCAGAAAAGGGCTATTGTCAGTTTTGTTTCAGAGTTTAAACTATAAACTAAATTCTTTCTGAGGCTACTACACCCAGGAATGAATAAAGACAGTTTTGAGGTTAGAAAGAAGATGAGGGGGTGGGTGGTTAGGTCTGATCTCTTTCACTGTCATAATTTCTTCAGATATAATTTTTGCTAAGGTGGTTTCAGGAGGATGGGGAGGAATGAGGGGGTCATGAGAGCCAATTCCTCCTTCCCAGCCCCAGGGGTGAGAATGTGGACACAGCCCCTCCTCCTCCTCCATCCCAGCCCTGGGGGGAGGCTGTGGACACCACCCCTCTTCTCCTCCATCCCAGCCCTAGGGCTGAGAATGTGGACATGGCCACTCCTCCTCCTCCATCCCAGCCCCAGGGGGGAAAGTGTGGACATGGCCCCTCCTCCTCCTCCATCATCCCAGCACCAGTGGGGTGAGTGTGGACACGGCCCCTCCTCCTCCATCATCCCAGCTCTGGGGGGAGAGTGTGGACACTGCCCCTCCTCTTCCATCATCCCAGCCCCAGTGGGGAGAGTGTGGAAACGGCCTCTCCTCCTCCTCCATCATCTCAGCCCCAGAGGGGAGAGTGTGGGCACCGCCCCTCCTCCTCCTCCATCATCCCAGCATCAGGAGGTGAGGGTGTGGACAGGGCCCCTCCTCCTCCTCTATCATCTCAGCCCCAGAGGGGAGAGTGTGGACACCACCTCTCCTCCTCCATCATCTCAGCCCCAGGAGGATAGTGTGGACACGGCCCCTCTTTCTCCATCCCAGCCCCAGTGGGGAGAGTGTGGACACAGCCCTTCCTCCATCTCAATCCCAGGGAGTTCGGGTGTAGACATGACTCTTCCTCCATCCCAGCCCCGCGGGGTAGACATAGCCCCTCTTGCATCCCAAAACCAGTGGCTGAGCAGTTTGGTGACGTCCCCATTGTACCTGATCCATTTTGTTGCACTGGGTCCGCAGCATGAAATCTCTATGTCTTTATGGAACCCAGGATTAACCCCCCAAAAGCTGTTTAATCTTCAGCTGTCCCATATCTGGGGATGCATCTCCTGGTATGAAATCTCTGTTGTCAAAGTAGCCTTTTTCTTTCCAGAATCCCTATTGCACTGTTTCTTTGTTGTGACCTCTGTGTTTCTTGGTGGAGCTGGAATCCTCCGGGCTCCCATCCCAGGGAGCCTGGCTTGGCCTCCCTCCTCCTCCCCCTTGTAGCCCGTGCCAAAGACCCTTCGGTTTGCGGCAGCCCCTTGTTTTTTATTATTTTAATTGGTGCTTGAGCCCTGCAGGTTTACAACCCCCGTGTTTACACTCACTGTACTTTAATAAGTCGCCTAAGAGGTAACAGGAGCGTAGGGCTCTATAAATGTTTTAATTCACACAAACCCACCCAGCTATTTCCGTCCACACCCAGTGTGGTTGGGACGTGAAAATCAACAGGACCAAGGTGCTGGATCAGGCCCCCAGCTCCCCCGGCCACCTCTTCCCACTTCTTTAAACGTTTGCAGCAGCCTCTCACTTTTATGTTTGCGCTTGTCTAAATGGCGCTCTGAGGCCGTTCACACCCCCCGGAGCCCCATAAGCCAGTGCTTAGGACAATCTCCTTTTACCAGCAGCCCTAGGAGATGGGCAAACCCCACATATACAAACCCCACTGTCTCCAGAGCTCTCTTAGGTAAAGAAAAACGCATTTGGGGGGCTCAGGAAGACAGCTAGATGCCCAGGAATCTGTGCCTGAAGCATTTCTTCTTGCAATGTGTTTGCGTTTTCTCTGTCCGTCCTCATATTTCTTATCCTAAGACAGATTTCTTATCCTAAGAAATTACCCATCCTAAGAAATCAGGCTTGGCTGTGGGATGTTGGAATTTTACAGGACAAGGGTATGGTGCCATCTGAGGGGACATTGAATGTATTTATTATTTATATATTTATTTTGAGATGCAGTTTCGCTCTTCTTGCCCAGACAACAAGAAGTCGGGCTTGGCTGTGAGATGTTGGAGTTTTACAGGACAAGGGTAGGGTGACAACTGAGGGGACCTTGAATGTATCTATGTATCTATCTATGTATCTTTCATCTATGTATTTATTTTGAGACAGAGTTTTGCTCTTGCTGCCCAGGCTGGAGTGCAATGGCACGATCTCAGCGCATTACAACCTCCACCTCCCGAGTTCCAGTGATTCTCCTGCCTCAGCCTCCCAAGTAGCTGAGATTACAAGCCCATGCCACCACACCTGGCTAATTTTTGTATTTTCAGTGGAGATAGGGTTTCACCATGTTGGCCAGGCTGGTCTCGAACTCCTGACCTCAGGCCATCCACCCGACTTGGCCTCCTATAGTGCTGGGATTACAGGTGTGAGCCACCACGCCCAGCCTCGTTGAATGCACTTATAGGATGCCAGGGATTTGGGGGCCTAGGCATGGCACAATGTTGTGCAAAATGCCAAGAACCCAGCTTGGGAGATGACGGTGCCTTGGCATGAAGGGTAAGGAGACGTGTGCAGCTGGGGACTTCCTAAATGTTGGCTTGCACTTTAACAGCGGCATTAAACATGGGCTTGGAGAGAACGTTGAAAATTGACTCTTTTAGAGATTTCAAAATGTGAAATGTATATAAGCCTATGTCAAAACGTCACACTGTATCCCATAATATATACATTATAGATCCTAATTTCAATTCATTATATATACATATATAATAGGCTATATATGTGTGTGTGTATACATAATAGGGTATAATAATATATATTTATTTTATTATACATTTAATACATATAAATACATATAATAAATATGTACATGTAAATGCATATTTATATATTATATATTATATGATATATGATACATTACATGCTGTATTATTTTATTAATTATGATATATAACATGTATAATTATATAATATATAATTGTAATATATTGTAATATATTATATTTTATATATAATAATATGTTATGTTTTATAATGTTATATATTATAATAAAACATAATATATGATAATATATTTTATGATGTTATATAATGTTATAATAAAACATAATGTATAATAATATATTGTTATATTTTACAATGTTATATAATATATTATAATAAAACAATATATAATAGTATAATATATAGCATGTATAATTACTATATAATATAGTACATAGTATATAGTATGTGTATAATTATAGAATATATAATTAATATAATATATACGATTGTTATGTAATATAGTTAAATATATTACATATATTTAAATATGTATATTTATACATATAACATACATAAATATACAATGGGTACAATGATATATATGTATTTTATTTTAATATAATAAATCAATACATATAAACATGTATTCATATGTAAATATATTTAAAATATATGTATTGATTATATTATACATATATTATGTGGTACAATAGTATATATATTTCATTTTACATATAAATAGATATATAAATATATGTATTATATTATATATAGTTTAAATTTATACATTTTATATATTTATATGTGATATCATGGGGTACAATGATTGCATATTAAATACATGCAATTATTATTGGTCAGTGAAAAGTAAAATATGAAAAAAGAAAGGGAAAGAGACAGATGAAACCTGTGGTCAGCTCTCGTGGGAGTGCAGAAAGCAGGTCCAGATCTCAGAAGTGTCTCTTCTTTTCTGTGGCTTCACGATGCGGCACCGCTATGAGGAAGATATGAGGAATATCTCTTGGCTCAGAGGATAAAGACAGGCAGCTGTTGGCATGAAGACAGCAAAGGCCTTTGGGTCACATCTGCAGAAGAATACATGTGTTTCACATGAATGCATTGTTCTTCTTGGCCAAAATCTATCCACAGAAGATATGGTATGAGTTGTACTCTCTGCTTCTATGAGTTTGACTATTTTAGATTCCTCATATAAGGGAGATCATGAAGTATTTGTGTTTCTGTGCCTGGCTTATCTCACGAAATATAATGTCCTCCAGGTTCACTTGTGTTCTTGCAAATGGCAAGATTTTCTTCTTTTTCAAGGCTGAGTAATATTCCCATGCATGTACATTATTGATGTCCCAATTTCTTTATCCATGCCTCCATTCATGGTCACTTGGTTTGGTCGCATGTCTTGGCTATTGTGGATAATTCTCCCAATATCTTTATCCATTCATCCATTCATTGTCTCTCAGTTTCCATTCATCCATTCGTGGTCTCTCGGTTTGGTCCATGTCTTGGCTATTGTGGATTATTCTCCCAATTTGTTTATCCATTCATCCATTCATGGTCACTTGGTTTGGTCCATGTCTTGGCTATTGTGGATAATTCTCCCAATTTCTTTATGCATTCATCCATTAATGGTCACTTGGTTTGGTTGCATATCTTGGCCCTTGTGGGTAATTCTCCCAGTTTCTTTATCCATTCATCCATTCATGGTCACTTGGTTTGGTCCATGTCTTGGCTATTGCAGATAATTCTCCCAGTTTCTTTATCCATTCATCCATTTATGGTCGCTTTGTTTGTCCATGTCTTGCTTATTGTGGATAATTCTCTCAATTTCTTTATGCATTCATCCTTTCATGGTCACTTGCTTTGGTCCATATCTTGGCTATTGTGGATAATTCTCCCAGTTTCTTTATCCATTCATCCATTCATGGTCATTTGGTTTGGTTGTATGTCTTGGCTATTGTGGATAATTCTCCCAATTTGTTTATCCATTCATCCATTCATGGTCACTTGGTTTGGTCCATTTCTTGGCTATTATGGATAATTCTCCCAGTTTCTTTATCCATTCATCCATTCATGGTCACTTGGTTTGGTTGTGTGTCTTGACTATTGTGGATAATACTTGGTTTGGTCTGTGTCTTGGCTATTGTGGATAATTCTCTCAATTCCTTTATCCATTCATCCATTCATGGTCACTTGGTTTGGTTGTGTGTCTTGGCTATTGTGGATAATACTTGGTTTGGTCCGTGTCTCGGCTATTGTGGATAATTCTCTCAATTCCTTTATCCATTCATCCATTCATGGTCGCTCGGTTTAGTCCATGTCTTGGCTATTGTGGATAATTCTCCCAATATCTTTATCCATCCATCCATTCATGGTCACTTGGTTTGGTCCATGTCTTGGCTATTGTGGATAATTCTCCCAATTTCTTTATCCATTCATCGATTCGTGGTCACTTGGTTTGGTCTATGTCTTGGCTATTGTGGATAATTCATCAATGAGTATGGGAATCCATGTATTTCTTCAAGATTCTCATGTCAGTTCTTTTGGGGCAAAAATAAAGCTGTTTGATATGGTTTGGCTGTGTCCCCCGACCCCAAAACCTCATCATGAATTGTGGTTTCCATCCTCCTTATGTGTCATGAGAGGGACCCAGTGGGAGGTAATTTAATCTTGGGGACAGTTACCCTCATGCTGTTCTTGTGATACTGAATGAGTTCTCACAAGATCTGATTAATTTTTTTTTTCTATTTAGATGGAGTCTCACTCTCTTGCCAGGCTGGAGTGCAGTGGCATTATCTTGGCTCACTGCAACCTCCACCTCCCGGGTTCAACTGATTCTCCTGCCTCAGCCTCCCGAGTAGCTGGGACTACAGGTGTGCATCACCACGCCCGGCTAATTTTTGTATTTTTAGTAGAGATCGGGTTTCCCCATGTTGCCCAGGATGGTCTTGATCTCTTGAGCTTGTGACGCTCCCACCTCAGCCTCCTAAAGTGCTGGGACTACAGGTGTGCATCAGCACGCCTGGCTAGTTTTTGTATTTTTAGTAGAGACGGGGTTTCATCATGTTGCCCTGGATGGTGTCAATCTCTTGACATTGTGATGCACCTGCCTCGGCCTCCTGAAGTGCTGGGATTACAGCTGTGAGCCACCTCACCCGGTCCAGACACAGTGTACTCATTTCCACTTGATTACAGTAGGATGAAGATACATGGAGGGGTTGGGAAAAATGATGACTTCCTTCTCTCTCTGCCTCCTCTTAAACCTGCACACACCTGCTCTTCAGGATTATCATTTATTTGCTTGGTCTCAACCCACTGGGATGATGCCCCAGAATAATTGAGCAGAGAAATGGACACCATTTCAGGACCAGCATTTCTGTAGCCTTCTCAGTTCCGGGAAGAATATGGTAACAAAACTTTTTTTCTTTGAGACGGAGTTTTGCTCTTGTTGCCCAGGCTGAAGTCCTTGTAAGAAGAGATGAGGACACAGACACACACACAGAGGGAGGACCACATGAGGACTCAGGGAGAAGATAGTGTCTACAAGCCCAGGAGAGGGTCCTCAGAAGGAACCAGCCCGGCCCACACCCTGATCTCAGACTTCCAGCCTCCCGAGTAGCTGGGACTACAGGTGTACACCAGCTCGCCCAGCTAATTTTTGTATTTTTAGTAGAGATGGGGTTTCACCATGTTGCCCAGGATGGTCTCCATCTCTTGACCTTGTGATGCACCCACCTCGGCCTCCTAAAGTGCTGGGATTACAGCCGTGAGCCACCGTGCCTGGCCCAGACACAGTGTAGTCATTTCCACTTGATGTAGGATGAAGACACATGGAGGGATTGGGACAAATGATGGCTCCCTTCTCTTTCTGCCTCCTCTTAAACCTGCACACACCTGCTTTCCAGGATTATCATTTATTTGCTTGGTCTCAACCCACTGGGATATGGGAGAATCAATGTCTGTTGTTTCTAAGCCACCCAGTCTAATGGTGATCTGTAATGGCAGCCTAAGATGGACTAAGACATCCCATAAGAAGAGGAGATGAGGACACAGACACAAACAGAGGGATGACCATGTGAGGACACAGGGAGACTATGGTGTCGGCAAGCCCAGGAGAGAGGCCCCAGGAGGAACCAACCCAGCCCACACATTAATCTCAGACTTCCAGCCTCCAAGACTGTGGGAGAATCAATGTCTGTTGTTTATAAGTCACCCAGTCTATGGTATTCTGTGATAGCAACCTGAAATGGACTAAGACATCTCATAAGAAGAGGAGATAGGACACAGACATATACAGAGGGACAACCCTGTGAGGACACAGGGAGAAGACGGCATCTCCAAGCCCAGGAGAGAGGCCTTAGGAAAAACCAGCCCTTCCCACACCTGGATCTGACTTCCAGCCTCCAGGACTGTGGGAGAATCAATGTCTGTTGTTTTTAAGCCACCGAGTCTATGGTGTTCTGGGATGGCAGTCTGAAATGGACTAAGACATCTCATAAGAAGAGGGGCTGGGCTGGGCACAGTGGTTCATACCTGTAATCTCAGCACTTTGGGAGGCTGAGGCAGGTGGATCACAGTGTCAGGAGTTCAAGACAAGCCTTGCCAACATAGTGAAACCCTGTCTCTACTAAAAATACAAACAAACAAAAAAATTAGCTGGGTTTGGTGGCACGGTCTCAGCTCACCGCAACCTCTGCCTCCTGAGTTCAAGTGATTATCCTGCCTCAGCCTCCCGAGTAGCTGAGATTACAGGCACCCACCACCAAACCCAGCTAATTTTTGTATTTTTAGTAGAGATGGGGTCAGGCTGTTCTAATGTTGGTCAGACTGGTCTTGAACTCCTGACCTCAGGTGATCCACCAGCCTTGACCTCCCAAAGTGCTGGGATTATAGGCATGAGCCACTGTGCCTGGCCTGTCAACAAAACATTTTAAGGCTGGCCACAGTGGCTCAAGCCTGTAATTCCAGCTCTTCAGGAGGCCAAGACCTGCAGATGGCTTGAGCTCAAGAGTTAGAGACCAGCCCGGGCAACATGGTGAAACCCTGTCTCTACAAAAAACCTAAAAACTACTCAGATGTGGTTGCGTATGCGTATAGTTTCAGCTACTTGGGAGGCTGAGGTGGGAGGATGACCTGAGCCTAGGAAGTTGAGGCTTCAATGAGTCATGATTGCTCCACTGCACTCCAACCTAGACAACAGAGCATGACTCCATTTAAAAAAAATTTTTTTGGCCGGCCACGGTGGCTCACATTTGTCATCCCAGCACTTTGGGAGGTGGAGGCAGGCGGATCACCTAAGGTCAGGAGTTCGAGACCAGCCTGGCCAACATGGTGAAACCCCGTTTCTACTAAAAATACAAAAATTAGCTGGACATGGTGGTGGGCACTTGTAATCCCAGCTCCTCAGGAGGCTGAGGCAGGAGAATTGCTCGAACCCAGGAGGCAGAGGTTGCAGTGAGCCGAGATCTCACCATTGCACTCCAGCCTGGGTGACAAAGCAAGACTCTGTTTAAAAAAAAAAAAAAGAAAGAAAGTTTTCACATATATTTTATAATCAGGCAGCTACCTAGCTAGGTCACCTCTTACTCCCTGATGTTTGAATTTTATGATGACCTGCAGGGACAATGGACAGAAGTTGGAAAAACCCCAACTTGAAATAATTCATTTGTTTTTATGTCTTTTTTTTTTTTAATGCTGGACCGTATGTATTATCATTTGTGTTCTGATTAGCAACCACCCCGCTAATGGAGTTAGCATCTGTGGTTCATAAGCAAACCCTCCCTTTTTACTGCAGCACTTTGGGAGATGGAGGCAGGCGGATCACCTAAGGTCAGGAGTTCGTGACCAGCCTGGCCAACCTGGTGAAACCTGTTTCTACTAAAAATACAAAAATTAGCTCGACATGGTGATGGGCACTTGTAATCCCAGCTCCTCAGGAGGCTGAGGCAGGAGAATCGCTCGAACCCATGAGGTGGAAGTTGCAGTGAGCCGAGATCTCACCATTGCACTCCAGCCTGGGCAACAAAGCCAGACTCTGTTTTTTTTGTTTTGTTTTGTTTTGTTTTTTTAAAGAAAGCTTTCACATATATTTTATAATCAGGCAGCTACCTAGCTAGGTCACCTCTTACTCCCTGATGTTTAAATTTTCTGATGACCTGCAGGAACAACGGACAGAAGTTGGAAAAACCCCAACTTCAAATAATTCATGTGTTTTTCTGTCTTTTTTTTTTTTAATGCTGGACCGAACGTATTACCATTTGTGTTCTGATTAGCAAACGCCCCGCTAATGGAGTTAGCATCCGTGTTTCATAAGCAAACCCTCCCTTCTTACTGCAGAGCTAAACACATAGGAAATTAACAAAGTCTGTGACCCCACAACTAGCAATTCATAAATTCATTAGATTAAAAAAAACAGGCAAGCAACACAGCCATCCAGCCATCCTGTTAATAGGTTTTTCTTCTAATGTCTAATTTACATTTCTGCCTGCCCTGGTAAAGATATTACTTCATTACTTTTTTATAATTTTTTTCCTAAATTAGAGAAATTTTAATGACTTCTCTTATTCATTCTTTCCATATGTAAGTAGTTATGTTTCTTACAAATGGAAATGAGACCTCGAAATTACCACAAATGGGGCCAAGCTGCACAGTCCATGTGTTCCTATTTGAAGACGGCCAAGCTGCCTCCTCAAATTACTGTTAACCCTCCTGTCCATTGAATAGATGGCCCTAATAGGTGGGCTTTGAAAGTGGCTCTTGTTAAATTTATTTGGGACCGCTGAGAACACGCCAGTCCAGCTTCAGCAAATGAGCTCTGATAATATTAACCACCTGGTAAGCCCTGGCCCCCAGGGAACCCTGCGTGGCTGCATCTGACCTCTGGCCCCTTGGCCTTCTGATCCCAGGGCTCAATTCAGACAAGAAGGCGATTGTGAGAAAAAACACCTGTTGGCGTCGCTGACCCCAGAGTCAGGGTTTGGAGGGAAGGGCCTCCGGGTCTTCAGCACAAGTGTTTCCTCCAGCAGGTCCAGGGAGTTTGGGAAGCCACTGGGATGAGGAGAGAGCCGGGCAGCACCATGTCAGGCAGAGGATGGCACCTTCCATGTCCCAGAATTCTGGGGCACTCCATGGCGGGACAAGATGTGGAAAGGAGGGATTATTCCAGGCTCTACAGAATATCTCATGGACACAGCTTCATGGCTGTGCTTCGGCTAGGCAAAAAAGTGAGAGAAAACACAAGAATAAAACATAACAACCTGCAGGTGGACACAAGGTTAAGACCAACCTTCCTTCCAAAAATGCCTTAGATTAAGACCAACCTTCCTTCCAAAAATGCCTTAGATTAAGACCAACCTTCCTTCCAAAAATGCCGTAGATTAAGACCAACCTTCCTTCCAAAAATGCCATAGATTAAGACCAACCTTCCTTCCAAAAATGCCGTAGATTAAGACCAACCTTCCTTCCAAAAATGCCTTAGATTAAGACAGACCTTCCTTCCAAACATGGCTTAGATTAAGAGCCAGCTTCCTTCCAAAAATACCTTAGTTTAAGACCAACCTTCCTTCCAGAAATGCCTTAGATTAAGACCGACTTTCCTTCCAAACATGGCTTAGATTAAGAGCAAACTTCCTTCCAAAAATGACTTAGATTAAGACCAACCTTCCTTCCAAAGATGCCTTAGATTAAGACCAACTTTCCTTCCAGAAATGCCTTAGATTAAGACCAACCTTCCTTCCAAAAATGCCTTAGATTAAGACCAACCTTCCTTCCCAAGATGCCTTAGATTAAGACCAACTTTCCTTCCAGAAATGCCTTGGTTTAAGACCAACCTTCCTTCCAAAAATGCCTTAGATTAAGACCGACCTTCCTTCCAAAAATGCCTTAGATTAAGACCAACCTTCCTTCCAAAAATGCCTTAGGTTAAGACCAACCTTCCTTCCAAAAATACCTCAGATTCAAACCAACTTTCCTTCCAAAAATGCCTTCGATTAAGACCAACCTTCCTTCCAAAGATGCCTTAGATTAAGGCCAACCTTCCTTCCAAAAAATGCCTGAGCAACGACCCTCAGCTACTCAAGGACAGTGAACGATGAAAAGGTGTATGCCAGATTGCAGGGAGAAACCCCAGAAAGTCGATGATGTGCATATTAATTGCAGAGTGCAGGTAGGTTCCCAAAACAGGGGACACTGAAAATCTATATCTATTGTAGAGTGTAGGTGGGTGCCAAGATGGTGGTCACTGGGTTTCTCTATTGTACAGTGTAGGTGGATCCCCTGATGGAGGACGCTGAGTGTGTCTATTGTAGATTGTGGATCTACAATAGAGTGTGGGTGGATCTCCAGATGGGTGTGTCTATTGTAGAGTGTAGGTGGATCCCCAGATGGGTGTGTCTATTGGAGAGTGTAGGTGGATATCCAGATGGGTGTGTCTGTTGGAGAGTGTAAGTGGATACCCAGATGGGTGTGTCTATTGTAGAGTGTAGGTGGATCCCCAGATGGAGGACACTGAGTGTGTCTATTGTAGAGTGTAGGTGTATCCCCCAGATGGAGGATGCTGAGTGTTTCTATTGTAGAGTGTAGGTGGATCCCCAGATGGAGGATGCTGAGTATTTCCATTGCAGAGTGTAGGTGGATCCCCAGATGGAGGATGCTGAGTATTTTCATTGTAGAGTGTAGGTGGATCCCCAGATGGAGGATGCTGAGTGTTTCTATTGTAGAGTGTAGGTGGATCACCAGATGGGTGTGTCTATTGTAGAGTGTAGGTGGATCCCCAGATGGAAGATGGTGAGTGTGTCTATTGTAGAGTGTAGGTGTATCCCCCAGATGGAGGGCACTGAGTGTTTCTATGGTAGAGTGTAGGTGGATCCCCAGATGGAGGACACTGAATGTGTCTATTGTAGAGTGTAGGTGGATCCCCAGATGGGTGTGTCTACTGTAGAGTGTAGGTGGATCCCGAGATGGAGTATGGTGAGTATGTCTATTGTAGAGTGTAGGTGTATCCCCCAGATGGAGGACACTAGGTGTGTCTATTGTAGAGTGTGGGTGGATCCCCAGATGGAGGATATTGAGTGTGTCTATTGCAGAGTGTAGGTGGATCCCAGATGGAGCACATTTGAGTTTCTTTATTGTAGAATGTAGGTGGATCCCTAGATGGAGGACATTGAGGGTATCTAGTGTAGAGTGTAGGTGGATCCACAGATGGAGGACATTGAGTGTGTCTATTGTAAAATGTAGGTGGATCCGCAGATGGACTTTGACTGTATCTAGTGTAGAGTGTAGGTGGATCCCCAGATGGAGGACAGTGGGTGTATCTATTGTAAAGCGTAGGTGTATCCCCAGATGGAGGACATTGAGTGTGTCTATTGAAGAGTGTAGGTGGATCCCCAGATGGAGCACATTGAGTTGGTTTATTGTAGAGTGTAGATGGATCCGCCAGAGCACATTGAGTTGGTTTATTGTAGAGAGTAGGTGGATCCCCAGATGGAGGACATTGAGTGTATATATTGTAGAGTGTAGGTGGATCCCCAGATGGAGGACATTGAGTGTATCTATTGTGGAGTGTAGGTGGATCCCCAGATGGAGGACATTGAGTGTATATATTGTAGAGTGTAGGTGGATCCCCACATGGAGGACATTGAGTGTATCTATTGTGGAGTGTAGGAGGATCCCCAGATGGAGGACATTGAGTGTGCCTAGTGTAGAGTGTAGATGGATCCCCTCGATGGAGGACATTGAATGTATCTATTGCAGAGTGTAAGTGCATCCCCAGCTGGAGGACATTCAGTGTGTCTACTGTAGAGTGTTGGTGTATCCCCCAGATGGAAGACACTGGGTGTGTCTAGTGTAGAGTGTAGGTGGATCCCCAGATGCAGGAGACTTGTTATTTCTATTTTACAGTGTAGGTTAGATGTCTCTTGTTGTGCTCACTGGATATTTCTTTGTAGAGTGTAGCTTGCTTCTCCAGGCAGTGAACATGGGCATTTTCTCAGGTAAAGGTTATGTTACAATGTCAGTGTGTATTGGGCTGTGGGACACTGGCTGATTCCATGACAGCCGTCTGTTTGGCCTTGATTGTGCTTAGGTGGCTGAATTTTGCCCTTTCTGAAGGTGTCTTCCATATCTGTCACAGGTGTCTCTTCTGAGCCTCATCTGTGCTAGTTTGGCATCACCTGGAACAGCCCCTCTGTTTCCAGAGCAGCCTCCTAGGCTTTCCAGTGTGGCCATTGCAGCTGACATGGAGCTCCAAATCCCATTCCTCACTTTTGTCGACAGGCTGCATTGTGAAAGACACAGGTTTAATCTCTCTTTTATTTATGGAGGTTCTATGGTGAAACAGGGTCAGAGGGTGGGAACCTAACCTGCTTAAATCCTTCCTGTAATTCCTTCCTTCCTTCCTTCCCTCCCTCCCTTCCTCCATCCCACCCTTCCTTCCTTCCCTCCCTCATTCTTTCCTTCCCTTCCTTCTCTCCTTCCTTCCTTCTTTCCTTCCTTCCCTCTCTCATTCTTTCTTTCCCTCCCACCCTTCCTTCCTTCCCTCCCTCCTTCTCTTCCTCCCTCTTTCCCTTCCTTCTTTCCTTCCCTTCCTTCCTTCCTTTCTTTCCATTCTTCCCCCCTTCCTTCCTCCCTCCCTCCCTCCCCTCCTTCCTTCTTTCCTTCCCCCACTTTTTTTTCTTTGACGGAGTCTCACTCTGTGGCCCAGGCTGGAATGCAGTGGCACAACCTTGGCTCACTGCAACTTCTGCCTCCCAGGTTCCAGCAATTCTTCTGCCTCAGCCTCCTGAGTAGCTGGGACTACAGGCGCCCGCCACCACGCCTCGCTAATTTTTGTATTTTCGTACAGATGGTGTTTGGCCATGTTGGCCAGGCTGGTCTTGAACTCCTGATCTCAAGTGATCCGCCCGCCTCGGCCTCCCAAAGCGCTGGTATTACAGGCATGAGCCACTGCACCTGGCTGAGAGACATTTTTAATCTCTTTTTTATTCATAGAGTATCTATGGTGAAACAGGGTGATGGGGTGGGAACCTAACCTGCTTAAAACCTTCCAGAAATTTCTATCTACACAGATCCCCAAGGTCACGCTCATACACTGGACAGGGCTGCTGCCTCCTTGTTCACTGGGGACTGGCATCACACTGCCTCACCTGGTAGAGACCTTCCTATGACCCCAGGCACAAACCTTCCATTTCTGGCATCCTCCAAGACTCTGGCATGCTCAGATATTAAACAGCCAATTTTGGACCATTAAAATAAAAAAAAGAGGTGGGGGAGAGGAGAGGGGTGGGTGGCTGTGAATGTACTTAGGGAATTCAGCCTGGTCCTGTCAAAAATCATTTCTGATTTGGCCATCGAGAGCTTTCAGGGCCACATAGCTCCCCATCACTCTGGCTGAGGCGGAGCTTCTGTGTTTTGTTCCAGATGTGAAAGATCATCTTAGCAGGGCGAAGATCCTCATTAAGGCAACCAGATTCTTGAAGCAAAATAAAAAAGGAAAAACGAGAGAGAGAGAGAGATTATTGGCAAGGCCAACAACGCTAGCAATTACCTTCATCTTTCATCCAGCATTTTGGCAAGCACAGGAACTCACATCTGAAATCCATCGCCACAGCCTATCATCTTATCAAAACCTGGTGCCATCAGGAGGCACATTCATGCCGCTGTGTTTTTAAGGTTTAAACAATTTGCAATGTATTTCAGAGATGACTGAGATGCAAACGGAGGGAACACAGGTTTTGTGAGTCAGTCCCTCACTTTTCTCTTGCTGTACGTTGAGAACAAGTGAAATCCGTTGCTTTCACCCTGCTGGAAGCAAATCCAACTCATCACTTCACATAACACTGTGGGTATGATTCCTGCCACAGCTGATCAGCGGGTCCTGGGGTTGACGAGGCTCCATCAGCCCCAATTAGCAGTGAGGATGTCAACTTGTCAAGTATTTTTAAGGCTGGGAAGCTGCAGACAACCCTTACCAATTTCTCTGGGAAGCCAGGGGCTTGGATGCCCTCCCCTCTGCAACATCTGTACTTTATAGAGTAAGTTAATGTGAAGGCAAATGCTGGGCACTCAGGAAGCTGGGCAGGCAATTTTTTAGGATTATTCCCTGGGGAATCTAAAAGGACAACACCATCACTGCTTTTCGGAGAAACTCCAGGCTTTTCTGCCGGCAAAATAACAATTAAATGGAAACAGGATAATGAATCATCCCATTTCAATGAGGTTGCCAGTGATGCCTGTTTTAGAGAAAGTCTCTCTGGCTGCCAGGCTACTGGGCTCTCTGTCTGTTCTGCAGGGTTAGAGCTGGGTACCTCCTTTTGGTAATTGTTCTTGCCAATGGAAGGCTAGCAAAGAGGCCCTAAAAGGGTGGAAACGACCCTAAAAGGCCCACATCTCCATGCAGGGGAGCTGGAAAATATGAAGGAGAACTGAGGGTGCTCAGACGTTCAAAGGCCATATACTCCCAAATCCCTGGACACCAGTGAGTTTTTGGGAGTGAAACCAGGACCTGTGTTCCACTCTCTGTGACACACATTCTGGAAATGGATGGTTCTCACCAGGGGAGAAAGTATACTGAATGGCTGGGCCACCCCACCCCGTTTTTTTTTATTTTTATTTTTTGTGAGATGGAGTCTCGTTCTGTTGCCCAGCTGGAGTACAGTGACATGATCTCGGCTCACTGCAACCTCTGCCTCCTGGGTTCAAGCGATTCTCCTGCCTCAGCCTCCTGAGTAGCTGGGATGATAGGCACCTGCCACCATGCCCCGCTAATTTTTTGTATCTTTGGTAGAGATGGGGTTTCATCATGTTGGCCACACTGGTCTGGAACTCCTGACCTCAGGTGATCTGCCTGCCTCAGCCTCCAAAAGTGCTGGGATTACAGGCGTGAGCCACTGTGCCTGGTCTTTTTTTTTTTTGGAGATAGAATCTTGCCCTGTCAATCAGCCTGGAGTGCAGGGGCGTAATCTTGGCTCACTGAAACCTCCGCCTCCGGGGTTCAAGCAATTCTCCTGCCTCAGCCTCCCAAGTAGCTGGGATTACAGGTGCATGCCACCATGCCTGGCTAATTATTTTTTTCTAATTTTAGTAGACAGGGGGTTTTCACCATGTTGGCCAGGCTAGTCTCGAACTCCTGATCTCAGGTGACCCTCCTGCTTCAGCCTCCCAAAGTGCTGGGATGACAGGTGTGAGGCACCTCTCCCAGCTTCTCATCCCGGTTTCTGTAAGGACATTCTGGAAACCACACAGAACTCAGTGTCATCCTGCAATTTCTTACTTACCTGAGTGGACTGCTTTGGACACTTGCTGTTTTCACAGTGTGGACCTGGAAGGGACTCCTGAGTCTAACACAGACTCCAGCCACCTGGGTTTCTCAGAGTCACCAGTGCTGGCACAGATCTGAGTTGAGCATCATTGCCCGCATCCCAGGTGAGTATCTGCACTGGTGACAGGTTCTAATAATGTGTGGCTGGGCTCCACTCATTCCCTCTGGGTTCATTACTGCAAAGTATTATTCACCAGTTAGCAAATTGAAAGTAGAAAAATCGGCCAGGTGTGGTGGATCATGCCTGTCACCCCAGCACTTTGGGAAGCTGAGGCGGGCAGATCACAAGGTCGTGAGTTTGAGACCAGCCTGGCCAACATGGTGAAACCCCATCTCTACTAAAAATACAAAAATTAGCCAGGTATGGTGGCAGGTGCCTGTAATCCCAGCTACTCGGGAGGCTGAGGCAGAAGAATTGCTTGGACCCGGGAGGTGGAGGTTGCAGTGAGCAGAGACCTTGTCACTGTACTCCAGCCTGGGTGACAGAGCTGTCACCTGGCCTCTTTAATATCCAAATGGGAAGCTGAAAACAATTTTCCATCCCACACATACTCCTCCTGCAGTATCTCCCCAGCTTTTGTGGGGTGGATGGGCAGTGGGGAGCCAGTCATATTTTAAGCAAAGGGGTCCAGAGCCATGTTTGTGACAGGAAAGCCCACCTCTGCAACTGCCCAGATGTTGCAACACTTCCCAGACATTGACCTCTACGGTGATGGAGCTGCCAAGCTGGCAAGCAGGATTCACACCTAGCAGCTTTGCAAAGTGCTGGGTTAATGTATTTTTCATGATATATTGTTTGTTTTTGTTTTGTTTTGTTTGAGACAGAGTCTTATTGTGTCAGTCAACCTGCAGAGTGCAGTGGTGCAATCTCAGCTCACTGCAGCCTCTACCCTCCAAGTTCCAGCGATTCTTCTGCCTCGCTGGGATTCTCCTGAATAGCTGGGATTACAGGCCTCCACCACCATGCCCAGCTAATTTTTGTATTTTTAGTAGAGATGGGGTTTTACCACGTTGGCCAGGCTGGTCTCGAACTCCTGACTTCAGGTGATCCGCCCGCCTCAGCCTCCCAAAGTGCTGGGATTACAGGTGTGAGCCACCACATCTGGCCCATGATATATGTGGTTTGTTTGTTTGTTTGTTTGTTTGTTTTGAGACAGAGTCTCACTCTGTCGCCCAGGCTGGAGTGCAGGGGCGTGATCTAGGCTCACTGTAAGCTCCTCCTCCTGGGTTCATGCCATTCTCCTGCCTCAGCCTCCTGAGTAGCTGGAACTACAGGCACCTGCCACCACGCCCAGCTAATTTATTTTGTATTTTTAGTAGAGACGGGGTTTCACCGTGTTAGCCAGGCTGGTCTCGATCTCCTGACTTCACCATCTGCCAGCCGTGGCCTCCCAAAGTGCTGGGATTGCAGGCTTGGCCTCTGTGCCTGGCCTATGTGTTTTTAAGGAGGCCGGCCTGAGTGTAGTCTTCCTTGTTGAAATGTGTCTCTAAGCAGGTTCCTGGCTCCTGGACTTTCTGGGGCAGGATCTCCACCCTGTCCCTGGGCAGCCCAGGGGCTGACCCGGAAACTGTGAATTCAGCATGCTCAGCAAAGCCTGCAAAGCCATCCTCTTCTGAACAAAGTTCAGACTTCAATTCCCCTGTTCTTAGATGTCAGGCATAGAGCAGAGCCTTGTTAACCACAGTCACAGTTTCATACTGAATTGTTACAAATTAGTACTTATTCATCCTGCATAACTGCAGCTTGGTATTTTTAACCAACACCTCTTCATTTCCTCCTGCTGACGATCAGCGTATATCCATAGAAAATCATCACATTGGCCGGGCGCAGTGGCTCACATGTGTAATCCCAGCACTTTGGGAGGCCGAGGCGGGTGGATCACAAGGTCAGGATACAAGACCATCCTGGCTAAAACGGTGAAACCCTGTCTCTACTAAAAATACAAAAAATTAGCCAGGGGTGGTGGCGGGTGCCTGTAGTCCCAGCTACTGGGGAGGCTGAGGCAAGAGAATGGTGTGAATCCAGGAGGTGGAGCTTACAGTGAGCCCAGATCATGCCACTGCACTCCAGCCTGGGTGACAGAACGAGACTCCATCTCAAAAAAAAAAAAAAAGAAAAAAGAAAATCATCACATTCTGATATATGTGTTTTTTTTTTTTTTTTTTTTTTTTGAGATGGAGTCTTGCTCTGTCGCCAAGGCTGGAGTGCAGTGGCACGATCTCGGCTCACTGCAACCTCCACCTCCCGAATTCAAGCGATTCTCCTGCCTCAGCTTCCCAAGTGGCTGGGACTAGAGGTGCACACCACCACGCCCAGCGAATTTTTTGTAGTTTTAGTATAGACTGGGTTTCACCGTGTTGCCCAGGCTGTTCTTGAACTCCTGAACTCAGGCAATCCGTCTGCCTCGGCCTCCCAATGTGCTGGAATTACAGGCTTGAGCCACCGTGCCGGGCCTATGTGTTTTTAAGGAGGCCAGCCTGAGTGTGGTTTTCCTTGTTGAAATGTGTTTCTAAGCAGGTTCCTGGCTCCTGGACTTTCTGGGGCAGGGTCTCCACCCTGTCCCTGGGCAGCCCAGGGGCTGACCCAGAAACCGTGAATTCAGCATGCTCAGAAAAGCCTGCAAAGCCATCCTCTTCTGAACAAAGTTCAGATTTCAATTCCCCTGTTCTCAGATGTCAGGCATAGAGCAGAGCCTTGTTAACCATGGTCACACTGTTTCATACTGAATTGTTACAAATTAGTACTTGTTCATCCTGCGTAACTGCAACTTTGTATTTTTAACCAATACCTCTTCGTTTCCTCCTGCTGATGATCAGGGTATATCCATAGATAATCATCACATTGGCCGGGTGCAGTGGCTCACACATGTAATCCCAGCACTTTGGGAGGCCAAGGTGGGCAGATCACGAGGTCAGGATATGAGACCATCCTGGCTAAAACGGTGAAATCCTGTCTCTACTAAAAATACAAAAAATTAGGTGGACATGGTGGTGGGTGCCTGTAGTCCCAGCTACTGGGGAGGCTGAGGCAGGAGAATGGCGTGAACCCAGGAGGCAGAGCTTGCAGTGAGCCAAGATTGTGCCACTGGACTCCAGTCTGGGCAACAGAGCAAGACTCCATCTCAAAAAAAAAAGAAAAAGAAAAAAGAAAATCATCACATTCTTTTTTTTTTTTTTTTTTTTTTTATTGAGAGGGAGTTTCACTCTTGTCGCCAAGGCTGGAGTGCAGTGGCACAATCTCGGCTCACTGCAATCTCCACCTCCCAAATTCAAGCAATTCTCCTGCCTCAGCTTCCTGAGTAGCTGGGACTACAGGCGCACACTGCCACGCCCGGCTAATTTTTTGTGTTTTTAGTAGAGACGGGGTTTCACCGTGTTGCCCAGGCTGTTCTCGAACTCCTAAACTCAGGCAATCAGCCTGCCTCGGCCCCCCAAAGTGCTAGGATGACAGGCATGAGCTACCGTGCCCAGCAATATATGCAATTTTTAAACAGTCAATTAGACCTCAATAAAGCTGGGGGATGGTGGGGGGGAAGAAATACAGAAATACATTCCCCTTCCCCAGAACCAAGGACAAAGCCTTGCAGACCTAGGGCTGCAGGTTAGACCCTCGACTCATGGAGGGGCTACTTCAGAATTGCTCACAAAAAAAGGCTGTGGGACCGGGCATGGTGACTCACGCCTGTCATCCCAGCACTTTGGGAGGCTGAGGTGGGCACATCCCCTGAGGTCAGGAGGTCGAGACCAGCCTGGCCAACATGGTGAAAACCCCGTCTCTACTAAAAATACAAAAAAAAATAGCCTGGCGTGGTGGCGGGTGCCTGTCATCCCAGCTACTCAGGAGGCTGAGGCAGGAGAATCGCTTGAACCCAGGAGGTGGAGGTTGCAGTAAGCCAAGATGGTGCCATTGCACTCCAGCCTGGGCTGCAGAGCGAGACTCCATCTCACATACACACAAAAAGGCTGTGAGGAGGCAGATAATTTGTAACAATTCAATCCTGCAGCTGTCCACCTGCAAAAGCATGGAATGGTATTTGATGAAGCCTTTTTTTTTTTCTTCAGATGGTGTCTCGCTCTGTTACCCAGGCTGGAGTGCAATGGCACAGTTTTGGCTCAGTGCAACCTCTGCTTCCCGGGTTCAAGTGATTCTCCTGCCTCAGCCTCCTGAGTAGCTGGGATGACAGGCACCCACCACCACGCCTGGCTCGTTTTTGTATTTTTAGTAGAGATAGGGTTTCACCATATTGGTCAGGCTGGTCATAATTAACGTCTTGTTGGGTTTAACTCGAAATGCAAAAATGTTGAGTCTGTACAGCCTATATTTGTAGATTTATTGCAGTTCACTTCCTTTGGCTGCTAGACCACACATAACTCATGGCAAACTCCAGAAAAAAAAAAAAAAAGACAGAGAAAATAAACAAAAACAAAAACAGAGTTTCCACCATTCCATCATTCCCCTTCTTTATTCATTCTGTTTGGTGCCTTAAAAAAAATCATTAAAGAAAACATATATAAAATGTAGATTTACCGTTGACGTTTTTAATTTGTACTCAAGACACTCATCTGCTCAGCGCACACTGTAGTGAAAGACACCGTCTGCTGTAACTTAAAAAAAGTGTGTCTGGGCCGGGTGCGGTGGCTCACGCCTGTATTCCCAGCACTTTGGGAGGCCGAGGCGGGCGGATCACAAGGTCAGGAGATAGAGACCAGCTTGGCTAATACGGTGAAACCCCGTCTCTACTAAAAATACAAAAAATTAACTGGGCGTGGTGGCCGGTGCCTGTAGTCCCAGCTATTTGGGAGGCTGAGGCAGGAAAATGGAATGGCGTGAACCCAGGAGGCGGAGGTTGCAGTGAGTCGAGATCCCACCACTGCACTCCAGCCTGGGCAACAGAGTGACAGAGCGAGACTTTGTCTCAAAAAAAAAAAAAAAAAAAAAGTCTGCCAAGGAGTTTTGCTGCACCCATGAAAGGAAGAAAATGGTCCAGGTAAAGTTTTGCTTCACCCATGAAAGGAAGAAAATGGTCCAGGTAAAACAGCCATCGGGATGTAACAAAAAATTGTCAAAGATCACACCCTATAGAGGTGGCTGATTTGATACAACAGCCAGTGAACTTTTTGACGACAAATATTGCAGACTGCAAGAGACACTTCTTGTTCACGGAAATAGAAATAAAGCATGGTGTCTGCACCCGGCTTTCTGCTGTAAGCTGAAGTATTTCACGGCAGCAGGAATTCGGCAACCCACCGTTTACACTCCACCCTTTAAAACGGCTGAGTGGGGTGGGGACCTGCCTTTGGGGAGAAAAGCAAATTTTATTTAAGCCCCTGAAAGAGGAGTGGGTTGGCCAGGCGCGGTGGCTCACACCTGTAATCCCAGCACTTTGGGAGGCTGAGGTGGGTGGATCACTTGAGGTCAGGAGTTTGAGACCAGCCTGGCCAGCATGATGAAACCCCATCTCTACTGAAAATACAAAATTAACCAAGCGTGGTGACACATGCCTGTAATCCCAGCTACTGGGGAGGCTGAGGCAGGAGATTAGCTTGAACCCGTGAGGTGGAGTTTGCAGTGAGCCAAGATCATGCCATTGCACTCCAGTCTGGGTGACAAGAGCAAAACTCTGTCTCAAAAAAAAAATAAAAATAAAGAGTTGATCTCCTAGGAATTAACACCACAGTGGTGATTACCAGAAGCTGGGGAAGGGAGGGAGAAAGAAGGGATGGAAAGAGGTTGGTCCACGTGTACAAAGTTACAATTAAATAGGACTAAATTACATAGTTTTATTTCTCCTCAGGGTGACAATATTTAACAAGAATATATTGAATATTACAAAATAGTCCAAAGAGAGGATTTTCTTGGAAGGAAGTGTGGGAATGGGGTGAAGGATAAAAGACAACAAATTTGATACAATGTATAGTGTTCGGGTGTTGGGCGCACCACGTTCTCACAAATCTCCATTGAATAACTTACTCATGTAACCAAATACCACCTGTACTCCAATAACTTATGGAAAAATAAAGTTTTTAAAAAAGATACATATTGCAGAGCATGGTGGCTCATGCCTGTAATCCCAGCACTTTGTGAGGCTAAGGGAGGTGGATCACTTGAGGTCAGGAGTTCAAGACCAGCCTGACCAGCACGATGAAACCCCGTCTCTATTGAAAATACAAAATTAACCAGGCGTGGTGGCACATGCCTGTAATCCCAGCTACTTGGGAGGCTGAGGCAGGAGAATCGCTTGAACCTGGGAGGCGGAGGTTGCAATGAGCCAAGATCATGCCATTGCACTCCAGCCTGGGTGACAAGAGCGAAACTCTGTCTCAAAAAAAAAAAAAAAATGCATATTCCTCAGCCAGTGGAAAATGAGATTTCTGAGCAGCTGGATCTGATAATTACCATGAGGTGTCATTACATGATATACACGTGCTTGGAAACATTATATGTCATAAATGTGTACAATCATTATGGAGTTTTTTTCTTGAGACAGGGTCTTGTTCTGTTGCCTAAGCTGGAGTGTGCAGTGATGCAATCATGGCTCAGTGCAGCCTCAACCTCCTGGACTCAAACCATCCTTCCACCTCAGCCTCCCCAGTAGCTGGAAATACAGGTCTGCACCAGTCGGTCCAGCTAACTTTTGTACTTTTTTTTTTAAGAGATGGGATCTTGCTATGTTTCCCAGGCTGGTCTTGAGCTTCTGGCCTTGTGATTCTCCCACCTCAGCCTCCCAAAGCGCTGGGATTACAAGCATGAGCCACTGTGCCTGATCTGAACGATGATTCTTAAAAATAAAATAAAACTTTAGAAGAGAAGAAAATCTAATGGTGGTTTTTGTCTTTTCATTGGCTCTGTGTTACTTTGTAGCTGCAATTTTTCTTTCCTTCATTAAGTCAGCTCCAAATTTGCAAACTCAAGTGAAGGGTAAGTGAGTTTTCTGTGTATCTTCTTGGCATGGGGTGGTGAGTGTGTGTGTGTGTGTGTGTGTGTGTGTGTATTTGTATGTCCAGGGTTCCTCCCCATCCCTGAAGAGACTTGGGGCTCCTTAATATCCATATAATTTCTATTTTGAGCAGAAAGAGGAAAAGTCAACATTTTGGAAACTCCAAACTCCACCAGGGGCTTGGCTGAAACAGGTGTGTGTCGTTTCTCCAACCAGCCAGCTCGCCTGTGAATCTCAGAACTTATGTTAATGAGAGTTGCCTGCCCACAGCTCTTCTATGAATAATGTTTTTGTATGTAAAGGAGAAGCAAAAACATTTTTTTGACCTCTTGGAGCATGAAAATCAATAAGAAGTTGATAAAGCAAAGTCTGTGCCTGCTGAAAATAAAACAAGTGTAGTTTATTTACCCACCGAATCCTTCACGTTGTCAGACCTGCATCGAGATGATTTATAGACCAACACCCCATGAAATCATTTAAAGCAGATTAGATTCCTAGGACAATCCTCTCTAATATGACAAGCTGATAGAGGCTGACAGGTAACTAGGTTGTTCAGGATGGCAAGCCAGTCCCAGAAATTCTGATTAAATTAAAATATTAATGGTACCACTGGGAGAGGAAGATTGAGTTGAGGTGGGCGAATTCTGTGAGGACCGAGGTGCAAACACCAAGTCACAGTCGCTGTGCTGGAAGCAGAAGCCTGGGGGTGCCAGAGGAAGTTACCTTTGCTAAATCCGAAAGCAGGGCCTGCATTGCGGTGCTGGGGGCAGGGTGGGGACAACTCACCTGCCAGGCTCAGAAGGGAACACTGAGCTTCCCTAATCACCTCCTCTCTCTTGCAGCTGCAAAGGTGATGGCCGGAGACCCTCGTCTCTGCAGCTCTTAATTCTCCAGTAGCCTCTCCCATGCCCTCTGCAAATGCCCGTTTGCAGGGCACTTTAACCCAATCTGAAATTGAGCCTCCAGCACCGTGACTGTGTACAGACTCTCTAGGAAACTGTCTTGTGCCGGCTGGATGAAAGCTTATTGCTGTGTGTGTGTGTAGTGTGTGTGTGTGGTTTTGTTTTTTCCCTGCAGAGAAAAATGCAAAGAATCTTGCCCCGGCCACAGGAAAAGGAGATTCCTGAGCAGTGTACCTTTTTTCTTTCTTTCTTTCTTTCTTTCTTCTTTCTTTCTTTCTTTCTTTCTTTCTTCTTTCTTTCTTTCTTTCTTTCTTCTTTCTTTCTTTCTTTCTTTCGTCTTTCTTCTTTCTTTCTTTCTCTTTCCTTCTTTCCTTCCTTCCTTGCTTCCTTCTTTCTTTCTTTCTTTCTTTCCTTCCTTCTTTCTTTCTCTGTCTCTCCTTCCTTCCACCCTTCTTTCTTCCTTTCTCTCTCTCCTTCTTTCTTTCTTTCTCTCTCCCTTTCTTTCTTCTTTCTTTCTCTCTCTCCTTCCTTCCTTCTTTCTTCCTTTCTTTCTCTCTCTCTGCTTCCTTCTTTCTTTCTCTCTCTCCTTCTTTAGTTCTTTCTCTCTCTTTCTTTCTGTCCTTCCTTCCTTTCTTCCTTCCTTCCTTCGCTTTCTTTCTTTCCTTCTCTCTCTCTTTCTTTCTCTTTCTTTCTTTCTCTCTCTCTCTCCCCTTCCTTCCTTCCTTCCTTCCTTCCTTCCTTCCTTCCTTCCTTCCTTCCTTCCTTTTTCTCTCTCTCTCTTTCTGGCTGGCTGGGTGGCTTGGCTGGCTTGTCTGGCTGGCTTGGCTAGCTGGCTGCCTTGCCTGGCTTGGCTGGCTGGGTGGATTGGCTGGCTGGCTTGGCTGGCATGGCTGGCTGGGTGGCTTGGCTGGCTTGGCTGGCTAGGCTGGCTTGGCTGGCTTGCTGGCTTTGGCTGGGTGGCTTGGCTGGCTTGGCTGTCTGGGTGGCTTGGCTGGCTTGACTGACTGTGTGGCTTGGCTGGCTTGGCTGGCTTGGCTGGCTTGGCTGGCTGGGTGGCTTGGCTGGCTTGGCTGACTGGTTGGCTTGGCTGGGTGGCTTGGCTGGCTGGGTGGCTTGGGTGACTTGGCTGGCTTGGCTGGCCGGGCGAGCTTGGCTGGCTTGGCTGGCTGGCTGGCTTTGGCTGGGTGGTTTGGCTGGCTTGGCAGGCTGGGTGGCTTGGCTGGCTTGGCCGGCTGGGTGGCTTGGCTGGCTTGGCTAGCTTGTCTGGCTGGTGGCATGGCTGCATTGGCCGGCTGGGTTTCTTGGCTGGCTTGATTGGCTGGCTGGCTTGGCTGGCATGGCTGGCTGGCTGGCTAGGCTGGCTTGGATCGCTGGCTGGCTTTGGCTGGGAGGCTTGGCTGCCTTGGCTGGCTGGGTGGCTTGGCTGGCTTGGCTTGCCTGGCTGTCTGGCTGGCTTGGCTGGCTGGCTTTGGCTGGGTGGCTTGGCTGTCTTGGCTGGCTGGCAGGCTTGGCTGGCTAGCTGGCTTGGCTGGCTTGGCTGGCTGTGTGGCTTGGCTGGCTTGGCTGACTGGCTGGCTTGACTGCCTGGCTGGCTTTGGCTGGGTGGCTTGGCTGGCTTGGCTGGCTAGGTGGCTTGGCTGGCTTGGATGGCTTGGCTGGCTTGGCCGGCTGTGCTGGCTTGGCTGGCTTCGCTGGCTGGCTGACTGGGTGGCTTGGCTGGCTGGCTGGCTTGGCTGGCTTGGCTGGCTGGATGGCTTGGCTGGCTTGGCTGGCTGGCTGACTTCGCTGGCTTGGCTGGCTGGCTTCGCTGGCTTGGCTGGCTGGGTGGCTTGGCAGGCTTGGCTGGCCTTGCTGGCTGGGTGGCTTGGCTGGCCTGGCTGGCTGGCTGGCTTGGCTGGATGGCTGGTTTTGGCTGGGTGGCTTGGCTGGCTTGGCTGGCTGGGTGGCTTGGCTGGCTTGGATGGCTTGGGCGGCTTGGCTGGCTTGGCTGGCTGGCTGACTGGGTGGCTTGCCTGGCTGGCTGGCTTTGCTGGCTTGGCTGGATGGATGGCTTGGCTGGCTTGGCTGGCTGTCTGGCTGGATTGGCAGGCTTGGCTGGATGGCTGTCTTGGCTGGCTTGGATGGCTGTGTGGCTTGGCTGGCTTGGCTGGCTCTGTGGCTTGGCTGGCTTGGCTGGCTGGCTTGGCTGGGTGGCTTGGCTGGCTGGGTCACTTGGCTGGCTTGGCTGGCTGGCTGGCTTTGGCTGGGTGGCTTGGCTGGCTTGGCTGACTGGGTGGCTTGCCTGGCTGGCTGGCTTGGCTGGCTTGGCTGGATGGATGGATTGGCTGGCTTGGCTGGCTGGCTGGCTGGCTTGGTTGGCTTGGCTGGCTGTCTGGCTGGATTGGCAGGCTTGGCTGGATGGCTGGCTTGGCTGGCTTGGCTGGCTGTGTGGCTTGGCTGGCTTGGCTGGCTGTGTGGCTTGGCTGGCTTGGCTGGCTGGCTGGCTTGTCTGGGTGGCTTGGCTGGCTGGGTCACTTGGCTGGCTTGGCTGGCTGGCTGGCTTTGGCTGGGTGGCTTGGCTGGCTTGGATGGCTTGGGCGGCTTGGCTGGCTTGGCTGGCTGGCTGACTGGGTGGCTTGCCTGGCTGGCTGGCTTGGCTGGCTTGGCTGGAAGGATGGCTTGGCTGGCTTGGCTGGCTGGCTGACTGGCTTGGCTGGCTTGGCTGGCTGTCTGGCTGGATTGGCAGGCTTGGCTGGATGGCTGGCTTGGCTGGCTTGGCTGGCTGTGTGGCTTGGCTGGCTTGGCTGGCTGTGTGGCTTGGCCGGCTTGGCTGGCTGGCTGGCTTGGCTGGGTGGCTTGGCTGGCTGGGTCACTTGGCTGGCTTGGCTGGCTGGCTGGCTTTGGCTGGGTGGCTTGGCTGGCTTGGCTGGCTGGGTGGCTTGGCTGGCTTGGATGGCTTGGCTGGCTTGGCTGGTTTCACCGTCTGGATGGCTTGGCTGGCTGGCTGGCTTGGCTGGCTTTGCTGGCTGGATGGCTTGGCCGGCTTGGCTGGCTGGCTGACTGGCTTGGCCGGCTTGGCTGGCTGGCTGACTGGCTTGGCTGGCTTGGCTGGCTGTGTGGCTTGGCTGGCTTGGCTGGCTGGGAGGCTTGGCCGGCTGGGTGGCTTGGCTTGCTGGCTGGCTGGGTGGCTTGGCTGGCTTGGCTCGCTGGGTGGCTTGGCTGGCTTGGGTGGCTCTGTGGCTTGGCTGGCTCGGCTGCCTGGGTGGCTTGGCTGGCTGGCTTCGCTGGCTGGGTGGCTTGGCTGGCTTGGCTCGCTGGGTGGCTTGGCTGGCTTGGGTGGCTCTGTGGCTTGGCTGGCTCGGCTGCCTGGGTGGCTTGGCTGGCTGGCTGGCTTCGCTGGCTGGGTGGCTGGCTGGCTTGTCTGGCTGAGTGGCTTGGCTGGCTTGGCTGGCTGGGTGGCTTGGGTGGCTTGGATGGCTTGGGTGGCTTTGCTGGTTGGCTGGCTTGGCTGGCTTGGCGGCTTGGGTGGCTTGGCTTGCTTGGGTGGCTTTGCTGGCTGGCTTGGCTGGCTTGGCTGGCTTGCCTGGCTGGCTGGCTTGGCCGGCTTGGCTGCCTGGCTGGCTTGGCTGCCTGGCTGGCTTGCTTGGCTGGCTGTGTGGCTTGGCTGTCTTGGCTGGCTTGGCTGGCTGGCCGGCTTGTCTGGCCGGCTGGCTGGCTTGGGTGGCTTGGCTGGCTGGCTGGCTTGGCTGGGTGGCTTGGCCGGCTGGGTTGCTTGGCTGGCTTGGCTGGCTGGCTGTCTTGGCTGACTTGGCTGGCTGGCTGGCTGGCTTTGACTGGGTGGCTTGGCTGGCTTGCCTGGCTGGGTTGGTTGGCTGGCTTGGATGGCTTGGCTGGCTGGCTGGCTTGGTTGGCTTGGCTTGGTGTGTGCGGCAGCCGAGGCTGGGGCTGTGACTTCTACAGAGGTTGGCGTGACGGGGGGCATCCCTGCCCTCCAAGGGTCTGCCTGTGTGTCATGGGGAACATGGTTCGAGGCCCCTCCTGTAGCCACACAGCAGTGTGTTGCCGCGTGAGTGGTCTTGTCTGCAGGCTTTAGACTCAGCCGGATCGTTTGTGCCACGTGGGGTCTGCGCCGCCCCAGGGGCTGCATCTCTTTCAGCCACAGGATGTGCATCTTAGGGTTGCAGCAGACGGGGCTCCTGTGCCATGTGGGGTCCAACCCCTTGGCCTGAGCAAGGCGGCCAGTGGGCATTGTGCTGGTGACGACCTCCGGCCTCTGCTCCTTCCCCGGCTCTGAGTCATAAAGGCCTCCCAGTCCCACCTGGGAGCCGTGTCTCCTCTAGGAACTGCTGGGCATGGCTGGGTCCGGTCTGCCTCATTCCTGCATCTGATGCCCACCAGTTCTTCCCCAACTCCCCCATTCTCTATCTCCCCCTTCTCCATCTCCTCCGTCTCCCCCGTCCCCTCCGTCTTGCCCATCTCCATTTCCTCCAACTCCCCCTTCTCCATGTCATGGCTGCCCAGGCTCCGTCCCTCCGCAGGCTCGGTCCCCCCTTGTTCTGGGCAGGGCTCTGGGTGCCGGTCTGGTGCCAGTGCTGGGAGCCTGTGGTGCCTGTCACCCCTGCTCCACCTTGAGCTGTGTCCTGTCCCATGAGGAGGTGTCCCGGGACCTCAGGGCTGCAAGCCATGGCTGGGTCCGGCTCTGCCTCATTCCTGTATCTGATGCCCCCTAGTTCTCCCCCATTTTCCCCTTCTCCATCTCCTCTGTGTCTCCCGTCTCATGGCTGTCCAAGCCCCATCCCCCACCCAGGCTGGGTCCCCTCGTTCTGGGAAGCCTGTCTTGCCATGCCCATCCCTGCTGCCCCTCAGGACAGCGCTCTGGATGCCGGTCTGGTGCCAGTGCTGGGAGCCTGTGGTGCCCGTCACCCCTGCTGCACCTTGAGGAGCTGTGTCCTGTCCCACAGGGAGGTGCCTGGGGACCTCAGGGCCATGGCTGGCATCGTTGCTGTGGAGTGGCTGTCACCTTTCATGGTCGTCCTGCAACTGAGCTCCTGCTGCTTCTGGGTGAACCTGGGGCTGCCCCCGTGAACACTCTTGGGTCTGACATGAAGGGACCCGTGAACACTCTTGGGTCTGACATGAAGGGACCCTGTGAGGGAGGGGTGGGGTGGGCTGGGTCCCTGCGTGGGGATCGCCAAGGGGTGATGGCCACGAAATGCCGGGGACCCAAGATTGTCATTCACAGAGGGTGAGGTGGGGATGCCAGAGGCGCCTCTGCCTGGAACACCCTGGCTTCTGTCCTAGCAGGACGCTGGATGCTGGCCACGGTGAGGGTGATGCAGGTGCTTTTCTTGTGGGGTCCCTGGCCCACCTCACACATGAGATCTCAGGGAAATGGACCCCCAGAACACGTGGAGGGCACGACCGCTGGGCTCTGGGTCTCCCTGCAGCGCTGCCATCCACGAGGACCCCCCACTTCTCCAGCAAAGGCATGGGTGTGCACGCCTGGCTCTGGCACAGCCCAGAGCATCTGGGGCCGTGGCTGGGGAAGGACGGGGTGCTTGGGGAATGCAGTGGGTATGGGGATGTCGGAGGACACTCGGGCTGTGCAGGAGCCTCACCAGGGATGTGGGTGGGGGACGCTGTCTTTCGTTTCACAGCCCCAGGGAGGCTTCTGATGTCTCAGCCTTGAACCCTAATTGGGGGGCTCCTAGTGTCAGTGTGGGAAGCTGAGGGTCCCAGTCAGAGGTGAACCCCTCACTTCTGGCTCCTCACTCCCATGACCATGGGCTCCGGCTCATAGGTGTGTGTGAGGGTTGTCCTGAGGTGGTGTGGGGCAGACATGCTCTCCCAGATGGGCTCCCCGGAGCTTGGGGCAGGGTGGGCCCTGCAGGCCGTGGTTCCCAGTGTCACTTCCCTGCAGCAGCCACAGTCAGACTCTCCGGCCCTGCACCTGTCCTGTTGTTGGGGACCCTGACCCTTCGCAGACCCAGGTGGGGGCATCCGGGAATTCAGGGGAGCACCTGGTGACAGAGGACACCTTGGGGGCAGCAGCCATTTCCCTGGGAGGTGCGGCCAGTCTACCCACTGCCTGGAGCCCACACCGTCTCTCCTCAGGGGTCATGGGACCACCCTGTGCATCCACCTCCTTCACAGCCACAGCTGCCAGTAGATTAACGGGGCGTGTGTGCTGCTCTTGGGGTGGTCCCGGCCTGGCCCGGCCCTGCCCTCCCCACCAGGTGCCCAGGGCCACCCTGCCCACCTGTGCCCTGCCCTGTAGATGCTGCCACCTCCCTTTCCTGGGGGAGCATTTTGTCTTGTGTGAGGACGGGGTCATTCCCATGGTCACCACCTGTGACCCTCCCCTGCCTGCAGAGGGAACAGAGCTGGGCCTGGGCTTATCCATGTCGGGTGCCCCTGGGGGACCTGGGGGCTCGTGGCCTCCCCTGCACACAGGGCTCCTCCTGGCGGGGCCTCCGAACCCCCTCATTTAGGTGTCGCTGCACGTGGCTCCTAGGTGTGGATGTCCCCACTCTGGTGAGGGCTCCTTCCTTCTGGGGTCGTTTGTGGAATGTGGCCTGGGTCCATGGCTCTGGGAGGGAACAGCCCAAGGGTGGGGCCCCCCTGGCTGGGGAGGAGGCCCCGCAGAGAGGCCCAGCCTGCATGCTGATGCATCTGGCGTGGCCGCGGTCCCCCTCCAGCGCCGACGTTTGTAAATCCTGAAAGGAGCCATGCTGTGGCTGAGGGAGCCAAGCCCGTGACTGAAAAATCCTCCAAACATTCATTCAAAAATACAAGTGTGATCGCCAGAAACGCTTTTGTACATTTACACAAAACATTCATACAGGCCGTGGCGGAGGCTCCTGTCTAGGACCGGCAAGGCGCCTGGGAGCCACCGGTCACCCTTGTGCCCACACAGACCCTTTCCAGAAAGACGCAGGCCCCGGAACTGAGGCCGGGTCAAGTCGGGAATGGCAAGTGCCGGAGGGTGTCAGTGTGGGAACCTGTCCTGTTCACGAGCGGCCCTACGTGTCCCCCGGGCACAGAGCTCTAGGCAGGTCCAGCCACGAACCCACAGAGGCAATCAACACGCTTCTGTGAATAAATAAAAATTTATCATTCCATGCAAACGCACTCATTTTCCACAAAAGACAACAGTTTTTACACAAGCGGCGGTGTCCCAGTGGTGGCCGTGGCACGTGTGGAGCGGCCCCACGGCGGCGTTCTCATGGGTGGCGTCGCAGTGGCTCCAGGTCCTCATCCCCGCATGCATACTCGTACAGGTCCACGGCGCCCAGGGGTGAGGGCACCTCAAAGAAGGGCCTCTGGGCCAGCGGGGACTGCAGCGCACTCAGCTTCTGCTCCACAGGTCTGAGCTCGGCCTCGAACCTGCAACGAGGGGATGGTGAAGACGTGGACAGCGGCGTGGAGCAGGCCCTGGGCCCTGTTTTCCGAGAAATGCAGGCTGCTCCGCAGCCAACCTCCAGCACAAGAAAGTCCCCTGAGCCGACCTTGAGCTCCAGCCGCTGACCCAGCAACAGGCTCCTGGCTGAGAAAGCAGGCTCCACCAACGCTCCCGGGGGAGGGGCCAGCGGTGCAGGTGAAAACCCACCCAGGACGGGACGGAGCCCCAGGCATGAGGTGCACAGAGAGGAACCGGGCGGGCTCGTCTTTTCCCCAAAGCGACACGACGGTGACTCTCAGAGGGCAGCCTCTGAGCTGCAAGGGGCCTGTGTTTACACAACTGGGTCATGGTGTCCACACAGGATTGGAGAACAAACGAGTCCACGGTTTGGACAAATTCTCCCAAAGCACAGAAGCTCCTAGTGGAGGCCACCACTTCCATTCTGACCAGAACACACAGCAGTGCGAGGACTGGACGCGCACCTTCCGTTAAGGTCTCGGCAGTGACATCGGGCGCTACTCCGGGGAAACCAGCGCGGCCACCGACAACACAGAGTCTCATAGAGATCCTGCGGGGACACCTCTGCTTTCCAAGATGCCCCCCACAGCCTGGCACTGAGCTCCCACTGCCGGAACAGGCATGGACACAGTGAAGGCAGTCAACCCCAGTGTGGTGCTGGCCACTGGTCAGGTGTGGAGCAGAGGTGACAGACGGTGGTGGGGACAGGTGCACACCCATCCAGGCTATGTCTGGGGGACACAGCTGCCTCAGGGTGTCTGGCAGGAGAAGGCAGACTGGGAAGTTCTGGGGGAGTGGGGACCCAGAGGTGGGCTGCCAGGTCAGAGCCACTGTGCAAATAACTGACCACAAGGAGGACAGACACACAGGACAGACAGCCCAGGGTAAGAAATTTCCTCAGGAAAGGCTCTGGTAGAGGAATCACAATTAGATGAACCAAAGCTTCAAATTCTACATTTTCATATATATATATATACACACACACAACTTTAGCAATAAAAAACAAGTAGACTTTAATACTCGTATACTTTATAATACATTTTGGAACTGCCTCATTCTCCCTTTAGCTGGTCACTGTGCACCTCGTGTTCTCAGTCTCTCCACCAAAAAAAAATTTTCCTCAGGAAAGGCTCTGAGAGAGGAATCGTAGTTAGATGAACTAAAGCTTCAAATTCTACATATATATATATTTAGCAGTAAAAACAAGTAGACTTTAATACTCTTATACTTTATAATTCATTTAGGAAAAGAAGGAACACCTTTGCAGCTACTCCTGCTAAGTTACCAAGAGTTTTTTCAATACTAATCTTCACAATTCATATTCAAATACTAAGAATCCCTAATCCCTTTAAAAATACATTTGTATTTCCAATAATTTGATATAGGCTCTCAAAAAGTCATTACATGTTGAGGGTAAAATCGAAACAACCTAAACATTAATGCCAAGTAATGAATATAATAGTTCACACATATTAAACAGTTAATTCATATGTGTAATACATTGTTATATATATATTTATACACAAAAACAAACATGTATGTGTATAAAATCTCAACAAATCCGATAAGAATTATTAGAACTAATAATTAGACACTGTTGTTCTACTTCTGTGACCCATGATCTTAAACCATTATAGAATAAACCTTAAAAGCAATCATTATTTTCAAAGACAATTTTGAAACTTGCCTTGTGTGAGTTACTAAATAACTGTGCTCCTTGGTTTCCTCATCTGTTACATGGGTAGAACCAACACTGTTACATAAAGATTAGAGCAGTTAATAGATAGAATATTTTAGTATTTATAGATCTAGAATATAAAAAGGAATTAATAAGTTTTAAGGAGAAAAAATAAGGGAAAAATAGTCTCATTTTCAAGCCTACTAAACATAAAATGTTTCTTACATTTAATTTATACATGCAGGGTAGGTCACTATACTAAAAATAAAGCACATTTAATTTGAAATTTTAGAAAGGGTAGATTGTTCTTATTTAGAGAATTGCAATACATTTTAATTTGTGAGCAGGAGGTCATGGTGTTATTTAGAAACAGTGACAAGAAACTTTTTTTGGCTATTATAAATGGAAATGGAAAAAAAGAAAGAAAAGCCAAGAGTAGTCATTTGACTCCAACAAGTAGTTTTTAAAAACTATTTCATTTGATTATCAGCTTCAGTTTCAAAGGTTATATATCTGATAAACAAAACACCAAGGGAAAGCTTGATAATTAACAAAAAACTCTATAGTATTTCCTTTTTTTCATCTTTTTCCAGGTCAGATTCTTGCAAGCACTGGGAAATTAGTGTTTATTTAAGATTTAATGACAATGTTAATGCCACTGTCAATCTGTATTCTTTATCTAGAAAGGCAAATCTGATTTACATTAACCTGAACACCTTAATAACTAATTAAAATCTCAGCCTTCTGGCTAAGTTCTTAGACATTTATTCTGTTTAACTCAGCAACAAAATATTATTAGTCACTTTCTTTTGAGAAAGGTGAGTCTAATTTATTGGTACTATTAGGGCATTTTATAATCTGCAACCTAATTAGCCTTAACAAAGTATTTTGTACTCAGCATGACTCAAATATTTTACTGAACTTACTGAAAAATAATGCTGCCATTGCATTTCCACTCTAATATACTGCAGTGATTTTGTGTTTGCACATATTTGTCCATGTCATATGTTTGCTTGAAAGAATGTAAAACAAAGAATGCATATAGATTATTAAAGAAATCCTCCCAAATTTGTTCACATATATTAGATCCTAAAACTAAATAGGTGTTCTTTTTCTGAATTGAGATAGATTAACAGAACATATTAACTGAAATAACTGTCATATTATTTATAATTCTTACCAGACACATGCAATTGAGCCTATGACCGAGGATGAAGACTCTATAAAGGACATCGCTCAAGTATACAATATGATTTTCTTTAATTTTGATCTGAAAGACTTGTTAATAGAAAGACTGAAGTTCTGTCAAACAAATTGATTACATTTCTACTGGATTTTGGAAATATGTAGCATCTGTGATAAATTAAAGTACTTAATCATCACTTATTGTCTTTAGTGTACAATTTATTATATCTCTATTTTTATACCCCTCAACGTATTTGCAAAATTAATAGAACTTTCTTAAGAATACAGTGACTGTCCTCAAAATCCACTTAAAATTGGTAGCCTCGAATTTATATTTCATCTACTCTTCCAAAATAATTATTGTATTGTTGGTTTTAAATCTAACATCTCACTATTTTCTATTTTATCATATGCTTTTCTGATGCATATTTTTTTCTGCTTTATGTTGATTTTTATGATCTTTTTTTTCTTTATTAGGTTTTAGGTGTAACTCTTTTTATTTTTGTAGTTACTTCATAGTTCATAATATGCAGCTTTAACTTATCACAGTCTAACTTCAAATGATATTACATCACTCAGACTGATTTGTGAGTACAGAGAGACTGGGCAGGGACATATATGATGAATCAGAAGCACCTGACTCTTTTAAAAGGCTCACTAATCTTAGTAAAATAAACCCATACAGAAAATTCTTTTATTTTAAGGTGAGTAAACATGCACACACATGGCCCTTCAAGGTCATTCTGTCAGTTAGCCTTAATCCAACCCATGAGATACCAGTTTGCCAGTTTATGAACATTGCCATAGAACAGTTTTTTTATTTTAAATTCTAAGTTTAAACTGAAGATTCAATGGAGGTGGAACTAGTTTTCTTTTTGAGCAAGAAAATAACTCAATTAAATGTACTATGTCTCAAAATATGCAGTATACACACCATCATGAAAACAAGACAAGAGTAAATAAATTATGACATCTAGAAAATTAGGTAAGACACTGTTCAATAATGAGGCAAAATAGGATGTGAATGTCACCTACGCTATCAAATAGAGAGAAATGTGGGGTTTCATCGAATAAATCTGAGGTTGAATGTATAGAACATTATTTCAAATATGTCTTGATTTGTATCTAAACTTATATCCTATAAAATCATGCAGAATATGAGGAGTCATTATCTAATTTTAAGTAGGAAAAATATGAATCAGTACTAATAATAAAAACTAATAATTTACTCAATGCCAGGCAATGTTTCTAGTGTTTTACATTTTCAGAAAACAATTATGAGATAACTGTGAAGAAAACAATTCTTCACTTTTCAAGAAAGAAAACCAAAGTAATGACAAACTAAGTAAGTGGCCCACCCAAGGTCGTATAGTTAAGAAATGACTAAGTTTTAGACCTTATAGACCTTAACATGTTTTATTTGTTTGCTTGTTTTGAGATGGCATCTCGCTCTGTCACCCAGGCTGGAGTGCAGTGGCACGATCTCGGCTCACTGCAAGCTCTGCCTCCTGGGTTCATGCCATTCTCCTGCCTCAGTCTCCCAAGTAGCTGGGACTACAGGCGTCCACCACCACTCTCGGCTAATTTTTTTGTGTTTTTAGTAGAGACAGGGTTTCACCATATTAGCCAGGATGGTCTCGATCTCCTGACCTTGTTATCCATCTGCCTCAGCCTCCCAAAGTGCTGGGATTACAGGCATGAGCCACCACACCCAGGAGACCTTAACATGTTTTTAAGTAAAATGTATTATTTTTCATGTGTAATGTTTGCTCTGTCTCTCATATATACATAAAAATATAAATATAATCATGAAGAGAATTATAATAGCCAACTTTATATTTCAGAGATATTGGCTTGGCATTGCTTTCAGCAGGTATTTTGACATTAGCCTCTGGAGTGGAGTTGGGGACAGGGTGATTTCAATGTTTCAAAAATATATGAGAACTGTGAACCTATGTTAGTGGATTGCCTATTCGTGACTTCTAGTTGAACACTATCAAAATTGACAACTAAAAAAAATGAAATGAGAGAAAATGTTTATAGCACTTAAGAGGATAAATTAGTTTCTTTATGTCTAGATTTTATGTTAAATAAAGAGCTTTCAGGAAAAGTAAATGACAGTTAATGATTTTGATTATAATCAGTCAGATTTTTTCCATATTTGAGCAAAAATTGTAATTGACTTATCCACTGCTTTCAGTGTAGATTAGCTGAATCATCTAACTTATGTCATCTCTTATAAAAATATTGATTGAGATGAAAAATGAATAAATGATTTATTTATCTTAAAACAGTTCTATGTTGATAATATAAAAAATACTGACAGTTTCATCTAAAATATGTTTGGATAAGCTACATTATATATGATTCATATCTTATGTATAATTTTTATATGATATTTGATTTGGTTCATACACAAAGGAACAAATGTTTCTATGTAAGAAAGTTATTTTGCTTATTACAGAATTTAAAAATAAAATGATTCTTCCATGATGGCCATTTAACAATTTAAATTTAGGAAACATCTGGCATGTTCAATTGAGTATTTACTTTACATAATTGTGTTCCATATCTTAATGCATTCCCTTTAGCAGTTTCTTGCAGCAAGCAACACATGTAAACTTGTTTCTCGCTAAATATTTTTTATTTTAGCAAAGTTTTAGACCTAGAGATTTAAAGAAAAATTGCAAAGATGTTACAAAGATGAACTCTTGAACAGAATCTTTTATTTTTAAGCATGCAAAACGGTTTGGTTTTTTAAAACCCTGAAGACATAAATGTACAACTGAGAACCCAAAGAAAATTGGACTGTTTTGTTTTGTGATTTGATGTCTGAAAAATAAAATCCTTTAGTTTCCTTTCATTTTTCCTGAGAGAATATAAACTGTGTTGTGATGTCAAACTCATTCTGAGTTTAGATGCCCCATGGGCAAATCGTTTCATCTAATTAAAACAAAATTAAGACAAATCTCTTACACATAAATCTTTGATGGTGGGAAATGTAGCTTCATGTTTTTAAAGCCTTCACAGAAGACAAAGTACCTCTCAATCTTGTAACTCTACTTTTTATAGCTACCTAAAATAATTATTAAGGCATATTTGATATACTGTAATCAATTTATATTTGTGTTAAGTTTAATAATTGGGATCCTTTGGACCATTTGCTGCAAATATCCTATATTTAAAAAAAAACTTTGTCTAAATATATCATGCAGAAAAATATTTATACCTAAAAATATAAACTCCATTAACAAAAATTGTTCAGCAAAACTCTATTAATTCAATACACTGTATGGTTAATTTTTGTAGCCAATTTTTCCTTTTCTTCTCTCTAATGATGTGATGTTCTTCAATGTCTTCTGAAAACTTGAGCATAGGAGTTGGAAGTGTATAAAGCAAAACAAATAGTAAGGAGAGAGTTTAGAATGCTAATTTTTGAAGGGGAAATATAAATTTTACAACTCTTAGTTTGCATTTTAAATTTATATTATCTGTATTTAAGTATTTAAGTTGATTTTCACCAGTGTGTTAGTGTGTTTGTGTTGTTGTAAAACAAATAACTAAGACTGGGTCATTTATAAAGAAAATAGATTTATTTGGCCCTTGGTTCTGCAGATTGTACACAATGCATAGTGTCAGCATCTGCTTGTGGTGAAGGCCTCAGGAAGATTACAATCATGGCAGAATTTGAAGGGGAGCCAGCATGTCATAGGGCAAGAGAGGGAGCAAGAGAGAGAGAGAGGGAAGGTGCGACACTCTTAAACAACTAGATCTCCTGGAAACTCTTTACCACTCATTACCCAAGGGAGGGAACCAAACCATTCATGAGGGATTTGCCCCCATGACTTAATACCTCCCACTAGGCCCCACATCCAACAATACAGGTCACATTTTAATATGAGATTTGGAGGGGATAAAATATCCAAACCATATCAACTGTTCACTGCTAACTACTAAATCAAAGAATTAATTTTTTACAGGCAATGTATTTTTTTTTCTTCATTCAAAAGAAAAATACTTGACTGGACCTTATGAGGAGAAAGTGTTAATCTCTTGCAGTTTTTAATTAAATAAAATAATTTGAGGCTATTTTTGCAAATTAAGGCCATTGAGAAGGACTCTAGACTATAAAAAGATTCCAGACATTTTCTATAAACATATTTATATATATATATAGTTGTTATCATAGTAGATTTACACCATTGCCATCTGGAAGTAATTCCCTTATTCAACACAGAAGGATTTCTCATCCTTCTCCTAAATATTTTCTTCTAGCTCAGAGTGCCTGTGGCCAAAAACAAGATATTTTAAAACAACAACAAAAACAAAAAATGCTGCTATCCCCATATGGGTTATCTTTCTTTTGTAGTTTTCTTTTTACTTGAGTTAAAATATTTCCTTTGAATTCAGACTGACAAAGATATTGAAGGACATCGAATGTCGTTTAGAGCACTGTTCCTGTGCCTGTTTTCACTAGATCAATAGTGGAGGTGACTGGAGATATTGGAAGAAAGAAATAAACTAGGGTAGCTCATATCCCCCATTCCATGTTTTTTGTCTTTAGGATGTCCCAGCCTGCAGTGAAAATGAATTCTGTTCTGCCTCTGCTATGCGGTAAATTTAGCAATAAAGTTTCTGCTCTGTGCCCTGTACTGGAGTGTAGTGTAGGAAAATCCCTGTTGCTAAGCACCACGCCAACAACACCATGAGCTACAGAGCTCACATGCTTATTTCATTATGCTTTACTTCTGTTTTGTTGTTGTTGTTGTTGTTGTTGTTGTTGTTTTGAGACGGAGTCTGGCTCTGTAGCCCAGGCTGGAGTGCCATGGCGCGATCTCGGCGCACTGCAAGCTCCGCCTACCTGGTTCACACCATTCTCCTGCCTCAGCCTCCAAAGTAGCTGGGACTACAGGCGCCCACCACCACGCCCAGCTAATTTTGTATATTTTTATTAGAGACGGGTTTTCACCGTGTTAGCCAGAATGGTCTCGATCTCCTGAGCTCATGATCCACCTGCCTCGGCCTCCCAAAGTTCATTATGCTTTATTTCTATGTCTATCTTGAATTGTTTCATATTCAGAGAAAACAGGAAGGTAAGTTGTTAACATTCTTCATTGCAACAAATTTTTAGAACTAATTCTATATTGAGGAATGTCTTACATTTTAACCAAAACCTTTTGATAAATTACAAAGTTGCTGAATATATCTAGATCTAAATCTTAAACTATATCTATAGCTATTATATAGATGTATATGATTTATCAAGAGCTATTATCTGGAATATATACTTGATTCCTTTTACAATTTTCATAATGTAACCAGAAAATGACCCTTGAGATCCTTGAGAGTGATTATATAAACATACCCTTGATTTGCGATCTCCAGCCTAATTATCACAGTTAAAATTTTGGTATCAAAAATGGAGCAAAGATAGTAAGACTTGTAAAGCAGCAGACCTTACAAAATGTTAAAAACAATTTTATTTACATAGTGCATCCACACAGACCTAATTATATGTATTAAACCTAATGTTTAACATTATTAGCAAGTCAGAGAATTTAGAAAAATCAGACATAATTTTAGATAAAATAAATATTAATACTAGTCATTGATATAATCCCTGTTTGATAAAATGACTATATGAAAATAACTGCCCTCAAATTATTTTCAGCTGACATATTTTTAATGAAAGGAGATGGTGGCTGGAGGCAGTGGCTCATGCCTGTAATGACAACACTTTGGGAGGCCAAGGCCGCGGATCACTTGAGATCAGGAGTTCAAGACCAACCTGGCCAACCTGGTGAAACTTTATCTGTACTAAAAATACAAAAGTTAGCTGGTTGTGTTAGTGGGTGTAATCCTAGCTACTCAGGAGGCTAAGGCAGGAGAATCACTTGAACACAGGAGGTGGAGGTTGTAGTTAGCCAAGATCGTGCTACTGCACTCCAACCTTTGTGAGAGATCAAAACTCTGTCTCAATGAATAAATAAATAAGGAGATGTTATGGAATCATTATTAATTTTGGGCCCCTCATGTTAGCTAATATGTTTAAACCTAGGTCAAGATAGAAACTGACCCAGATTATTACCATGTTTCAGTGCATAATATTTTAAAATAATTCAACACTGACACATAATACTATGCTATTCCACTTAGATATAAAAAAATGGTAAGAGAAGTCTCATGTTCTTGTCCCGGCATGGTCACTTACACCTGTAATCCTAGCACTTTGGGAAGCCAAGTGGGGAGGATCCCTTGAGGCCAGGAGTTTGAAACCAGACTAGGCAACACAGTGAGACCTATCTCTACAGAAAATTTAAAAACTAGCTGGGCATTGTGGCAAGCACCTGTAGTCCCAGCTACTGGGGAGGCTGAGGTGGGAGAATTGCTTTTCCCAGGAGTTCCAGGCTACAGTGAGCTATGATCACATCACTGCACCCCAGCCTGTGTAATACAGTGAGACCCTGTCTCTTAAACCGACAAAAAATAATCCCAGAACTCTAATGTTCTTATATGTTATAGGACTTTTAAAAATTAGCCAGGCATGGTGGCGCATGCCTGTAGTCCCGGCTACTTGGAAGGCTGAGGCACGAGAATCACTTGAGCCTGGGAGGCGGAGGTTGCAGTGAGCCGAGATCACGCCACTATACTCCAGCCTGGATGATAGAGCGAAACTGTCTCAAAATAAATAAATAAATGAATGAATGAAAGTACACCAAAAGTTTTAACTTAACAAATTTTATTTACGCCTCACATTGATGGAGTGATAAAAACAAATAAGTAATACAAATGAATGTATAGCATATTTTACAACTTTTTTTAAAATTAGACCCTTATATATACAAAGTAATTTAATTTTTTTTGTTGTTTTTTTGAGATGGAGTCTTGGTCTGTCACCAGGCTGGAGTGCAGTGGTGTGATCTCAGCTTGCTGCAACATTTGCCTCCTGGGTTCAAGCAATTCTCCTGCCTCAGCCTCTCCAGTAGCTGGGACTACAGGCACGCAGCACCATACCTGGCTAATTTTTTGTATTTTTAGTAGAGATGGGGTTTCACCATGTTGGCCAGGATTGTCTCGATCTCTTGACCTCATGATCCACCCACCTTAGCCTCCCAATGTGCTGAGATTACAGGTGTGAACCACCATGCTCGGCTGCAAAGTGATTTAAATTTATCAACAATTTTATCTTAATGCAAAATTTTTGTCATTTGTGATATTTTCCAATAGCTTATCCGAATTCCTTAGGATCAGATTTCAAAATAAGATTTCCAAGTCAGATTCTTTGAAATTACAATCCAAAGTATTTAGATTTTAGAAAGGTAATGTGGTAAATATTCTGCCTATTATGGAATAACTCTAGTGGCAAATCATATGAATAATCACATGAACTGGGATCAATAAGACTATAAATACCCCTGGTCGGGTGCGGTGGCTCACACCTGTAATCCTAGCACTTGGTGAGGTTAAGATGGGTAGATCACAAGGTCAGAAGATCGAGACCATCCTGGCTAACACAGTGAAACTCCGTCTCTACTAAAAATACAAAAAATTAGCTGGGCATGGTGGCAGGCACATGTAGTCCCAGCTACTCGGGAGGCTGAGGCAGGAGAATGAATGGCGTGAACCCAGGAGGTGTAGCTTGCAGTGAGCCAAGATTGAGCCACTGCACTCCAGCCTTGGTGACAGAGCGAGACTCCGTCTCAAAAAAAAAAAAATTAGCTGGGTGTGGGCAGGTGCCTGTCATCCCAGCTACATGGGAGGCTGAGGCAAGAGAATTACTTGAAACCAAGAATTGGAGGTTGCAGTGAGCCAAGATCATGCCATTGAACTCCAGCCTGGGCAAGAGCAAAAATTCTGTTTAAAAAACAAAAACAACAACAACAAAAAAACTATAAATACCCCTACATCAGCATAGATCAGATTTTCCAAAACTTAGGTTTAGGTATTCATAACTGTTGAATTTTGTAATTCCACATGAAGAATTGTAGATCTGCATATATTTTCAAATACTAATAGTTATAATTACATAGTTTATAATTTATAAGTCCAATTTTTGGTTATTTTCATTATTAATACTTTTCCAGTCATCTACCCTTTCTAAAAGAGAATACAAAACGCTTCTTTTCCTTTTTTTTTTTTTTGTTTTCAAGGCTAGAACCAAGATGGGGCAAAGGCCAGGGCAGATCTAGGGCACAAGCAGGGCAGGCTAGGGCAGGGCAATGGCAGGGCCAGCCATGGCAGGGAACAGGTGGGGCAGGGTCAGGGCCACGGCTGGGGCAGGACAAGGATGATGATCGGGGTCCAGGCCAGGGCAAGGGTATGGCCAGGGCAGAGGTAGGGCCAGAGCCAGGGTCTGGGTGGGACCAAGGCAGGTCCATTGCAGGGCCAGAGTTCAGACCAGGGCCAGAGCAGGGCTGGGACAGGGCCAGGGCCAGGACCTGGAAAGGGCAATGTCAGGACAAGGGCCATGGCAAGACCAGTAACGGGGCTAGGGCCAGGACAGGGACAGGGACAGGGTCAGGGCTAGGGCCAGAATAGCATGCCAGGGTAGAGCCAGGCCAAATTAGGGCCAGGACAGGGTCAGGACCAGGGCTGGGTCAGGGTATGGCCTTAAGTATTGAAGGGCCAGGGCCAGGGTCCATGCCAGTGCCAACGCCGGTCTAGGGCAGAGGCAGGGCCATGGCCAGGTCTAGGACAAGGCTGGGGCAGGGCCAAGTTCTGGGTCAGGGTCAGCACAAGACCAGGACAGAGCCAGGGGAGGGACAAGGCCGTGGTTGGGCCAGGTTAAATCAGGGACAAGACACCTGCAAATCCACTTCGGGGCCAGGGTCAGGGCAGCACCAGTTCAGGGCCAGGGCCAAGACAGGGCCAGGGCCAGGGCTGTCAGGGTCATTGGCAGGGCAAGGGCCATGGCAGGAGCAGGGTCAGGAGCAGGGGTCCATGGCAGGCCAAGGCCACAGATAGGACCAGGTCTGTGCTAGGGCCAGTGTGAGAGCCAAGGCAGGGTCAGGGCAGGGCCAAAGGGAGGGCAGGGCCAGGGCAGGGTGGAGCAGGCCCAGGGTAGCACAGGGTTAAGGTAGGGCATGACCAATCAGGGCAGGTCTATGTCTGGGGCTGTGGCAGGGCCAGGTCCAGGGCAGCGGCAGAGCCAGGGCAGGGCCAAGACAGTGGCAGCTCCAGGGCAGGGCCAGGGTTAGGACCACGGACATTTCCAAGGCCAGTGCCAGGGCAAGGGCAAGGGCAGGGCAGGGCCAGGTTCATCTAAGAACCAGGGACAAAGCCAGGCCCACAGCAGGGCCAGGACAGGCACCTGGCAGGGCTAGCATCTGGGACAGGGCCATGGCAGGGCCAGGGCCACAAGCAGGTCTGTGCTATGGCCAGGTACAACACAGTGCCCAGGTAAGGCAAGGATGAAGGCCAAGGTAGGGCCAGGGCAGGGTCAAAGCCAGGCTAGGGCCAAGGCAAGGGCAGGGCCGGCAAGGCAGGGCCAGGAAAGCATAGGGCCAAGGCAGGGCAGGGCCAGGACAGTGCCAAGACCTGGGCAGGGCCAGGGAACAGCCAGGGCAGGGCCAGGGCCAGGGCCATGGCCATGGCCTGGGCAGGACCAGGTTTGGGGCAGGAGCAAAACAAGGGCAAGGACAGTGCAGGATCTTGGCACAGCCAGGGTCCAGGACAGTGTCAGGGCAGGGCCAAGGCAGGGTGTGGGCCATGGTAAGACCAGCAACAGGGCTGGGGCTAGGCCAGTGACAGGACCAGAGTCAGAGCAAGGGCCAGAGCAGTGCAAGGCCAGGGTAGGGCCAGGCATTTCAGGGTCAGGGCCATGGGAGAACCAGGACAAGGTCTCAAGCAGGGAAGGGCCAGGGCCAGGACAGGTCCAAGGCAGGGCCATGACAGGGTCAGGGGCTGCGTTAGGGCAAGGGCAGGGCCAGAGCAAGGTAAGGGTCAGGGCCAAGGCCGGGGTAGGGACAGGGCAAGAAATATGGCAGGACCAGGGGCAATGCCAAGGCCAAGGCTGGGCCAGGGCTGAGCCAGGGCTGAGTCAGGGCATGGCAGGGCAGGGCATGGTATGACCAGTGCAGGACAGGACAAGAGCCGGTCCACAGAGAGAGCAGGGCTGATGCCAAGAAAAAGCCAGGCTAGTGTCAAGGCTGAGGCAGTGTCAAAGTATATCCAGGGCAGGGCCGGGTCCAGGGCCAGAATCGAGCCAGGGCACAGCCAAGGCAGGGTAGGGCAGGGAAATAGCAGCAGGGCCTAGCGAAGACTAGGATGAGGGCTAAGGTAAGGCCAGGGCAGGGTCAAAGGGAGAGTAAGGCCAGGGCAGCATGATGACACATCCAGAGCACAGCAGGGCAGGGTGATGGCAAGACAAGGGGCAGACCACTGCCAGCTCAGGGCCAGGGAAAGGCCAGTGCAGGGCCAGGAAAGGGTCTGGGTCTGGGTCAGGGCCAGGAACAAGGCAGAGCAGGGCCAGGGCCATGGCAGAGTCAGGGCAGGTCCTTGACAGGACCAGGTTCCAGGCCAGGGCCAGGGCAGCAGCAGGGGCAGGGCCTGGATAAGGGCAGGGCCAGGGATATGGGAGGACCAGGGCTAGGGCCAGGGACAGGCCATAGTGAGGGCAGGGCAAAAGCCGAGGCAGGGTCAGGGCAGGTCCAGGGAGTGGCCAGCACCAAGCGGGGCCAAGGCACAACCATCACAGGGTAAGGCAGGGCAATGGCACCACTGGTCCATGACAGGGCAAGGTCAGTGCCAGGAGAGGGCAGAACAGGCAGGCCCATGGTGGGGCCAGGGCAGGGATGGGCCAAAGCAGGGCCAGGACATGTCCAAGGCCAGGTCAGGGCCAGAACAGGAGCAGGACCAGGACCATTGGCAGGGCCAGTGCCACGACGGGACAAGGGTCAGGACAAGGGGCAGGGCCAGAGCCAGGGCCAGAGCCAAGGTCAGGCAAGTGCAGGTTCAGGGCAGGGCCAGTGCGAGGGCAAGACCAGGGCAGGGACAGGGTATCACAGGGCCAAGACAGGGTCAGGATGGGACCAGAGCAGGACAGGGCCGAGACAGTCCAGGTAATAGTAGGGCAGGTACAGGGCAAGGCAGGGCAGTACAGGGCCAGATCCATGGCAGGGGCAGGACAAAGCCAGGCCCATTGCCAATGCACCAGTCCTCCCTACAAGGCTCCTACCACCTGGCCACTGCTGCAGCCCGTCCATCACTGCAAGCCTGACCCCCAACCCTGGCTGCAGCCGCCTGCCCTCCTAGCACGGCTGCTCTCCTACCGCTCCGGCGCACTGCAGTCTCCGTTGCTGCCACCCACCCGCAGCGAGGCAAGCCATGGTGTCCCAGGCTCTAGGTGTCTCCTCCTCTTCCTGGCATGGAGCAGCCGGGTGGGCAAAGCCAGAAAAGCCTAGAGGAAGATGTGAGGGGTGGAAGGGTTAGAGCCTCAACTTGTCATGCTGGCCACTAGGTGGCAGGGGCCAGTTTCACCAAAGGCACTCACACCCACCCTCCAAAGTCCAGCCTCGCCTTTTGGCCCAAGCTGGCCGGGAACTGGGGTCTGGGGTGGGTGCTGGAGACACCACAGCACCCAGCTCCCCACTCCACAGGAACCATTGGGCCCACTGGGGCTGCACTCCTCGGGGAGGAGGAGAAGCAGAAAAATTCAGACCCAGCCAAACCTCCGCACCTAGGTGCCAATTCCTGTTCCGGACGCCTCCACGCACGGGGCCTTGTCCCCCATGGTGTCCCCAGGGGTGTCTGGCAGCCTCTGAGGCACAGACCCAGAGTGCACAGGAGCAGGAACCACGGTGGGTGTGGGGGCTCTGCCATGCTCAGGATTCCCACGCAAACGCTGCATGCCTGCTGCACTCCAGTATGACCAAGAGTGGGTCGCCCTCTGGAATGTGGAGTCAGGGAGAGGAGAACCACTCCTTCCTTGGATGCCAACTCTCCTGACCACCACCAGCAGTGCAGCCCCTGATAGCACCGAACTCGCCCCCCCTCCATGGCTAGTCCTGCCCTCAATAGCGCCCCCCACCTCCGTCCCCCAATGCCACCAGTAGCGTATACCTGATAGTGCCCCAACGTGCCCTCCTCCATGGGCATTGCAGCCCCAGAAAGTGCCCATAATCCACCCTCCCTGCCGTGGGAAGTGCAGCCCTGTAGAGTGCTACCAACCAGTACCCCTAATGCAGGCAATGACACCCTGCATAGCGCCCCCAATCCACCCCACACTGTGAAAGGTGCAGCCCTGGATAGCCCCTGTCCTACCACTCTGGTCATGCTGCACACTCTGTCACCGCCACCACCAACCACAGTGAAGCAAGCCAGTGGGCCTCAGGCTCTAGCACCCAGTAGCCAGGCACGGTGCAGCTCTCACCGATGGCCAGCTCCTACCACTCTGACTACACTGCTGTCTCCCTGGCCATCTTCTTTGACTACAAAGGAATAAAACTAGGTATCAGTAAGAAGAGTAATTTTGGAAACAATACAATCACATGGAAGTTAAACACTACCCTCCTGAGTAAATGACTAGCGGGTCAATGAAGATACTAAGACAGAAATTCAAAAATCTCATGAAACAAAGGGTAATGAAAACACAGTATACCAAAACTTGTTACGCAGAAAACAGTACAAAGGCAGAGATTTACAGCTATAAGTGCCTACCATCCAAACAAAAGAAAAACTTCAAATAAACAATACATCTTAAAGAATTAGTAAAGAAAGAACAAACTAAACCAAAATTAAGAAAATAACTAAGATCATAGCAGAAATAAAATTGAAATAAGAAACAAACAAGATTAAATGAAAAGTTGGTTTTCTGGAAAGCTAAACAAAATTGACAAACTTTTAACCAGACTAAGAAAAAAGAGACAAGATTCAAATAAATAAAATCAACAGATTAAAAAAAAGGAGACATTACAACTAATAATTTCAGAAATTCAAAGGATCATAACTGACTATTACATGCCAATAAATTGGAAAGCCTAGTCGAAATTGGCAAATTCCTAGATGCATACAACCTACTTAGGTTGAATAATGAAAATATCCAAGACCAGAACAGATTGGTAACAAGTAATGAGATTGAAGCCATCAGAAAAAGTCTCCCAGTAAAGAAAAGCCCAGGAACTGATGTCTTCACTGCTGATGGCTTCACACCAAACAATTTAAAGACCTCGTACGAATCCTACTCAAACTATTTTGAAAAACATGAGGGAATACTTCCAAACTTATTCTATGAGACCATTATTACTGTGATACCAAAATCAGACAAAGGCATCAAAGAAGGAAACTACAGGCCAGTATCTCTAATATTGATGCAAAAATCCTCAACGAAATACCAGTGAATCAAATTCAGTAATACATTAAAAAGATAATTCATCATGATCAAGTGGAATGTATCCCTGGGATGCAAGGGTCACTCAACATACAATGTGATACGTCATATCCACCAAATAAACAACAAAAACAGTATGATCACGTCAACTGAAACTGAAAAAGCATTTGATGAAATTCAACATCCCTTCATGCTATTAATCCTCAAAGAAACGAGTACAGAAGAAACATACCACAACATAATAAAAACTACAGGAAAGACACCCACAGCTAGAATCATATGGAGGGAGCTCCAGGCTGCAGTGATCGGTGATCCCACCACTGCACTCCAGCCTGGGCAACAGAGTGAAACCCTGTCTTAAAAAAATATGTAAAAAGAGGTATGAGCCTCTTTTATAGGTGCAGTGACTCACATCTGTAATGCTAACACTTTCTGGGAGGCTGAGGTGAGAGGATCTCTTGAGGCCAGGAGTTCAATATCAGCCTGGGCAACATAGCGAGACCCTTTATCTACAAAAAATTTTTAAATATTTGCCAGGTGTGGTTGCATGTGCTTGTATTCTTAAACAATTATCATATGACCCAGATAGTCTATTCCTTAGGGATATACCCAAGGGAAATGAAAATATACATCCACACTAAAATTTGTACACAAATGTTCATAGCAGCATTGTTCATAATAGCCAAAAATTGGAAAAAAAACTCAAGTGCCTATCAACAGAGGAACTGATAAAATATGGTATATCCATTCAAAAGATTACTCAGCATTAGAAAAGAGTGAAGTGCTGATATATGCTACAGCATGGATAAATCTTGAAAACACTGTGCCAAGTGAAATAAGTCAATCACAAAAGACCATATGTAGTAAGATTTCATTCTGTGAAATCTCCAGAACAGCTAAACTCAGAGACAGAAAGTAGGCTAGTTATTGCCAGGGACGAGGGGAAAAGGGAATAAGGATGACTGCTAATGGGTATGGGATTTCTTGTGGACTGATGAAAATGGTCTGAAAGTATCTAGACACCTGTCTTGTTTGTGTGATTCTGTGAACATATTATAAACCATAAAATTCTGCACTCAAGGGGTTGATTTCATGGTAGGTGAATTTATCTCATTTATCTTTATCTCAATAAAGCTTTCTAAAGAAACTTTAAAAAGAAATCTGTATAACCTACAAAAATAACACACTGAGAGACTAAAATGCCTAATTTTTCCATTTTTCTTCTTCAGCGCAATCTCAAGTCAAAAAGTCTTTCCTTCCTATATATGCATATTTTGTCCAGTGAAACAAGAAACTCTATTAATTTTTTTATTAGAAATAAAAAAAGCCATATGTGCTGGCTCACAGCTGTGCTTCCAGCTACTCAGAAGGCTGAGGCAGAAGGATCACTTGAGGCCAAGACTGGGAGTTCAAGACCAGCTGAGGCAAAATAGCTAGATCCTGTCTTTAAAAATATTTTTTAGGCCAGGCACGGTGGCTCACGCCTGTAATCCCAGCACTTTGGGAGGTCAAGGAGGGCAGATCATTTGAGATCAGGGGTTCAAAACCAGCCTGGACAACATGGTGAAACCCCATCTCTACTAAAAATATAAAAATTAGCCAGATGTGGTGGTGGGCACCTGTAGTCCCAGCTACTTGGGAGGCTAATGCAGGAGAATTGCTTGAGCCAGGAGGGTGGAGGCTGCAGTGAGGCCAAGATCATGCCAATGCACTCCAGCCTGGGTGACAGAGCAAGACTCTGTCTCAGGAAAAACAAAACAAAAAACACATATATATATATATATATATATATATATACACACACACACACATACTTATATATATGTATATATATATTTTTTAAGTTAAAACCCTACTGAAATGAAATAAAATAAAATTCAACTTAATTAAAAAATAGTTCCTGAAATATTAATTTTCAAACAATTCTATTTTAGCTTTGACTCTGAACAAAATATAAACATCAATTTCAAAATATCACAAAGATTGGCTGGGGGCAGTGGCTCATGCCTGTAATTCCAGCACTTTGGGAGGACGAGGCAGGTGGATCACTAGAGGCCAGGAGTCCCAGAGCAGCCTGGCCAACATAGCGAAACCCCGTCTCTACTAATGGGCTTAGGATTTTATTTTTAGTTCTCAAGGGAGATAAAATAATTTAATCCATTGGCCCCTGTGACTGTGGGACTAACATGGCTACGATCTGTCGGACAGACTTCAGGCTGGCACCCAGGCAAAATTCTATGCTGTAGTAAATGCATCATGCACATTTGTAACAACACGTACATAACAATGTCACAAAATACTTTCATGGTGACACCTAGATTAGTGTTTTATTGAATAGCTGATGATATAACTGGCTCATTTGGTGCCAAGAATGACCATCACCACCATACCAAGGTCATCACTGATCAGAGGCCTAACCCAAGGAGGGGGTCATGTGCAGGCCCAGCGGTGGGGAGGAAAGATGCCGCAGAGGAGACGGATGCCCACAGAGGCCCCTGAGTGGATACCATGCTCACTAAGTGGTAAGTATAGACTCAACGTAGGCTGTTAGCTCTCCCCCTGTGCAAATGGGACCCCATCCACTTGAGAGTCAAGGGTCTGTTTGGGTGGCAGGGATAGCCACTTCTGAAGGTAGAAAGGAAAATAAGCCACCAAATTGGTACCTTTCTGTGAAATGGACATCGTGCTCAGAATCTCCATTTTCCCCACAACCTGGAGGAATAAGTACTGTCATCTGCATTTTATAGCTGAGGAACCTGACTGAACAAAATTGAATTACTCGCCTAAGCAATTAGCAATTAACCAAGTCTTTCTGACTCAGAAACCCAGCTGTTGCCTGTTCATATCCAGCCCCTGTGTTGGTGTCAAGATCTGGCCTGTTCTCAATGCAGCAAGATCCAGGCAGATCACACTGGACTCCCAGCACTGAATCTGGCTGAAGGGGTCATCAAATTTGACTGGGTCATGGGGCTCAGGAACATCACTCTAAAAAATAGCAGTACAGGAAGAGGCGATGGCCCTAAACAGCATTTGCAGGCAGATCCCATGTTAATCGTAAGGGTCAGGACTCTCTCACTTTTCTGTCTCTCTCTCTGTCTCTCCTCTAGGGCTGACCTCACATTGGACACCACTGCTTCCATGTCCATCACACACCACAGCTGCCTTTTCTTCTGCCTGCTTATGGGAAAGTCCCCTCCTCTCCTCCGTTTTCTTCTCTTCCTGCCCTATCACACCGTGCACTTCTCCCTTTCCTTAAAGAACCACCATCAACTTTAGGAGGAGGGAAAGAGGTGGCTCTGGCAGGAAAAGCCAGAATCCTCTCTAGCCAACAGAGAGAGAGGAATGGCTGCATGTTTTCTCCCCCAATCCAAGGCACTGGGTCTTGGCTGAGTTGCAGGTTCCAAGCTGCTCTCCTGCTGTGTCGGTGAGTTCTGGTCAACCTGCAACCTCCTGATGTGGCCACTGCAGTTCATCGAGTCTTCAGGGACTCCCCATGGCCTAGAGTGCTTTGCCTTGCTTACACGGGAGAGGAGAATGGATTTATAGAGAACATCATCTAAATCCAACTTGACCATTGTGTGGCCACACTTGCTAGATTGCTATAGTCTAAATCTAGCATTGTAGAAAGACGGGGGAGCTTGGAGCTGCACAAACCCAGGTCTGGAACTGGCTCCTTACCTTGGAAGGTGAATGATCCTGGCAGGACTTAGCCTCCCTGGGCCTCAGTTTCTTTATCTGTTTCATGGGAATGAGGATCTCTGCTGGTTGGTTGGGTGATGTGGGGGCTGTGTGAAAACAGCTTGTCAATACAAGCCGAAATTGAAATATTTCTCCACAGAGTATGAAGGTCAAATGAGAGAATACATTTAAATTAAATGGAAAATTAAAATGGCAAAAAAGGCAAAGCTGTATTGAAAGTTCCGAGCTTCTCTATAAGGAGCTTTTTGACTATGTAAGAATCCTGTACTCGTTCCCGCTAAATACAAAAAAAAAAAAAAAAAAAAAGTTGAAGGAGGCAGAAGGGAGAGTGATGCACGATGGGCGAGGACTTCACCTGCTGTTGCTGGCTTTGAGGATAGAGAAAGAAGGCCACAAACCTAGAAGCTGGAGCCCCTAGAAGCTAGAAAAGACAGGGAGCCGATTCATCCCTTAAGCCTCCAGAAGGGACATAGCCCCGCTAGCACCTTGATTTTAGCCCAGTGAGATCCTCTTAGGAATTTTGGCAACCAGAACTATAAGACAGAAATGGAAGCCACTGAGTCCGTAGCTGTTTGTTGCAGCAGCAATAGAAAACTAATGCAGAGCCCAAGAAATCACTGGTGATGAGATGGGGAAAATGGGCTCAGGAGGTCTGGATCTGTGATGAGATGGGGAAAGTGGGCTCAGGAGGTCTGGATCTGTGATGAGATGGGGGAAGTGGGCTCAGGAGGTCTGGATCTGAGGTGCGGATCTGGAGTGGAAGGGGAATTCATTTGTTCATTGTCTATCCTTTTGCATTGATTGAGTTTTTTTCTATATATATGTGTGAATTTTCACAATAACAGTTTTTTCCAAAATAAAATAAAAGAACAAAAGGGGCTTTTTGCAACCCAAATCCTATCTATGTCTGAGTCCACTTGTATTGAATGAGTCTTTCTGCTAACGTCCTTATATTTGGGTGACAATCTGAATGTCAGCGACCAATCAGAGCAGAGGCAAATCTTGGAGTGGCAATTGGTGAATCTGCACAGTGGTGTTTCAATATTGTCACAACCCTGCTGTCTCTCATGCTCTCAAAAAGCATTTCTCTTACCTGTGACAGACTTCCTATACCTAACAGCTTGCAAAAGTGTTCCAGGTTAATGAGAATAATCTCTCGGAGCCATATCTCCCTGCTTGGGGTCTCAGTTTCCCCAACTGTCTCCAGACAAGTTAGGCTAGGAGGCCCCTGAGCCTCAGCCCCTCTATACCCCTCCTGTCACCCAGACCTGATCTGGGTCTTGCACCCTGGGTGCAGCATGACAGGGGTGGGCAGGGGCTGGCTCTGGGCCAGAGGACCCTTTCTGATGGACTTCAGCTGTTGGCCTTGCAGGGGAGACAGATCAACCTCACAAGAGTCATACGGTGAGTAGCGGTGGGCAAATCCATCCCCCTCGTCTTAGATTTATGGGGAGACAGACAAAGAGGAGACACTCCAGGAAGACCTGCAGGTGGGAGTACCAGGTTGAAACCAAGGACACCTTCCTGGAGGAGCTGCTGCTTGAGCCAGCCCTGAGAACAGGTGGGGACAGGACTGGAGAGGAGGAGGGGGTCCCCTATGAGCAAAGACTGGCCACCACCCCATCTAACACCCCCACAGGGCCCCTGTGGCATCCCTGTCCAGTCCCTGTCACCACCCAGTTTTTCCCTCTGGACCCAGGAATTCAAAGTAAGCAAGGAGGTCCGCTGCTCCAGTTGGCTGCAAATAATTACAACCTTGAGCCCAAGCAGCACTTTGGGTCCTGGTTTGGGACCATGAAGCGGCTCGGTGAGACTGAGAGGTAAGGCCAGGGCAGGAATTGGGACAGTAGGATTGAACTCTCCCTGGGGGCCAGCCTCAGAAAGCCTTTGGCCATAGCCTCTTGGCCAACATCAGATCCTGTGGTCTGGCAATGCCTGGGGTACCCAGACCTCACTCTGGACAGGCCCTGGGAGGGGGCCCTGGTGAGATCCCTGGCAGCCTCACAGCCACTCTTCTGTCCGTAGCTACAACCTGTCATGCCAGCTGGAGGCTCCATCCCAGTTGGCTGGGAGCACAAAGGCCAGGAAGATAGACATCACCCACCACAGGGGCCAGTCGGGGCCTGAGCCAGGGCGGGCAGAGGTTGGCTGCCTTGGGATATGGGTGGGCTCAGGGAGTCAGACAGCAAGGGACTAGCCTCCCATCCTACTGCTGACCAGACCTGTGACTGGGGAGAGTCACCTTACTTCTCTGGGCCTCAGTTTCCCCCTCTGTGGAGTGACGCTAAATGATCTCTCTGGAGACGGGGATCAATAGGGCACTGGTGATTGACCAGGCACTCAGCACATGCCTGGAGCACACAGTGCAGGACTGTGGTGGGGAGGTGGCCTGAGATCCTGGGGAGTCACCCATGTGTGCCTGCCCTTCCGACCAGCCACCAGGCCCTCAGGGCAGAGCCCACTACCAGCAGCAGCTCACACCCCGAGACCAGCTCAGAGGCGGCCCCTACCTCAGCAGCAGGGACATCACGGACACTTTAAGCTGGTACTAGGGTGGCTTCTCCAGCTCCCACGTGGAGAGGGGTCCCAGCTGAGTCCCACTCACGTGGAGTCTCATGCCCATGAAAGTGCCATTCACCACTGGCCAGGCTCATGAGGCCGCATGAGAGGGGGGTCACTGGGGAGGAGATATCGGGGGAACAGAGAGGATGGTTGAATTTTTGTATAATAGGCAGTGCAAGTGTTTACCATTTGGGAGGGGAAAGGTTTGTTATTATTAGCAACGCTACACTTGAATATTATACTAAAATCCAGTCTCTCTATAACCTGGGAGTTGCTCTTTTGTTCTTTCTTTTCCTGTCTTAATTAAAATGAGATGCAGACTCTCACGGTCCACAGTCAATTAAGAAATCTTGCACGGCCAACAGGTTATGTCTTGGAGAGCAGAGTTTCAGTACCATCAGCCTGGCAAGGAGCTGGGCCTGCTCCTCAGAGCTCCCGGGACTGCGAGATTTGGCACGTTCACAGGGCACCGTCACAGCCTCTGAAACATGCTGTCTTTAAAGACTTTTGCAGTGGCTCACTCACTCACAGTGGGATGCGGTGGCTCACTCCTGTAATCCCAGCACTTTGGGAGGAAGAAGCGGGTGGCTCACTTGAGGCCAGGAGTTAGAGACCAACATGGCCAACATGGCAAAACCCCATCGCTACTAAAAATACAAAAAATTAGCCAGGTGTGGTGTCAGGTGCCTGTAATTCCAGCTACTCAGGAGGCTGAGGTAGGAGAATTGCTTGAACCCAGGAGGCGGAGGTTGCAATGAGCAGAGATCACACCACTGCACTCCAGTCTGGGCAACAAGAGCAAAACTTCATCTCAAAATAAAAATAAAAAAAAAAAACACAAAGACATTTGCAAGGACCATGTCCTCACCCAGAATGGTGCCTGCCTTTCTACAGTTTTTCAGGAAGAGGAAACATTTTCTGCTTCTCTCGCTGCGGTTTTTTTTAACCACCCATTAGGAACCTATAGATTTCAGGATCGAAGACTGGGATTCCCTCAGCACTAAAGGAGGAAAATTGCAAACAGAGCTGGAAGTGCAATGTGGAAAGGTCAGGCTGAGGAAGGTTCTTAGCCAGTAGACCAAGGGCAGGAAGGACACTGCCTCCTCAGTCTCCCACCAGGGAACTTGTGATTCTTGTCCCCTGATGTCAGAATTCCTTGTCATGTTTGTTTTGTCTCCAAGGGAAGGGTTTGAATTTCAGAATTTAAGGCTAGAGTGGGCCTCGTGCAGTTAACATTAACCCTCTCTCTCCTTCGCTGGCCGAGGTGAGGTCCAGGACCATGTAGTTCTGACGCCCACTCTCTCGGGGGATCACCAGTTCACCCATCTCACCCGGCAAGCTGGGTCCTAGTTTGGCGACAGGCATCTTCCACCCACCTGGGAGGCAGGGTTCAACACTCTGCCTCTGACCTTGTTTCCTTCTTCTGCCACCTGCTTAGGCAACCAGAAGGGGTTGTCCAGCCAGCACCTGGGCTTCAGCGCTCCTCAAGCAGGTGGAGGAAGTTTCAGGCACCTGGCTCCTCAGGTGTCTGCCATCCAGGTGCTCTTCAGGCTTGCCCAGCAGAGCTCTCTTGATCCAGCTAGAACTGGCCAGAACTGACTCACTCAGGAATGTGTAGACTTTGGCATCAGGGGCTGCTTTAATTTGCACAATTTCCAAATGCCTCTTTTTTCTTCTTTTTCTGATGAGTCATCTCCCTAGACTTGCATTTTAAAGAGATAGATAGTTATCAGGTTCCAGAGAAGACGTGGTAGAACATTTATATCTCAAAGACACAGAGCTGAGACTTCAGGTTTAGATATTATAATTTGCCTAAACCAAAAAGGAAGGTGTAGGTAAAGTTCTAGTCAAGACAGGATGGCCAGGAAAAACACCTTAAACCAAGGGATGGCTTGCTTTGCTGATTTAAGCCAATGGCTTCTTTATCATAAGACTTCCCAGTGATTTAGTCCTCCCTCTCTTCCAGTGCACAGAGACATACCCCTCCTTACAAATTAAAAATGTTCTTTATAGATGGAAATTTATTTTACAAAAATGTTTCAAAATAACCAGATGAAAATCATCCTTATGCCAGAAAGACTTTATTTTTTTATTACTAGAAATGAAACAGTAAGTATTTGTTGTATTGACATACTTAGGCTTAGACCTATGTTTAACAAGAAAGCCTAATAATAGCACTGTGGTTAGACTCTAGCCTATTTTTCCAAACCATCATTTTATTATTAAGGAAACAAAGGATCAAATACCTTTCATTCATCTGATGTGATCCTTTAAAACACATTCCACCAATAAGTCCTATTTGGAACAGCTGAAAATCTTTTAATAAAACTTTTTAAAGATGAGCTCATGGCTTAGTGTAAATTTCACAAGCTTAATTAGGTCAAGTGGAAGGAACTCAGATGAGTAGTTGCCCAATCAGAGCCCATTATTTGTAAGTCATCAGCCCCCTCCATGACCTTAAAACTCCACTCTGACCTAATTATTGCAAACCTATACACAACAAAGTGAAAGGATTAATTTTCATTCATCAACCTCTCAATCCCAGATTCTCAAAGAGAAAACCTGTGTAAGGAATACTTACCAAAACCAGACAGGAAAATTAGAGCCTGCATACTTAAGAGTCAAATTTGTTCCACTACAGCCAGGTCGCATACAGTTACATCATTTGGTTTTTCATACACTCTAGAACTGACCAGGACAGAGTTTAGCATAGAAAAACTGTAAGAAATAGGTTCTGAAACATAGAAATCGCAAAGTTCAAAAGGCTATGAAAAAGACTAATGTAAATGAGACTTCCCTCCCTTTGTTTTAAGTAAATAGACCCATCAGAGAAATGCAAATCAAAACCACAATGAGATACCATCTCACACCAGTTAGAATGGCGATCATTAAAAAGTCAGGAAACAACAGGTGCTGCTGAGGATGTGGAGAAATAGGAACACTTTCACACTGTTGGTGGGACTGTAAACTAGTTCAACCATTGTGGAAGACAGTGTGGCCATTCCTCAGGGATCTAGAACTAGAAATACCATTTGACCCAGCCATCCCACTACTGGGTATATACCCAAAGGATTATAAATCATGCTGCTATAAAGACACATGCACACCTATGTTTATTGTGGCACTACTCACAATAGCAAAGACTTGGAACAAACCCAAATGTCCAAAAACGATAGACTGGATTAAGAAAATGTGGCACATATACACCATGGAATACTATGCAGCCATAAAAAATGATGAGTTCATATCCTTTGTAGGGACATGGATGAAGCTGGAAACCATCATTCTTAGCAAACTATCACAAGGACAAAAAACCAAACACCGCATGTTCTCACTCATAGATGGGAATTGAACAATGAGAACACTTGGACACAGGAAGGGGAACATCACACACCAGGGCCTGTTGTGGGGCGGGGGGAGTGGGGAGGGATAGCATTAGGAGATATGCCTAATATAAATGATGAGTTAATGGGTGCAGCACACCAACATGGCACATGTATTCATATGCAACAAATCTGCACATTGTGCATGTGTACCCTAGAATTTAAAGTATAATAAAAAAATAAAAAAAGAAAGAAATAGATGTTCTGTAAAAATATACACAATTTTTACAGACAAATACATTTATAAGTTGTTTTTATCTTAAAAATTGGGGATATTTCATATTTATAACTAATTATTGAGCCTTAAGTTTTCTTGGCCATTTCTAGGCTAATAAACTAAGAATCATGTAAACTAAGCCAAAGTAGAGTAGACATAAAAGTCCTGAACACTTCAACTTCCTATTCTTCAAGAAGTATACTTGGCAAATCTCATTTGAGAGAGGAAAAGCTTTCCTCCACCCTCTGTTTTACAGCGCTGAGGCTTCTCATCACATTTCTATGACTTGTAGCTTAATCCATGTTACATGGTCACTGGCATTATTAGTGCTTCTCTTTTAACACTGTAGGAATTAATCAATTTGGTGGTGTATTTAATTAATTCTATCACTAGAGGATTGTAAAATTACATATATGAATACCTCACTTTAGAAGCCACTTAATTTTTTTCCAAGGGGATATTTGACTATATTTCACTTGTGTCTTAATGATTTTATAATTTAAACCCTAAATTATAAATCTAGAATTTAGAAAGTATATTTCCTCACTGGATTACATTTTTGGAAATATTATTTTATATGTGCACAAATATTACAAAATCACTGTAGACACCTGAAAACTATATTATCTTTTAAAGGCAATATTCTACATTAAACTGCTATAACAAAATTGTTTGGTGCATTTTTTCTAGTACCTTTTGTATATATTACATGTTTAACCTTTTTTTATCCAGCAAATAATTTTTGAGTATCCACTAAGTGCTAGGTTCTGCATGACTAACTGAATTTAAAGAGTGAAATAACAGACATGGTCTCAGACAATAAAAATTAACATTAGGTCACCTATTTATATATTTTTAAATGGTAATTATGAAAACTTTTTGAGATTTTAACTAGATAACATTATAATAACACACTTGATGTTGTTAATATTTGCCAGTGAGCAAAAAAGAAAATAAAAAGATGGTTTTATTCAATATACACTTTAAAATTGCAGGAAATAGTCAAGTTTCTCTGCTTTGCAGTTGAATGTCTATGTGTTTTTCTCTGCAACTTGGCTTTTGTGGAGTGAGAGAAACAATTATTCTTCCAGCCCAATGAAGGCAGAAGAGTAACGATAAATCTAATATTTTAAATGCTTATCAAAAGATAGTAAACGTATTATTTCAGAATACTGAGATCAATAAGTTGACCTAGAAAAAAAGCCAAACTGACAGTATTACTGAATAAGGAAAGGCCCAAAGAGACAAAATACTTATTATTTTGTAACCTCGGTATGACACAACTTACCCTAACTATAAAGACCCTAAATTACCAAGATGGGTGCTTATAATATGGAGAGTAAAAAAAGTCATTTCACTTTTAGCTTTTTTATTTCTCTCAGAATACAAAGTGTATAAGGAGTTGATAAAGAAGTTGATACTATAAGTTAGTACTACAATGACAGCACTTTTCAAGAAAAGACTTTTTTCTCTCTTACAAATATCATGTTAGCAGTATTTGTTTTCTCCAGAAATAATGAGGAAATAAAAACATAAGTATGTGGGTAATTAGTGTAGTTTCTTAAAGAAATGAGTTAGGCAACAGGCTAATAATGTATACTTCGCTGGCTTTTGAATGCCAACAATCATATTCTTTATAAGGCACAGAGAAGATTTTTCTAAAGAACAAGTATGTGAACCTGAAAAGTAATCACCACTTGGTAGTGACAATATGGATAGGGTGAAGGGCGTCACCAAGAAGCAATGAAAAGATACATTTGCAGTTAAATTTGAAAACCATGATGTTTAATACATATAGTAATAAAGAATACTTTCTCCTGTTTCAAAATTATTTTAGAATTTAAGATAGAAGCTAAAATACCTAGGGATAATGATATGACTATTGAAAATTAAAAATTAAAGGACATTTTGAGTATTAGAAGTTAAGAATGAGAACTTATTACCCAATGAACAGGGGATAATTCATTATGCTCCATATCCATTGAATTAAAAGACAGGCCCATTACCTGGATAATTTGAAAGTTTAATTTTATTTAAAAGTCTTGTTTCATTCATCAAGCTAAAGGATTAGCTCCCAGAAATATTCTAGGATTGCATATCCCCAACTCTGTAGGAAGTATAGAAAGAATGTTATAAGGGCCACCACCTAAACATTATTATGTAAATAATTTAGTACCATTCCATTTGCCTTTGTAGATTTAAAAATGTAAATGGCTTTCTCATATTAGGAAACATCATTTTTCAAAACCCAGATAAACATAGTATATTGCAAGAGAATAATTATTTTCTTTATTAAAAAAGAAATACTGGATGCTAAGTCCAAAAGACATAAATTATTTTATACTAATAACTACCAACATTTTATTCATTAAAATATAAAGGTCAAAGATTTTAAAATGATCTTTAAATGATTAATAACATGTTGATCTTTTTCTTCTTTCTGTAGACCTTTTTGAGTCTTAAAAATACTAAACTATACAAGCAATATTAAATAGTATATAAACTTGGATTAAAATATTCAAATTTACTAGAATGTGGACATTGGAAAGAATGAAAATAAACAGAAGCATAAAGCAGCAGATATAAAATTAAGAAAGCAACTAAGAGTGTTTAAAGTACATATTCATCTGTAGTCTAATGTCTACCATAAACAATGACTCTTCTCAGTAAAACACAAATCGTTCATGAAGGGAAAAAGCATGTTGTATTAGAGAATATTCAACATAACTTTTTTAGTACTAACTTGTGCCTGGAGTATTATTGGTTTTTCTAATATGAACTTATGCACTTGATAATTTTTTTCATAAAGATTGTATGTACAACTCCATTCAAAAGCAGTTTTTGGTGGGTTTTTTTTTGGGGGGGGGGGACGGAGTTTTGCTCTTTTCACCCAGGCTGGAGTGCAATGGTGCGAACTTGGCTCACAGCAACCTAGCAACCTTTGCCTCCCAGGTTCAGGTGATTCTCTTGCCTCAGCCTCCTGAGTGGTTAGGACTACAAGCATGTACCACCATGCCTGGCTAATTTTGTGTTTTCAGTAGAGACATGGTTTTGCCATGTTGACCAGGCTGGTCTTGAACTCCTGACCTGAGGTAATCCTCCCACCTTGGCCTCCCAAAGTGCTGGGTATGGGCAAGAGCCACCATACCCGGCCTCAAAAGCAGTTTTTAAAAGCAAACACAATATAACACCAAAGTTGAAAAATCCATGCTCACCCAAGGATGCCAGGTTTAATAAATTATTTATAGAACACTGCATCAAAAATAAGACAATAACCCAAAATATACCATTAAAGATGTATCCACTCCTACAACTAGAGATAATTAATCTATCTGGTAGCAAATGATACTTCAATCAGTTTCAGCATGTCTGAAATCTTTAAGGACAAAAGTGATAAAACATGACTTCATTCTTCATTAGACTCTGAGAACACTTGAAGGAAAATAACTTCTGAAGCACAAAGAGGTAAAGAGGTGTAATCTTTCAAAAAGATATTCAGTGTTCAAAATCCAAGAGTGCAATATCAGGCTGGGTGCGGTGGCTTATGCCTGTAATCCCAGCACTTTGGGAGACCATGGTGGGTGGATCACCTGAGGTCAGGAGTTCGAGACCAGCCTGGACAACAGGGTGAAACTCTGACTGTACTAAAAATACAAAAATTAGTCAGGCATCGTGATGTGCACCTGTAGTCCTAGCTACTTGGGGGGCTGAGACAGGAGAATCGCTTGAACCTGGGAGGTGGAGGTTGCAGTGAATCGAGATCATGCCACCTCACTCCAGCATCAGTAACAGAATGAGATTCCATCTAAAAAAAAAAAAAGAGTGTAATATCATATCGGTATACACAGATAATATACTGAATGAAACAAATAGAATAATTTGAAGAGGTATCTTGATGAACAAGGAGTCACTAGAAAGGTTGTATTCATGTCTTTGAAGGAACTTGCAATGTGAGAAATTAATACTTTGACTACTATACTAAAAGTTTATTGCTAACATGTATTGAGTTATTAACGTGTGTTAGGCAGAGTACCATATAATTTGCAAGTGTTATCTCATTTATTGTAGGTAAAATGTAATTTCGAACTCTGGGAGTATAAACGAATTAGATAGAATACAATTCTATTTAAATTGCTATCAGTAAATAGGTATCTAGGAACAGGGTGATACAGTGCCCAAGTTTTCTATTCTTACTAAATGTTGTGTTTCATTTTCAATGTTTTCTTGGATATTGCTCTTTTTTGGTGACTTTGATTTTTTTTATTTTAGAAAACTAATAAATTGACTCTTCTTGGTACTGACTCTTGGGTTTTATAGAAGAAAAAGTAATTAAATTCTGTACATTTACCTTTACCTCATTTTTTCTCTTTTAAATTTACTTTGACATATAATAAATGTACATGTTATGGGGTACAGAGTGATATTTTGATATATTTATGCAATGCATAAAGATCAAGTCACAGTCATTATCATATCCACTACCTAAATCATGTATTATTTCTTTGCAGTGAGAATATTCAAAATCTTTTATTTTAGTTATTTGAAAACACACAATAAATTCCCGTTAACTACAGTCACCCAACAGTGCTGTAGAGAACTAGAACTTCTTCCTTCTCTCCAGCTGTAATTTTGTATGTATTAACCACATTTTTCTTATACTCTTCTTTCTCCTACTCTTTCCAGGATATGGTAACCAAAACTCTACTATCTACTTCTACGAGATTAAAAATTTTAGCTTCCATACATAAGTGAGAACACGTAGTTATGTGGTGTTTATGTTTCTATGCCAGGCTTATTTCACCTAACATAATGCCCTCCACTTGCATTCTTGTTGCCACAAATAACAGGATTTTGTTCTTTATTATAACTAAATAATATTCCATTATATATGTATGTCACATTTCTTTATCCATTCATCTGTTGATGGACACTTTTGTTGATTCCATATCTTGGCTATTGTGAATAGTGTTGTAATAAACATGCAGTGCAGGTAACTCTTTGATATACTGATTTTCTTTCCTTTGGATATATACTGAAAACCATATGATCAAATTAATAAACACAATAAAAGCATTTGGCAAAATTAAATATTCTTACATGACAAAAAACCTCTTAACAATTTAGTATAGAAAATATATGCCTTAACACAGAAGGACATAAAGGACAAATCTACAGCTAAGATCATACTGAGTGTGGAAAAGGTGAAAGATTTTACTGTGAACAAGAAAAAGATTTTACTGTAACAAGAAAAGGATGCCTATTTTCACCAATCATATTTCACATAGTGAAAGTCTTAGCCAGGACAATTAGGTGAGAGAAAGAAATCAAAGGATATCTGAATTGGAAAGGAGACAGTCAAATTGTCCTTGTTTAAAGACAATGTGATCTTATACACGGAAAAAAATAAGATGCTACCAAAAGCTTCTTAGGGTGATACATGAAATTAATAAAGTTGCAGGATATAAATCAACATACAAAAATCAGTAGCATTTCTATATATTGATAGTAAACTAGCTGAAACAAGAAATTAAGAAAGCAACTCCTTTTACAATAGCTACAAAAATGTACTTAGAAATAAATTTAACCAAGGAAGTAAAAGATTTCTACAACAAAAATGACAAATATTAATGAAAGAAATTAAAGAAAACACAAAAAAGGAAAGACATCCACGTTTATAGACTGAAATAACTAATATTCTTAAAATGACCCACTATCCTATGTGATTTACAAATTTAGTACAATCACTAGCTTGTATTTTTAAAAGCACCTTTGCTGCATATTCTTAAGATATTCAATGACAATGCCTGGATTTAAGTTTGAGGTATTATTATATCTATTTTATATTGGGCACAATATAATGTTATCAGAGGTAACGGTTTTGATTGGTCCTAGGTCATACAGTAATATATACATTGTGATTTATAGACGTTATCTTTTAATACTCGGGCATTTAGAAAGTTCATTTAGACAAAGTTATAAAAACTTGCCTTCCTTTCTGCCTATATCACATAAAAATCCTAATTTAAGAGGTAATAACATTTTTTATTTGATATACAATTTATCAACACAATAAAAATCTAACAATTATCATGTGCAGATTGTGAAAATCTCATCAGATTAAGGAACGCAAAGACATCTTTTTCATATTTCGAATGTAAAACTCTTTTGGAAACTTATTTTTAGAAAGTTAAAAACATTTTTTCATTAGTTTTTCATGTAAAATTGTGACAACCAGCATGAAATAACTGTCATCACAGAAGCATGGTATATTTGATTCCAAAACATATTCTTTGTAAGTTTTAATATATTTATGTATTATTTATACTTAGATTGTAACCCATAATGTAGATATTATTTTTCCTTCTACTCTTAAGAATATTCTTAAATAATAAAATTAAAATGAATTATAATTTTTGTTGGTTGGGAAAAAGAATAGACACACACGTGACAGTGCATCACTTCACCTCATCATTTCATCTCATCATTTCATCTCATTTCATCATTTCATCTCATCATTTCATCTCATTTTATCTCATCTCATCATATCATCTCATCATTTCATCAAATCTCATCTCATTTCCATTTCATTTTCATTATTTCATTTCACTATTTCATTTAATTTCATCTAATTTCATTTATTTCATTATGTCACTTCACATCATCTCATTTCATCTCATCATTTTTCATATCATTTTTCATCTCATCATTTCATCTCATCATTTCATCTCCTCATCTCATCATTTCCTCCTTTCATTTCAACATTTCATCTCATCATTTCTTCTCATCTCATTTCAATTTCATTTCATTATTTCATTTCATCTCATTTCATTATTTCACCTAATTTCATTATTTCATCTCATCTCATCTCAATTCATCTCATCTCATTTCATCTCATCATTTCATCTCATCATTTTTCATCTCATTTTTCATCTCATCATTTAATCTCATTTCATTTCATTTTGTCTCATCATTTCAGCTCATCATTTAATCTCACCATTTAATCTCATTTCATTTCATTTTGTCTCATCATTTCAGCTCATCATTTCATCTCACCACATCTCTTCATTTCATCATTTCATTTCAACATTTCATCATTTCATCTCATCTCATCTTTCAATTTCATTTCAATATCATTTCATCATTTCATCTCATTTCATTATTTCATTATTTCATTTCATCTCATTTCAATTCATCTCATCATTTCATCTCATCATTTTTATCTCATTTTTCATCTCATCATTTCATCTCATCATCTCATTTCATCATTTCATCTCATGTCTTCTCATCATTTCATCTCATCAGTTTAACTCATTTCGTCTCATCTCAATTTCATTATTGCATTTCATTTCACTTTATTTCATTTCATCTCATCTCATCATTTCATCTCATCTTACCTCATTTCATCTCATCATTTCTTCTCATCTCATCTCATCATTTCATCTCATCTCACCTCATCTCATTTTATCTCATCTCATCATTTCATCTCATCCTTTCATTTCATCTCATTTCATCTCCTTTCATCTCATCTCACCTCAGCATTTCATCATTTCATCTCATCATTTATTTCATCTCATTTCATCTCATCATTTCATCTCATCTCAATTCAATTTCCTTTCATTATTTCATCTCATTCATTTCATCTCATTTCATTACATCTCATCATTACATCTCATCTCATCTCATCATTTCATCATTTCATCTCATCATTGCATCTCATCATTCATCTCATCATTTCATCTCATCTCATCATTTCCATTTCATTATTTCATTTCATCATTTAATTTCATCATCTCATTTAATTTCACCTCATTTCATTACTTCATTTCATTTTTTCATTTCATTATGTCATTTCATTTCATCTCATTACGTTTCATCTAATTTCATCTAATTTCATCTCATCATTTCATTTCATCTCATCATTTCATCTCATCTTTTCATCTCATCATTTCATCTCATCATCTCATCAACTCATTTCATCTTATCATTTCATCATTTCATCTCATCATTTCATCTCGTATCTTCTCATCTCATTTCAATTTCATTTCACTATTTCATTTCATTATTTCATGTCATGTCATCTCATCATTTCATCTCATCACATCTCATTTCATCATTTTATTTCATCATTTCATCTTATCATTTCATCTCATCTCATTTCAATTTTATTTCGATTTCATTTTATTTCATTATTTCATAGCATTTCATCTCATTATTTCATTATTTCATTTCATCTCATCAGTTCATCTCATCATTTCATCTTATCATTTCATCTCATCATTTCATCTCATCATCTCCTCTTATCTCATTTCGTCTCATCATTCATCTCATCATATCATCATTTCATATCATTTTATCTCACCATTTCATTTCATCTCATCTCATCATTTCATCTCATTTCATCATTACATCTCATTTCATCTCATTTTATGTCATTTCATGTCATCATTTCATCACATCTCGTCTCATCTCATCTTTTCATCTCATCATTTCATCTCATCATTTCAACTCATTGCATCTCATCTCATCATTTCCATTTCATTATTCCATTTCATCATTTCATTTCATTATTTCATTTCATTATGTCATTTCATCTCATCACATTTCATCTCATCTCATCATTTCATCTCATCATTTCATCTCATCTCATTATTTCATCTGATTTCATGTCACCATATCATGTCATCATTTCATCTCATTTCATCGCATTTCATCTCATCATTTCATCTCATCATTTAATCTCATTTCATCTCATCATTTCATCTCATCTCATCATTTCATCATTTCATCTCATCATTTCTTATTTCATCTCATTTTATCTCATCATTTCATCTCATCTCATCTCAATTCAATTTCCTTTCATTATTTCATTTCATCTCATTCATTTCATCTCATTTCATTACATCTCATCATTACATCTCATCTCATCTCATCATTTCATCATTTCATCTCATCATCGCATCTCATCATTGCATCTCATCATTCATCTCATCATTTCATCTCATCTTATCATTTCCATTTCACTTCCATTTCATTATTTCATTTCATCATTTAATTTCACCATCTCATTTAATTTCACCTCATTTCATTATTTCATTGTTTCATTTCATTATGTCACTTCATTTCATCTCATTACATTTCATCTAATTTCATTTCATCGAATTTCATCTCATCATTTCATTTCCCCTCATCATTTCATCTCATCTTTTCATCTCATCATTTCATCTCATCAACTCATTTCATCTTATCATTTCATCATTTCATCTCATCATTTCATCTCATCTCGTATCTTCTCATCTCAATTTCATTATTTCATTTCATTATTTCATGTCATGTCATCTCATCACATCTCATCATTTCATCATTTTATTTCATCATTTCATCTTATTTCATCTCATCTCATTTCAATTTTATTTCAATTTCATTTTATTTCATTATTTCATATCATTCATCTCATTATTTCATTTCATTTCATCTCATCAGTTCATCTCATCATTTCATCTCATCATTTCATCTCATCATCTCCTCTTATCTCATCATTTCATCTCATCATTCATCTCATCATTTCATATCATCATTTCATATCATAACTTTATCTCACCATTTCATTTCATCTCATCTCATCATTTCATCTCATTTCATCATTACATCTTATTTCATCTCATTTTATGTCATTTCATGTCATCATTTCATCACATCTCATCTCATCTTTTCATCTCATCATTTCATCTCATCATTTCAACTCATTGCATCTCATCTCATCATTTCCATTTCATTATTCCATTTCATCATTTCATTTCATTATTTCATTTCATTATGTCATTTCATCTCATCACATTTCATCTCATCTCATTTCATCTCATCTCATCATTTCATCTCATCATTTCATCTCATTTCATCTCATTATTTCATCTGATTTCATGTCATCATTTTATCTAATTTCATCACATCTCATCTCATCATTTAATCTCATCATTTAATCTCATTTCATCATTTCATCTCATCTCATTTCATCATTTCATCTCATCATTTCTTCTCATCTCATCATTGCCATTTCATTATTTCATCATTACATTTCATAGTTTCCTTTCATTATTTCATTTCATTTCATCTCATTTCATTATTTCATCTCATTTTTCATCTCATTTCATCTCATCATTTCGTCTTATCATCTCGTCTTATTTCATCATCTTATCGTTCATCTCATTTCATCTCATCATTTTATCTCATTATATCATCTCATCTCATCTCAATTTCATTTCATATCATTTCATTTCATTATTTCATTTCATCTCATCATTTCTTCTCATCATTTCATCTCGTTTCATCTCATCATTTCATCCATCATCTCATTTCATCTCATCTCCTTTCAATTTCTTTTCAGTTTTGTCATTTTATCTCATCATTTCATCTCATCATTTCTACTCACCATTTCATCTCAAAATTTCATCTCATCATTTCATCTCATCATTTCATCATTTCATCTCATCATTTCATCTCATCTCAAGTAATCTTATCATTTCATCTAAGTGAAATGATGTAATGGAATCATGAAATGAAATGGATAGGATGCCCTCAGTGATGTTAAATTTAAAAATTGTTTGTTTTCATGTATTCATTTTTATATTTATATGTATTTATATTTATATTGACTTATATTTCTTTTTACTTATTTTTATTTATATTTTTACTTATTTATTGGTAGACAAGGTCCTGTTCTGTGGCCTAGGCTGGAATGCAGTGGTGCATTCACAGTTCACTGCAGCCTCGAGCAAACCTCCCACCTTAGCCTCCCAGGTAGCTGGGACCCCAGGTGCGCACCACCACACCTGGTTAATATTATATTATTTGTAGAGATGGAGTCTTGCTATGCTGCCCAGGCTGGTCTCAAACTCCTGGGCTCAAGCAATCCTCCTGCCTTTGCAACCCAAAATGCTGGGATTACAGATATGAGCCACAGTGCCCATCCTATTTATTTACTTATTTATTTATTTAATAAAGAAAAGGTCTCAATATGTTGCCCAGGCTGGTCAACTCCTGGACTCAAATGATTCTCCAGACTTGGCCTCTCAAAATGTTGGGATTACAGGTATGAGCCACCATGCCTGGCCTAAAAATAGTATTATATTTTTGCATTATATAATTTTCAATTAAGTAATATGAATATTCTGTACAGGAAATATGCCCTTAATTACATAGGAATAAACATTTGTTACACTGAGAAAAATCTAATAGAGCTAAAAATAAAAATTAATTTGGAGAGGTCATTAGATACTCATACATTCTTACGTTTATATATTCTTTCATATATTCATATATTCTTTTAACAGTATCAATGGTTTGGAGTTATGTGTACAAAACCATGACCTACATGTAATACAACTAATAACAAGCACTTACAATTCAAGGCATATTATATACAAAGCTTTAACTTCTCATCTTCAGATTTTGTTTTTTTTTCTTTCTGTTTTGGCAGATACTATGAACACAACATTCAACTCACGGACACTATGGAGCCCTTACTAAGCATAAAGTACTGTGAAAGGCCAGGGCTAGGACAGAACTGAGACAGGGCCAGGGATAGGACAGAACCGGGGCAGGGTCATGGCCAGAGAAAAACCAGGGGCAGGGTCACAGCCAGGGACATAAGAGGACCAAGGCCAGGGCCAGAAGTAGGGCAGGGACATGGCAGGGCCAGGGCCATGGCAGGATCAGGGCCAGCAGAAGGCCAGGGCAGGGCTAGGGTAGCACAGGGCCAAGGCAGGGCAGGGTCAGTGTAGAGCAAGGAATGGGCCAGGGTATGGCAGGGCAGGGACAGGGAGGTCCAGGGCCAGAGTCAGGTCCAGGACATGGACAGGGCAGGGCCAGAAACATGGCAGGACCAGAAAGGGGAAAGGGCAAGGGCAAGGCCAGAGAAGGACCACAGTAAAAACATGGCCAGGGAGGGTCCAGGGCAAGGGCAAGGGCAAGGCCAGGGCAGAACCAGAGCCAGGGCAGGCCAAAGGCAGGGCCAGGTCAGGGCAAGGCCACGGTAGGGCAGGGCCAGTGTAGGGTGAGGGTAGGGCCAGGGCAAGTTCAGGGCCAGGGCAGGACTAAGATAGCACAGGGCCAGGGCAGGGCCAAAGGAGGGGCCAGGGCCAAGCATGGCCAGTGTGGGGCCTGGGGATTGTCAGGGCCAGGGCCAGGGTCAAGGCTGAGCCAGGAACAGGGCCACAGCAAGGGCAGGGCCAGGGTCAAGGCTGAGCCAGGAACAGGGCCAGAGCAAGGGCAGGGCCAGGGAGAAGGCAGAACCAGAGAGGATCCAGAGAAAGGGCAGGGCCAGGGAAGAACCAGGACCAGGATAAGGCAAAGCCAAGGCCAGGGCAGGGCAAGGCCAGGGCAGGGCAAGACCAGGGAAGGGCAAGGCCAGGGTAGAAATGGCCAGTGTACGGCCAGGCCAGGGTAGGAAAAGGCCACGGTAGGGCCAAGGCCAAGGCGGAGCAGGGCTAGGGTAGCACAGGTCATGGCCAAAAACAGGGCAGGGCCATAGCAGTGGCAGGACTAGCAACAGGGCCAGGGTAAGCGCTGGACCAGAGCATGGTGGGGACAATACAGGGCCAGGACAGATGATGGCAAGGCAGGTCCAGGGTCATTTCATGGACTCGGTAGGCCTGGGGTCAGGCCAGGGCAGGCAAAGGGCAAGGCCAGGGAGAAGGCAGGGCCAGGGCCAAGGCACTGCCAGGGCAGGGCAGGACCAGTGCAGGGTGAGGGAAAGGCCAGGGCATGGAAGGGCAGGGCAGGACCAAGGAAGGGCCAGGAGAGTGCCACGGCAGGGTCAAGGCCAGAACAAGGGTACAGCTGGGGTCAGAAATATGGTAGGGCAAGGGCTGGGCCCAGGCTGGGACATGCAGAGCAGAGCATGGCCTGTGCAAGGCAGGGCCAGAGCCAGGCCATAGAGATGGGAGGGCAACACCAAGGCAGAGTCAGGGTAGATCCAGGGCTGAGCAGAGTCAGGGCAGGTCCAGAGTTGAGGCAGAGCTAGGGCCCAAGCAGGGCCATGGCAGCACCAGGGCAGAAAAGGGCAGGGCAATGCAGGACTGGGCCATGGCAGTGCCTGGTCAACTCTGGGGCAGGGCCAGAAGCAGGACAGGGCCAGGGCCAATGCTCAGACCAGGGACAGGGCATGACAGGAAGTGCCAGAGCAGGGCTGGGCCAATGTTGGGACAGGGCAAATCAGACCAGGACACCTCCAAGTCCAGCTCTGGCCCTGCCTTGGCCCTGGCCCCTTCCTGACCTGACCTTGTCCCTGGCCCTGCCCTATCCATGCCCTGTGTGTTTGACCAGTGTTTTATAACCAGAATCCTACAAGAAACTTAAATCAGCTCTTTTTGTGCATTTTTAGTAGAGATGGGGTTTCACAATGTTGCCCAGGCTGGTTCCAAACTCCTGAGCTCAAGCCATTTGCCTGCCTTGGCCTCCCAAAGTGCTGGGATTACAGGAGTAATCTGGCCAAGTATTTAACTTCTTTATGCTTGTTTCCTACATTTGGAAAATGGGGATGCTTTAAGTACCTAGCACATAGAATTATTGTGAGAATCAAGGCCTCACATATTTACATATTGATAAAATTGTACTCATAGAACACTACTGGAAGCAAAGATAGTATTAGTTAAAATTTAGTGATTATTTACTGCAAATATTTTTACTATTACAAACAACATAGTATAGACATTATTACCACTACTATAGTTATCTTAAAAATCTAAAATAAAAATTTTATGTAATAGCCTAATGTAATCTCTCCTGCTCTGCCCTGGCTCAGCCCTAGTGCCGGCTCTGCCCCTAGTCCTACCACATCACTGGCCCTGACCCTTCCCTGGTCCTGCTGCTGCCCCAGCCCTTCCCATCTTCAGGCCTTACCATGGCCCTACCCTGGTCCTGACCCTGGCCCTACCCCAGAGAAGGGGTATGGCAGAGCCAGGGAAGGGCCGGGGCAAGTAAGGGACAGGACACATCCAAATCCAGGAAAGGGCCAGGGCCATGACAGAGCCAGGGCGAGTCCTTGGCAGGGCCAAGTTCCAGGCCAGGGCCAGGAAAGGGTCATGGCAGGGTCACTGTACGGCCAAGGTCCAGGCCAAAGCCAAGGCAGGGGCAGGGGCAGGGTCAGGCCTGCATAAGGGCAGGACCAGAGCCAGTGATACGGCAGGGCCAGGGCTGTGCCAGGACAGAACAAGAGCAGAGCAGGGCAGGACCAGAGCCAGGCCATAGAGAGAGTAGGGCAAATGCCAAGCCAAGACCAGGGTAGTGCCAGGGCTGAGGCAAGGTCAGGGAAGGTCCAGGGCTGAGTCAAGGCTGGAACCAAGACAGGGGCAAAGGCCGGGGCAGATCTAGGGCACAAGCAGGGCAGGCTAGGGCAGGGCAATGGCAAGACCAGGCCATGGCAGGGCCAGCCCAGGATAGAACAGGGCACAGGCAGGGCGGGGCCAGGGCCACGGCTGGGGCAGGACAAGGACCAGTACCGGGGTCCAGGCCAGGGCAAAGGTATGGCCAGGGCAGAGGTAGGGCCAGAACCAGGGTCTGGGTAGGACCAAGGAGGGTCCATTGCAGGGCCAGGGTTCAGACCAGGGCCAGAACAGGGCTGGGACAGGGCCAGGGCCAGGACCAGGAAAGGGCAATGTCAGGATAAGAGCCATGGCAGGACCAGCAATGGGGCTAGGGCCAGGACAGGGCCAGGGACAGGGAGAGGGTCAGGGCTAGGGCCAGAATAGCATGCCAGGGTAGAGCCAGGCCAAATTAGGGCCAGGACAGGGTCAGGACCAGGGCTGGGACAGGGTATGGCCTTAAGTAGCAAAGGGCCAGGGCCAGGGTCCATGCTAGTGACAGCGCTGGTCCAGGGCAGAGGCAGGGCCATGGCCAGGTCAAGGACAAGGCTGGGGCAGGGCCAAGGTCTGGGTCAGGGTCAGCACAAGACCAGGACAGAGCCAGGAGAGGGACAGGGCCATGGTAGGGCCAGGTTAAATCAGGAACAAGACACCTGCAAATCCAATTCAGGGCCAGGGTCAGGGCAGGGCCAGTTCAGGGCCAGGGCCAAGACAGGGCCAGGGCCAGGGCTGTCAGGGTCATTGGCAGGGCAAGGGCCATGGCAGGAGCAGGGTCAGGAGCAGGGGTCAATGCCAGGCCAACGCCACAGATAGGACCAGGTATGTGCTAGGGCCAGTGTGAGGGCCAAGGCGGGGTCAGGGCAGGGCCAAAGGGAGGGCAGGGCCAGGGCAGGGTGGAGTAGGTCCAGGGTAGCACAGGGTTAAGGTAGGGCACGACCAACCAGGGCAGGTCTATGGCTGGGGCCGGGGCAGGGCCAGGGCCGGGTCAGCGCCAGAGCCAGGGCAGGGCCAAGACAGTGGCAGCTCCAGGGCAGGGCCAGGGTTAGGACCATGGAGACGTCCAAGGCCAGTGCCAGGGCGAGGACAAGGGCAGGGGCAGGGCCAGGGTCATCTAAGAACCAGGGACAAAGCCAGGCCCAGAGCAGGGCCAGGACAGGTACCTGGCAGGGCTAGGGTCTGGGGCAGGGCCATGGCAGGGCCAGGGCCACAACCAGGTCTGTGCTATGGCCAGGTACAACACAGTGCCCAGGTAAGGCTAGGATGAAGGCCAAGGTAGGGCCAGGGCAGGGTCAAAGCCAGGCTAGGGCCAAGGCAGGACCAGGGCCGTCAAGGAAGGGCCAGGAAAGCATAGGGCCAAGGCAGGGCAGGGCCAGGCCAGTGCCAAGACCTGGGCAGGGCCAGGGAACAGCCAGGGGAGGGCCAGGGCCAGGGCCTGGGCAGGACCAGGTTTGGGGCAGGAGCAAAACAAGGGCAAGGACAGTGCAGGATCTTGGCACAGCCAGGGTCCAGGACAGTGTCAGGGCAGGGCCAAGGCAGGGTCTGGGCCATGGTAAGACCAGCAACAGGGCTGGGGCTAGGCCAGTGACAGGACCAGAGTCAGGGCAAGGGCCAGAGCAGTGCAAGGCCTGGGTAGGGCCAGGCATTTCAGGGTCAGGGCCAGAGGAGAACCAGGGCAAGGTCTCAAGCAGGGAAGGGCCAGGGCCAGGACAGGTCCAGGGCAGGGCCATGACAGGGCCAGGGGCTGTGTTAGGGCAAGGGCAGGGCCAGAGCAAGTTAAGGGTCAGGGCCAAGGCCAGGGTAGGGACAGGGCAAGAAATATGGCAGGACCAGGGGCAATGCCAAGGCCAAGGCTGGGCCAGGGCTGAGCCAGGGCTGAGTCAGGGCAGGGCAGGGTATGGTATGGCCAGTAGAGGACAGGACAAGAGCCGGTCCACAGAGAGAGCAGGACTGATGCCAAGAAAGAGCCAGGCTAGTGCCAAGGCTGAGGCAGTGTCAGAACATGTCCAGGGCAGGGCCAGGGCCAGGGCCAGAACTGAGCCAGGGCACAGCCAAGGCAGGGTAGGGCAGGCAAATAGCATGGCCGGGTCAGTACTGGCACAGGGCAGAGCAGGGCAAGGCAATGGTAGGGGCAGAGCAGGGACAGGCCAATGCAGAGCCATGTTACGCCAGGGCCAGGACACCTACAAGTCCACTTCAGGGCCAGGGCTATGTCAGGACAAAGACCAGGGCCAGGGTCAGGGCCAGGTCTGTGCTAGGGCCAGCTCCAGAGCAGGGCCTAGCGAAGACTAGGGTGAGGGCCAAGGTAAGGCCAGGGCAGGGTCAAAGGCAGAGTAGGGCCAGGGAAGGGTGATGACACATCCAGAGCACAGCAGGGCAGGGTGATGGCCAGACCAGGGGCAGACCACTGCCAGCTCAGGGCCAGGGAAAGGCCAGTGCAGAGCCAGGAAAGGGTCAGGGCCAGGAACAAGGCAGAGCAGGGCCAGGGCCATGGCAGAGTCAGGGCAGGTCCTTGACAGGACCAGGTTCCAGGCCAGGGCCAGGGCAGCAGCAGGGGCAGGGCCTGGATAAGGGCAGGGCCAGGGATATGGCAGGACCAGGGCTAGGGCCAGGGCCAGGCCGTAGTGAGGGCAGGGCAAAAGTCGAGGCAGGGTCTGGGCAGGTCCAGGGAGTGGCCAGCACCAAGCGGGGCCGAGGCACAACCAGTGCAGGGTAAGGCAGGGCAATGGCACCACTGGGCCATGACAGGGCAAGGTCAGTGCAAGGAGAGGGCAGAAAAGGCAGGCCCATGGTAGGGCCAGGGCAGGGATGGGCCAAAGCAAGACCAGGACATGTCCAAGGCCAGGTCAGGACCAGAACAGGAGTAGGACCATGACCACTGGCAGGGCCAGTGCCATGACATGACCAGGGTCAGGACAAGGGGTAGGGCCAGAGCCAGGGCCAGAGCCAAGGTCAGGCCAGTGCAGGTTCAGGGCAGGGCCAGTGCTGGTTCAGGGAAGGGCCAGTGCCAGGGCAAGACCAGGGCAGGGACAGGGTAGCACAGGGCCAAGACAGGGTCAGGATGGGACCAGAGCAGGACAGGGCCGAGACAGTCCATGTAACAGTAGGGCAGGTACAGGGCAATGCAGCACAAAGCCAGGCCCATTGCCAATGCACCAGCCTTCCCTACAAGGATCCTACCACCTGGCCACTGCTGCAGCCCGTCCATCGCTGTAGGCCTGACCCCCAACCCTGGCTGCAGCCGCCTGCCCTCCTAGCGCGGCCGCTCTCCTACCGCTCTGGCGCACTGCAGTCTCTGTCGCTGCCACCCACCCGCAGTGAGGCAAGTCGTGGTGTCGCAGGCTCTAGGTGTCTCCTCCTCCTCCTGGCATGGAGCAGCTGGGTGGGCAAAGCCAGAAAAGCCTGGAGGAAGATGTGAGGGGTGGAAGGGTTAGAGCCTCAACTTGTCATGCTGGCCACTGGGTGGCAGGGGCCAGTTTCAGCAAAGGCACTCACACCCACCCTCCAAAGTCCAGCCTCTCCTTTTGGCCCAAGCTGGCCGGGAACTGGGGTCTGGGGTGGGTGCTGGAGACACCACAGCACCCAGCTCCCCACTCCACAGGAACCATTGGGCCCACCGGGGCTGCACTCCTCGGGGAGCAGGAGAAGCAGAAAAATTCAGACCCAGCCAGCCCTCTGCACCCAGGTGCCAATTCCTGTTCCAGATGCCTCCACACACAGGGCCCTGTCCCCCGTGGTGTCCCCAGGGGTGCCTGGCAGCCTCTGAGGCACAGACCCAGAGTGCACAGGCCCAGGAAGCGTGGTGTGTGTGGGGGCTCTGCCGTGCTCAGGATTCCCACGCAAATGCTGCGTGCCTGCCGCATTCCAGTATGACCAAGAGTGGGTCGCCCTCTGGAGTGTGGAGTCAGGGAGAGGAGAACCACTCCTTCCTTGGATGCCAACTCTGCTGACCACTGCCAGCAGTGCAGCCCCTGATAGCACCGAACTCGCCCCCGCTCCACGGCTAGTCCTGCCCTCAATAGCGCCCCCCACCTCCATCCCCCAATGCCGCCAGTAGCGTATACCTGATAGTGCCCTAACCTGTCCTCCTCCATGGGCATTGCAGCCCCAGAAAGTGCCCATAACCCCCCCTCCCTGCCATGGGAAGTGCAGCCCTGTACAGTGCTACCAACCAGTACCCCTAATGCAGGCAATGACACCCTGGATAGCACCCCCAACCCACCCCACACTGTGAAAGTTGCAGCCCTGGATAGCCCCTCTCCTACCACTGTGGTCGTGCTGCAGTCTCTGTCACCGCCACCACCAACCACAGTGAGGCAAGCCAGTGGGCCACAGCCTCTAGCACCCAGCAGCCAGACATGGAGCAGCTCTCGCCAATGGCCAGCTCCTACCACTCTGACCACACTGCTGTCTCCGTGGCCATCTTCTTTGACTACAAAGGAATAAAACTAGATATCAATAAGAAGAGTAATTTTGGAAACAATACAATCACGTGGAAGTTAAACACTACCCTCCTGAATAAATGACTAGCGGGTCAATGAAGATACTAAGACAGAAATTCAAAAATTTCATGAAACAAAGGGTAACGGAAAACACAGTATACCAAAACTTGTTATGCAGAAAGCAGTACAAAGGCAGAGATTTACAGCTATAAGTGCCTACCATCCAAACAAAAGAAAAACTTCAAATAAACAATACATCTTAAATAACTAGTAAAGTAAGAACAAACTAAACCAAAAATAAGAAAAATAAATAAGATCGTAGCAGAAATAAAATTGAAAGAAAAAACACACAAGATGAAATGAAAAGTTGGTTTTCTGGAAAGCAAAACAAAATTGACAAACACTTAACCAGGCTAACTAAGAAAAAAGAGACAAGATTCAAATAAATAAAATCAACAGATTATAAAAGGGAGACATTACAACTAATACTTCAGAAATTCAAAGGATCATAACTGGCTATTATATGCCAATAAATTGAAAAGCCTAGTAGAAATTGGCAAATTCCTAGATGCATACAACCTACTTAGGTTGAACAATGAAAACATCCAAGACCAGAACAGATTGGTAACAAGTAATGAGATTGAAGCCATCAGAAAAAGTCTCCCAGTAAAGAAAAGCCCAGGAACTGATGTCTTCACTGCTGATGGCTTCACACCAAACAATTTAATGACCTAGTACAAATCCTACTCAAACTATTTTGAAAAACAGGAGGGAATACTTCCAAACTTATTCTATGAGACCATTATTACTGTGATACCAAAATCAGACAAAGGCATCAAAGAAGGAAACTACAGGCCAGTATCTCTAATATTGATGCAAAAATCCTCAACGAAATACCAGTGAATCAAATTCAGTAAAACATTAAAAAGATAATTCATCATGATCAAGTGGGATGTATCCCTGGGATGTAAGGGTCACTCAACATACAATGTGATACATCATATCAACCAAATAAACGACAAAAACAGTATGATCATGTCAACTGAAACTGAAAAAGCATTTGATGAAATTCAACATCCCTTCATGCTATTAATCCTCAAATAAACGGGTACAGAAGAAACATACCACAACATAATAAAAACTACAGGAAAGTCACCCACAGCTAGAATCATATGGAGAGAGGTCCAGGCTGCAGTGAGCTGTGATCCCACCACTGCACTCCAGCCTGGGCAACAGAGTGAAAGCCTGACTCAAAAAAAAAAAAAAAAAAAACATAAAAAGAGGTATGAGCCTCTTTTATAGGTGCAGTGACTCACATCTCGAATGCTAACACTTTCTGGGAGGCTGAGGTGAGAGGATCTCTTGAGGCCAGGAGTTCAAGATCAGCCTGGGCAAAATAGCGAGAACCTTTATCTACAAAAAATTTTTAAATATTTGCCAGGTGTGGTGGCACGTGCCTGTAGTCTTAAACAATTATCATATGACCCAGATAGTGTATTCCTTAGGGATATACCCAAGGGAAATGAAAATATACATCCACACTAAAATTTGTACACAAATGTTCACAGCAGCATTGTGCATAATAGCCAAAAATTGGAAAAAAAACTCAAGTGCCTATCAACAGAGGAACTGATAAAATATGGTATATCCATTCAAAAGATTACTCAGCATTAAAAAAGAATGAAGTGTTGATATACACTACAGCATGGATAAACCTTGAAAACACTGTGTCAAGTGAAATACGTCAATCACAAAAGACCATATGTAGTAAGATTTCATTCTGTGAAACCTCCAGAACAGCTAAACTCAGAGACAGAAAGTAGGCTAGTTATTGCCAGGGACGAGGGGAAAAGGGAATAAGGATGACTGCTAATGGGTATGGGATTTCTTGTGGACTGATGAAAATGGTCTGAAAGTATCCAGATACCTGTCTTGTTTGTGCGATTCTGTGAACATATTATAAACCACAAAATTCTGCACTCAAGGGGTTGATTTCATGGTAGGTGAATTTATCTCATTTATCTTTATCTCAATAAAGCTTTTTAAAGACCCTTTAAAAAGACATATCTGTATAAGCTACAAAAATAACACACTGAGAGACTAAAATGCTTAATTTTTCCATTTTTCTTCTTCAGCGCAATCTCAAGTCCAAAAGTCTTTCCTTCCTATATATGCATATTTTGTCCAGTGAAACAAGAAACTCTATTAACTTTTTTATTAGAAATAAAAAAAAGCCATGCGTGCTGGCTCACAGCTGTGCTTCCAGCTATTCAGAAGGCTGAGGAAGAAGGATCACTTGAGGCCAAGACTGGGAGTTCAAGACCAGCTGAGGCAACATAGCTAGATCCTGTCTTTAAAAATATTTTTTAGGCCAGGCACGGGGGCTCACGCCTGTAATCCCAGCACTTTGGGCGGCCAAGGAGGGCAGATCATTTGAGATCAGGAGTTCAAAACCAGCCTGGACAACATGGTGAAACCCCATCTCTACTAAAAATATAAAAATTAGCCAGGTGTAGTGGTGGGCACCTGTAGTTCCAGCTACTTGGGAGGCTGAGGCAGGAGAATTGCTTGAGCCAGGAGGGTGGAGGCTGCAGCGAGGCCAAGATCATTCCACTGCACTCCAGCCTGGGTGACAGAGCAAGACTCCGTCTCAGGAAAAAAAAAAAAAAAAAAAAAAATATATATATATATATATATATATATACACACACACACACATATGTGTGTGTATATATATGTGTATATATATATACACATATATATGTATATACATATACACATATATACACATATATATGTGTATATGTATATATATATTTTTTAGGTTAAAACCCTACTGAAATGAAACTAATAAAATAAAATTCAACTTAATTAAAAATAGTTCCTGAAATATTAATTTTCAAACAATTCTATTTTAGCTTTGAATCTGAACAAAATATAAACGTCAATTTCAAAATATCACAAAGATTGGCTGGGGGCAGTGGCTCATGCCTGTAATTCCAGCACTTTGGGAGGACGAGGCAGGTGGATCACTAGAGGCCAGGAGTCCCAGAGCAGCCTGGCCAACATAGGGAAACCCAGTCTCTACTAAAAAAATACAACAAAAATTACCTGGGTCTAGTAACCCCAGGTACTCAGGAGGCTGAGGCATTAGAATCGCTGGAATCTGGGAGGTGGAGGTTGCAGTGAGTGGAGATCATGCCACAGCACTCCAACCTGGGCGACAGACTGAGAGTCTGTCTCAAAAAAATAAAAATAAGGCCAGGTGCTGTGGCTCACACCTGTAATCCCAGCACTTTGGGAGGCCAAGGTGGGCAGATCACTTGAGGTCAAGGAGTTTGGGACCAGCCTGGGCAACACAGTGAAACCTCCTCTCTACTAAAAATACATAAATTAGCTGGGCGTGGTGGCACACACTTGTAATGCCAGCTACACCAGAGGCTGAGGCAGGGGAATCATTTGAATTCGGGAGGTGGAGGTTGTAGTGACCTGAGATTGTGCTACTGCACTCCAGCCTGGACGACAGAGTGAGACTCCATCTCAAAAAAAGGAAAAAAAAAAGAAAATTTAAATTTAAAATTTAAAAAAGTCACAAAGACTACAAATACTCAGGTTTAAGCAAATTCCCACCTTTCTTGAATTAACAGTAATTCATATTTGCTTTGTCAAAAATGTAGATATTTACCTGCCTCAACGGAATGAAATCCTAAAAGCCTAGTGTTCTCAAATGATGAAAACAAAGAAACATGCATATTTTAATTTAGAATTTTGATTCAGAATTAATTTTAATCTAGCTGGAGTATACATAATCATTTATGTATTTATTTATTTAAGAGACTGGGTTTCGCTGTGTTATCCAGGATGGAATGCAGTGGCACAACCTTGGCTCACTGCAACTTGTACTTCCTGAGCTCAAGCGATCCTCCCACCTCAGCCTCCAGAGTAGCTGGGACTGCAAGTGCACGTTACCACACCCAGCTAATTTTTGTAGAGACGAGCCTCGCTATGTTTCCCACACTGGTCTCTAACTCCTTGGCTCACTACAGCCTCAAGCCCCTGGGCTCAAGCAATCTGCCTCCCAAAGTGCTGACATTACAGGAGTGAGCCACCACAACCGGCCTAGTCGATAGTATATACTAAGCAACATATACCCTGCTTTTGCCTAGAACATACTGAAAACATGGCATTAAAAACAATCACAAAAGTTGGGAGCTGAGAAAAATATACTGTAAAACAAATCTGACAGATATTAATCTCAAGAAGCTCCTGAAAATGTCTCAAGAACTCCTATGCTGCACTCTCCCTAATAATTTAGACTTTCTACAGATATTTTCTGATCATCTACCGTGTGCCAGGCACCATGCCAGGTACCAAGATGCCATGGTGAGGTATACACAAAACCGGCTCCTGCTTGCGGGAAGCCTACTCTCTAAAACAGTGCTTGCCAAGCTCGACTGATCACAACTTGGGAGCTTGTTTAAGTTCCAAATCGGCTTCCCTGCTTAGGTGAGCCACAATCCGTGGCATTTTTATCAGGTGCTCCCAATGATTCCTACGCTCTAACGGGTTTGGGAGGAAAGGGTGGGGGTAAGCTCGAGAGCCCAGACCCATCCCGTCTAGCGGGAGCCCCACCTCTAAAGTCCATGTCGCTCAGCATCCTTCCCCCTGACCAGTGGCCCAAACACAGCAGGAAGCTGAGGTGGGTGGAACGCTTTCCAAAACAGCACTCTGTGATGAGCCACCGACAGACTTGCTCGCCTCCGGGAACGAAGAGCTCACTCCTCACAAACCCCACCAGGGAAAGGTAGCACCTGAACCTCCCGGGCTGCGCGGACACCTGTCTCCCCGCGGGTGCCACCTACTGCTCCGGTGGACTCCAGTCCCCAGGTTCCGCCCCACGGGGACTGGGGGGAGGGGGGAGGCGCCGCGCGCATTAGGCGCTGACAGTATACCGACCCCTCCTCCGGTGTGCGCAGGCCAACACCCATACACACCCTCACACACCCGCACACACTCCCGTGGAAACTGAGGCAGGCAGGCGGCGGACCAGGTCCCGCCGCCTGACGGCTAGCGGCTAGGATGGAACCCGGACTGCGAGACGCCTTCCGCCTCACAGGCACTCCTCAGCCGCTGAGGCCCGGCCCGGCTCCCACCGCCGGAGTTTCACAAAGAAAGTCTCCCGGCCCGAGCCCCTCACGCACTCACCGGCGCCGACGCCCGCAGCGACTGGGGCTCCCACCTCCTTCAGCTCCTTGCGGGGGTCGGCCCTTGGGTCGGCTTGGGCGCCGGCAGCGGCGACTGCTCCACATCCACCGGGTCTGGGCTGCGTCCGCCTCGAGCTAACGGTCCCGCCAGCTAGGCGCGCGCGCCAGTTCCGGGCGCCATGTTCCCGCCGTGCTGCTCGCCGCCGAGGCGACCCTCACTGCCCACCAGCTGCGCGCGCCCCCGCGGGCCCACACACGAACCGCGCACGCGCGCGTTCGCCGCGCCCCCCTCCCTCCCCGCGCGCCCCGCCTCGCGCCCTCTGGAGCTGGCCGCTGTTCCCAGTGTCTCGCCCACCCCCGCCGGGCCCGTCCGACTCCGCGGGTGAGCGCGTGGTTCCCGGCTCCGCACCGCCGCCTGCCTCTCTGCAGACCACCCCGGACCCGACCCCTCGGCCACTTCCCCACACTGCCCCTTTCGCTTCCCCCACCACGCGGGGCCTAGGACGAGGGTCTGGGCCAAGAGGAGCTTCCCTGCAAGAAGTGCGCAGCTAAGGACGCTACTAAGGGGGCGGGATCGCCACCGTGGAGGTGTGCAAGCAGGTGCCTGCCTCCCGGAGACAGCCAGACTCAACGGAGAAGCTGAGCTCAAGTCCCACATCTCCACTAACCCTTGCGTGTTAGGGTCAGGGCTTCGGGACTTGTTTCTCCTAAATTTTTTTTTTTTTTTTTTTTTTTTTTGAGACAGTCTCGCTCTGTCACCGAGGCTGGAGTGCTGTGGCGCGATCTCGGCTCACTGCAAGCTCCACCTCCCGGGTTCACGCCATTCTCCTGCCTCAGCCTCCTGAGCAGCTGAGACTACAGGCGCCCGCCACCACCTGCTGATTTTTGTATTTTTAGTAGAGGTGGGGTTTCACCGTGTTAGCCAGGATGGTCTCCATCTCCTGACCTCGTGAGCCTCCCGCCTTGGCCTCCCAAAGTGCTGAGATTACAGGCGTGAGCCAGCACGCTCGGCCTGTTTCTCCAAAATCTAAAGACTCAATATCATAATCAAGAGAATGCCTCAGCACCGCGCCTAGCACTTAGTAGGTAGTGATCAAGAGAGAAGACCTCTTAAATGGTTTTAAAGGTTAAGGACCACAGGTTCTCAAGAAAGGGAAATCTCAATTCAAGTCCCGCCTCCATCTCTTGGAAACTGAGAAACCTTGAACAAGTCACTCAGAGGAGCCAAAGATCCTTGATTTCTACATGTGCAAAAGGGGAGTGTGGCAGTAGCACAGCACAGGGTTGACTGAGTTTTCAGGGAGATGATGACTGTACGATCATGCTTCTCTTAATCACGGGATGGTTCTGAGAAATGCCTCCTTAGGTGATTGCAGCAATGTGCAAACAGCAAAGTGCATTTACACAAACCTTGTATAGCCTTGTATAGCCTACTAAACACCTAGGCTGTATGGCCTATTGCTCCTAGGCTACACACCTGTACAGCCTGATACTTTACTGAATGTACCATAAGCAGTTGTAACGCAATGTAAGTACTTGTGTACCTGAACATAGAGAAGGTACAGTAAGAATAGAGTATAAGATAATTTAAAATGGTACTCCTGTATAGGGCACTTACCACGAAAGGAGCTTGCAGGACTGGAAGATGCTGTGGATGAGTCAATGATTGTGAAGGCATAGGACCTTACTGTACACTACTGTAGACTTTATAAACACCATATGCTTAGGCTACACCTAAATTTTTAAAGCTTTTCTTCAATAAATTAACCTTAGCTTACTGAAATGTATCTTAAAAATTTTGCCAGTCGTGGTGTCTCACGCCTGTAATCCCAGCACTTTGGGAGGCCGAGGCAGGCAGATCATTTGAGGTCAGGAGTTCAAGACCATCCTGGCCAACGTGGTGAAACCCTCATCTCTACTAAAAATACAAAACTTAGCCAGGCATGGTGGTGTGCACCTGTAATCCCAGCTACTCAGGAGACTGACGCAGGAGAATCGCTTGAACGTAGGAGGCGGACGTTGCAGTGAGCCGAGATCGTGCCACTGCACTCCCGCCTGGGCAATTACACGCATGGAGATGTCATCTCCTGTGATAACAATGCCTTCTTCTTCCAGAATACTTCCTGAAGGACCTGCCTGAGGCTGTTTTATAGTTAACTATTTTTTAATGTAAGTAGAAGACATACATTCTAAAATTATGAAAAACACTAAATACACCAGGGCTCGGCACAGTGTCTCATGCGTGTAATCCCAGCACTTCAGGTGGCTGAGGTGGGCAGATCATTTGAGGTCAGGAGTTTGAGACCAGCCTGGGCAGTGTGGTGAAACCCCATCTCTGCTAAAAATACAAAGATTAGCTGGCCGTGGTGGTGGGTGCCTGTATTCCCTGCTACTCAGGAGGCTGAGGCAGAAGAATCGCTTCAACCTGTGAGGCAGAAGTTGCAGTGAGCCAAGATCGCGCCACTGCACTCCAGCCTGTGCGACCGAGCAAGACTCTGTCTCAAAAAAATAAAATAAGCCAGTAACATAGTTGTTCATTATCAAGTATTATATATTGTATGTAATTGTACATGCTATGCTTTTATAGAACTGGCAGCACAGATTTGTTTACACCAGCATCACCAGAAACACAGAAATGCATTACCCTAACATTACAATGGCTATGTCACTAAGCAATAGGAATTTTTCAGCTCCATAATCGTCTTATGGTACCACTGACTTACATGTGGTTTGTCATTGACTAAAATGTCATTATACAACACATGACTGCATATCCCAGGGCCCAATGCCTGGCACACACAAAGCTGAGTTTCACTGGTGTAATTCCCACCCTATCCATCCAAGAATCCTAAAAGTTTAATGAAAGGGGCTCTGCTCGCAAAACCCTGTGGTATAAGTAGCTGGGAGGAGTTCGCCCAACTTGGGGTTGCAAGGACTCTTTCTTCCCACCTCTTTGCTTTCCTTTCTCTCCCCCAAACTTCTCTGAAAACCCTAAAGTTGGCAGAAAAATGGAGAATGTTTTCCCTACTAACAAAAAGAATCTTCAAGAGTCTCTTGGGATTTGTAAATGGTTGCATTTACTAGTATGGTTTTTTGTTTTTTTGTTTTTGTTTTTGTTTTTGTTTTGAGATGGAGTCTTGCTCTGTCACCTAGACTGGAGTGCAGTGGCACGATCTCGGCTCACTACAACGTCCGCCTCCCAGATGCAAGCAATTATCTTGCCTCAGCCTCCTGAGTAGCTGGGATTAAAGGCACGCACCACCACGCCTGGCTATTTTTTTTATATTTTTAGTAGAGACAGGATTTCACCATGTTGGTCAGGCTGATCTCAAACTCCTGACCTCATGATCCACCTGCCTTGGCCTCCCAAAGTACTGGAATTACAGGCGTGAGCCACTGCACCCAGCCTTCTAGTTTGGTATTTTTCTTATTCAAGTAACAAGGAAAAAAACATAACTCCACCAAGAATAAAACAGAAAAAAGGAACAAAACTGATAGCATGACTGAAAAGGCCTGGGGTGGTACCTCACTTCAGGCATAGCTGGATACAGGCACTTATACAAGATAAGTCTCTCTAATCTCTCAGTGCTTGCTTCCCTTTGATTACTTCATTCTCATGCAATTCTTTCCACACAGTGGCCTGAGCAGCTCCTAAGTCACATCTGCGCAAGAAAGCAGAGGCTGTTCCCCAATAGTTCCAGCCAAAGTCCCAGGACTGACTTTCACTGGACCCGTTTGGGCCACATGCCCCTGCCTGAGCCAACCACCACATCCAGCCTGGCCAGACCTGGCTTTCATGAAGCCCCTTCAGGAAGCGGTTGGGGTCATCCCCTCCAGAAGGACATGGGGAAAACCAGAAAGTGGGAGGAGGGATGCTTCCTTCTGAAAAATAGGGATGCAATTACCACAGGAGGTATCAGATACAGGGCTGGCACAAACAAGAGCTATCCACGGCACCATCATGTAGGCATGCAGCAGGTCCACCATGAAGCAACCTGGCTGCTCCGCAAAATGGAATCACAGTTAATTCAGTCAATGAGAAATATCCCTCTACTTGGGTTCCCACCATTCACCCCAGGCCTGGCACGTCCCAAATTTCCTTGGTCAAAGGCAAGCAAATTACCCGCCTTTTATGCTGCACAAAAAGCTGAAAAGATTATCTTACTTCTCTGGCTCAAGAACTTTCTATGACTCCCTCTGGCTACTTATGTGGCTCCCCCACCCTTAATGATAGAAGCCAACATTCATGAATCCCCTACCACATGCCAGGTACCTTATGGACCTGCCTCCTCCAAACAGCATAGAAGAGGTTGGTACTCTTACCACACCCATTTTATAAATATGGAAACAAAGGCTCAGCAATTTGAGGTAATTTACCCAGAGCCAAAGTTAGGAAGTGCAGAGTTCAGATTAGCACAATATTGTTCCCGCCATTACCATCCCAGCTCCATTTGTTCATGTTTCAAAGTCCTACACCCACCTCTAGCTAGGGGCCAGTGGGAAGAGCTCCATGGCAGAAGAAGCCTCTAGGAACCCCTTCAGCTTCTGCAGTGGTGGGGCTGGGGAGTAGGTGCAAAAGATATTTAGCTTTACCATCCTCTCCCATAACATTTTTTTTTTTTTTGAGATGGAGTCTCATTCTGTCACACAAGCTGGAGTGCAGTGGTGCGATCTCAGCTCACTGCAACCTCTGCCTCCTAGGTTCAAGCAATTCTCATGCCACAGCCTCTGGAGTAGCTGGGATTACAGGTGCCCACCACCACACCTGGCTAATTTTCGTATTTTTAGTAAAGATGGGGTTTCACTGTGTTGTCCAGGCTAGTCTCAAACTCCAGACCTCAAGTGATCCACCCGCCTCAGCCTCCCAAAGTGCTGGGATTGCTAAGCAACCATGCCTGGCCCCATCTCCCATAACTTAATGGGGTAGGGAAAAGAATTCCTCCAAGATAAAATTAAAGTGACGTTAGGAAAGGAAGTAGATGTTTGGTAACCTTCAATCAGCAGCTGATTTCTCCCATTGGTGAGTCAATTAGTTTTCTATGGCTGCTGTAACAAATTACCATGAACTGATTGGCTTACAACAACACAGACTTAATATCTTATTGTTCTATAGTTCAGAAGCCTCAAATCAGTTTCACTTGGCTAAAGTCAAGTTGTAAAGGACTGATTCGTTCAGGAGGTTCTGAAGGGAAAACCCGTTTTCTTGCCTTTTTCTGCTTTTAGTGGTTACCTATATACCCTGGATTGTGGCCCTTTCCTCCATTTTTAAAGCATATCACTCCAATCTCTGCACAGTGCTATGGTTTGAATGTGTCCCCCAAAGTTCATGTGTTGGAAATTTAATCCCCAATGCAACAGTGTTGAGAGGTGGGACCTTTAAGAGGAGATTAGGTCATGAAAGACCTGCCCTCATTAATAGAGTAATAATGTTATCTCAGCAGAGGGTTAATTATCATGGGGATGGGTTCCTAATAAAAGTATTGAGTTCAGCCCCCTTTCTCTCTTGATGTGATAGCTTCCATCATGGGATGACACAGCAAGAAGACCCTCACCAGAAGCAGGCCCCTTGATCTTGACTTCCCAGCCTCCAGAACTCTAAGAAATAAACCTGTTCTTTATAAATTACCCAGCCTCAGATATTGCATAGCAATACAAAAAAGACTAAGACACTCAGGCATCATCGCATTGCCATCTCCCCTGACTGCTGAGTCCCTCTTAAAAGAGCACTGTAGGCTGGATGTGGTGGCTCACGCCTGTAATCCCAGCACTTTGGGATGCCAAGGTGGGCAGATCAGGAGGTCAGGAGTTTGAGACTAGCCTGGCCAACATGGTGAAACCCCGTCTCTACTGGAAAAACAAAAATTAGCTGGACATGTTGGCGAGCACCTGTAATCCAGCTGCTCGGAAGGCTGAGGCAAGAGAATCGCTTGAACCTTGGGAGGTGGAGTTACAGTGATCTGAGATTGCATCATTGCACTCCAGCCTGGGCACCAAGAGCAAAAATCTCCGTCTCAAAAAAAAAAAAAAAAAAAAAAAAAAGCACTGTGATGGGACACTGGGACCACAGGCAACATAGGATAAGTTCCCGTCTCAAGATGCTTGATCACATCTGCAAAGTCCCTTTTGTCATGGAAAGGAACATAGTCACAGATTCCGGGGATTAAGTTGAGGACACTTTGGAGGGGCCATTATTCAGCCTGCCATGGAAGATATCATGAGACTGAGTTAATACAAAATGCTCTGGAAACAGAGAAGGGCGGCCGGGCATGGTAGCTCATGCCTCTAATCCCAGTACTTTGGGAGGGAGGCGGGCGGATTGCCTGAGGTCAGGGGTTCAAGACCAGCCTGACCAATATGGTGAAACCCCATCTCTACTAAAAATACAAAAATTAGCTGGGCATGGTGGCAGGGGGCTGTAATCCCAGCTAGTCAGGAGGCTGAGTCAGGAGAATCGCTTGAACCCAGGAGGCGTAGGTTTCAGTGAGCTGAGATCGCACCATTGCACTCCAGCCTGGGTCACAAGCATAAGATGATTGTCACCTTCATCTCGGTTAAAAAAAAAAAAAAGAAAAAAGAAACAGAGAAAAGCTGGCTAACTCTCCACAGTGGGAAAAATGTCCCAGGAAACCACAGCCTCCACACTAAATATTCAAATGAGCTAAAACCCATCTAATTGGCAATCTCAGTCTTATTCCTTTAAACATGCAAACCACCTAAATTCCCAACACACCCCCTACACCCGGCCAGCCAAGTCTCAGAATGCTTATATACCCTTTAATAGAAATTTTCAACCACCATCCCCATTTCCTAAGGAAATGGCTGTGTGCCCTCGAGCCTGCCTTGACTGAATCACCAGTGGCCTTTGAACCACGGCACTCAATTCATGGCATGGCCAGTGAGCTACAAAGTGTCCTAGCATCGACCAAGCAAAGTTATAAAAGCAGATTCAGTGGACAATAAGGAACATAAGTTTTAGAGTCAAAAAGAACTGGGTTGGGTCCCAGCTCTGCCATTTACCAGCTGCACAACATCAGAAAAGTTACCTTCATTCTCCAACTTTGGTTTCCTCACCTGTGACATGACAGTGGCTAGAGGACCTCATAGAATCACTGTGAGGACAAGAGCAGCCAAGGGTAAGTCTTCGCACAGGGCCTCCCCGGTCATTATTGGGTCATCAAGACATAACCGTGCCTTATCTCCACTTCCAAAACCCAAACAGCTCTCAAAAATGAGTCATTGTAGCTCATTTGGAAGAAAAGACTGATATGAATCAATATGCAACTACCTATAATCTTTCTCTATCCCTCTTACTGTGAATATTTGCTGTGGAAATATTAACATCTTTGGTCTCCACTGGGGTAGGACTCCACATGTGTAGGACTCCACTGGGGTGCTACAAATACACACAGTAGATATGCCTTACCACCTTCCTAAAATTGGGTAATTAAATTTCACAACTTATCTAGCCCAAAGGTTTCAGAGACTGTAGACCTGTATCTTCATGAGGGCAAGGATGAGAATATAACCTGGCCTGTTATTATGCACCAAGTTACCTGCTGTTCTCATGAAGATGTCAGCAGCCAGCCAGCCAGTCTCTACAAACTCCACCCCCAACCTCGCTATGCTCCTTTCCCTGGAACTTTCCAAGGGGCCCTTAGAATTTGCATTCAGCTCTCACAGGCTGAGACCAGGGTGACATCCTGGGAAACCTGCCTAGTGATAGCCAAGGTGTAGCTCCAGATGAAAGGCACACAACAACTTTAAATATAAAAAAGCCATTCAGGCTAGGCATAGTGGCTCACGTGTGTAATCCCAGCACTTTAAGAGACCGAGGCAGGCGGATCACCTGAGGTCAGAAGTTCAAGACCAGGCTGGCCAACATGGCAAAACCCTGTCTCTACAAAAAAATATAAAAATTAGCTTGGCATGGTGGCACATACCTGTAATCCCAGCTACTCAGGAGGCTGAGGCACGAGAATCGCTTGAACCTGGGAAGCAGAGGTTGCAGTGAGCCAAGCTTGCACCACTACACTTCAGGCTGGGCAACAGAGTGAGACTCCGTCTCAAATAAATAAATAATAAAGCCATTCAACTAAAGAACCGATTATCAAGCAGAAGCACAAAGCCCAGGTTCCATCAGGTTTTTAATTGTACATCAGTGACTGTGAAAAAGCAATTATTTCCATAATTAATATACAAACTATAAAAAAACAGACTCAAAGAAAAGAAAGATGACAGAGTGAAAGAAGGTACATTTCTTTCATGTTCAAACCACGGAGTTCACAACACAGCAGCACACACAGCCGGGCGCTTTGTGGTCTCGGCACCCTCGGCTTCCCCTTCAGGAGGCCGCTTTCAACTAGTAGAAGGCTGAAAATAAAGGAAAATGGAGAAATGTTCAAAAGAAAATCACTGGCTTCTTTAAGATTATCAAAGTTCCTCAATGTACTTCCAGTAAAGTGGGGGCATTTGATGTGAAATTCTAGTACCAAAAATTACTGGTTTTCATCATTGACAACTGAGTCCTCACCACAGCCCACAACTCAGACATGCTTATCTAATAGATATTTCTCTCCCTTATGGCTTCTGACCTCTGAATGATGTATACTGAAAGCAAGTAGCATAACCAACTTCCTCTTGATCATCCTTTTCTAAATATCAAGTTTAAAAGGACTACAATACCTCTCAGTTGAAGCCCCAAGTCTTGGTCTTTTGCGGGAAGACAACCTTTGTGCCTTAGTTGTTTTCCCATATACAAAATTGGGAGGAAGGCTGGGTGTGGTGACTCACACCTATAATTCAAGCACTTTGGGAAGCCGAGGTGGGTAGGTCACTTCAGGTCAAAAGTTCGAGACAAGCCTGACCAACATGGCAAAACCCCTTCTCACCTAAAAATACAAAAATTAACTGGGCACAGTGGCGGACACCTGTAGTCCCAGATACTCAGGAGACTGAGGCAGGAGAACTGCCTGAACCCAGGAGGCAGAGGTTGCAGTGAGCTGAGATTGCACCACTGAACTCTGGCCTGAGTGACAGACTAAGAGTCTGTCTCAAGAAAATAAAAATCAGGGGGGAGAAAACAGTTGGAAAAAGGACAGCTACCATTCAACAAAAACAACAACAAAAAAGCAGGACTGGAATTAACTTATACTCACAATGAACTTTAAAGAATAAAATTGTAATCAAGGAATCAACTACTGACCCAAATTTTAATTTTCCAACAAATTTATATTTGAGCCTCTAATAGAGTCTTTTGAAATTGCCTTGCAGGTGACCTTTTGGATGACAATCCCTAGCTGTGCTTATCTGTCTATTATGTGTTAGATATTAAACATAACCTGCATTTTTAAATCTAAGGGTGCTAGAGTGAATCAAGTTCAAACAGAGTTTCTACTACATTATAACTGAAACAATGTTAAGCAATTATTACTGAGGGAAATCTTGAATTTCATCTCTTTTCTTATCAGCTCCTTAAGCCTAGACTACATTTAGTGATCATCAGGAATACGAATACCTGGGCTAGAACCTGGGATAGACCTGTGGATTCATTTTCCTCAGACAGAAGATCTTGAAACTTTCTCTTCATGTCTTCATCCTGTGAGGGAATTAAAAACATAAGTAGCTGTGTCTGAAGGATAATAAACTAGAATGACAGGGCTAGCATGCCCCTGTGGAAAGAGGGAGGAAAAGATGTCCGTCCAAGAATCATCCCCTTGATGAAGCTCCCACAGCGAAGGCATGATGTGTTGCCCCCTTCTACCTTCTCAGAGGAGTCCAATTAGCAGTCAATGCTCCATCAATCCTGGCTGACTCACATCCACATGCCTAAAAGCTCTCAGTGGGTCAATCACAGCCTCTGGCAGTCAAGAGTTTCTGAATTAGCATCCCAGATCCTGAGAAAGGTGACAATCAGGGGGCCAGGGGCTGGGTCTGACTCTGTGCAGCTCCTCAAATCCTTCCAGGACCACTCTCCACCTGCTGCCCCTGCCATGAATGAGGCCAGTCACCCAGGCTGTCCTAACAACCAGCCTAGCACCCTAGGAAAATTCACCCAGCAGATGCCATACAAATTTTCAGAAGTACTTAAGGCCACAATATCCCAGAGCTCAGGTCTAGTGAGAAAGGGAGACAATAAACATAACAAAGCATTACAGCTGTTTCATGCTGCAGGAGCGGGAGATGAGGAGGGCACAGACAGTGTGTATACGAGTAGCTCCCACCTCTCTGGATGCTTACTTCTGCAGGGTTCAAGGATTTGCATTAGGAAACCCTGAGAGGTGATCTGATGCAGCTCTCCCCAACTTCAGCAAGGTGAAAGGAACATCTATAACTAGGAATGTGGCCTTTGAGTTCTGGCCAGAAGCCCAGCTCAGCCACTCACAGGTGGCATGTGCAGAATACAGACCCAGAGTTATCTGACTCCAATGCCTCGTGTACTTTCCCACCCAACTCCAGCCCCTCCTCCCACTGAGCCAAGCATACCACAGTGGGGAAAGAGAGAGGATACAGTAAAGTCCTCCACCATTTGGCAATTTGATGGATATGGAAATTTTACAACACTAGGTTGGGCATGGTGGCTCATGCCTATAATCCCAGCACTTTGGGAGGCCAAGGTGGGAGAATTGCTTGAGTCCAGGAATTTGAGACCAGCCTGGGCAATATAGTGGGACTTAGTCACTACAAAAAAAAAAATTAAAAATTAGGCCAGGCACGGAGGCTCACGCCTGTAATCCCAGCACTTTGGGAGGCCAAGGCGGGCAAATCACCTGAGGTCAGAAGTTTGAGATCAGCCTGGCTAACATGGTGAAACCCCGTCTCTACTAAAAATAGAAAATTAGCCAGGAGTGGTAGTGCATTCCTGCAATCCCAGCTACTCAGGAGGCTGAGGCAGGAGAATCACTTGAATTCGAGAGGCGGAGGTTGCAGTAAGCCAGTATCACACCACTGCACTCCAGCCTGGGCAAAAGACTATGACTCTGTCTCCAAAAAAAAAAAAAAAAAAAAATTTAAATTAGCCAGACACAGTGGCATGCACCTGTAGTCTCAGCTACTTGGGAGGCTGGGGCAGGAGGATCACTTGAGCCTGAAAGTCATGGTGCAGTGATCATGCCACTGCACTCCAGCCTTGGTGAGAGAGCAAGACCCTGAGGAAGGAAGGAAGGAAAGAAGCAAGGAAGGAAAAAGGGAGGGGGGATGAAAGAGGGGAGGGGAAAGGAATGGAGGAGAGGGGAGGGGGAAGGAAGGAGGAAGAAAGAAAGAAGGAAAGGAGGACCAGGCACAGTGGTTCACGCCTGTAATCCCAGCACTTTGGGAGGCCAAGGCAGGGCAGATCACTTGAGGTCACTCTGTTTTGAGTTACTCAGTGTAGCTCCCCATTGCCATTTGACAGCAGCAAGCTCATCTGGATTCCTCTCCGCACCCTCTCACAGCCTTGCTTAGGATCTCAATTATCTTGCAGTGTCACTCTCAAAAGTCTATCTCTTGGCAGCCCTTCAGTGAAGCCAAACAGAGTGGTCACAAGCCTAATCAGGCCTATATTTAAAACAAGTAATCAGGTCAGGCGCAGTGGCTCATGCCTGGAATCCCAGCACTTTGGGAGGCCAAGGTGGGTGGATCACTTGAGGTCAGGAGTTTGAGACTAGTCTGACCAACATGGTGAAACCCCATCTCTACTAAAGATGCAAAAATGGGCTGAGCATGGTGGCAGGCACCTGTAATCCCAGCCACTTGGGAGTCTGATGCAGGAGAATCACTTGAACCCAGAGGTGGAGGTTGCAGTGAGTTGAGATCACACCATTGCACTTCAGCCTGGTAGACAAAAGCGAGACTCCATCTCAAAAAAGGCAATAAATAAATAAACATTGATTTTCTTCATGATGTCTACAATTATTCCAAAATATTAAATTAGCCAGGAACAGTGGCTCATGCCTATTATCGAAGCACTATATGAGGCTGAGGCGGGAGGATCTCTTAATGCCAGGAGGTCGAGGCTGCCGTGAGCTATAATTGCACCAGTGCACTCCAGTTTGGGCAACAGAAGAAGACCTTGTCTCCAACAATAAATAAAATAAAAATTAAATTATAATATCCCTTGAAAGCAAACAGAAGTAATCCTCTATTTCAGGCAGTAAATATGAGGCAGACAGTAGATGTAAGGGATGCTCCCAAAACTGGGCACCCTGTTAATGACAAAACAGAGACCAGAATCCACATTCCCAACACTCAGTCCAGCGCCAGACCCACAAAACCATTTGGTTTTTTTGAAAACACTGAATTTTCCCAAAATAAAACCCAAACTATCACTAACAGATGTTTTAGATGGTCAGTCTTCATCCTTGTCTTCATTCAATGCTCATTCCTCCTTTTACTGCAAAAACAAAAGGTGGCTAGAAGAGTATTCCAGGGAGATCCTGCAACAGAGATGAACTACACCTTCTCCTTGGTTGTTAATAAGTTTTCTTTGAGATGAAGAAGTACAAGAAAAATGGGCTGTGCTTGCTCATAAGTTTCAGGCAGATGCAAACCCTGTTCCCAGGCTCAACAGGCCAGCTCTGTTTTTTTGCTAAAGATGAACACAGCTCCTGTACCTCTACATCTAGACCCAAGAGTTTCCCTATTAGGACACATGAAAAGAGCCAAAAGACATGTTTCTCTTTTTCATCAAAATTAAAATCCCCACATGCAAAGGTGCTCTCTGTTTCCAAACCCCTTTCCTCCAGGGTCCCACTATTTCAAATCTGTGTGGTCTATTAAATGCTAAATCATCTGACAGATTTCTTCTGGGGAGACTATAGTTTCCAGGGCAACATCCAAAACACATATATCTGTCTTTTTTTTTTTTTTTTAAGTTTTTGTTGTTCTCAACCTGAGCTGGCCTGAGCAAAACTGTTAGGTGTAGAGTATTAGAACAGAGAATGGGGACAGTCTTCCTAGAGTCCCAGAAGTACGGGGCTGAGGCTGGATTGCCCAAGGAGTTCCTGGACCAGTAATCCCCAGAGAAACAGCATTTAGCTCAAGTAACAGCCTCTAGCTCAAGCTACCAGTTCTGTCCCCCATCTCCACAGAAAACGGATTGATACAGTTTGGCTTTATGTCCCTACCCAAATCTCATCTCAAATTGTATTACCCTGGTGGTGAGAAAGGGACCTGTTGAGAGGTGATTGTCTCATGGGGGCAGTTCCCCCAAGGCTATTCTCATGATAGTGAGTTCTCACGAGATCTGACAGTTTCATAAAAGGCTCTTCGCCCTTCACTTCCTTCACAAGCTCTCTCACCTGCTGCCATTAAGACATGCCTTCTTCCCCTTCCACCATGATTGTAAGTTTCCTGAGGCCTCCCCAGCCATGTGGAGCTGCGAGTCAATTAAACCTCCTTTCTTTATAAATTACCCAGTCTTGGGCAGTTCTTTATAGCAGTGTGAGAACAGACTAATACACAGACCAAAAGAAAATTAATAGAAAGGGGCATGGCTGTGTTGAATGGAACTGCTCATTACAGAAGACCAGACATCTATCAGAAAACCTGCCCAATGCCATAGCTAATTCCAAAACTAAAGATTAATCCAGCAAAGCCAAAACGTGCTTCCAACTCTTGGCAGTTCCAAATGAGGTCAGCATTTAATAATGGCAGCCCCAACCCCTAGCAGGAGCACAGCAGTAACACAGATGAAAGGTGCAGGTGACAGCCTTCACTAAGGACACATTTACTCACCTGAATGAACAAGCAGTGGGACCCTTTATACCCAGTCACTTGGGCTTGAGAAATAGCTGGATTCTCCCCAGGGAAGCTGCCCTCCTCCCCCTCCCCCACTTCCCTGATTTAAGGTTGAAGATGGCTAGAATGCACCACACCTATGAAGAGCAGTGGACATGGCTGGGGTTAGAGCCAGAACAAGCCCTCAAAAGAACACAGGCCATACTGGAGACTTGGGACAGCCAAGTGGAACCAGAACAGGACATAAAGTGAGCTTGTACATCCAACAGTCATGAGTAACATCAAAAAGGTTGTAGCCTAGCCAACACGGCAAAACCCCATCTCTACAAAAAATACAAAAAGTAGTTGGGCTTGGTAGCATGCAACTTTAATCCCAGCTACTTGGGAGGCTGAGGCAGGAGAATCACTTGAACCCAGGGGGCAGAGGTTGCAGTGAGCTGAGATCATGCCACTGCACTCCAGCCAGGGTGACACAATGAGAACTTGTCTCAAAAAAGAAAAAAAAGACAGGTTGTAACCCATCCTCCAAGATACCCCCCATACATCTGAAACAATTGGATTAAACAGACTAAACATGTTTCTGTCCTCTGTCTCATGTCTCTCAGGCAGCAGGGATTCCCATGTATTTTATGCTAGCAGGCACTGTCCCACACCCACCTGAAGCCACAGTGTCTTAAGGCTTCTTCTGTCATAAAACGTGCCTTTGGATCCACTACCAACAACTTCTTGAAAAGGTCCAGTGATAAAGCAACAATTGGGCAAATCACAGTGAAAAGGATAAATATATTATCAGTAATAGTGTGCCAGAATTAACAGGTAACCATCCAGAAAGAGCAGAGAGGGTCTGAGATCATCAGGGAGTCAGCAGACAGGGCCCCCTAATCTTCCTCATTCTCTGTATTCAGAGTACTGTGAGAAGACCAGGAATGTTAATGACACTCCCTGTCTCCTGCTGCTGGGACATCATTCATGACCTCTTCGCTGCCTGTTCCCTCTCCTGTTGCTAGACTCAAGGTCAAACTAATTAAAGCTAAACTTCTACCCAATTCTAAGATACTTGGGATGCACAGCAAACTCTCCCTGACAGATGGATGGGTGAGAGTTACTCAGCCAGGGAGAGGCTCCCTGGAACTGCAGACTTGTCAGAAATAAAACTTGACTACTCCAGCAAGCAACAAATGCACGCTGGCCTGTATATTACAACATAATTATTCCTTAAATATTCTGACATTTAACACAATCACCTATGTTATGTTATTTGACATTCAAGACCTAGAATATTATATAGGCTAGTGAATATTATCCTTCATCTCTGGAGTATGAAAAGGAGCGTAACTGGTGAAATTGCTGTTTTTTTGTTATCTGACTAAGTGTATTAACCAAATCCAGTGAACGTTTCTGTCTGCATCGTATTCAATATCTTTGCAGCTTTTGACGCCAATGATCACTCTCTTATTGAAACACTTGTCTTTTTTTTTTTCTAATTCTGAGGCACCACTTACTGGTTTTCTTCTTCCCTCACTGCTTCTTCCTTTCTTGTCTTCCATATTCCATTCTTCTTTTCCTAACTTCTAAATATGAAATATCACTCAGGACTTAGACCTGAGCCTTTTCCTCTTTTCCTTTTATATAGTTTGTCTATGTGGTCTCTTCAATATCCAAGATATCATATTTATACATGCAACCTTCTAATTTAAACATTATCTGGCCAGGCACGGTAGTTCACGCCTGTAATCCCAGCACTTTGGGGGATGAGGCGGGCAGATCACCTGAGGTTGGGTGTTTAAACCAGCCTGGCCAACATGGTGAAACACCATCTCTACTAAAAAATACAAAATTAACCAGACATCATGACATGCACGTGTAGTCCCAGTTACTCAAGAGGCTTAGGCAGGAGAATTGCTTGAACCCAGGAGGCAGAGGTTGCAGTGAGCCAAGATTGCGCCACTGCACTCCAGCCTCAAAAAAAAAAAATATATATATATATATATATAAAATCATTATAGATATAGTTGAAGCTTCCTGTGTACTATTTTCCAACCTCATTCCTCTCGTTTTCCTGGAGGTACCAGCTACGCAGATAAAAGCAGAAATTAATGTCAGTAGCAGTGTGTTCATCATGTGTCTATGCCTTCATGACAAAGGAAGTTTAAAAACTTGTGTTCCTGGCTTCTGCATTGGGAAAGTAATATTAATAATGTTAGAAATTCTCCAAACATGGGGTGACTTATTAAAACCTGCTCAGGCCACGTGCCATGACTGATGCCTGTAATCCCAACACTTCGGGGCACCAAGGTGGAAGAATCATTTGAAGCCAAGAGTTTGAGGCTAGCTTGGGCAACATAGTGAGATTTCATCCCTACAAAATAAAAACATTTTAAAATTAGCTAGGCATTGTGGTGTGTGCCTGTAGTCCCAGCTACTCAGGAGGCTAAGGCAGAGGGTCCCTAGAACCCAGGAGGTCAAGGATGCTGTGAGATATATGATCGTGCCACTATTCCAACCCAGGCAACAGGGCAAGACCCTGTCTCCTTAAAAATAATAAAATAAAATAAAAGCTGCTTGGGCAAACTGTTAAACGTTTGCTTCTATTCCTGAGATACCCAACTGGTCCAGAATTTTTTTAGAATACATTACTAGATTTACTATTATTTTATTTTAGATGTTTGTATCTAAGCTTAGTTTGGCCTCCAATTTTCTTGGATTATAATGATCTTAAATATTTATATTGCATTTATGTTAGCCTCACAAAATGAATTGAAGGTGTTCCCTCTTTTTCTATACTCTGAAATTATTTTGATATGATAGTGCTTATTTATATGTTCTTTGAATGTTTGGTAGAACTTTCATATTAAAGTATCTCATACTAGTGGGTGTTTTCTATGAGAAAATATTTACTGATTGAATTTTTAAAAATAGATACATGAATATTCATGTGTCCCATTTCTTCTTGACTAAGTGTTTATAAGTTATAGTAGCCAACGAAGTTGTTAAGACTGTTGTCATATAGTCATTTATAGTATTCACTTTATTATTTTTTCACTCATATTTTATCTTACACTTCATTTTTTATTCCTAATATTGCTTATTTATACCTTCTCTTTTTAATTAATCAATGTTACCAGAAGAGTGCCTATTTTATTATTCTTTTCAAAGAATCAGCATTTGGTTTTGTGAATCTTGCCTATTGTTTCTTTGTTTTATAGTTTATTAATGTCTATTTCTACTTTTAGCCTTATTTCCTTTAATTTATTTTATTTAGGTTTACTCCAATTTTTTTTTTTTTTTAGACAGAGTCTTGCTCTGTTGCCCAGGCTGCAATGCAGTGGCCCAATCTCAGCTCACTGCAACCTCTACCTCCCTGGCTCAAGCAATTCTGCCTCAGCCTCCCGAGTAGCTGGGATTATAGGCACCCACCACCACACCCAGCTAATTTTTGTATTTTCAGTAGAGACAGGGGTTTCACCATGTTGGCCAAGCTGGTCTTGAACTCCCGACCTCAGGTAATCTGCCCTCCTTGACCTCCCAAAGTGCTGGGATTACAGGCCTGAGCCACCATGCCCAATCTCTTTTTCTCTTTCTAAACTTCCTAAGGTGGACACTTAACTAATTTTCAGCCTATTTTTCAATATAAACATGTAAAGATATAAATTACCCTTTCAGTACTGCCTCAGCTCTATCTAACAAGTTTTATTATGTAGTATTTCACTTCCAAATATCTTCTGATTTTCATTTTCATGTCTTCTTTGACTGAAAAATTATTTAAGGTATGCCTTTAGTTTGAAGATGAAAGAAATTTACATTTTTTTCTCTAATAAATTGCATTTTGGTTACAAAGTATAGGCCGCATGTTATAATGTTTGTTTATTTGTTGTGATTTGATTCATAGGCTAGCATAGGTTCAGTTCTCCTAAGACTTTATCAGGCTTCAAAGTATATATATATTCTCTAATTTGAGCATACAGAAGTCTATATATTTCCTTTAAATTAAACTTTTTAAATACAGTGGTAAAAATCTGAGATAATCTTACTACATTTTGATTATCATTGACTCAGAGGTTTAAATTTCTTCAAGGTTGAGGATTTAGCCATTTTTCTTTGTAATTCTGCCAATTTGTGCTTCATATATTTTACGATTGAATTGTTACATGCATACATGTCTTTACATAATGACTTTTATTCCTCAGAATTTTTTTTGTCTTAAATTATAGTTTTTGATATGAAAATAGCTATATCAGCCATATATTGGTTAATATTTGTTTTATTTATCATTTACTCATCTCATACCTTCAGAATTTTGTGTCTTCATGTTTTTAACTATTACGGGTTATACCTGGATTTTCACATTTTTATCCAGTCTTCAAGTGTCTGTCTTTAACTAATTTAGACCATTTAAGTTTATTGTGGTTATGGATAAATTTATATTTACTTCTGTCATCATATATTGTGCTTTCTGTTAACCATATTATTTCTCCAATTCTTTTCCCCAATGCATTCTATTAGATTGATCAAGGTTTTTCCCCTCTATTTGTTTAAAAGTTGTATGTTCTAGTTCTATTCTATTCACGATTACCCTTGAAATGTAATATGTGTACTTGAATTAACAAGTAATTTAAAAAACTAATTGTAAAATTAAAATCACTAGTTTCATCTTGAAGGATGCATTAATTTTGATCACCCTCATTCATCCCCAACTTACTGTTTTCCAGTACTTTTGTTCCAATTTATATTTTATCAGCTTTTTTGAGGTATAATACACAGTGCACAAAATTTATTTATTTTAAATGCACATTTTGATGAGCTTTGGCAAATTTATAGAGTTGTACAATTACAAAAATTCAGTTTTTGAATACTTACATAATCTCAAAATGTTTCCTCATGCTTATTTGCATTAAATCCTCACTCCCACCTACCCAAGTCCCAAGTAACAAATGATCTGCTTTCTTTATAGATTTGCCTTCCATGAAAAGTTACATAGATTGGCTGGGCACAGTGGCTCACACCTGTAATCCTAGCATTTTGGGAGGCCAAAGCGAGCAGATCACCTGAGCCCAGGAATTCAAGACTAACCTAGGCAACATGGTGAAACCCCATCTCTACTAAAAACACAAAAATTAGCTGGGCATGGTGGCGCACCTGATAGCTACTCGAAGGCTGAAGTGTGATGGATTATGTTTATTGATTTGCATATATTGAACCAGGCTTGCATCCCAGGGGTGAAGCTGACTTGATAGTGGTTGATAAGCTTTTAGATTTGCTGCTGGATTCGGTTTGCCAGTATTTTATTGAGGATTTTTGCATTGATATTGATATTGGTCATCAGGGATATTGGTCTAAAATTCTCTTTTTTGTTGTGTCTCTGCCAGGCTTTGGTATCAGGATGATGCTGGCCTCATAAAATGTGTTAGGGAGGATTCCCTCTTTTTCTATTCATTGGAATAGTTTCAGAAGGAATGGTACCAGCTCCTCTTTGTACCTCTGGTAGAATTCGGCTGTGAATCCATCTAGTCCTGGACTTTTTTTGGTTGGTAGGTTAATTAATTATTGCCTCAATTTCAGAGCCTGTTATTGTTCTATTCAGGGATTCGACTTCTTCCTGGTTTAGTCTTGGGATGGTGTATTTGTCCAGGAATTTATCCATTTCTTCTAGATTTTCTAGTTTATTTGTGTAGAGGGGTTTGTAGTATTCTCTGATGGTAGTTTGTATTTCCATGGGATCAGTGGTGAAATCCCCTTTATCATTTTTTATTGCATCCATTTGATTTTTCTCTCTTTTCCTCTTTATTAGTCTTGCTAGTTGTCTATCAATTTTGTTGATCTCTTCAAAAAACCAGCTCCTGGGTTCATTGATTTTTTGAAGGGTTTTTTGTGTCTCTATCTCCTTCAGTTCTGCTCTGATCTTAGTTATTTCTTGCCTTCTGCTAGATTTCGAATTTGTGTGCTCTTGCTTCTCCAGTTCTTTTAATTGTGATGTTAGGGTGTCGATTTTAGATCTTTCCTGTTTTCTCTTGTGGTTCTTTAGTGCTACAAATTTCCGTCTACACACTGCTTTAAATGTGTCCCAGAGATTCTGATATGTTGTGTCTTTGTTCTCGTTTGTTTCAAAGAACATCTTTATTTCTGCCTTCATTTCGTTATTTACCCAATAGTCATTCAGGAGCAGGTTGTTCAGTTTCTATGTATTTGTCTGGTTTTGAGTGAGTTTCTTAATCCTGAGTTCTAATTTGATGGCACTGTGGTCTGGGAGACAGTTTGTTGTGATTTCTGTTCTTTTACATTTGCTGAGGAGTGTTTTACTTCTAACTATGTGGTCAATTTTGGAATAAGTGAGATGTGATGCTGAGAAGAATGTACATTCTGTTGATTTGGGGTGGAGGGTTCTGTAGATGTCTATTAGGTCTGCTTGTTGCAGAGCTGAGTTCAAGCCCTGGAAATCCTTGTTAACCTTCTGTCTCATTGATCTGTCTAATATTGACAGTGGGGTGTTAAAGTCTCTCATTATTACTGTGTGGATGTCTAAGTCTCTTTGTAGGTCTCTAAGGACTTGCTTTAAGAATCTGGGTGCTCCCGTATTGGATGCATGTATAGTTAGGATAGTTAGATCTTCTTGTTGCATTGATCCCTTTACCATTATATAAAGGCTTTCTTTGTCTCTTTAATCTTTGTTGGTTTAAAGCCTGTTTTATCAGAGACTAGGATTGCAATCCCTGCTATTTTTTTCTTTCCATTTGCTTCGTAGATCTTCTTCCATCCCTTTATTTTGAGCCTATGTGTGTCTCTGCACGTTAGATGGGTCTCCTGAATACAGCACACTGATGTGTCTTGACTCTTTATCCAGTTTGCCAGTCTTTGTCTTTTAATTGGGGCATTTAGCCCATTTACATTTAAGGTTAATATTGTTATGTGTGAATTTGATCCTGTCATTATGATGTTAGCTGGTTATTTTGCTCATTAGTTGCTGCAGTTTCTTCCTAGGATTGATGGTCTTTACAATTTGGCATGTTTTTGTGTGGCTGGTACTGGTTATTCCTTTCCATGTTTAGTGCTTCCTTCAGGAGCTCTTGTAAGGCAGGCCTGGTGGTGACAAAATCTCTCATCATTTGCTTGTCTATAAAGGAGTTTATTTCTCCTTTGCTTATGAAGCTTAGTTTGGCTGGATATGAAATTCTGAGTTGAAAATTCTTTTCTTTAAGAATGTTGAATATTGGCCCCCACTCTCTTCTGGTTTGTAGGGTTTCTGCCAAGAGATCTGCTGTTAGTCTGATGTGCTTCCCTTTGTGGCTAACCTGACCTTTCTCTCTGGTTGCCCTTAACATTTTTCCTTTCATTTCAACCTTGGTGAGTCTGACAATTATGTGTCTTGGTGTTGCTCTTCTCGAGGAGTATCTTTGTGGTGTTTTCTGACGCTAACATCACAATTAAAAGAACTAGAAAACCAATAGCAAACACATTCAAAAGCTAGCAGAAGGCAAGAAACAACTAAGATCAGAGCAGAACTGAAGGAAATAGAGACACAAAAAACCCTTCAAAAAATTAATGAATCCAGGAGCTGGTTTTTTGAAAAGATCAACAAAATTGATAAACTGCTGACAAGAGTAATAAAGAAGAAAAGAGAGAAGAATCAAATAGACACAATAAAAAATGATAAAGGGGATATCACCACTGATCCCACAGAAATACAATCTACCATCAGAGAATACTACAAACACCTCTACGCAAATAAACTAGAAAATCTAGAAGAAATGGATAAATTCCTCGACACATACACTCTCCCAAGACTAAACGAGGAAGAACTTGAATCTCTGAATAGACCAATATCAGGCTCTGAAATTGTGGCAATAATCAATAGCTTATCAACCAAAAACAGTCCAGGACCAGATGGATTCACAGCCGAATTCTACCAGAGGTACAAGGAGGAACTGGTACCATTCCTTCTGAAACTATTCCAATCAATAGAAAAAGAGGGAATCCTCCCTAACTCATCTTATGAGACCAGCATCATCCTGATACCAAAGCCTGGTAGAGACACAACCAAAAAAGAGAATTTTAGACCAATATCCTTGATGAACATTGATGCAAAAATCCTCAATAAAATACTGGCAAACAGAATCCAGCAGCATAGCAAAAAGCTTATCCACCATGATCAATAGGCTTCATTCCTAGGATGTAAGGCTTGTTCAACATATGCAAATCAATAAATGTAATCCAGCATATAAACAGAACCAAAGACAAAAACCACATGACTATCTCAATAGATGCAGAAAAGGCCTTTGACAAAATTCAGCAATGCTTCATGCTAAAAACTCTCAATAAATTAGGTATTGATGGGACATATCTCAAAATAATAAGAGCTATCTATTACAAACCCACAGCCAACATCATACTGAATGGGCAAAAACTGGAAGCATTCCCTTTGAAAACTGGCACAAGACAAGGATGCCCTCTCTCACCACTCCTATTCAACATAGTGTTGAAAGTTCTGGCCAGGGCAATTAGGCAGGAGAAGGAAATAAAGAGTATTCGATTAGGAAAAGAGGAAGTCAAATTGTCCCTGTTTGCAGATGACATGATTGTATATCTAGAAAACCCCAGTGTCTCAGCCCAAAATCTTCTTAAACTGATAAGCAACTTCAGCAAAGTCTCAGGATACAAAATCAATATACAAAAATCACAAGCATTCTTGTACACCAATAACAGACCAACAGAGAGGCAAATCATGGGTGAACCCCCATTCACAATTGCTTCAAAGAGAATACAATACCTAGGAATCCAACTTACAAGGGACATGAAGGACCTCTTCAAGGAGAACTACAAACCACTGCTCAATGAAATAAAAGATACAAACAAATGGAAGAACATTCCATGCTCATGGGTTGGAAGAATCAATATTGGAAAAAAACTACTTTAAAGTTCATATGGAACCAAAAAAGAGCCCACATCGCCAAGTCAATCCTAAGCCAAAAGAACAAAGCTGGAGGCATCACACTACCTGACTTCAAACTATACTACAAGGCTACAGTAACCAAAACAGCATGGTACTGGTCCCAAAACAGAGATATAGATCAATGGAACAGAACAGAGCCCTCAGAAATAATGCCGCATATTTACAACTATCTGATCTTTGACAAACCTGACAAAAACAAGCAATGGGGAAATGATTCCCTATTTAATAAATGGTGCTGGGAAAACTGGCTAGCCATATGTAGAAAGCTGAAACTGGATCCCTTCCTTACACCTTATACAAAAATTAATTCAAGATGGATTAAAGACTTACATGTTAGACCTAAAACCATAAAAACCCTAGAAGAAAACCTAGGCAATACCACTCAGGATATAGGCATGGGCAAGGATTTCATGTCTAAAACATTCTGCCCATCACTTTCAAGTACACCAATCAAACTTAGATTTGGTCTTTTCACATAGTCCCATATTTCTTGGAGGCTTTGTTCATTTCTTTTTACTCTTTTTCTCTAAACTTCGCTTCTCACTTCATTTCATTCATTTGATCTTCCATCACTGATACCCTTTCTTCCACTTGATTGAATCAGCTACAGAAGCTTTTGCATGCATCATTTAGTTCTTGTGCCATGGTTTTCAGCTGCATCAGGTCGTTTAAGGTCTTTTCTATGCTGTTTATTCTAGTTAGCCATTCATCTAATCTTTGTTCAAGGTTTTTAGCTTCCTTGCAATGGGTTCGAACATCCTCCTTTAGCTCAGAGAAGTTTGTTATTACTGACCTTCTAAAGCATACTTCTGTCAACTCATCAAAGTCATTCTCCATCCAGCTTTGTTCCATTGCTGGCAAGGAGCTGAAATCCTTTGGAGGAGAAGCGGCGCTCTGTTTTTTTGAATTTTCAGCTCGTCTGCTCTGGTTTCCCCCCATCTTTGTGGTTTGATCTACCTTTGGTCTTTAATGATGGTGACCTACAGATGTGGTTTTGGTGTGGATGTCCTTTTTGTTGATGCTGTTCCTTTCTGTTTGCTAGTTTTCCTTCTAACAATCAGGACCCTCAGCTGCAGGTCTGTTGGAGTTTGCTGGAGGTCCACTCCAGACCCTGTTTTCCTGAGTGTCACCAGTGGAGGCTGCAGAACAGCAAATATTGCTGCCTGATCCTTCTTCTGGAAGCTTCATCTCAGAGGGACACCTGGCTGTATGAGGTGTCAGTAAGTCCTTACTGGCAGCTCTGTCCATTCTCAGAGTTCAAACTCCATGCTGGAGAACCACTGTTCTCTTCAGAGCTGTCAGACAGGGATGTTTAAGTCTGCAGAAGTTTCTGCTGCCTTTTACTCAGCTATACCCTGCTCCCAGAGGTGGAGTCTACAGAGGCTGCCAGGCCTCATTGAGCTGCAGTGAGCTCCACCCAGTTCAGGCTTCCCAGCTGCTTTGTTTACCTACTCAAGCCTCAGCAATGGTGGACGTCCCTCCCCCAGCCCAGGCTGCCACCTTGCAGTTCGATCTCGGACTGCTGCACTAGCAGTAAGCAAGGCTGTGTGGGCATGGGACCCACCGAGCCAGGCATGGGATATAATATCCTGTGTGCCGTTTGCTAAGACCACTGGAAAAGCACAGTATTAGGGTGGGAGTGTCCAGATTTTCCAGGTACTGTCTGTCACGGCTTCCCTTGGCTAGGAAGGGAAATCCCCTGACCACTTGTGCTGCTTCCCAGATGAGGCAATGCCCTGCCCTGCTTCGGCTCACCCTCTGTGGGCTGCACCCACTGTCCGACCCATCTCAGTGAGATGAACCAGGTACCTCAGTTGGAAATACAGAAATCACCTGTCTTCTATGTCAATTATGCTGAGAGCTGCAGACAGGAGCTGTTCCTATTCGGCCATCTTGGAATGATCCTCTCTTTTCATTTATTTAAGAAATATTTGAAAAGCAAAGATTTCATCATTTTGGTGAAGTCCAATTTATCTGTTTTTCTTTTATGGAACATGTTTTTGATATTATATCTAAGAAACCTTTTCTTAGTCCGAGGTCATAAATATTTTCTCCTATTTTTTTTTCCTAGAAGTTTTACAGTTTTAGCTCATACAATTAGGTCTATGATCCATTTTAGTTAATATTCGTATATGACCTAAGGATCTAGGTTTAGTTTTTGTAAATGAATAACCAGTTCTTATAGAATCATTTGTTGAAAGAACATCTTTTTCCTATTGAATTGTCTTAGCATCTTTGATGAAAATTAATTGACTATTTATGTGGGTTGGATTCTGAACTCCACTTAGTTCCACTGATCTATCTATCTCTCTTAATGTGGATTCTACATTGCCTTAACTACTGTTGCTTTACACTGAATTTTAAAATAAGGCAGTATTAAGTACTCTAACTTCGTTCTTACTTAGCAAGATTGTTTTGGCTATTCTAGGTATTTTTGTATTTCTATATAATTTTAAAATCAGCGTGTCAATTTTTCCAATAATCTTTCTAGACTTTTGGCAAGAATTTCAGTTAATTTGTAGATCAGTTGACATCTAACAATATTGAGTCGTCTAATCCATTAACATGATATATCTCTCCATTTATTTAGGCATTTATCTGAGTGATGTTTTTTAGTTTTCACTGCAAAGGTTTCACACTTATTTTGTTAAATTTATTCCTAATTATTATTGCTATAGTTTGAGTGTCTCTACCAAAACTCATGTTGGAACGCTTAAGAGGTGGGGCCTATTGGGAAGTGTTTGGGTCTTGGGAGCTCTTCCTTTGTGGGCAGCTTGGTACTATTCTTACACTGGTGAGTGAGTTCTCACTCTTGTGAGATTAGTTCTCTCAGGAATGGATTAGTTACCATGAGAATGAGTTGCTATACGGTGAGGTCACGCTTCATGCTTGGCCTCCTGGTACTTGCCTACTCCCCTTTGACCTTATTCTAATATGTTGTGACACAACACTAAAGCTTTCACCAGAACCCAAGCAGATGCCAGTGTCATTCTTTCCAGCCTGCAGAACTGCAAGCCAAATATACCTCTTTATAAATTACTCAGTCTCCGGTATTCTGTTATAGCAACACAAAATGGACTAAGACAGAAAATTGGTACTGAAAGTGGGATGTTGCTATTTAGATTCTCAAAAATGCAGTAGCATCATTGGAACTGGGTAATGGGCAGAAGTTTGAAAAGTTTGAAGGAGAAGACTAGAAAAAGACTGTATTGCCATAAACAGAGCATTAAGGATAATTTCAGTGAGGGCTCAAAAGACAACAAAAAGATGAGAGAAAGTTTAGAATTTCTCAGAGATTGGTTAAGTAGTCATTACCACAATGCTGATAAAAATATGGACAGCAAAGGCCATTCTAATGAGATCTCAGATTGAAATGAGGAACAAGGTATTAGGAACTGGAGACCAAGTCATCCTTGTTAGACCATAGCAAAAATTTGGCTGTGTTGTTTATAAGGCTTTGTGCCCTAAGGTTTTGTGGAAGGCCAAACTTAAGAGTGATGAACTAGGGTAACTGGCAGAAGAAATTTCTAAGCAAAATATAGAGCAGCTATGTAGTTACTCCTTACTACATTCAGTGAAATGCAAAATGACAACGGAAGCAAACACAAAAATTTGAAAATTAATAGCCTGGCCATGTGGAAGGGAATGAAAGAGCATTTTCAGGTGAAGAATCCAAGGGTGCAGCAGAACAACCAATACTAAAGAGATTAGCACTGAGAGAAGAAAGCCAGTTGACAATTATTGAGACAATTTTTTTAAAGGCCCTGAAGACATTTCAGAAATTTTTGAGGTTGCCTCTTCAGAGGTCTAGGAGGACAGAATGGTTTTAAGAGACAGAACCCATGCATCACTGCCCTGTGCTGTTTTGAGATCCTGCTCCCCAAATTCTGGCACAGCCCTCAGCAGCCACCCAACCCATGGCACAATCATACTCAGGTGTGGCTCAGGCTGCCATGCCACAAGATACAAACCATAAACCTTGGTGACACGCAGTCATGGATCAACCAGCCTCAGATACAGCTCATGACAGCACGCTGGAGGGTGCAAGTGGTAAGCTTTGATGGCTTTTACAACCTTGTGGTACTAGTTTTGCAGATGTGCAGAATACAAGAGAAGTGGAGGCATGGTGACTGCCACCTAGATTTTAAGGAATGTACTGAAAAGACTGGGAGCTCAGGTGGAGACTTGTTGCAAGGCCAGAGCCACTGCAGTGTACCTCCCCTAGGGCAAAGCTGAGGAGAAATGTAGGGTTGGAGCTGCCACAAAGAGTCTGTACCAGGGCAATGCCTAGTGAATCCACGAAGTGGACCACCACTGGGACTCCAGAACTATAGAGCCATTGCCACCATGCAACCTCAGCCTGGAAAGGCCACAGGTATCCAACTCCAACCAGTGAGAGTAGCCATGTGGCTATGCCCAACAAAACAATGGAGGTGGGGCTGCCCAAGGCTTTAGGGATAAAAACTCCCCACTGTGCCCAGGAGGTAGCACATAGAGTGGAGAATTATTCTGGAGCTTTAAGATTTAGTGTATGCCCTGCTGAGTTTTGAACTTGCTCGAGGCCTGTCACCTCTTTCTTCTTTTGGCTTATTTCTCCCTTTTGGAATGGGACTGTCTGCCATATGACTATTCCACCATTGTATCTTGGAAGTAAATAACTTGTTTTTTTATTTTTATTTTTATTTTACAGGCTCATAGCTAGAAGGAACTTGCCTTGAGTCTTATATGAGACTTTGGGCTTTGACCTTTGAATTGTTACTGGAATAAATTAACACTTTGGGGACCATTGAGATTGAATAATTACATTTTGTAGTGTAAGAGGGACATGAGTTTGGGGTTCCAAGGGTGAAATGCCATGGTTTCCGTGTTTCTGTCAAAAATCATGTTGGAACCTTTAAGAGGTAGGGCCTAATGGGAGATGCTTGGGTCATGCGGGCTCTGCCATTTTGAGCAGCTTGGTGCAGTCCTCATATAGTGAGTGAGTTCTTGCTCTCATGAAACCGGATTGGTTCCTGTGGAAATAGATTAGTTGCCCTGAGAATGGATTGTTATAAAGCAACGCATTGTACAAGGTTGTACCTTGTGTTTGGCCTCTTGGCACATTCCCACTTCCTCTTTGGTCTTCTGCCATGTTGTGATGCACTGCTAAAGCCCTCACCAGAAGCTAAGCAGATACTGGTGCCATGCTTCTTGAACTTCCCAGTCTGGAGAAACATGAGCTAAATAAACCTCTTCGTACAGTCTCAGGTATTCTATTATAACAACATAAAACAAACTAAGACATTTATTTTTGATGCTATTGTGATTGGAATTGTTTTCTTTATTTCATCTTAGTATTGTTTGTTGCTACTATATATATAACCAATTTTTGTATATTGATCATATACTCTACAAACTTACTAAGCCCCCCTCTTAGTTCTAGTAAGTCTGGGAGGGGGTGTGGTATGTGGGTCTGTGTGTGGGTGTGTTCCTTAGGATTTTCTGCATACAAGGCTAACAATAAAAAGAGTTGTCTATTTTCCATACCTTTTTTCCTTGACTATTGCACAAACTAAGACCTGTGGTGCATTGTTAAATAGAAGTGGTAAACACAGATATCTTTGCATGTTTCCTAATCTAGAGGGAAGCACATTCTTACCAGTAAGTATGTTGGCTATAGGCTTCTGGTAGATGCCTTGATCATTTGAAGAAGTTCCCTTCTATTCATAAGTTGATGAGATTTTTTTTAATGTATGATTGTTGAATTCTGTCAAATGCTTTTCTGCATCTATTGAGGTGATCATATGGTTTTGTCCTTTATTCTGTTAATATAGTTTATTACATTGATTTTCGGATGTTAAGTCAACCTCACATTCCTGAGATAAACTTCATTTGATTATGGTATAAAATCCTTTTCGTATGTTGCTCAATTACATTTGCTAATATTTGGTTAAGAATTTTTATGTCTAGGTTACCAAGGGATATTGGTATATAGCTGTGTTTGCTTGTAATGTCTTTGTCTTGATTTGATATCAGGGTAATATTGATATCAAATGAAATAAAGTTAGTTGGGAAGTTCCCTTCATCCTCTATTTGCTGAATAAAGTTTTTGTAACATTGGTATTATTTCCTCCCTTAGTAGTTTGATAGAATTCACCAGTGAAGTATATTTTTTCTCTATAGGAAGATTTGAAATTACTGATGCAATTTCTTTACTTGATATTGGTATTTGTTTTTTTTTCTTTTTCCTTGAGTCGGTTTTGGTAATTTGTGTCTTTCTAGGAATTGTTCTATTTTATCTAAGTTGCCAAATTTTTTGCCTTAAAGTTATTATGCTATTTTCTTAACATCCTTTTAAGGGTAGGGTCTGTGGTGATATTTCTCTTTGATTCCTGATTTTGGGATTAGTGTCTTCTTTCTTTTTTCTTGGTCAATTTAACTAAATATTATTTATCTTCTTGACTTTCTGAAATAAGCAATTTTGGGTTTCTTTGGTTGTTTTTAATGTTATCCTGTTCTGTATTTCTCATTTTCCACTGTGACATTTTTATTTCATACATCCTACTTACTTTCGGCTTGGTTTACTCATCTTTTTCTAGAGTCTTAAGATGGAAGTTTTAATTATCCATTTTAGATTATTTTTTCTTTCTGTTTTTAAAGCTATACATTTTCCTCTATACTCTGCTTTAATTGCATCCTGTAAATATTGCTATGTTTTTGGTTTTTTGTATTTTAAGTTTATAACATTTTATTTATAAAAATAGGCTGGGGGAAAAGGATTTATACCACTGCATTCTTTCCTGGGGGAGAACTATTTTGGGCCATTTTTGAAATTTTTTTTCCTCTTAACAAACATTTGAATTCCTTCAGAATGGTATTTGTCAACAAAAAAGCTCAAGTGAAAAGGAGGAGGGAAACAGGGGAAGCATGAAGAAAGGGAGTGAGAGAAGAAGGAGTGGGCATACAACAGTCAACACATAAAGAAATGGCTTTTACTGAAATGACTCTGCCCTGTGCCTCATGCACTAGGTGATGCAAGCATGCTGCTCAGACATCAACACCAAATGTCATTTAGAAATGGTAGTCTTCTCTGGGTTCTGAAGGACACTTGTTCCCCAACATGACACTATTAAATGATGCTTTCAAGGCAGACACTAAGACATTACTCCAAAGAGAAGGCTCTGGTGGCAGATGCTGGGGCCATATTCTTTATAGTCCTTCTTGGTGTGACAGATCTGAAATAACTCCAGAGTTGAGGCTAGCATTAAGCTTCCAAACCATAAGGCATAGTGCTGCATGTGACAGATTACCACCCGAACCTCTGTAAGCTTAGGTTTGATTATCCTGCCACTGAGCTCCTTACTGAGTTTTAATCTGGCATGTACCACTCTTCAAATCTCTGTGTAGTTGAGATTCATATCCCTGAATATGGCCAAACCCCTTGAAAGAACAACATTCTTATACAGTGGACAATGCACATCAATGGGACAGTTTTGTATTCATCAACAATATTCAAGATGGATTCCATAAAGTCTGGGTTGGCAAACTCTGGGTAAAAAAATATTTCAGGTTGCAGGAGCCTTTTGTAACCAATGTCTATTATGAACTTCTCCTGGTTGATCACATTGATACCTGTGTACTGTTTGATCCACTTCCAGGGATCCACATCATACTTAGCAAATTCCTTGACTATATCAGGGCAAAAGTAACAGTAATTCTCCTTAATGGCTTTTGTGGTCTCCAGTGACTGCTCAAGAGGGATTCCTACCTCCCTCTCCCTTAGCAGTTGTTGAATGAAATACACAGTATCACCTACAATCAGGATGTGATTGATGCAGCTCTCAATTACATAACCTTCTACAACTGGGAGAACAAGGGTGACTCCATCTCCTTTGTCAATGACTGTACTCATTAACATATATTCACCCACTTGTTGAGATGTCCAAGATACTTCCAAGGCTAGTACCTCCTGAACTGCAATGTAGAATCCTGGTACATTAAATAGTTCAAACATAATTTCTGCAAAAATGCTCTGTATTTTCTAGTGTATTCAGTGGAAGTTCTGTCATTAAAAAATAATGGTCCTCAGATTCTGCTCAAAGATATTTAAAAACCACTTGCTCCATGAACCTTTCCATAATATCCCAGTCTTCAGTGATTCCATGTCATATTGACCACTTTGTAGCATACATAGATTTATCAATGGCTTCATCCTGTATGAAAAAGTCAAGGTCATCAACTCCCCTCAACATTCTCCCTTGGGCTTTGTCAACTACCTTTGCTGACTCTCTGATAGAAATGCATGAAAGAATAGTAAACTATGGCTCAGTGTTGCCTGCATAGCCAAGCTCAGAATATCTACTGAGGTGATCACAGGGCTGAGACCCAGAGCAGTGGGTACAACTCAATCTCCAGGTGTGGGCTGGATGTCAGGGGCTGAGAGCAAGGCAATGGAGGAGCCAGGGTGGGCACTGAGTGGCTCTTACCTGATGCCACAGTCTGCCACACAGGAAGGCAGGAACCCCACCATGCTTGGAATACACAACACTTAGCCCCACTGGCCACCCTGGAGCACCCTGCCACCATCCACTTGGCAACCCACTCACCCCATACACCCTGTCTCCTGTGTGTTTCCACTTTTATTCATTTGAAGATATATTGTAGATGGGTGCAGCAAACCACATGGCACGTGTATACCTATGTAACAAACCTGCACGTTCTGCACATGTATCCCAGAACTTAAAGTACAATAAATTTTAAAAAAGGAATATTTTAAAGGATCAACCTACTATCTGACAGTCATGGAAATAGTGAATGGGAATTAAAGGGAAAAAAAATAAGTAAGCAAAGGAAGGGAGGAGGAAAGGGAAAAAGAAAGGAAAGAAAAGGAAAAGGGAAATACAAGAAAAGGAGACAAATAAATAAATAAATAAACAAATAAGTGACTGAAAGTCTGAGAGTTGGCAAATACTATTCAGACAACACCGACAAAATAGGCCTTTTGCTAAAAATAGCAGAATGCACAAAGTACAGGAGCATCCTGTCTGTCCCGAGAGGCTGGGGAGGTTTAGGAAAAGAGGCTGGGGAGATTTGAGACAGGTCTGAAGTATGTAGTCAGTTTTTGCTTAGTGGAAAAAGTAATCATGGGTGATTCAGAAAAAGGAAGATACTTACGTAATAATTGTTTTGTACCTTTTTTTAGTCTTCTATTACTTTCATAAAATTATCTTTGCATCAAAAATTATTAACACTTTCAGGACTCCTTGTATGCAAAATTCTTTGAATTGCATTTCTTAATTTGTGATCACACTGGTAATTTATCTAGCACAATGAACTGAATGTGTGTCTTTATGTTTAAAGGGAAAAATAAAATTCAAAACAGCATATTTGATATAATTTATGATTAGATAATAGAGAAATATAAATTTTAATATAATTTTTAGAAAGTAAAGCTTAGGCCAGTCACGATGGCTCCTGCCTGTAATCCCAGCACTTTGGGAGGTTGAGGCGGGTGGATCACCTGAGGTCAGGAGTTCAAGACCAGCCTGACCAACATGGAGAAACCCTGTCTCTACTAAAAATACCAAATTAGCCGGTACTAACGATTCATGAGAAATCTGCCCCCATGATCCATTCACCTCCCAGCAGGACCTATCTCCAACTTTGGGGATTACAATTCAACATGAGATTTGGGCAGGGACACATATCCAAACTGTATCAACAGAGTTTCATTGTGTTGCTTGGGCTAGTCTCAAACTCCTAGCCTCAAGCAATACTTCTTCTCAGCCTCCCAAGTACCTTTGGGGATTATAATAATCAATCATCTTCACTTTTTACAATCTACTTTGGTTTAACAATTTTTACTTAATTCCAGTGTTATATAGAAACTTTGATCAATGTATCTCTTATATGCTATGAACTCAGCAGTATTGTTATAGTTATTGCCTATAATAATCAGATGATTTTTTAAAAAAGATGAAATCAGAATACACACACACATACACACACATACAATCTTTTATACTTACAAATTTATTTACCATTTCCTGTGGCATTTATTCCTTATAGGTTCAAGTTGCCATCTGGTGTCATATCCTTTTATCTTAAAAGCATTTTCTTTAGTGTTTCTTTAGCAAGGATAAGTTATCTTTATTTTTATTTATCTGGAAATGTCTTTATTTCAGCTCCATTTTTGAAGGATCATTTAAATGGATACAGAATTTTTAATTGACAGTTATTTTTCCCTCCACTTTTGAAATGTCACTTCATAAGGCCTCCATTTTTTTCAGATAAAAATGCCAGTATTGATAATATTATTGTTCCCCTGTATGTGATAAGTCATCCCTTGCTACTTTCATGATTTTCTTATTATCCTTGGTTTTCACCAATTTGACAAGGATGGCTCTAGGTGTGAATCTCTTTGTGTTTATCCTACTTGAGATTTGTTGGACTTCTTATATCTAAGATTAATGTTTTTTGTAGCATTTTTGAAGTTTTCAGACATTATGTTTTCAAATATTTTTCTGTCCTCTTATCTCTCTCTTCTCCTGGAATTCCCATTATGCATATGGTAGTGCTTTTGATGGTATCCCATAAGTTTCTGAGGATCTGTTTATTATCCTTCATTCTTTTTTCTTTTTGTTCTTCAGATTGATTAACCTCTATTGGTCTATCTTCAAGTTCACTGATACTTTCTTTCACAAGGTCAAATATGCTATTGAACCTCGCTAGTGATTTTTTCACTTTAACTGTTGTACTTTTCAATTCTAGATTCTATTTTTAAACATATTCTGTCTCCTTATTCATATTCTCTATTAGACAGCACATTATCATGTTTTTAATTTGAACATATTTATAATATATACTTTGAAAACTTTCTTTCTAAATCCAATATCTGAATTGAGACAGTTTCTATTCACTGCTTTTTTTCCAGAGTATGAGCCATATTTTCCTGTTTCCTTACATGTCTGATAATTTTTAATTGAAAACTAAACACTTTAATTACATATTATAGCAAATCTGGATTTGGTTTTTATTTGTTATTGTCTTTGTTGTTGTTATGTTTTGGTAATTGGCCTATACTTGTGCTGTGTAATCCTTCTGCCCAGTGGTTTTCAGCATTGATGTCTTTTATATTGTGTTGTTGTTGTTATTGTTGTTTTAGCCTGTCTTTCTAGGGATTTCCTTTGTGTCTGTTGCATATCTTGATTTTTGAGAGACATTATATTAAAGCTACTAAGGCTTCCACTCTCTGCCAAATAATCTGTGGGTGGGTGGGTGAATGCATTCAAAGTTGCAATTAATACTCAAGTCTTACTTCATTTTTACTTTTTGTCATACTATCTTGAGTCTTTCCTGCACTTCCATACTTTTCCAATCGGCAATATGTGTGGAGAACTTTTCTCAAACTTTTTATGATTCTCTCCTTTCCAGGATTTCTCTCTCTCTCTTTTTTTTTTTTTTTTAGTAATACTTAGGTTTTTAATTTATTATAGTGAATGGATACAAAGCAAAATTAGCAAAGGGAAAAAGTTGTATGTGGTAAAGTCTGGAGGATACCAGGCACGAGCTTCCTGGAATCATCTCCTGTGGAGTTACAAGGATGTGTTTCTCTTTCCCAGCATGAAATTTTGACAGCACATGTGCAATGTCATCTACCAGGACCAGAGTCTCATTAGAGACTCAGTTCTCAGGATTTTACGGAGGTTACTCTCCTTCACATGTACCAGAATTCCAGACTCTCAGAGGAAAAGCAGCTGTTCAGAGTAAACCACATTGTTTTATAAACAGTTTAGGCACAGTGAGCCACTCTTCTCAGTGAGAGAATTGGAACTTGGAACTGGAAAACTCTAGCCTAGCATGTGGGTCTTTCTTTTCTTTCTTTCTTTCTTTCTCTTTCTTTCTTTCTTTCTTTCTTTCTTTCTTTCTTTCTTTCTTTCTTCCTTTCTTTCTTTCTTTCTTTTTCTTTCTTTCTTCTTTCTTTCTCTCTCTTCCTCTTTCTTTCTTTTTTTCTTTCTCTGTTTCTTTCTTTCTCTCTCTTTCTTTCTTTCCTTCTTTCTTTCTTTCTTTCTTTCTTTCTTTCTTTCTTTCTTTCTTTCTTTCTTTCTTTCTTTCTTTCTTTTACTTTGAGTTCCAGGATACATGTGCAGAACATTCAGGTTTGTTACACAGGTATACATGTGCCATGGTGGTTTGCTGCACCTATTGACCCTCAGGATCTCTCATTTAAATTTTTGTCTTGTCTTCCACTTCCCCAGTTGAAACTGCAACCTCAGACTAGCAAATCTGCAATTCTCTCTGTTCATTCCCAAACCACTCTGCTATATTTAACTGGCAAAACCATTGATATCTTCCCTCTGCTCCATACCAAATCCACCCGTGCCCCCAGCCCTAACAGGAAAGCTGCTGGGTTTTACATCCAGCTTCAAACTGGTAAAACTACAGTTTTTCCCAACTGAGCTTGGGGGTGAGAAGAGAGATGGGAGTGTATTAGTCCGTTTTCATTCTGCTAATAAAGACATATCGAAGACTGGGAAGAAAAAGAGGTTTAATTGGACTTATATTTCCAGGTGGCTGAGGAGACCTCAGGATCATGGCAGGAGGTGAAAGGCACTTCTTACATGGTGGCGGCAAGAGAAAATGAGGAAGATGCAAAAGCGGAAAACCCTGATAAAGCCATCAGATCTTGTGAGACTTATTCACTACCACGAGAACAGTATGGGGGGGAACAACCCCCATGATTCAATTATCTCCCATGAGGTCCCTCCCACAACACATAGGAATTATGGGAGTACAATTCAAGATGAGATTTGGATGGGGACACAAAGCCAAACTATATCAGGGAGAAACCCCAGTCAGGAAGGGCTCAGACTTTTACCAATCCTACCCAAAGCCCTAACACTTTTTTCAAGAATAAATGCTTCTTAAATTTGATAACTGCCTTTGATGAGTTTTCAGGGTCCTGAAATGATGGTTTTTGGTATTTCTGTAATTTTGGGGGGGAGTTTTGGTGTGGAAATAAATTGCCAACCTTTTCATGTCACCTCCCAACCTTATCTTTATATCCTCTGATTAACAATTTTCATTAGTAATGTGTTACACAACAAATACTTGTTTAGACTAACCTACATTTTACCAATTTCTTTGCACATTATTCTGTCTTTTTTGGTTCTATGTCATATTTCTAAAGCATATCTTTCAGTAGATTTTTCCCTGGTAAAAAATGGCATATGTTCTTAAATGTATTGGTTTGACAATATCTTTCATTTGTCTTTTGTTCGAGTGACAGTTAACTGGCTACAGAATTCAACATTGAATGTTTTATTTATCTCTGTACTTTGAAGACTTTATTTAATTATCTTCCATCTTCTATTGTTGCTGATAAGAATTGAGAATCTGCTCTATTGTTTATTCAATTATGATTAATCTCTCTTTCTCTGTCTAGATTATTTAAGATTTTATTTTTGCCTTTGGTAGTCTATAGTTTCTCAACATTTTATCTAAGTATCTATTTTTACTTAATCATGATTAGAACTCATTTGACTTCCTGTGTCCAAATCAATAAAAACCCTAATCAATTCTGTAAAATTTGAAGCCAGTTTTCTTCTCAAATATTATATCTTCTTCATTCTTTCAATGGATGTTTCTGAAACTACCATTAGTTGTGTTTTAGATCTTTTCCATAATCTAAATCTCTCATTTTCCACCTCATTTTTGTGTGTGTGTGCTATGCTCTTAAATAATTTCCTCATATTTACTACTTTGCTGTGTTCTCTCTTCAACTTTGTCTAGATTGCTATTTGGGTACTTAGTGGGTTTTTTTCAGTTGAGTAAATTTTAAAGTTTTTTCTAGATGTTTTATTTAATTATTTTACAATACTTTCAAGTAATTTCTTCTTCTCATGTCTCCAATTTTTAAAAATTGTCTCTAGTCCCTTTGAAAATACATATTTTATAGTGTCTATCTAGTGGTTCTATTAGCTGAGGTTTTTAGACATCTAATCCCATTCTTTATTGTATCTGTTAACTTTTGCTCATGGGATATTTCTTCTTATTTTAAGTTCAGATTCACTTGGCTTTACCTTTGAGACTTTATGCAGTCTGGGATCAGGAGTGTCTATTAGAGATTTTTTGAATTAGCATCTACTAAGTGTTCTAGGGATACTTCAATGCAGGGACACTTTTATGGTAGGTTTAGAACTTTGGGAACCCTAACCTGTGCACGTAATGTAATTTGAGCCCTATGCGTAAGTTGGATGAGGCCAGTTTTACATATGAATTCTCAAAAAAGACTTTGCCACCCAGAGACCAGCTAAGACAAACTGCCTTGTCTTCTCAATTTGTCAGTAGGATGACATTTTCTGGTCCGTGTTTTTTATTTTTGTTTTTTGTTTTGTTTTGTTTTGTTTTCTCGAGATGGAGTTTTGCTCTTGTTACCCAGGCTGGAGTGAAGTGGCGCCATCTCAGCTCACTGCAATGTCCACCTCCTGGGTTCAAGCAATTCTCCTACCTCAGCCTCCCAAGTAGCTGGGATTACAGGCATGCACCAACAGGCCAGGCTAATTATCTGTATTTTTAATAGAGACGGCGTTTCACCGTGTTGGTCAGGCTCATCTTGAATTCCTGACCTCAGGTGATTCACCCACCTCGGCCTCCCAAAGTCCCGGGATTACAAGCGCGAGCCACCATGCCCAGCCTGGTCCATTATTTTAGTAAGAGTTTAGCCCTCCAAGGCTTCCAGTTTTGCAGGATGACAATAATCAGAGGGGAGGAGGAAAAAAACTTTGTTCTAACTTTCTGCCTGGAGTGAGTCAAAATCCTCCTCTTCTACCCTGGCAAATTCTATACAGCCAGAAAGGGGTCATAGCTAAAAAATTCATGTAAGCTGTTTTAAGAATATTAAAAGCATTAGCAATTATGATTCATGGCAAATAAAGGTAGCCATTTAATTAGCAAATGGAAATTTACCATGTTATTGTCTGTCCTTTACAGAAACCTGTGGATTCCTCAGGGAGTAGCACCTAGTTGTCAGAAACAAGATGTCTAGTAACTTATACCTGCTCATCTTAATCTGCCTCTACCTCCTACACATAATCTAAGATACTTTATATTTATTCCCACAAAATCTAGGTTCATTACTTCCAGCCATTTCCTCCTATAATACATTTATGCCAAATATCAGTTGAATTATCCTTTCAATAAAAAGATTTAGCAGGTTACTGTTAAAAGATTTGGCACCTTGACACTGTGATCTTCAATAAGGTTGTGAATTCTTATCACAGCCAATCATCCTCTTATTTTCCATCCTGATGAAAAAGCTATTTTAAAATATAAAATGAAGTAAATCTCATCATATTGCCATGATGTTTTTAACTATCATATATTATAAGTTAGCATTTTCAAGAGTTCACATATAGGTTTTTTTTTTATTTTATTTTTTTATTGAGGCTGAGTCTCACTCTGTCACCCAGGCTGGAGTGCGGTGGCACAATCTTGGCTCACTGCAACCTCCACCTCCTGGGTTTAAGCAATTCTCCTGACTCAGCCTCCCATGTAGCTGGGATTACAGGCATGCACCACCACGCGTGGCTAATTTTTGCGTTTTTAGTAGAGACGGGATCTCACTGTGTTGGCCAGGCTGGTCTCAAACTCCTGACCTCATGTGATCCAGCCCACCTCAGCCTCCCAAAGTGCTGGGATTAAGGCGTGAGCCACTGCACCTGGCCCACATATAGTTTTTAAATATTTTTAAAGTGAAAACACTTTGTTTAAAACCCACTTCATAAATTGACAGGTTATTTGGAATATATTTTAAGCAGATATCTCTTTCACCAAACTAGTAAGCAATGTTGATCTATACCATGTATCATTTTATAGAACTGGCTATTAGTATATACGATAAAAGAGAATTGATCCTTTGTTTATATACATCTATGTGTATGTAGATATATAGCTGTACACTTTTTTGTATTTCAGGAGTTACACTGTTTGTGATATGGTGTATGACCTGGTCAATCTTAGGCTCTGAAGCTCTCCCTGGTGGAAATTTATTTGGATTGTTAATTATTTTTTATAGTGCCATTATTGGGGGAAAAATTTTACAACTCATTAGAATACCTTTAGTGCCTCCACTTCCACCTTTTCTTGGTAAGTATATAATTAGCTCTCTTTTCTTTATTATTGACTATATGCAAATTTTGAACATTTTCTTGTTGAATTAGTCATAATTCAGAAATATTTCAATGTAGTATGTTTTATATAGTTTCTTCATGTGTGTATTTGCTGTGTGTGTGTGTGTGTGTGTGTGTGTGTGTGTGTGTAGCTCTTTTATAGGGGCATTTATTTCTCTCTCTGTCTACATATATACACACACAAGTTTTATCCAAAATTTATTTTTAAAATAAATTTAATATCCTTAGTACATTATTCCTGTTGCTTTATTGTTTAATAGAATCTTTAAAAATTTTAGATTCACGGAGTACATGTGCAGGTTTGGTACATGGATATATTGCATAATGGTGAGATTTGGGCTCTAGTGAACCCATCAACAAACAGTGAATACTATACCCTGTAGGAAAATTTTCAACCTTAACCCTCCAACCCTCTCTCCTTTTGGACTCCCCAGTGTCTATTATTTCCATCTTTATGTCCATATGTACCCATTGTTTAGCTACCACATATAAGTGAGAACATGTGGTATTTGAGTTTTCTGTTTCTGAGTTATTTCACTTAGGATAATGGTGTTCAGCTCTATCCATGTTGCTACAAAGGACATGATGCCATTCTTTTTTATGACTGCATAGTATTCCATGGTGTATATGTAACACATTTTCTTTATTTAGTCATTTAAGTTGATTCCATGTCTTTTTATTGTGAATAGTGCCACAATGAACATATGTGTGTATATGTCTTTATGGAAGAATGATTCACATGTTGAACCATCCTTGTATTTCTGGAGTAAAACACACTTAACTATATTATCGTTTTGATATACTATTGAATTCATTTTGCTAGTTGAGAATTTTTGCATCTATGTTCATCAGGGATATTGACCAGTAGTGTGTGTGTGTGTGTGTGTGTGTGTGTGTGTGTGTGTGTGTGTATGGCTTTGCCTGATTTGGGTATAATTGTGATACTAGATTCATAGAATGTGTTAGGGAGGGAGTCCCTCCTTGATTTTTTTGGATTAAGTTTCAGTCACCTTTGACCCTGAACTAGTATTCTAGTGGATTGTACAATGACCCTGAACTAGTGGATTGTACAATGAATAAATGAATGAATATAAATTATTGCAAAATAAAATTTTGTTAAGTATATGATAACCATACAAATGCAAGACAATAAACAATGTGATGTGAAAACTCTCAGCCAGCCTACCATATTTGTGTTTGTTTTTGAACTGTATAGTGGGAGGAGGTGCTCCTTACAATTTTCACTTTGTAAACATTTATTCTTTGATTTTAACCATCACTGCAATAACCACCATCACCCGTGGATTCATCAAAAATTAAGTAAAGAATTATCTTATTTATTTTATAAAACTTTGTAAAATGTATGTAGAGCTCACATTTATTTCATTGTTTAATACTAGAAGTGTTTTGGATCTTTATTGAGAAGTTTGATGATGTTTTGTGACCAGAAATATGCTGTAGGAAATTGACTCTTGTTTATATCATTTAGCCTATGCTAAAATTGGTTTTATTATATACCATTTTACTCAAAGTTGCCATTTCCAATCACCTATCGACGATGTTAAGTGAGAACTTACTGTATTCAAATATATCTAAATATTCAGTACAGTGGGCCAGGCATGGTGGCTCATGCCCATAATCCCAGCACTTTGGGAGGCCAAGGCAGGAGGATCACCTGAGCCCAGGAGTTCAAAACCAGCCTGGGCAACATAGCAGACCTTGTCTTTACAAAATGTTAAAATTTTTTCTGGGTCTCAGCTACTCAGGAGGCCAAGGCAAGAGGATCACTTGAGCTCAGGAGGTTAAGCCTACAGTGAGCCATGTTTGCGTCACTGCACTCACCTTGGGCAACAGAATGAGACCCTGTCCCCAAAAATAAATATATATTCAGTACACTGTCAGTAGAGATAATCTCTACATCTTATCTCTGCTGTCCCTTCTGTATCCACAGTTTTCTTACAGCACCTTCTAAGTATTTATTGAATCATTTTCCTCCTCTCCAAACTTTCTCTTTTGCTCTAGCTTAGGCTATTTGTTTCCAACTTTTGCGTGGACTGTGACAGAGCCTTCAATTTGGTCTCTGTCTCCAGTTTTATCCCTAACTAATTCACCAAGACCCTCATATAAAAATCACAAGACTCATTATATTACTTCCTGCCTAAAACCTTCCCATGGTGCCTTACTTTGCCAAAGTGGGGGAGACCTTTCTATGATCTGGCCCACAAAGCTCATTCTCCTCCCTCCTTTCCTTGCCCTGTATGTTCCAGCAACACTAAATTACTTGTTGAACCCCATTTAGATGTATTGTTTCTTATCGCCATTCCTTTATTCATGCTGCCTTCTCTACTTGCTTGTAACCTGCCCTTTGCCAAAATAATGAGAGACATAGTGCATTAGAAAATAAAGTAAACATTTCTGTTTTCTTTCTCAGAAAAATGAACTGTCATGTATGTTTATTTTCTTTCTTTTAAGGGATGTTACTGGCTGGATTTACAATTAGGAATGTTCCATTCATCAGTGAACATGTCCATGTTCCTAATGCATGGTCTTCAATTTTAAGAAGCATTGCCCTTAACATTATTCTAATACGAGCTGGGCTTGAACTCGATCCACAGGTAGATTTACAATTACAAATCGAGTAAGGTTATTTCAAATATTAGAGGATGGTGAGAAAGAAAAAGAAGCAAAAATTTTATTTACCTGTTCCAAGTGGAGTCTGTAAACAAACCTAAGATAAAGAAAAAAAGGCCGAGCATGATGGCTCATGCCTGTAATCTACAAAAATTAGCCGTGCATGGTGGCATTTACCTGGTAATCCCAGCTACTCGGGAGGCTGAGGCAAGAGAATCGCTTGAACCTGAGTGACAGAGGTTGCAGTGAGCTGAGATAGTGCCACTGCAATCCAGCCTGGGGGACAGAGTGAGACTCTGTCTCAAAAAACAAAACAAAACAAACAAATGTTTTATAAGAAAAACCTTATACAATTCTTTTTCTTTTTTTAGGGAGATTAAGGATTTCAGTAATTTTTTATGATGTTTTCTGTACAGGATTATGTTCCTGATTATCTTTGCATTATTGTAAAATCTAATCTTTTAAAGCATTTCTTAAAATATTACATTCTAGGGATCATAAATCCCATCTATAAGAAGATGACTATTCATGAATATGACAGCCACTCAAATAAATGTGGCAAATGTGGTTTAATAGAAATAGCTCAAGAGCATAAATAATTATAGCCAATGAGATTATATTCTCCAGCAGAAACTATGAACCAAGGAGAAAATTGAAAAGCTCTCCCTTTTAAAATGAATTATGCAGTTTTTAAGTTATTTTCTTTGGCATGATGGTATTGTATTTATACTTATTAAGTTAATCAAAGAGTTCATATCAAAAAGTTAATGGGAAAACACTACTAGGACACTATTATTATACTATGTATTAGGAAAGTTCAGGAAGGTAGCATTAGCTATTTAATCACAGTAAAATTGATATTTTAATAATTAAAATACAATAATATTTTATAAAAGATGAAATTGTTTATAATCCAACCTATGATGACATATAAAATATAATAGAGTTCAAAGTCCAGTGGGACAATCTGTTGAAATGAGATTTTGTTTAGTGAAAGCTTCTTATGAAAAAAGACTTTATAGTCCAACATTTATTAAAATAATTTTCTTGTTGGCCATTGTAAATGCATCAAATGTGACTGTTTTGTGTTTCAGGCTTTGAGACATTTGAAGGTGGTTTGTTTCAGATTGGCTGTAGGTCCATGCCTTACAGAGGCAAGTGCAGCTGCTGTTTTTTCCCACTTCATTATGAAATTTCCCTGACAATGGGCAATTCTATTAGGGTAATTTCTTTCTCATTTTTTCTTATGAAAATATTCAATTAAGGATGCTTGTTTAAAACTGTTAAAACATTCAGAATATTGTATAGAAAAATCTCTATTAAAATTCATTTCACAGTGTTAAAATCCTTGGAAAGCAGTTGATTAAAAGCAGAGAATGTCCCAAATTGCACGAAATTTTTTTAACAAACATTCATAGCCCCTAAATGTTTATCATAAAGAAAATTCACGTGATCAATTTCTTCCTTTTCATCTGTATTATAACATATCTGTATGTTTTAGTCTATCTAATGGCCTCTTCCTCATAGCTATATGTAAATACAGTTGCACATTTCATATATATGTATGTGTGTGTATATATATATCTGAGAAACATTTTATATAGACATAGGTGTATAAATATAAACTCTCCCATTTTAAAGAAAGCAAGCAAACAAAAACTCTTGCCGTATATTCAATGCCCCATCCATCTTTATCTACCATCCACTTATCTTATGTTTGAATTCCTCAAAATAAGTCTATAACTACTGTCTCTAGATCCTAACTCCTTTTCATTTCTTAATTCATCAACTTTTGTCTCTGCTTATCCATTCCAATGACACTCATAACAAAGTTCATCCATTACATAGTTACTACAAAATCCAGGGAATTTTTAAATTAATGTTTATGATTAAATACTCAAATGCACTTTTATTTTAAAAATTAGAACTTTATAAATAAAGGAGGAATGACCTTAAACTATGCCTTCAAATCATAATGCCCATAACTCTACCCAAAGTGACAACTCTTAGGAGTTTTTTTCTTTTCCAATTTTTATTTTGGCTCAAGGGGTACATGAGCAGGCTTGTTATATGGATAAATTGCATGTCACAGGGGTTTGGTATGCAGATTATTTTGTCACCCAGGTTGTAAGTATAATACTCAATAGGTAGTTTTTCTATTCTCCCCCTCCTTCCACCCTCCACCCTCAAATTCACCTAGTGACGATTGTTCCCTTCTTTCTGTCCATGTGTACTCAGTGTTTAGCTCCCACTTATAAGTGAGAATATGGTATATTTGGTTTCCTGTTCCTGTGTTAATTCACTTTGCATAATGGCCTCAACTCCATCCACGTTGCTCCAAAGGACATGATCTCGTTCTTTCTTATGGCTGTGTATTATTCTATGGTGTATATGTGCCACATTTTCTTTATCTAGTTCACCATTGATGGGCATTTAGGTTGATCTCATGTCTTTTTTATTTTTTTCATTAGTTTTTAGGGAACAGGTGGTGTTTGTTTACATGGAAAATATTTCTAGTGGTAATTTCTGAGATTTTGGTGCACCCATCACCAGAGCAGTGTACACTGCACCCAAGGTGTAGTCTTTTATCCCTCACCCTCCTCCTACTCTTCCCCCTAAGTCCCCAAAGTCCATTGTATCATTCTTATGCTTTTGCATCCTCATAGCATAACTCCCACTTATAAGTTAGAACATACAATGTTTGGTTTTTTCATTCCTGAATTACTTCACTTAGAATAATGGTGTCCGACTCCTTCCAGGCTTCTGTGAATGCCATTATTTCATTCCTTTTTATAGCTGAGTAGTATTCCATCCATGGTCTGTGTGTGTATATATATACACACATATATATGTGTGTATATACACACATATATATGTGTATATATACACATATATATGTGTGTATATACACACATATATACACATATATGTGTGTATATACACATATATATACATATATACACATATATGTGTGTATATACACATATATATATATACACACCACATTTTCTCTATGCATTCATTGATTGATGGGCATTTGAGCTAGTTCCATATCTTTCACAATTGCAAATTGTGCTGCAAAAAACGTGTGTGCAAGTGTTTTTTTCATATAATGACTTCTTTTCCTCTGGGTAGATACCCAGTAGTGGGATTGCTAGATCAAATGGTAGATCTACTTTTAATTATTTAAGAAACCTTCATACTCTTTTCCATAGTGGTTGTACTAGTTTACATTCCCCCAGCAGTGTAAAAGTGTTCCCTTTTTACCACACCCATGGCGACATCAATTTTTTTTAATTTTTTGATTATGGCTCTTCTTGGAGGAGTGAGATGGTATCGCATTTTGGTTTTGTTTGCATTTCCCTGATAATTAGTGATATTGAGGATTTTTTCATGTTTCTTGGCCATTTATATCTTCTTTTGGGAATTGTCTATTCATGTCCTTAGCACACTTTTTGATAGGATAATTTGGTTTTTTCTTGCTGATTTGAGTTCCTTATAGATTTTGGATATTAGTACTTTGTTGGATGCATAGTTTGTAAAGATTTTCTCCCACTCTATAGGTTGTCTTTTTACTCTGCTGATTATTTCTTTTGCTGTGTAGAAGCTTCTTAGTTTAATTAAGTCCCATCTATTTATCTTTGTTTTTGTTGCCTTTGCTTTTGGGTTCTTGGTCATGAAGTCTTTGCCTAAGCAAATGTCTAGAAGGGTATTTCCAATGTTACCTTCTAGAATTTTTATAGTTTTAGGTGTTAGATTTAAGTCTTTGATCCATCTTGAGTTGATTTTTGTATAAGGTGAGAGATGAGGATGCAGTTTCATTCTTCTACATATGGCTTGCCAATTATCCCAGCACCATTTGTTGAATATGGTGTCCTTTCCCAACTTTATGTTTTTGTTTCCTTTGTTAAAGATCAGTTGGCTTAAGTATTTGGCTTTATTTCTCGGTTCTCTATTCAGTTCCATTAGTCTATGTGCCTATTTTTATACCAGTATTATGCTGCTTTGGTGACTATAGCCTTATAATATAGCTTGAAGTCAAGCAATGTGATGCATCCACATTTGTTCTTTTTGCTTAGTCTTGCTTTCATTATGCAGACTATTTTTGGCTTCCACATGAATTTTAGGATTGCTTTGTCTAGCTCGGAGAAGAATGATGATGTAGATTGCTTTTGGCAGTATGGTCATTTTCACAATATTGATTCTACCTATCCATGAGCATGTGATGTGTTTTTATTTGTTTGTGTCATCTATGATTTCTTTCTGCAGTGCTTTGTAGTTTTCACTGTAGAGGTCTTTCACCTCCTTGGTTAGGTATATTCCTAAGTTGGTTTGCTTGGGGTTTTTTTCTTTGGTTTTGTTTGTTTTGGTTTTTTTGTAGCTGTTTTAAAAGGGGTTGAGATCTTGATTTAATTCTCAGCTCAGTCACCATCGGTGTATACCAGTGCTACTGATTTGTGTACATTGATGTTGTATCCTGAAATGTTACTGAACTCATTTATCAGATCTAGGAGCTTTTTGGATGAGTCTTTAGGGTTTTCTCATCATATGATCATATCATCAGGAACAGCAACACTTTGACTTCCTCTTTACTGATTTAGATGCCCTTTATTTCTTTCTCTTGTCTGATTGCTCTGGCTAGGACTTCCAGTACTATGTTGCGTAGAAGTGGTGAAAGTGGGCATCCTTGTCTTGTTCCAGTTCTCAGGGGAAAGCTTTCAACTTTTCCCCATTCAGTATAATGTTGGCTGTGAGTTTTTCTTTCTTTCTCTTTCTGTATTTTTTTTTGAGATGGAGTCTTGCTCTGTTGCCCAGGCTAAAGTGCAATGGCCCAATCTCAACTCACTGCAACCTCTGCCTCCCAGGTTCAAGCAATTCTCATGCCTCAGTCTTTCAAAGACCTGGGAGTAGCTCCCCAAACTCGCCAGCATCTATTACTTTTTGACTTTTTAATAATAGCCATTCTGCCTTCTGTGAGGTTGTATCTCATTGCACTTTTGTTTTGCATTTCTCCAATGATTAGTGATGTTGAATATTTTTTCGTATACTTGTTGACTACGTGTTTGTCTTCTTTTGAGAAGTGTCTTGTCCTGTCCTTTGCGCATTTAATGGGGTTGTTAGATTTTTGCTTGTTGATTTTTCTAAGTTCTTTTTGGATTCTGGATATTAGACTTTTGTCGAATGCATGGTTTGCAAATATTTTCTCCCATTCCATAGGTTGTTTGTTGATGATTTCTTTTGCTGTGCAGAAGCCCTTTAGTTTAATTAGGTCCCATTTGTCAATTTTTGTTTTTGTCGCAATTGCTTTTGGCATCTTTGTCATAAAGTGTTTTCCAGAATTGAAATTTCCTAGGATATGTCCAGAATGGCCTGTATCCAGAATGGTATTTCTTAGGCTATCTTCCAGGGTTTTTATAGTTTTGGGTTTTACACTTAAATCTTTAATCTACCTTGAGTTGATTTTTGTAAACGGTGAAACGTATGGAGTCCAGTTTCAATTTTCTGCATACGGCTAGCCAGTTATCCCAGCACAATTTCCAAGTAGGGATTCCCTTCCCCATTGCTTGTTTTTGTCAAGTTTGTTGAAGAGTAGATGGCTATAGGTGTGCGGCTTTATTTCTGCGTTCTGTAACCTGTTCCACTGGTCTATGTCTGTTTTTGAGTTCCTTATAGATTCTGGATATTAGTACTTTGCTGGATGCATAGTTTGTAAAGATTTTCTCCCACTGTATAGGTTGTCTTTTTACTCTGCTGATTATTTATTTTGCTGAGCATAACCATGCTGTTTTGCTTACTGTAGCATTGTAGTACAGTTCGAAGTCAGGTAGTGTGACGCTTTTGACTTTGTTCTTTTTGCTTAGGATTGCTTTGGCTATTTGGGCTTTTTTTTTTTTTTTGGCTCCAAATGAATTTTAGAATGCTTTTTGTTAATCCTGTGAAAAATGTCATTGGTGATATGATAGGAATAGCATTGACTCTGTAAATAGCCTTAGACAGTATGGCCATTTTAACAATATTGCTTCTTCCTATCTGTGATCATGGAATGTTTTCCTTTTGTTTCTGTTGTCTCTGATTCTTTGAGCACTCGTTTGTAATTTTCATTTTAGAGATTTTTCACCTCCTTGCTTAGCTGTATTCCAAGGTATTTTGTAGTTTTTTTGTGGCTACTGTGAATGGGATTGCATTCTTGATTTGGCTGTCAGCTTGGATGTTGTTGATGTATAGAAATGCTACAGATTTTTGTACATTGATTTTTGTATCCTGAAACTTTGCTGAAGTCATTTGTCAGATCTGGGAGCTCTCGAGAGGCTACTATGGGGTTTTCTTGGTATAAAAGTGTTTCACCTATGAAGAGGCACAGTTTGACTTCCATTCTTCCTATTTAGATGTCTGTGTTTCTTTCTCTTGCCTAATTGCACTGGCTAGGACATCCAGCACTATGTTGAATAGGAGTAGTGAGAGTGGGCATCCTTGTCTTGTTCCAGTTCTCAAAGGGAATATTCCAGGTTTTTCCCATTTAGTATGAAGTTGGCTGTGGGTTTGTCATAAATGGCTTCAATTATTTTGAGGTATGCTCCTTCAGTAACTCATTTGTTGAGGGTTTATATCAAGAAGGGATGTTTTTATTTTTAGTTCTATTTTATGATGAATCACATTTATTGGTTTGTATATCTTGAACCAAACTTGCATCCCAGCAATAAAGCTTACTTGATCATAGTGGACTAGCTTTTTGATATGCTGCTGGATTCAGTTGGCTTGTATTTTGTTGAGGATTTTTGCATCTATGATCATCAGTGATAACTGTCCTGAAGTTTTCTTTTTTGTTGTGTCTCTGCCAGGTTTTCATATCTGAATGATGCTGACCTCATAAAATGAGTTAGGGAGGGATCCTTCCTCCTCATTTTTTCAGAATAATTTCAGTAGCATTGGTACCATCTCTTCTTTACATTTCTGGTAGAATTTGTCTGTGAATCTGTTGGGTCCTGGGCTTGCTTTTTTTTTTTTTTTTTTTTTGGCTCAGAGACTTTTTATTACTCATTCAGTTTCAGAACTCATTTTTGGTTTGTTTAGGATTTCAATTTCTTCCTAGTTCAAACTTGGGAGGTTGTATGTTTCCAGAAATTTACCCATTTCTTGTAGGTGTTCTACTTTGTTTGCATAAACATGTTCATCTTAGTCTCTGAGAGTTTTTTGTATTTCTGTGTGGTTGGAGGTAATGCCCACTTTACCATTTCTGATTGTGTTTTTTGTATCTTCTCTTTTTTTTTCCTTATTGGTCTAGCTAGTGACCTATCAAATTTATTTATTCTTTTGAAGAACCAGCTTTGAGTTTCATTTATCTTTTGTATGGCTTTTCATGACTCAATTTCATTCCATTCTGCTCTGATTTTGGTTATTTATTTTCTTCTGCTAGCTTTGGGTTGGTTTCCTCTTGTTTTTCTGTTTCCTTTAGGTATGATATTAGGTTGTTAATTTAAGATCCTTCTAACTTTTCAATATGGGCATTTAGCATGATAAACTTTTCCCTTAACACTGCTTTGCCTGTGTCTTAGAGAGCCTAGAATATTGTATCTTTGTTTTAATTAGTTTCAAAGAATATATTGGTTTCTGCCTTAATTTCATTGTTTACCCAAAAGTCATTCAGGCACAGGTTGTTTAATTTCCATGTAATTGTATGGTTTTGAGAGTTCTTCTTAGTGTTGACTTCTATTTTTGCTACACTGAGCGGTCCAAGAGTGTGGTTGGCATGATTTCAGGGGCTTCTTTTAATTTATTGAAAATAATTTTAGACTGATAGTGTGATCAATTTTACAATATATGCCATGTACAGATCAGAGGAAGATATATTCTGTTGTTGTTGGGTGGAGTGTTCTGTAGATGGCTGTTAGGTCCATTTAGCCAAATGTTGACTTCAAGTCCTGAATATCTTTGTGCATTTTCTGTCTCTATGATCTGTCTAGTACCATCAGTGAGATGTTGAAGTCTCCCACTATTATTCTGTGGTTATCTAAGTCTCTCTATAGGTCTCTATGAACTTGTTTTACAAATGTGAATGCTCCAGTTTTGAGCACATTTATCTTTCAGACAGTTAAGTCTTCTTGTTGAATTGAACCCTTTATCATTACATAGTGCCCTTCTTTGTCTTTTTGATTGTTGTTGGTTTAAAGTCTATTTGTCTGAATTAGAATAACAATGCTTACCCTTTTTTGTTTTGCATTTGCTTGGTAGATTTTTTTCCATCCTTTTACTTCAAGCCAATGGGTATTGTTGCATATGAGCTGGGTCTCTTGACAACAGATACAGTTGGGCTTTACTTCTTTATCCAACTTGCCATTCTGTGAGTTTTAAGCAGGGCATTTATACTGTTTACATTCACAGTTAATATTGGTATTTATAGCTTTGGTCCTGCCATTATGTTGTTAGCTGGTTATTATGCAGACTTGATTGTGTAGTTACTTTACAATGTCAATGGTCTATGTACTTAAATGTATTTTTGTGGTGGCCATTAACAGTCTTTCACTTCCACGCTTAGCACTCCCTTAAGGAAGTCTTGTAAGGCATGTCTGGTGGTAACAGATTCCGTTAGCATTTGTTTGTCTGAAAAGGATCTTACTTCTCCTTCACATATGAAGTTTAGTTTGGCTGGATATTAAGTTCTTGGTTGAATTTTTTTTTTTTTGCAACAGAGTCTTGCTCTGTCCCCAGGCTGGAGTGCAGTGGTGCTATCTCGGCTCACTGCAACCTCCACCGCCTGGGTTAAGTGATTCTCTTGCCTCAGCCTCCCAAGTAGCTGGGACTACAGACACGCACCACCATGCCCAGCTAATTTTTGTATTTTTATTAGAGATGAGGTTTCACCATGTTGGCCAGGATGGTCTTGATCTCTTGACCTTGTGTTCTGCCCCCCTCAGTCTCCCAAAGTGCTGGGATTACAGGCATGAGCCACCATACCCGGCCAAGTTTTTTTTTTTTTTTTTTAAGTATGCTGAAGGCCAGGCGTGGTGGTTCACACCTGTAATCCCAGCACTTTGAGAGGCCAAGGTGGGCAGATCACGAGGTCAGGAATTTGAGACCACCTTGGCCAATATGGTGAAATCCTGTTTCTACTAAAATTACAAAAAATTGCCAGGTGTTGTGGTGTGCACCTGTAGTCCCAGCTACTTGGGAGGCTGAGGGAGAAGAATTGCTTGAACCCAGGAAGTGGAGGTTGCAGTGAGCCGAGATAGCACCAGTGCACTACAGCCTGGGCAACAGAGTGAGACTCTGTCTCAAAAAAAAAAAAAAGAATGCTGAATATAGGCCCCCAATTTCTTTTGGATTGTAGAGTATCTTATAGTTCTTATAGTTCCACTGTGAGCCTGGTGGGATTCCCTTTGTATGTGACCTGCCCCTTCACTTTAGCTGCCTTTCATATTTTTTTATTTCATGTTGACCTTGGGGAATCTGATGACTCTCTGTCTTGGGGATGGTCATCTTGTATAGTATCTCACAGAATTCTCTGCATTTCCTGGATTTAAATGGTGACTTCTCTAGCAAGATTTGGGAAATTTTTGTGGGCAGTATCCTCAAATATGTTTTCCAACTTGCTTGTTCTTTCTCCCTTCCTTTGAGTGATGCCTTGAGTCATATGTTTGGTCTCTTTACATAATCTCAGATTTCTCAGAGGTTTTGTTCATTCTTTTTTGTTGTTTATTTTCATATGACTGAGTTGATTCAAAGAAGTGGTCTTTGAGATCTGGGATTCTTTCCTCAGCTTGGTCCGTTCTACTGTTAGTACTTGTTATTGCATTATGAAATTCTTGAGGTGCATTTTTCAGCTCTATCAGTTTAGTTTGGTTCTTTCTTAAAATACCTATTTCATCTTTCAGCTCTTATGTCATCTTATTGGATTCCTTAGATTATTTGGATTGGATTTTGACTTTCTTCTGAATCTCAATGATCTTTGTTTCTATCCAGATTCTGAAATCTATGTCTGTCATTTAGTCCTGGTTAACAACCATTGTTGGAGAGTTAGTATGATTGCTTGAAGACAGGAAGACATTCTGGCTTTTTACATTTCCAGAGTTCTTGCACTGGTTCTTTCACATCTGTGTGGGCTAAGGTTCCTTTAATGTTTTGACTCACTGTCCTTTGGATGGAGTTTTTTCCTTTTTTATATTCTTTAATGCCCTTGAGGGTTTGACTGTGGCACAAGGTAGTTTCAGTCAAATGGCTTCATTTCTGGAAGATTTCAGGGGGCAAAGGCTCAGCTCAGCACTCCTGAACTGCATGCTCTAACTTTGCAAGGCTGGTACCATACCCACAGATTTGTTGTCTGGCCCTTCAATGTTAAGCACTAAGGTGTTCCCAGTCCACTGACAACAACACTCTGATGGGGTGTGCCAGCCAAAGTGCTTCACTGTAGTGATTGTAGCAAGGTCCCCACTCACACATATGTGCCAGCAGCAGCAGCACACAGCAGGTATGCATGTGTTGGCAGGGGTGCAGTGCCGGCAGGAGTGGGATGGGGATGTTCTGCATACTTGCACGTGCCAGCCAGGGCAATGGTGCTGTGGGGTGCACTCATGTGCCGCTGGAGACAGAGTGGCAGCATCTTCATGAGTTATCATGAATGTTATCATTCTAGAGCTTTAAAAATAATGTTCTGGACTTCTAACAAATGTATTTGTGAACCCAGAGAAAAAAAGAGTATTATTTTGTGCATTTTTATGTAATCATACCCAAGAAAATTTTACTTTACAATTTGTTCTTTTCACTCAACAATAGTCTCGAGGTTTATCCATCTCAAGATGGATACACATGTAGTTTATTCCTTTTAATTGTATAAGATTACATTGTATGTCAACAGCAGATTTTATTTACAATGTTATAACAAAAATAGCATTTTATTTGTCTCATTTTACATAAATATAAATTTGTCTAGAATAGTTACCTGGGTTACATGCATTTTTAGTTTGATATATACAGCCAAAATCCTTTTGGTATGGCCACTTTAATTTGCCCTAACACCAGTAGCTTATGAGCATACCTGTTGTTCTTGAAAATCCTTGCAAATCCTTGATATTATTAAATTTTATAATGTTTTCAAGTCTGATAATTGAAAAAATGGCATATTTTTGTTATTTTAATTTGCATTTCTGTGATTATTCACAAGCTTGAATATATTTTATATATGTGTTGTCCTTCAGCTTTTCCTTATCTGTAACTAGCCTGTTCATATCTTTGTCCATTTTTTTGTTGAGTTGGTCTTCTTTATTAATTATATCTGTTATATGCATTTGTAAATTATATGTACTGCAAATATCAGTAGATATTTAATTTCGTTTGTGATGATTTTTTTCACTCTAAGAAGTGTATTTTGTTATTTTCAACAGACAGAATTGCCAATACACAACACCATTCACTTGACTTTGAAAATGAAAAAGAGAAAAAGGGGGAGAAAGAGCAGAATTGCTTTTGAAGTAGTACTTTATTATAGTACTTTTGAAGTTGCTTTTGAAGTACTACTTTAATATAATTGAATGTATCAAAATCTCTTTTTATGTCTAATGCCTTTGTATGTATCATTCAAAAGGTCCTTTTTACCTCATGATCACAAATATATTATTCTACATCTTTTTTTTGTTGTTGTTCAGAGTCTTGCTGTCACCCAGGCTGTAGTGCAGTGGCATGATCTCAGCTCACTGCAACCTCCACCTCCCAGGTTCAAGTGATTCTCCTGCCTCAACCTCCCAAGTAGCTGGGACTACAGGCATGCACCACTGCACCCAGCTATTGGTTTTGCCATGTTGGCCAGGCTGGTCTCAGATTCCTGATCTGTCCGCCTCAGCCTCCCAAAGTGCTGGGATTACAGGTGTGAGCCATCACGCCTAGCCCACTACATTTTCTTATTACTACGTTTCCTTTTGAGCTTTTAACATTTATTATGTGTAAGGATCTATCTATATTCCTTTCCGCATAAATAGTTATCTCAACACCATTTGTGAAAGATTTCTTTCTTTCTCCCACTGATTTAAAATACCAATTTATGATGTAACAAATCCCATAGATTTGTTTCCACACATTGTATTCTCTTTTCTTCCAATTTATTTTGTCTATTTATATGTCACTATTATTCAGTTTTAACTATTTCACCTTTACAAAAACAGTATCTGGTTTTCTTAAGTTTACTTGATCTTTCATTCTAAGATCTTATTCTTCCAAATGAATTTTATAATCAGCTTGTCAAGCTCAGTAAAAGTCCCTGCAAAGATTTTGATTGGTGTATCTCTGATTAATTCATTTGAGGGAGAGATTACATCTTTATATTATTGAGGCTTTGGCTGGGCATGGTGGCTCACACCTATAATCCCAGCACTTTGGGAGGCCAAGGCAGGCATATCACTTGAGGTCAGGAGTTCAAGACCAGCCTGGCCAAAATGGTGAAACACTGTATCTACTAAAAACACAAAAACTAGCCAGGCATGGTGTTGGGCAATGGTAAAATTGGGGCTTTTTAGTTCACACTTGTGAAATGTCTCTCTAAGTATTCAGGTATTATCTTAATTATTATATTATTATATTCACAATTTTTATAAAAGTATAGACTGTCTTCACAGTTTTGTTCTTAGATACTTTGTGTTTTTAATTGATGTTGTGGATTAAATTCTCTTTGATCACTTATTCCTGGGGAAGCCAGCTGCCATGTCCTGAGGCAGCCCTGTGGAGAAAACCCCATTGGAAAAAACTGAAGCCTGCAATGGCTACATGAGTAAACTTGGAAGCAGATCTTCTCCACCCCACCCTACCTCATGGGAAATCTTAAGTCAAGGCATACAGCTAAGCCATGCCCAGATTCCTGACCCACAGAAGCATAAGACAATAAATATTTGTTGTTTTAAGCTGCTATGTTTGGGGATGACTTGTTAAGCAAAATGAGAAAAATAATACAACAGGTGATTACGATGTGCAGCAGAGTTCAGGAACCACTGAACTAGACCAGTATGTGGTCTTAGAGAAGTCTAGTCTCTTCTTGAGCCCACAGGGAAATCTGTAGCATAAACTGTGCCATAGAGTTGTACAGCCGGAAGCAAATCTCACATCAGTCCGTCATTGGCAGATGCTGTCTGGAGGGAAAGTAGAGGGGTGCACAACCTCTCTAGTATTCCCAGGTGGGTGCTTGTCAGCAGGACAAGGGTTCTAGAAACCTGCAGATATTAGCAGCCAACAAGAAGCACTGGGAGATGTGTTCATTGACCTGGTAAATGGATTCTGGCAGGAGCACCAAAAGCATTTTTACACAGGATATACTTCACACTTTATAAAGTAAATGTAGAAGAGATGAGGTGAAATTCTGGATAAGATATGCCAATAGAAGGTATTCTGAGCAGGAGCCTCCCCATTCCTCATGGGTGTCATCAACCACTCCAGAAATGTTCTCATTTGCCTTTGTAACTTAGGTGGCCACACTTGTTTTTTTGGGCAGACAACTCTGTTCCTTCCTTCCTTCCTTACTTATTTACTCAAGAGGTAGGAAATGTGTGGAAGGTAGATTTGTCTGACCATTCTTACAGTGCTACTCCAAATAATCAACTATTTGGTTTCCCCAGAGGTCTCTCCTGCTCCCAGCATCTGTCATTTCAGGGCTTGGACCACTTTTAGAAGCACATGTATCTTTTGAGGCAATCTTATTTACACACATTTTGGTTTATGGTTTCCTTTTTTCAATGCTAAATTGTCTGTCTCTTATCTTTCTGGCATATACTTAGTTTCTTGTCCATTGATGATTCACCTTTTGCTTTCTAGTTAGGTTATGAATTTTTCTATGACCTTTACATCTTCACTTCAAAGGATTTAGGAATAGAGGGAGAGGCTGCAACCTGTGCTCAGCCCAACATTCTAAACCACATCTGTATAAAATTTTAGCCAGCACTAAACAATGCATGAAAAGTTTTATCACCATTAAATTGCATTCACTCAAATTTGAAATTCTTCTAAACAATGTTTGTTATACATTTATTATAAACTACTTGTACTTATAAAACACTACTTGATTAAAAAGATGCTTTTAAATTAATTTTCATTCTTTCTTTCAGTTTTGTTCTAGGTGCTGTCTCTCTTGCTGTTGTTGTCCTTTACACGATGATGTTGCAAGAAAATGGATATGGTGTTGAGGAAGACATTCCAACCTTACTAATGGCTGCTAGCACTATGGATGACATTCTGGCTATCACTGGATTCAATATATGCTTGAGCATAGTCTTCTCCTCGGGTAAACAAGAAAATATAACAACCACCAGATCATTCATGACCTTTTTTGTTAGTTCTTTAAACAGGGTTTCTGGCTTTGCTTCTTCATTTATTAACCAAGACTGTTCAATTTAACATCTTTTTAATCTCCATAGAAAGCTCATTCCAGACCAAGTAAGATATTTCAGTGGCTTAAGATACCACTACTTAACACACATGATCTGACTTTAATAATCATGTGACAATTAATTTGATAAACCATATTATTACTATTTATCTGCTTATGTTGCTTTTGAATTTTATCAGTTCTCATTAGAAAAAATTAAGCAGCAGTATTATTTGTACTACTAATATTTTAATAGGCATTTTTGAAATGTGCCTTTTTGGCCATCCTAATAAACAAATGGTTGCTCTATTATAAGATGACATAAACATACAGAGCTGGGACAGCCATATGCCTTTTTGGTAGTGTTAGGACAAGATCCTGCACCAGTTCTGATTCCCAAGGTGATATCTGGTCTTGAATATCACTACAGAAATTGTGAAACTAAATATTTCCACATTAAGTAATGCTTTAATTATCTGCAATGTTTGAGTCTTCTGTATTATTGAAGCACTAAACTATTTTTAAGTTGAAAAGTAATATATATAGTTTTATAGTTTCTCTTAAAATAAGAAAATATAAATAAATAAGAAAAAGAGGAAAAGTTAAAAATAAAATCTGCAATAGTCACATCCAGAAGAAAAGAATCATTTCCTTCTGAACCTTTTGATATAAACCCACCCATATTCCCTTCCCTTCCCTTTTTCCCTTCTTCCCTTCCTTTCCCTTCCCCTCTCCTCCCCCTTCCCTTCCCTTACCCCTCTCTCTCTGTCAAATATTCTTATAAAAATCAGTGAATATTGACCAATATGTTCTTTTATTTTTTTTTTTTTGAGGTGGAGTCTTGCTCTGTCACCCAGGTTGGAGTGCAGTGGCACAATCTCAGCTCACTGCATGCTCTGCCTCCCAGGTTCATGCCATTCTCCTGCCTCAACCTCCCAAGTAGTTGGGACTACAGGCGCCCGCCACCACACCCGGCTAATTTTTTGTGTGTTTTTAGTAGATCCAGGGCTTCACCATGTTAGCCAGGATGGTCTTGATCTCCTGACCTCGTGATCCTCCTGCCTCGGCCTCCCAAAGTGCTGGGATTACAAGGCGTGAGCCATCGCACCCAGCCTAATATGTTCTTATAGCCTGAATTGTTTTACACTTAACTGTATATCACAAACATGTTTCTTTTCAGTAAATGTATTTGTATATCATTTTAAATAGTTGTTTAGCTTAATGAAAGAGTATTCAATGTGCTGCATCATGATTACTCATCCTGTTCAAAATTAAAGTCCAATATTTGCTATTAAAATAATGCTTAGTTGTGCTGCTATAAAAATATTTTTTTAATTAAAAAATTGGCCAGGCATGGTGGCTCACACCTATAATCCCAGCATTTTGGGAGGCCAAGAAGGGTGGATCACTTGAGGTCAGGAGTTCAAGACCAGCCTGGCCAACCAACATGGTGAAACCCCGTCTCCACTAAAAATACAAAACTTAGCCGGGTATGGTGGTGGGCATCTGTAATCCCAGCTACTCAGGAGGCTGAAGCAGAAGAATCACTTGAACCCAGGAGGTGGAGGCTGTAGTGAGCTATCCAGCCTGGGCAACAGAGTGAGACTCTGTCTCAAAAAGTTTTTCTTACTTAAAAAAATAATACTTAGTTGAACATATAGAGAAATATTTGTACCTAATCTTCATATTTTCTTAAGCTTAAAAGTGTAATTGTTGATCTAAAAGGTGTATACGTTTATGAGTGTTCTGAAACATATTGCCACAATATCATGTCCTACCAGGGTACATAAACTTGTCATTTCCTCTCACCTCTCTTCAAAACTTTGTATTACTAGCCTTTTTCATCTTTGCTAATTTGATAGGTGAAGGAGGGATCTCTGTAAATGAAGTACTTTGAATACTAGTGATGTTAAATATCCATGTTTATTAGGCATTGGCATTTTGTAAACTGCTTTTCTTGAAAGTTTTTTTGCCTATTTCTTTTAGGTGGGTTCACCTTTTTTTCTTTTTGATTTGTCAAGATTCTGCATTAAATTGAGAATGAAAACCTTTGTTTTATATACTTTAGTTTTTTCAATTTGTAATTTGGCTTTTAATTTTCTCACTCTTTTTACCATTCAGAAGTTAAAGTTTTTTATTGTCAATTGTCAAAATCTTTTCCTTCATGATTGGTATCTGTCATTCTTTCAAAAAATATTGTTATCAGTCATGTTTCAAAAAAATATTTCCAGGCTGGGCCCAATGGCTCACACCTATAATCCCAACACTTTGGGAGGCCAAAGTGGGTGGATCACTTGAGGACATGAGTTCAAGACCAGCCTGGCCAACATAGCAAAGCTCCATCTCCACTAAAAATACAAAAAGTTAGCTGGGTGTGGTGGCACAGGCCTGTAATCCCAGCTACTCAGGGGGCTGAGGCACAAGAATCACTTGAACCCAAGAGGCAGAGGTTGCAGTGAGCCAAGATCACACCATGGCACTCCAGCCTGGGTGACAGAGGGAGACTGTCTGAAAAAAAGAAAAAAAAAATTCCTCTTCCTTTTGCTGGCTACTATGCCAAACACTGAGAATAAACAGTAGTCAACAACATTAGCTTTTATTGAATACTTGCTTGGCTCTTGTTCTAAGTTCCATGTATGTCACCACTCATTTACAGGTAAGGAAACTGAGAAAGATGTTAAGTAATTTACTCAAGGACAGAGATCCAATAAGTAGGGGAGCCAAGATGCAAATCTGACAGTCTCACTCCACACCCACACATTTAACTCTTCTCTTCTCCACTGCCTCCCAACACAACAGAGAGACAAGATCAAATGGTGCATGTTCTCAAGGAGCTTGTATATTAAAGAAAAATTACAAATGGGATGAATATTACATTGTGAAGGTTAATATTAAGTAAGTGTCAACTTGATTGGATTGAAGGATCCAAAGTATTGTTCCCGGTTGTGTCTGTGAGGGTGTTGCCAAAGGAGATTAACATTTATTTAGTGGACTGGGAAAGGCAGATCCACCCTCAATGTGGGTGGGCACCATAAAATCAGCTGCCAGCATGGCTCGAATAAAGCAGGCAGAAGAAGGTTAGGAGAAGCTGACTTGCTGAGCCTTCTGGCCCTCATCTTTCTCCCATGCTGGATGCTTCCTGCACTCAAATATCAGACTCCAGGTTCTTTGGCTTTTGGACTCTTGGACTTACTCCAGTTGTTTTCCAGGGGCTCTCAGGCCTTCATCCAGAGACTCAAAGCTGGCCTGTCGGTTTCCCTACTTTTGAGGTGTTGGGACTCGGACTGAGCCAATACTAGACTCCTTGCTCCTCAACTTGCAGATGGCCTGTTGTAGGACTTCACTTTGTGATGGTGTGATTCAATTCTCCTTAATAAACTCCCTTTCATATATATATATATCTCCTACTAGTTCTATCCCTCTAGAGAACCATGACTCATACAGATTTTGATACTGAGGTAATGGAGTATTGCTATAAGATACCTGAGAATGTGGAAGTGACTTTGGAACTGTGTAATGTGCAGAGTTTGGAACAGTTGAGAGGACTCAGAAGAAGACCAGAAGATGTGGGAAAGTTTGGAACTGCCTAGAGACTTGTTGAATGGCTTTGACCAAACTGCTGATAGTGACTTGGACAGTGAAGTCCAGGGTGAGGAGGTCCGAGATGGAGATGAACAACTTGTTGGGAACTGAAGTAAAGGTCACTCCTGCTATGCTTTAGCAAAGAGAATGGTGGCATTTTGCCCCTGCCCTACAGATTTATGGAACTTTGAAATTGAGAGAGATGACTGAGGACATCTGGTAGAAGAAACGTTTGTTGTTGTTGTTGTTGTTGTTATACCTTAAGTTCTAGGGTACATGTGCACAACGTGCAGGTTTGATACATAGGTACACATGTGCCATGTTGGTTTGCTGCACCCATCAACTCATCATTTACATTAAGTATTTCTCCTAATGCTTTCCCTCCCCCAGCCCTCCACCCCCCAACAGGCCCCAGTGTGTGATGTTCCCAGCCCTGTGTCTAAGTGATCTCATTGTTCAATTCCCATCTATGAGTGAGAACATGCGGTGTTTGGTTTTCTGTCCTTGTGATAGTTTTGCTGAGAATGATGGTTTCCAGCTTCATCTATCTCCCTGCAAAGGACATGAACTCATCCTTTTTTATGGCTGCATAGTATTCCATGGTGTATATGTGTCACATGTCTTAATCCAGTCCATCATTAATGGACATTTGGTTTGGTTCCAAGTCTTTGCTATTATTAATAGTGCCGCAATAAACATACATGTGCATGTGTCTTTATAGTAGCATGATTTATAATCCTTTGGATATATATCCAGTAATGGGATTGCTGGGTCAAATGGTAATTCTAGTTCTAGATCCTCGAGGAATTGCCACAATGTCTTTCACCATGGTTGAACTAGTTTACACTCCCACCAACAGTGTAAAAGCATTCCTATTTCTCCATATCCTCTCCAGCATCTGTTGTTTCCTGACTTTTTAATGATTGACATTCTAACTGGGGTGGGATGGTATCTCATTGTGGTTTTGATTTGCATTTCTTTGATGACCAGTGATGATGAGCTTTTTTTCTTGTGTCTGTTAGCTGCATAGATGTCTTCTTTCAAGAAGCGTCTATTCATATGTTTGCCCACTTTTTGATGGGATTGTTTTTTTCTTGTAAATTTGTTTGAATTCTTTCTTTGTCAAATGGGTAGATTGCAATTTATCTCCCATTCTGTATGTTGCCTGGTTCACTCTGATGGCAGTTTCTTTTACAGTACAGAAGCTCTTTAGTTTAATTAGATCCCATTTGTCAATTTTGGCTTTTGTTGCCATTGCTTTTGGTGTTTTAGTCATGAAGTCCTTGTTCATGCCTGTGGCCTGAATGGTATTGCCTAGGTTTTCTTCTAGGGTTTTTATGGTTTTAGGTCTAACATTTAAGTCTTTTATCCATCTTGAATTAATTTTTATATAAGATGTAAGGAAGGGATCCAGTTTCAGCTTTCTACATATGGCTAGCCAGTTTTCCCAGCATCATTTATTAAATAGGCAATCCTTTCCCCATTTCTTGTTTTTGTCAGGTTTGTCAAAGATCAGATGGCTGTAGATGTGTGGTCTTATTTCTGAGGCCTCTGTTCTGTTCCATTGGTCTATATATCTGTTTTGGCACCAGTACCATGCTGTTTTGGTTACTGTAGCCTTGTAGTATAGTTTGAAGTCAGGTAGTGTGATGCCTCCAGCTTTGTTCTTTTTGCTTAGGATTGTCTTGGCAATGCAGGCTCTTTTTTGGTTCCATATGAACTTTAAAGTAGTTTCTTTTTCCAATTCTGTGAAGAAAGTCATTAGAAGCTTGATGGGGATGGTATTGAATCTATAAATTACTTTGTGCAGTATGGCCTTTTTCATGATATTGATTCTTCCTATCCATGAGCGTGGAATATTCTTACATTTGTTTGTGTCCTCTTTTAATTCATTCAGCAGTGGTTTGTAGTTCTCCTTGAAGAGGTCCTTCACAACCCTTGTGAGTTGGATTCCTAGGTATTTTATTCTCTTTGTAGCAATTGTAAATGGGAGTTCACTCATGATTTGGCTCTCTGTTTGTCTATTAATGGTGTATAGGAATGCTTGTGATTTTGGCATGTTGATTTTGTATCCTGAGACTTTGCTGAAGTTGCTTATCAGCTTAAGGAGATTTTGGGCTGAGATGATGGGGTTTTCTAAATATACAATCATGTCATCTGCAAACAGGGACAATTTGACTTCATCTTTTCCTAACTGAATACCATTTACTTCTTTCTCCTGCCTGTCCACTTTTCAGAACTTCCAACACCATGTTGAATAAGAGTGGTGAGAGAGGGCATCCTTGTCTTGTGCCGGTTTTCAAAAGGAATGCTTCCAGTTTTTGCCCATTCAGTATGATATTGGCTGTGGGTTTGTCATAAATAGCTCTTATTATTTTGAGATACGTCCCATCAATACCTAGTTTATTGAGAGTTTTTAGCATGAAGGAGTGTTGAATTTTGTCAAAGGCCTTTTCTGCATCTATTGAGATAATCATGTGGTTTTTGTCTTTGGTTCTGTTTATGTAATGGATTACGTTTATTGATTTGCATATGTTGAACCAGCCTTGCATCCCAGGGATGAAGCCCACTTGATCGTGGTGGATAAGCTTTTTGATGTGCTGCTGGATTCGGTTTGCCAGTATTTTATTGAGGATTTTTGCATCGATGTTCATCAGGGATATTGGTCTAAAATTCTCTTTTTTTGTTGTGTCTCTGCCAGGTTTTGGTACCAGGATGATACTGGCCTCATAAAATGAGTTAGGGAGGATTCCCTATCATTCTTTTTTTTTTTTTTTGGATGAAGAAACAGCTGTCTAATTTTTTTGATGTTTTCAATGTTGATATTTTTTCCAAGAATTAGAGAAATATCTCTGGATGGTTATCTAAAATTTATAATTTTTGTACAGATATGGTATGTAGGAGAGTGTCATAGTTTTTTCTATTATTATACTTTAAGTTCTAGGGTACATATGCACACTGTGCCGGTTTGTTACATATGTATACATGTGTCATGTTGGTGTGCTGCACCCATTAACTCGTCATTTACATTAGATATATCTCCTAATGCTATCACCCCCTCCCCCCACTCCATGACAGGCCCCAGTGTGTGATGTTCCCCACCCTGTGTCCAAGTGTTCTCATTGTTCAATTCCCACCTATGAGTAAGAACACGTGGTGTTTAGTTTTCTGTCTTTGTGATAGTTTTCTCAGAATGATGGTTTCTAGCTTCATCCATGTCCTTACAAAGGACATGAACTCATCCTTTTTATGGCTGCATAGTATTCCTTGGTGTATATATGCCACATTTTCTTAATCCAGTCTATCGTTGATGGACATTTAGGTTGGTTCCAAGTCTTTGCTATTGTGAATAGTGCTGCAATAAACATATGTGTGCATGTGTCTTTATAGCAGCATGATTCACAATCCTTTAGGTATATGCCCAGTAATGGGATGGCTGGTTGAAATGGTATTTCTTGTTCTAGATCCTTGAGGAATTGCCACACTGTCTTCTACAATGATTGAACTAGTTTACACTCCCACCAACAGTGTAAAAGCGTTCCTATTTCTCCATATCCTCTCCAGCACCTGTTGTTTCCTGACTTTTTAATGATCGCCATTCTAATTGGTGTGAGATGGTATCTCATTGTGGTTTTGATTTGCATTTCTCTGATGGCGAGTGATGATGAGCATTTTTTCATGTGTCTGTTGGCTGCATAGATGTCTTCTTTTAAGAAGTGTCTGTTCATATCCTTTGCCCAATTTTTGATGGGGTAGTTTGATTTTTTCACATAAATTTGTTTGAGTTCTTTGTAGATTCTGGATATTAGCCCTTTGTCAGATGGGTAGATTGTAAAAATTTTCTCCCATTCTGTAGGTTGTCTGTTCACTCTGATGGTAGTTTCTTTTGCTGTGCAGAAGCTCTTGAATTTAATTAGATCTCATTTGTCAATTTTGGCTTTTGTTGCCATTGCTATTGGTGTTTTAGTCATGAAGTCCTTGCCCATGCCTATGTCCTGAATGGTATTGCCTAGGTATTCTTCTAGGGTTTTTATGGTTTTAGGTCTAACATTTAAGTCTTTAATCCATCTTGAATTAATTTTTATATAAGGTGTAAGGAAGGGATCCAGTTTCAGCTTTCCACATATGGCTAGCCAGTTTTCCCAGCACCATTTATTAAATAGGGAATCCTTTCCCCATTTCTTGTTTATGTCAGGTTTGTCAAAGATCAGATGGTTGTAGATGTGTGGTATTATTTCCGAGGGCTCTATTCTGTTCCACTGGTCTGTATCTCTGTTTTGGCACCAGTACCATGCTGTTTTGGTTACTGTAGCCTTGTAGTGTAGTTTGAAGTCAGGTAGCATGATGCCTCCAGATTTGTTCTTTTTGCTTAGGATTGACTTGGCAATGCAGGTTCTTTTTTGGTTCCATATGAACTTTAAAGTTGTTTTTTTCCAATTCTGTGAAGAAAGTTATTGGTAGCTTGATGGGGACGGCATTGAATCTATAAATTACCTTTGGCTGTATGGCCATTTTCACGATATTGATTCTTCCTATCCATGAGCATGGAATGTTCTTCCATTTGTTTGTGTCCTCTTATTTTGTTGAGCAGTGGTTTGTCGTTCTCCTTGAAGAGGCCCTTCACATCCCCTGTAAGTTGGATTCCTAGGTATTTTATTCTTTTTGAAGCAATTGTGGATGGGAGTTCACTCATGATTTGGCTCTCTGTTTGTCTGTTATTGGTGTATAAGAATGCTTGTGATTTTTGCACATTGATTTTGTATCCTGAGACTTTGCTGAATTTGCTTATCAGCTTAAGGAGATTTTGGGCTGAGATGATGGGGTTTTGTAAATATACAATCATGTCATCTGCAGACAGGGACAATTTGACTTCCTCTTTTCCTAGTTGAATACATTTTATTTCATTCTCTTGCCTGATTGCCCTGGCCAGAACTTCCAAGTCTATGTTGAATAGGAGTGGTGAGAGAGGGAATCCTTGTCTTGTGCCAGGTTTCAAAGGGAATGCTTCCAGTTATTGTCCATTCAGTATGATATTGGCTGTGGGTTTGTCATAAATAGCTCTTATTATTTTGAGATACGTCCCATCAATACCTAGTTTATTGAGAGTTCTTAGCATGAAGGGCTGTTGAATTTTGTCAGAGGCCTTTTCTGCATCTATTAAGATAATCATGTGGTTTTTGTCTTTGGTTCTGTTTATATGATGGATTACGTTTATTGATTTGCGTATGTTGAACCAGTCTTGCATCCTAGAGATGCCAACTTGATCATGGTGGATAAGCTTTTTGATGTGTTGCTGGATTCAGTTTGTTACTATCTTATTGAGGATATTTGCATCAATATTCATCAGAGATATAGGTCTAAAATTCTCTTTTTTTGTTGTTGTGTCTCTGTCAGGCTTTGGTATCAGGATGATGTTGGCCTCATAAAATGAATTAGGGAGGATTCTGTCTTTTTCTATTGATTGGAAAAGTTTCAGAAAGAATGGTACCAGCTCCTCTTTGTACCTCTGGTAGAACTCAGCTGTGAATCCATCTGGTCCTGGACTTTTTTTTGGTTGGTAGGCTATTAATTATTGCCTCAATTTCAGAGCCTGTTATTGGTCTATTCAGAGATTCAACTTCTTCCTGGTTTAGTCTTGAAAGGGTGTACGTGTCCCAGAATTTATCCATTTCTTCTAGATGTTCAAGTTTATTTGTGTAGAGGAGTTTATAGTATTCTCTGATGGTAGTTTTTATTTCCCTGGGCTCAGTGGTGATATCCCCTTTGTCATTTTTATTGCATCTATTTGATTCCTCTCTCTTTTCTTCTTTATTAGTCTTGCTAGCAGTCTATCAATTTTGTTGATCTTTTCAAAAAACCAGCTCCTGGATTCATTGCTTTTTTGAAGGGTTTTTTGTGTCTCTGTCTCCTTCAGCTCTGCTCTGATCTTATTTTTTGCCTTCTGCTAGCTTTTGAATGTGTTTGCTCTTGCTTCTCTAGTTCTTTTAATTTTGATGTTAGAGGGTCAATTTTAGATATTTCCTGCTTTCTCTTCTGGGCATTTAGTGCTATAAATTTCCCCCTACACACTGCTTTAAATGTATCCCAGAGATTCTGGTACATTGTGTCTTTGTTCTCATTGGTTTCAAAGAACATCTTTATTTCTGCCTTCATTTTGTTATTTACCCAGTAGTCATTCAGGAGCAAATTGTTCAGTTTCCATGTAGTTGTTCAGTTCTGAGTGAGCTTCTTAATCCTAAGTTTGAATTTGATTGCACTGTGGTCTGAGAGACAGTTTGTTGTTATTTCTGTTCTTTTACATTTGGTGAGGAGTGCTTTACTTCCAATTATGTGGTCAAATTTAGAATAAGTGAGATGTGGTGCTGAGAAGAATGTATACTCTGTTGATTTGGGGTGGAGAGTTCTGTGGATGTCTATTGGGTCTGTTTGTTGCAGAGCTGAGTTCAGGTCCTGGATATCTTTGTTAACCTTCTGTCTTGTTGATCTTTCTAATATTGACAGTTGGGTGTTAAAGTCTCCCATTATTATTGTGTGGGAGTCTAAGTCTCTTTGTAGGTCTCTAAGGACTTGCTTTATGAATCTGGGTGCTCTTGTATTGGGTGCATATATATTTAGGATTCTTAGCCCTTCTTGTTGCATTGATCCCTTTACCATTATGTAATGGCCTTCTTTGTCTGTTTTGATCTTTGTTGGTTTAAAGTCTGCTTTATCAGAGACAAGGATTACAACCCCTGCCTTTTTTTGTTTTCCATTTTCTTAGTAAATCTTCCTCCATCCCTTTATTTTGAGCCTATGTGTGAATTTGCGCATGAGATGGGTCTCCTGAATACAGCACACTGATGGGTCTTGACCCTTTATCCAATTTGCCAGTCTGTGTCCTTTAATTGGGGCATTTAGCCCATTTATGTTTACAGTTAATATTGTTATGTGTGAATTTGATCCTGTCATTATGATATTCGCTGGTTATTTGCCCATTAATTGATGCAGTTTCTTCCTAGCATTGATGGTCTTTACAACTTGGCATGTTTTTGCACTAGCTGGTACCGGGTGTTTCTTTCCATGTTTAGTGCTTCCTTCAGGAGCTCTTGTAAGGCAGGCCTGGTGGTGACAAAATCTCTCAGCATTTGCTTGTCAGTAAAGAATTTTATTTTCTCCTTCACTTATGAAGCTTAGTTTGGCTGGATATGAAACTCTGGATTGAAAATTATTTTCTTTAAGAACGTTGAATATTGGCCCCCACTCTCTTCTGGATTGTAGGGTTTCTGCCAAGAGATCATCTATTAGTCTTATGAGCTTCCCTTTGTGGCTAACCTGACCTTTCTCTCTGGCTTCCCTTAACACTTTTTCCTACACTTCAATCTTGGTGAATCTGACAATTATGTGTCTTGGAATCGCTCTTCTCAAAGAGTATCTTTGTGTTGTTCTCTGTATTTCCTGAAGTTGAATGTTGGCCTGCCTTGCTAGGTTGGGGAAATTCTCCTGGATAATATCCTGAGGAGTGTTTTCCAACTTGGTTCCATTCTCCTCATCACTTTCCGGTACACCAATCAAATATAGATTTCGTCTTTTCACATAGTCCCATATTTCTTGGAGGCTTTGTTCATTTCTTTTTACTCTTGTTTCTCTAACCTTGTCTTCTCACTTTATTTCATTTATTTGATCTTCAATCACTGATACCCTTTCTTCCACTTGATTGAATCGGCTATTGAAGCTTGTGCATGAGTCATAAAGTTCTTGTGCCATGGTTTTCAGCTCCATTGTGTCACTTAAGGTCTTCTCTACACTGTTTATTCTTGTAAGCCATTCGTCTAATCTTTTTTCAAGGTTTTTAACTTCCTTGCAATGGGTTCCAACATCCTCCTTTAGCTCGGAGAAGTTTGTTATTACCAACCTTCTGAAGCCTACTTCTGTCAACTCGTCAAAGTCATTCTCTGTCCAGCTTTGTTCCATTGCTGACAAGGAGTGGTGATCCTTTGGAGGAGAAGAGGTGCTCTGATTTTTAGAATTTTCAGCTTTTCTGCTCTGGTTTATCCCCATCCTTTTGGTTTTATCTACCTTTGGTCTTTGATATTGTTGACCTACAGATGGGGTTTTGGTGTAGATGATCTTTTGTTAATGTTGACACTATTCCTTTCTGTTTTTTAGTTTTCCTTCTAACAGTCAGGACCCTCAGCTGCAGATCTGTTGGAGTTTGCTGGAGTTCCACTCCAGACACTGTTTGCCTGGGTATCACCAGTGGAGGCTGCAGAACAGCAAATATTGCAGAATAGCAAATATTGCAGAATAGCAAATATTGCTGCCTGATCCTTCCTGTGGAAGCTTCGTCCAAGAGGGGCAGCTGCCTATATGAGGTGTCTGTCAGCCTCTATTGGGAGGTGTGTCCCAGTTAGGCTACACAGGGGTCAGGGACCCACTTGAGGAGGCAGTCTGTCCATTCTCAGAACTCAAATGCCATGCTGGGAAAACCACTGCTCTCTTCAGAGCTGTTAGACAGGGACGTTTATGTCTGCAGAAGTTGCTGCCTTTTGTTCAGCTATCCCTGCCCACAGACGTGGAGTCTAGAGGCAATGGGCCTTGTTGAGCTGCGGTGGGCTCCACCCAGTTCAAGCTTCCCTGGCCGCTTTGTTTACCTACTTAAGCCTCAGCAATGGTTGACGCCCCTCCCCCAGCCAGGCTGCCACCTCGCAGATGGATTTCAGACTGTTTCGCTAGCAGTGAGCAAGGCTCCATGGGTGTGGGACCTACTGAGCGAGGCACAGGAGAGAATCACCTTGTCTGCTAGTTGCTAAGACCTTGGGAAAAGTGCAGTATTTGGGCGGGAGTGCCCTGTTTTTCCAGGTAGCCTGTCACAGCTTCCCTTGGCTGGGAAAGGGAAATCCCCCAACCCCTTGTGCTTCCCGGGTGAGGCGACGCCCCACACTGCTTCAGCTCACCCTCTATGGGCCTGCACCCACTCTCCAACCAGTCCCAATGAGATGAACCAGGTACCTCAGTTGGAAGTGCAGAAATCACCCATCTTCTGTATCGATCATGCTGGGAGCTGCAGACCAGAACTCTTCCTATTTGGCCATCTTGGAACCCATCCAGGACATCTGGTAGAAGAAATTTGTAAGCAGCAAAGTGTTCAATTTATGACCTGAGTGCTCTTAAAAGTGTTCAGTTTTATGCATTCACAAAAATATGGTTTGGAATTAGAACCTATGTTTAAAAGGCAGCAGAGCATAAAAGTTTGGAAGATTTGCAGCCTGATGATGTGATAGAAAAGAAAACCCATTTTCTGGGGAGAAATTCAAGCTTACTGCAGAAATTTGCAGAAGTAACAAGGAACCAAATGTTAATTGACAAGATAATGGGGAAATTTTCTCCAGGGCATGTCAGAGTTCTTCACAACAGCCCCTCCTGTCACAGGGTTGGAGGCCTAGGAGGGAAAAAATGGTTTTGTGGGCCAGGCCCAGATCTTTGCTGCTCTGTGCAGTCTTGGGACTTGGTGCCCTGTGTCCCAGCCATGGCTAAAAGGAGCCAACGTACAGCTCAGGCTATTGCTTCAGAGTTCAATCCCCAAGGCTTGGCAGCTTCCACGTAGTGTTGGGTTGATATGCTAGTTGGCCATTTGTATTTTTTTTTGAAAAAATGTCTATTCAAGTCTATCTTAGTCCATTCCTGCTGCTATAACAAAATACCTTAGGCTGGTAATTTATAAACAACAGAAATTTATTTCTTGCATTCTGGAGTGTGAAAAGTCCAAGATTTAGGCTACAACAGACTCAGTGACTGGTGAGGTCACTATATTCACTATACATAGCACCTTCTCTGTGTCCTCACATGTTCAAAAGGGAAAACAAACTCCCTTAAGCCGCTTTTATAAAGGCCCTAGTCCCATTTCTGAGGGCTATGACTTCATGAACTAATCATCTCCAAAATGCCCCACCTCTTAATATTATCACATTGAATATTAGGCTCCAGCATATGAATATTGGGAGAACATTTGGGCCATAGCAAAGTCAACTGACCATTTCTCATTTAGGTTGTTTTGTTATTGAGTTGTTGTTCTGTATATATTTTAGATATTAACCCCTTATCAGGTATTTGGTTTGCTGGGAGGTTTTTGATTCCTGATTCAGTTACTAGTTATAGGTTTATTAAGATTTTTTATTTTGTGACTTAGTCTTGGTAACTTGCATGTTACTAGGAATCTGTTCATTTCTCCTAGGTTATCCAACTTGTCAGTATATAATAATTCATAGTAGACTCTTAGAATCGTTTTCATTTCTGTAAATATCTGTTGCAGTGTCTTCTCTTTTGTTCCTAAAAGAAGTTGAGTCTTCATTATTTTCTTCTTAAATATTCTAGCTAATGATTTGTCAATTTTGTTGAACTTTGAAATGACTACTAGTTTCATTGGGTTTTTTCTATTCTCTAGCTTTTTTTTTTTTTTTTTTTGAGATGGAGTTTCACTCTTATTGCCCGGGCTGTAGTGCAATGGCATGATCTCTGCTCGCTGCAACCTCCGCTTCCCAGTTCAAGTGACTCTCCTGCCTCAGCCTCCAGAGTAGCTGGGATTACAGGCATGCACCACCATGCCTGGCTAATTTTGTATTTTTTAGTAGAGACAGGTTTCTCCATGTTGCTGAGGCTGGTCTTGAACTCCCAACCTCAGGTGATCCACCTGCCTCAGCTTCCCAAAGTGCTGGGATTACAGTCGTGAGCCACTGCACCCGGCCTTCTGCTCTAGACTTTATTATTTCCTTCCTTTTGCTAACATTGGGTTGAGTTCTTCTTTTTCCAGTTTCTTGAGGTGTAAAGTTAAGTTGCTGATTTTAGATCTTTCTTCTTTTTTAAGGTAGGTAGTTAGATATATAAACTGTCCTCTTCATATTCATTTTGCTGCATCCCACAAGCTTTGGAATGTTGTGTTTCCATTTTTATTTGTCTCAAGACATTTTCTAATTTTCCTTGTGACTTATTCTTTGACTATGTATTAATCAGAGTTCTCCAGAGGGTCAGATCCAATAAGAAATAGATATAGATATAGATATAGATATAGATAATAGATAATAGAGATACATATACATGCATCTAAAAGAGAATATATTTACATGTATATGAAACATAATTTATTAAGGAGAATTGGCTCACATAACTACAAAGGCAAAGTCCCACAATAGGCCATCTATAAGCTGGAAAATGAGAGAAGCTTACAGCATGGCTCCCAAGGAAGCCAGTGACATGGCTCAGTCCAAATCTGAAAGTCTCAAAACCAGGGAAGCTGACAGTGCAGCCACTAGTCTGAGGCCCAAGGCCTGAGAGCTCCCAAAAGGCTACTGATGCAAGTCCCAGGGTCCAAAGGTCAAAGAACCTAGAGTTTGATGTGCAAGGGCAAGAGGAGAAAAAGGCAAACTGCTCTGGAAGAGAGAGAAAGTGCATAAAAAAGAAATCCAAGCAAGCTGAATGTTCCCATTCTTCTGCCTTTTTGTTCTAGTCACACTTGCAACCAATTGCATGATGCCTACCCACAGTGAGGATGGGTTTTTCTCTCTCAGTCCACTAACTCATCCATCATTCTCCTGTGGCAGCACCCTCACAGATATACCCACACACAGTGCTTCATCAGGCATCTGAGCATCCCTCAATCAAATTGACAATTAATATTAACCACACAGGCCAATTGGTTGAGAGTATATTTTTGTAATTTCCACATATTTATTACTTTTCCTTTTTCCTTCTGCTATGAATTTGTAATTTCATTTAATGTGGTCAGAAAAGATATTTGGTATGAGTTCAGTTTTCTTAAATTTTTAAAAACTTGTTTGTGGACTAGCATGCCATCTATCCTGGAAAAGTCTTGGTATGTACTTGAGAAGAAAGCATACTTTGCTATTATTGGGTGAAGTGTTCTGTATATGTCAGACAGGTCCAATTGGTCTACAATGTTGTTCAAGTTCTGTGTTTTCCAGTTGATCTTCTGTCTGGTTATTGTATCCATAATTGAAAGTGGAATATTGAAGTTTTCTGTTATTATGATGTTGTTATCTATGTTACCCCTCAATTCTGTCTATGTTAGCTTCATATATTTAGATGCTGTACTGTTAGTTGCATATACATTTATAATTGCTATATCTTCTTGGTCAATTGGCCCTTTTATTATTATGTAATATCTTTGTCTCTTGTGCTATTATTTGACTTAAACTCTATTTTGTCTAAGTATGGCCATCCTTGTTCTCTTTTGGTTACCAAATGCATTGAATATCTTTTTCCATCCTTTCACTTTCAACCTTTGTGTGTGTTTAGATCTAACATAAGTCTCTTGCATATAGTATATATTTAGATTTTTTTAATCCATTCGGCCAATTCTTTGTCTTTTGATTGGAAAATTAGCCTATTTGCATTTAAAGTAGTTACTGATAGGGAGGGGCTTACTATTGTCATTTTGTTCACTGTTTTATACATGTCTTGCAGGTATATTTTTTCCACTTTTCCTCTCTTTCTGCCTCCCTTTATGTTTCACTGATTTCTTTTTTTGGTAGGGACGTGCTTTGGTTCCTTTCTCATTTTTATTTGTGTATCTTCTGTAGGTCTTTTCTTTGTGGTTACTGTAGAATTACATGAAAACATCTTATAGTTATAATAATCTATTTTAAATTGACAACAACTTAACTTTAATAACATACAAAAACTCTACTTCTTTACACCTCCTTCTCACTTTGTTATCAATGTCACACAATATATATTTTATATTGTTTATTCACATAATTTAATACAGTAATATTATGCTTTTACCTTTTAAATTCTATGCTTCAATTAAAAGTGAATTACAGGCTGGGTGTGGTGTCTCACATCTGTAGTTCCAGCACTTTGAGAGGCCAGAATGTGAGCATCACTTGAGCCTAGGAGTTTGAGACAAGCAAGGCCTTATCTCTGCTAAAAATTTAAAAATATTATCTGAGTGTGGTGGTGCATGTCTGTAGTCCCAGCCACTCGGGAGGCTGAGGTGGGAGGATTGCTTTAGTCTAGGACTGCAAGGCTGCAGTGAGCCATGATCAAACCACTGCACTCCAGCCTGGGCAACAGAGCAAGACTTTGTCTCAAAAAAAAAAAGAAAAAAAAGTAAAGGAAAAAAAGTGTTTTGCTTACCACCATTAGAGTATTAAAGGATTCTATGTTCACTCATATATTTACCTTTACCAAAGAAGTTTATATTTTGTATGCTTTTGTATTTCTATCCAATGCCTTTTCATTTCCACTTGGAGGACTCCCTTTAACGTTTTTTGTAAGGTAGGTCTAGTGGTGATCAACTCCCTCACCTTTTACTTTTCTGGGGAACTCTTTGTTTGTCCTTCATTTTTGAAATACAGTTTTACTGGCTATACAGTTCTTGGTTGACAGTTTTTTTTTTCTTTCAGCCCTTTTAATATATCATCCCATTCTTTTCTGGCCTGTAGAGTTTTTGCTGAGAATTCCATTGATAACCATATGGCATCTCCCTTGTATGTGACAAGTTGCTTTGATCCTGTTCCTTTCAAAATTCTCTCTTTGTCTTTGACTTTTGACAGTTTGATTGTAATGTGTCTCATTGTAGGTCTTTTGCAAATTATCCAACTTGGAGTTCTTTGAGCCTCTTGGATTTGTATGTCCATTTCCTTCTTTAAGTTTGAGAAGTTTTTGGTCATTATTTTTTTAACTGGCTCTCTGCCCCTTTATTTTTCTCTTCTCCTTCTGGCACTTTCATAATGCATACATTGGTCTGCTTGATGGCATCCTGTAAGTCTCTTAGGCTGTCTTCACTCTTCACTCCTTTTCCCTTTTGCTCCTCTGACTCCATAATTTCAAATGACTAGTCTTCCATTTCACTGATTCTTTCTTCTGCTTGATGTTATGAAACTGCCTTTGCAAAAATTATAACTGAAGAAATTATGACAGCAAAAGATATCAGACTTAATCAACTCCATCTTGCTTCTAGCATTTAAACTGTCCTTGTTCATTCCTGGCAGTAGGATGAACTAATTTTGGTAAGGTATTCAGTTCATGGTTTGACTCTCAAACCAAGTTGATAATAGCCATTTCCCAAAAAGATCCCCTTCTTGCCTGGAACCAGTCTGCCTTTGCGGGATAAACAAATTAGCTATAACATTAGAAATTACAGTTGAGGGGTTATGCAGCCTCTGGCTCCAAGAGTCTGAACCTCTCCAAATTGCTCCTGGGGATAACATCACTATTGTAAAACCTAAAATCAGTGCTTGAGATATTTTGCAGACCTTGCACTGGATGAATCAGCTGACACCACCCAGACTGGTAATATGGCTCAACTAGTTCTGCCACCCCACCCACAAACAGAAGACAGCAAGAAAACATCATCACTTCAACCCCGTATGATTTCATCTCCAACCTGATGAATAAGCAGTTCCCACTTCCCAAGCCCGTACCTGCCAAATTATCTTTAAAAGTTCTGATCCCCGAATGCTCAGGGAGACTGATTTGAGTAATAATAAAACTCTGATCTCCCACACAGCCAGCTCTGCCTGAATTACTCTTTCTCCATTGCAATTCCCCTGTCTTGATAAATCAGCTCTGTCTAAGCAGGGCATGAGGTGAACCCATTGGGCAGTTACACAGTCTATTGGTGATTTCCGATAGTGAATTTTTCAATTGAGCTATTGTATTCCTTAGCTCCAGAGTTTCTGTATGGTTCCTTTTTTTTTTTTTAGTTTCTATCTCTGTTAATATTTTCATTTTGTTCATGAATTATTTCCTGCTTTCACTTAGTTGTCTATTTCTGTTGTCACTGGGCTTCATTAAGAGAGTTAATTTGGATTCTTTGTCAGGTAACTCATTTACCTATTTCTTTAGGGTTGGTTTCTGGAGATTTATTTTGCTCCTTTAATGTAGTCATCAGGTTTCTCTGTTTCTTCTTATGTCTTGTTATTTTTTATTTTTTATTTATTTTTGCCAATATTTGGGCGTTTGAAAAAACTGCCACTTCTCCCAGTTTTTATCAGCTGGCTTCATACAGAAGACCTTCATACCTGAATCAGCATGGCTATAGGTTCCAGCAGCCTCTCAAACTCTTTCTGGGAATGCATCTTCTTTGGGTTTATACATTGCAACATCCCAAGTAGAGGTTTGCCAGTTTCTTTTTCTGGAGCTGTTGCTCCTTCTGGTATCTGTCTGTGGTACTGCAGGTTCCCTGGTGCTGCATCATCTCTGACCTCTCCTTTATTCCCAGTGGCTCCCATGCATCCAAAGTATGCCAGTTGGGCGTCAAGTTAGAGAGAGTGAGAGAGCTTCAGGTAACCTCATAAAACTATTCCGTTTCAGTCTTCTCTTTCCCTGCTAATGGAGAAGCTGCAAGTTGAGTGCTTCCCAGCCAAACCAACCTGTTCGAGCTTGGGGAAGGGGTATCATCAGTATAATGCAACAGCTTTTCTTATCTGTTCAATGCCACTATTCTTGGCTTTGCACTTGTCTGTACTACTACAACTTCTTAATGGTTTATGGAACTCCATAAAGGCTTTTAGACCATATATTGTTTTTCAGTTGGTATCTTTATGGAGAATCAAGGTTTGGAGCTTCCCATTCCACCATCTGGCTGACATCACTCTGTTTATATTATTTTTTATTTTTATTATATTTTATTTTCTTGAGACAGGATCTTGCTCTGTCAGCCAGGCTAGAGTGCAGCCTCAAACTCCTGATCTCAAGGGACCTCCTCCCTCAGGCTACTGAGTACTTGGACTATAGGCACACACCACATACCAGGCTAATTTCTTATTTTCTTGTGAAGATGGGGTTTCACTCTGTTGCCCAAGTTGGTCTCAACTCTTGGGCTCAAGCAATCCTTCTGCCTTGGCCTCCCAAAGTGCTAGGATTAAAGGTGTGAGCCCACCATGTACTGCCTGTTATATTTAGTAGAAAATATATCTAAAAATATACTTACGTACTATATTGAATCCACTACCCAGAGCTTAACTGAACTATTTGTGTGACTCATTCTGTTTTTTTATTTTTTGCTTTTTACTTATTACAATGAACTACAAGTATGGATATATTAATATTAATTAATATAAAATATACTGGAATCTTTTGTATTTTTTTTTCTTTTTTCTTCACCAAAAGCAGAAACTTAAATATACTGAAATCTTAAATGACCCTTGAATGTTTCTAGGACTGACCCTGGGACAAAATTTTTTATGTTGTTATTACATTGTTCTTTTCATGTTAAAATCATTTGTTTTTTTTCATATAGTACATCAAAGAAGAATTGTTAATATAGCCCTTACCAGCCATATGCTAAGTGCCACAAGTGTTTCGGTCTCTCTCCATTCTTGTACCTCACTTAGTCTTTTTTTTTTCTTTTGGAGGTGTAGCCTCAGTCTTTCACCCAGGCTGGAGTGTGGTGGCATGATCTCAGCTCACTGCAACCTCTGCCTCCCGGGTTCAAGTGATTCTCCTCCCTCAGCCTCCTGAGTACCTGGGACCACAGTTGTGTGCCACCATGCCGACCTAATTTTTGTATTTTTAGTAGAGATGGGGTTTCATTATGTTGGCCAGGCTGTTCTTGAACTCCTGACCTCATGTAATCCACTCTCCTCAGCCTCCCAAAGCACTGGGATTACAGACATGAACCACTGCGCCTGGACTACCTCAATCTGTCTTTTAAACTGGCTATGTAAGGGGAGCATCTTGTGCTTGTTAAGTCTTTGTTTTCTGGCCTATTTATATAATGGACATTTCTGAGTTGTGTGCATATATTAAATTATTTGAGAGTATATAGTTAATGTACTAAATAGATCTATGTGTTTTCATACATGTCACTATAAAAAGACCATTTGCACATATTTGTTCTATAAAATGCTTACTTTTCTTCATGAACCACCTAGATTTGCTTTTCTGATGTGTAGTGTATGTGAAAATATTTCTTTGTGATTTTTTTTTTATTGTGTGCCCCTACAGGTGGTATGCTTAATAATGCCATAGTCTCTATAAGGAACGTATGTATTAGTCTGCTGGCAGGAATTGTTTTGGGATTTTTTGTTCGATATTTTCCAAGTGAAGACCAGGTAAATACAAAATCTATTTTATAGAAGTATAGTATTAGACATTTTTTTCAAAATATTAAACTTTGGTAAGATCCATGAAATTTAATACTTAACTCTATTTTTCTAAAACTAGCCTCCAATGCCTACTCTGTATTTAAAACTGAGCACAGCAGTGATTGATACAGGTCAATGGCTTTGATTAAAGTCTCTGCTTCCTGATTTGGCAAATAAGGAATGTCAAAAATATACTTAATGCAGAATATCCCTCTGAATTATACTTTCCCTTTCTCTACTAAATTGCCAATTGATGTTTGATAATTTCCCCTTAAACATTTTAGGGGGAGATAAGTTCCCATTTATTTCTGCATATTTTCTGACTGAAATTCACTCCTGCTATCCTTTGACAAAGGCAACACTCAAACTTAGACATTTCCTGCCTTAAAGGAAAACATGCCATTACTTTTTTATTTCTGTAATTTCCATCCAAATTTAGCTGTAACATATTGACCAAAGAGTAATTCAAATATTTTTTAAGAATTCATTGGATATGTTATATGAAACTGGAGATTTTATGGGTCTCTTTTCTTCTTCACTTAAAGTAATACTTAAACCATTTTACTGATACTAGTATCAGAGATGTGGCAGAAGATGAAATGTTACTAATTGGAAATTTTGTTACTTGGTAGTAAGTCTACTAAAATGTATGGTGAGAAAAAAAATCAAAATTTTAGACATTTAATATAACATTTAAAGACATAATATCAAAGGGTCAAACATATACAATAGATAATGTCAAATCTTGTATTATATATTTAATATAAACTAATTTCTAAATATCTATCTAATTCTAGAAAAAACTTACATTGAAGAGAGGATTCCTTGTTTTGACTACGTGTGTTTCTGCTGTCTTAGGCAGCCAACGTATTGGTTTACGTGGATCTGGAGGATTATGCACACTAGTGTTGAGTTTCATTGCAGGGACAAAATGGTCCCAAGAAAGGTGAATATTTTTAATATGCTATATTTTAAAGGCTAAGACAACTGAATTTTTTACATATATTTAGGAAATCCCCTCATTCTGGTTGGAAAATATTCCAAAAGATTTGCTATCCTCAAGAAAGTGTATGAATCAATCAAGGAAATAAAATATTTAGGAAAAGCAGCTGGATATATACTAATGTGGAATCAGAAGTTGAGTTAATCACATCAGGTTTCTCTTTTTCCCAAGTTTTATATAATATTATTATATTACTTATATCAATCTAATTATTTTATTCATTGAAATTTTAATTATACAATTAATCCATGAAGAATGTTTGTAAAAGGCCAGGCATGGTGGCTCATGCCTGTAATCCCAGAACTTTGGGAGGTCAAGGTGGACAGATCACCTGGGGTCAGGAGTTTGAGACCAGCGTGGCCAACATGGTGAAACCCCATCTCTACTAAAAATACAAAAATTAGCTGGGCATGGTGGCGTGGTGGTGGGCACCTGTAATTCCAGCTACTCAGGAGGCTGAGGCAGGAGCATTGCTTGAACCCAGGAGGCGGAGGCTGCAGTGAGCTGAGATCATGCCATTGCACTCCAGCCTGGGCAACAAGTGCAAAACTCCATCACACACACACAAAATAATAATAAACAAACAAATAAATAATAAAAATAGAAATGCTTGTAAAAGAATAAAACATATAGAATAAAATGTAAAAGATTTCTTTATTCCCCACCACTGTCAAATATCGAACCCCTTTACATTTTTTTAAGTAACCAGTATTCTATTTATAGACATTAAGATCGTTTCCACTTTTTGTTATTTACAAACAGTGCTGTCATAAACAGTGTTGTTCATGTCTTTTTTTTTTTTTTGAGACACAGTTTCACTCTTGTCACCCAGGCTGGAGTGCAGTAGCATAACCTTGGCTCACTGCAACCTCCACCTCCTGGATTCAAGTGATTCTTCTATTTCAGCCTCCCTAGTAGCTGGGATTACAGGCGCGCACCACCACACCCAGCAAATTTTTGTATTTTTAGTAGAGATGGGATTTCACCATGTTGGCCAGGCAGGTCTTGAACTCCTGACCTCAGGTGATACTCCTGCCTCGGCCTTTCAAAGTGTTGGGATTACAGGTACATCTGTAGGAATAGAGTCCTAGAAATGATTTTTTTTTTTTGAGACAGTGTCTCTATCTATGTTGCCCAGGCTGGTCTCAAAATCCTGAGCTCAAGGGATCCTCCCAACTTGACATTGCAAAGTGCTAGGATTACAAGCATGAGCTACCACACCTGGCTGGAAATGATCTGTGTTTTATTTTGATGGACACTGCTAAATTATCCCTTCAAAAATTTTGGTTATTTACACTCTGCCAACAGTGCACAACAATATCTAATACCTTAACTCATCAACAGCACTTGATATTATCACTAGTTCTATTCTTTTTACTATTAAATGACCTCACCATCCAATTCTTATAGTTTCTTACAATTATGTGATTTTGTTATTCTTTATTTACATTTCTCTGATTAGTAGTATAGTAAGCTTCTCTTCATATATTCTTTTTAAAATACCTATGATCTTCTTTGACCATTTTTATTGGGTTATTTTTTTTTTTGTTTCTAATTTATAGTTTCTCTTAGTGTTAGGGCTACTGATCCTTTGTTATGTATATATTGCATACAATTTTTGCTTATCTTCAACTTTGTTTATGGTGTCTGGTGTATGAAAGTAAAATTTCCTATGACCAAACCTATTGGGTTTTCCTTTTTTGATTTTGGATTCTGCATCTCATTTAAGGACTTTCTCACTGAAGATTATAACATATAAACATTACAAAGGTATACTATTTTGTGTATTATCATTTAATATTTTGGTAGTTTTTGTTTGTTTAATTTGTTTTTTCATTTAGTCTTTTAATCTATCTGGAATTTATCTTTGTGAATGCTGTGAGGTAAGGTTGTACATATATACATATGTGTATCTTACAAACTATATATATATACACACACACACATACAGTTTGTAAGTTAACTGAACAGAGATAGAACTACATCATGCCTGATGTGTGTGTGTGTATGTATATATATATATACACACACATAAATATACATACATATTCAGACACACATATATACTTGCATGTGATGAATATGTACATACATATATATGCACATAAACTAGACAGTCATTTTTTGCCAAATTGTTTATTTATTGACCAATTCATTAATAATTCAGTTTTTTAACATGAACTAAATTCTCCCATATATATTAATTCTGAAGTCTATTTAATCCTACTTCTCTATTTCTATGCCAACACCACTGTTTTAAATCACTGCACTTTTCTGTGTCAAAATCTAATATAGATTATACTTCTTTTTAAAGTATTTTTTGGCTGTTCCTACACATATTCTTTCTTAGATAAATTTTAGAATCAGCTTGAGAAGTTCCCTAATCAAAAATCATAGTGGCATTTTGCTTAGTATTCTTATATAATCATAATTATAAAAGAAATGAATGAAATGTAAATCAATAAATTAAAACTGCTAGAATTTTTTTAAATGGTAAAAGACACAGAACTAAAACAAGTTTTAAAGATTAAAAGTAACAAACAAGATAATTATGCTGTAAAGAGTAGTAACATCATTTTTCTTTGTTTTTCTTTTTTTAAACTATAATAAGTGGGGATCAGAAAACACAGTCATAAGGGAAATAGTTATAAAGATAGTTTATGCCTCAAGGAAGAGACATCAAAGTTCTTATGTATCTTCTGTTTAAAAAAAAAATTAAACCCAGACTGAGACTGAAATCTCTTCATCCAAATTCCTGGAGAAGAGCCAGAGTAATGTAGGCCAATAGGGGGCCTTTCCTGTAACCTTTTAATTGGGGAAGTAGTACTGGGAGGCATTCGTTTCCAGAAAGGGAAGCTGGATAGGCAGCTAAATGAGAATCTAATATATGTTTTGTTTTGTTTTAAGGAAAAAGTAACTTTAAAGTATTCAACATGGGTTCTTTGGAAGCAGGCCTAGTAGACTTCCAAATTGTTTTTCCTAGTAGTATATGCTATATATATCAGGATTCACTTTAATGGGATTGAGTTCCAGGATGGTTGTTAGTGGGAGGCTTCCCAACCTCCTTCTGAGATCCCAAATGTTTGCATGAACTGGGCATGTTCTCATCAGGCATGATGTAGTTCTATCTCTGTTCAGTTAACTTAGAGACAAAATCTGGAACTCATACGAAACATGGCTAGAACCCTAAGGACATCACTTATTCTGTGACAAAATGGCCAAATAGTATTATTTTATTGCTTTGTGAGTTTCTTTTAATCAAATTCTACCTAAGTGTTTAAGTAAAACTATTGAAGTGCTCAGTTTTTATTAATTAAGTTTAACATTTTTATTAAAATAAAGTGTCTTAAATTTATTAAATGTTAAGTGACTTTAGGCCAGGCATGGTGGCTCATGCCTATAATGCCAGTGCTTTGGGAGGCCACAGCCAGAGACCACTTGAAGACAGGAGTTCTAGACCATCCTGGGCAATATAGCGAGACCCCGTCTCTATAAACAATTTAAAAATTAGCCCAGCATGGTGGTACACACCTGTAGTTTTACTTGGGAGACTGCAAGAGGATCACTTGAGCCCAGGAGTTCAAGGCTACAGTGAGCTAAGATTATGCCAGTACACTCCAGCCTGGGCAACAGAGCAAGACCCCATCTCTAAAATACTTAAAAAGTGAAAAAAAAAAAGGTGAGGGAGAACTTAACTTTCTGAAATATATTTATGTGCCAAAATAATTATAAATGTATTTCTCTTTTCTATAGATGAAAGTCTAAAAGATTATTACAAATGTATGGGATATTTCTCAACCACTTCTTATTGGTTTAGTTGGAGCAGAAGTATCTGTTTCATTTCTTGAATCAAATATTGTTGGTAAGAATAAATAGAGCACAAAAAATTTGAAATTCAAAAATATTTAAGAAAATTATAAATGCATTTATTTTTATTTACAATATATCTTTGAATGGCTACAAGGACCTTCTTCAGAAACACATGTTGATACAGTGTCATATTTTCATATTGCTCTTCCTTTACACTGTGTGCTCTTTCTTTTTTAAACCAAGGACAGCCCTGAATATCTTCCCTGAGTTATCTAAGGAAATAAATATAAGATTTCTTTCCTGAGGGAACATATTTGATACGATCAGCACTTTTTGAGTACTTTCATTTAAAACTATTGGCTGGGTATGGTGGCTCATGCCTGTAAACTTAGCAATTTGGGAGGCCGAAGCGGGCACACTTCTTGAAGTTAGGAGTTCAAGACCTGCCTGGCTAACATGGGGAACCCCATCTCTCCTAGAAATACAAAAATTAGCCAGGTGTGGTAGTGCACGCCTATAATCCCAGCTACTCAGGAGGCTGAGGCAGGAGAATCACGTGAACCCGGGAGTCGGAAGTTGCAGTGAGCTGAGATTGTACCACTGCACTCCAGCCTGGGCGACAGAGCAAGAATCCTTCTCAAAAAGTAAATTATTATTAATAATAATAAAAGTATTCAAAAAAAGTCTATTAGTTCAGAATTGTATAAATGTCATCTGTCTTATTTTTCATGGAACCTCCACCATCAGATACTGTCTTGCACTTTACAGAGAATCCTCCATCATATTCATTTTTATTATCATTGTTTTATGTAAAAATTAAACACATGAAGAGACAATAGCCTTAAAATGCTTTCAAAAGTTTTAGAAATCATATTCCTGGGCATAAAGAACACTTCTTCACAAATATTTTGTTATTTATGTTTGTTTTCATCTGTTGTAGGCATATCTGTTGCCGCTCTTGAGTTTGGCATTATGTGTTCAAATTTTAACCACATATCTATTGATGTGCTTTGCTGGTTTTAGTTTTAAGGAGAAAATATTTATTGCTTTAGCATGGATGCCCAAAGCTACAGTACAGGTAAGAACATATTAAGCCTATTGCTTAATGCTTTTGTTTTGATGTTTTTAAAATTTAAAATGAAAAATGTTACTCCAATCACAAAATATGAGCTATTATCCTTACTTTTTAAATGTTTGATTGATCATAACTATTCATTAAAATTAATGTAACCAGTCCCAGCTACTCAGGAGGCTGAGATGGGAGAATCACTTGAACCCAGGAGGCGGAGGTTGCAGTAAGCTGAGATGGCACCACTGTACTCCAGTCTGGGTGACAGAGCAAGATTCAATCTCAAAAAAATAAATAAATAAACAAAAACAAACGAAGAAACTCAATGTAACCTTTTTCTATTTTTATTTTTATTTTCATTTTGAGACCAGGTCTCACTCTGTCACCCAAACTGTAGTGCAGTGGCATGATCACGGCTCACTGCAGCCTCAACCTCCTGGGCTCAAACAATCCTCTCACATCAGCCTCCTGAGTAGCTAGGATCACAGTCACCTGCCACCACACTCAGCTGCTTTTTTTCAGATTTTTTTTTTGAAACAGTCTTACTCTGTTGCCCAGGCTGGAGTGCAGTGGCATGATCTCAGCTCAATGCAACCTCCACCTCCCAGGTTCAAGCGATTCTCCTGCCTCAGCCTCCTCAGTAGCTGGGATTACAGGTGCACACCACCACACCCAGCTAATTTTTGTATTTTTAGTAGATATGGGGTCTCACCATGTTGGCCAGGCTAGTCTCAAACTCCTGACCTCAAGTGATCTGCCCACCTCAGCCTCCCAAAGTGCTGGGATTACAGGCATGAGCCACTGCACCTGGCCTTTTCTTTCTGATTTTTTTGTAAAGAGGAGGTCTTGCTATGTTGCCCAGGCTGATCTTGAACTCCTAGGTTCAAGTGATCTTCCTGCCTCAGCCTCCTAAAGTTCTGGGATTACAAGCATAATCCACTGGGCCCAGCCAATGTAACATTTTGAAATCTCAGTTTTAAAAGCAATTATTTTGAAATCAAAAAGTATTCTTTCAATAAGTACTTCCTAAGTTTATGAAAATATGTTATTTTCCTAAAATATATAATAAGAATATATCTGAAAATTGGAGTTTTTATATTTTGCTGAATATAACAAAGCTAAATGTTATGATTTTAAAAAGTAGAGACACAGGCCAGGCATGGTGGCTCATGCCTGTAATCCTAGCACTTCGGGAGGCTGAGGCAGGCAGATCACTTGAGCTCAGGAGTTCAAGACCAGCCTGGGCAACATGGTAAAACCCCCGTCTCTACAAAAAATGCAAAAAAATTAGTCAGGTGTGGTGGCACGCACCTGTAGTCACAGCTACTTGGGGGCTGAGGAAGGAGGATTGCTTGAACTCAGGAGGTTGAGGCTGCAGTGAGCTGAGGTCACGCCACTTCACTCCAGCTTGGGTGACAAAGTGAGACCCTGTCACAAAAAAAAAGTAAAGTAAAATAGAGACACATTGATTTTTTAAAAAATACTTTTCCTACCTTGCCACTCACTCCATCACACAAATGCACATATATTTTTTTAATTACACATTTATTTGTATACTATTTGGTTAATGGCTAAATCCCTGCCCCCGCCCCCTTGATAGACTACGTAAGGACAGGGACAGTGTCTGGTTGTTGCCGTTGTTTTTCATTATTTCTCCCTGGCACTTAACACAGTGCCTGACATGCAGGAGGCAAATACGTATTGCATGCCTGCAAGGATGAATGAACGGAAAGGGAAACCTTGTAATTTTGCCCTGTTATTCAAGGATATTCTCCTCCTACTAAAATATATTGCTACTTCTTGTTAGACTGTTTAACTTGGCAGCATAATATACCTTAATTTCCTGTGACTCTTTTCTTAGTTGTTATTCCAAAACAGAAACTCCTAAATTTTCATGCAAAAAAACCTCTATTATCATGTTAGAAAAGCAGGTTCATAGGGCCAGACTACCTGTTTTGAATACCATGTTACTTGTCTATAACCTCAGGAAAATTATTTTCTAGTCTCTCAGTCCTTCAGTGTTCTCATCTTACAATGAAGTCTATGACTGTATCTGTTTCTTAGCAGTGTTGTCAGGATTCAATGAGATAATCCATGTAAAGTGCTTAGCACTCTCTCTGGCATATGGTGGTGCTCAGTTAAAAAACAATGCTGTTATTTTATCTTACCTTCAAGAAATATAAATAATAACTTTTTATTTTTAATGTCTACTCTAGGGAATAATAAATCTGCAAAAAGAGTGTCTGTTCTCTCTCCTTCCAACAATACTCTTGCAATTTTGTTTCATTATTTCATAATTTTCATAAAGCAGGGAAAAAAGAAAAGCAGGTAAGAGGAAAGAGACCACTCACTCGAGTCCTGCAGTATTATTCTGCTTCTGCCTATTCCTGTCTGCTGGCTCCAGGCTAGCTTCTACAAAAAGAATATCAAGCTGGTTCCAGGAACTGGCAAGACATAAAAAATTAATTATTTATACAAGTAGAGTCACAACAGCAATAATAGATAACAATAATGTCACAAGTAAATACGATCAACAAATATTTAAATTTCAATTTTAAATTATTTTCACCTTTATCCTCTTCCGCCGTTCTCTGCTGCTAAAATAAAATTGGCTAAGGATCGTCTTTCTCTTGTTCCTTAGTTTTGAGTTACTGATAAAAATTAGACTGGAAAAATAGAAGCTATTAGGAGAGTAAATAAATAATTTAATTTACAAATGTAAGATCAGCTTGGCAATTGGATTTTTTTAAAGAAATAATATTAAATCTCAGTCACTAGGAAGAAATCATTTATCATCTAATAAAAGTCCTCACATAATAAGGTTGTCATAAGAATTAAATGAATTGATAAATGGAAAGCTTTAAGAATGATACCTGACATATGATGAATGCCATATAACTATAAAAATATTATTTCTAGTTTCACCATTATCGTCATCATCTCTTAAAAGTCAATGGGTTTGGTTTTTGTTTTTGTTTTTTCTGTTGGCAGTTCTTTTATGTTCAAATCCTCTTCTAAACTGTAAGATTCTTTCAAGGTGGTTTTCTGCATGATTATTTTTTTCTCCCTAGCATCCTCCAGCATACTGGATCATGTTCAGTACATTAAAAGTTATGATATAAAAATAATACCATTTTAAATTATTGATTTAGGATATAGAAATTGATCTTAAATTGAGGGGTTCTTTTGCCATAATGTTCCATATAAGAGGTAATGTTTCTACTATTATGTTGTTACTTTGCAACTCCATAGAAAATATGTTATATATTGGTATTTAATTCCCCCAAATTTTAAGGCAATTTCATGCCTAGTTATTAAACACAAGGAAAGAGAGTTAGCAAGAAATTTGCTTTATGTTATTAAAAATAATGTGGTAGAAGGTAACTAGGGAAAAAAACCTGTGACCCAGTAGAGTCATTCTAAAACAAAAACTTCAGAGGAACTCAATCTCTGACCTGGCAGGGGATGAGGAGTGAAGGAGAAAGAAACTTACTACTATCTGAATACCTACTCTGTGCCAGGTATTCTTCACATCCTAATATTTAATTTTCACAACCGTCCAGTAAGATAAGTATTTTGTTCTTCGTTTTACACGTAAGTAAGTAGAAGGTTAGAGAGTGTGAGTCATTTGTATAAGGTCACTAGCCTGGTTGCAGCAAAAATAGAATTCAAACCCAGTTTGCTAGATTCCAAGCCTGCTGTCAGTTCTGCTATAACCCAGTGCCCCCTGAATAAGGAGAACAATGAGAAGAAGGGCAACAGATCCTAGAGAACCATAAGAAAACTTAATATTTTATTTTGTCTTCTTGTAGTCAAAAACCACTGGTACACGATAAAGGCAACTAAGCAAAACCAGTTTCGTTAGAACTCCTGGTGTTATGAGGGCAACACTCAAAAGAGATATTTGAATAGAGGAACACTGAGAGGACAACAGTGCAAAATCAGCCGAAAAATGTTTGCATGCTGATTTGTCACTATTGTACTCTTCCTCCACATATATTTGCTAGGAAGAACATGGAACTGATGAGTAACTTATGAAAATTACTGAGTACTTTTTTTTCTAATAGTCTAGTACTAGATTTTGTTTATTTTAACAGAGCCATTTACATTATATATTAACTCAGTTTAGTATTTTTCTTTATGCCCCATTTTTACCCCTAAATGTAGGCTGTGTTAGGTCCTCTGGGTCTAGAAACAGCAACAGTCTCCGCACCCCACTTGGAACCATATGCAAAGGATATGATGACAGTTGCATTTTTAGCCATCTTGATCACAGCTCCAAATGGAGCTCTACTTATGGGCATTCTGGGGCCTAAAATGCTTACACGCCATTATGATCCAAGCAAAATAAAACTGCAATTGCCAACATTAGAACATCATTAAAAAGTTTACCTGTCATCATCTGCCTGCTTCTTTTAATGAATTATTTCACATGACAGAAGAATTTTAAAGTAGAAATATGTAGGGACTGTACAGAAAATCCAGGATTTAGCAAACATGTGATTTCAGTACGGGGCTTTTCTTGGACTTTTTACCCCAAAGTTAATTTAATAAAAATAATGTTAAATGGAATGCTGTCTTGGTATTTACATACTGTAAGAACAAATTAAATCTGTAAATACCCTAGGAAAGTTTAAAGTAATCCCTCAGGCTGAATTTGATATCATAATACAAACTGAGCTTAATATAAAATTAAACAAACTTAACGGCAGAAAGAAAAACTTTGAATATTGAACTTGGTAAGATAGCCTAAGTTTCCAAATAGGAGGGGTAGAACTCCCTATGATGTCCAGTAATTCAGTTAAAAAGATCACTACAAAAAGAAAAAAAAAGGAGTAAAACACATCAACTTTAAATGGGTTAACCGAATAGATTTTAAATTCTGGTTTTGGTGACTACCTGAATAAATAATATGTTAAGTAATAGAACCAAGTTAGTCTTTCCTTATTTCTGCCATGCCCTTAAAATGAAAGTCTGGTTTAGTGGTTTTTAGATGAAACACTATCTATATTTTTATTTATAGAAATAAAATTAAATCACAAATGGAAGTAAACTATATTTTTTTCAATTAGTATTTTAAAATCTAGACATAAAAGGCAGCCTCCAAAAATGAAAGATTTGGAGACTACTGTCATGTGGCAGTTTCTTCTCCTTAGTAATGTAGAATTACCTTTTAATTCTGGCTGATTAAATATGCCATGTTAATGTAGAACCCATCACAAGCAAAGTGAGTTTTAGTTAACTTCAAGACTCTTTATTTTAAAGTTATAAGAGTCATATAAACACTTCTAAAATGGCCTTATTGAATGGCATTTTAGAAATTCTTTAGACTTCTTTGGCAAAAGCTCAATGCAAGGACTGAATATTACTTTCATTCCTCTTTTTCCTCTTCTCACAAGCAAGATATTAAAATACCACAGAATATGAAATTTACACATAAATTTGCCAAGTGAAGCAATTAAAATTTAAGGCAATCAAAACTATGTGTTATTCCTATTAAGACTAAGGGCTTTTACAGAATATATCACCGAAACTGCCAAAAGTTCTAAAACCGTCTGGGAAATAACTCTTAGAAAATACACTGTGGGAGAATAACTCTGGGAAAAGATAAAATAGCTACTGTTTTAGTGACATTTTCTCTTTATAGTTTTACAACAAAGTACAGACTCCATTTTCAAATATTGTAATTCTAGTACTCAAATTCTAAAAATTTAAACTGTGCCAGTGTTTTGACTACTATTTAAATCATGAGGACATCTCATTGTCACTTATACAAAAATAAAAATATAGGCAGGATGTTGTGGCTCATGCCTGTAATCCCAGCACTTTGGGAGGCCAATGCGGGCAGATCACGAGGTCAGGAGTTCGAGACCAATCTGACCAACATAGTGAAACCCCGTCTCTAATAAAAATACAAAAATTTGTCAGGTGTGGTGGCATGCACCTGTAATCCCAGCTACTCAGAAGGCTGAGGCAGGAGAATCGCTTGAACCCAGGAGGCAGAGGTTGCAGTGAGCTGAGATCACACCACTGCACTCCAGCCTGGGAGACAGAGCAAGACTCTGTCTCAAAAAAAAAATAATAAAATATATGTGTGTATATATATATATATTTACAGGATAGTATTTTACATTCACAAGAGGATTAGATTTCAAAGTAGAAAGTTTATTTTAATAAAAGAGAGATAAGAAATAATTTTCAAAATGAGGAATTCTGTTTTTGATTAGGAGGAAAATTGTTGTACCTATTCTTTTTATTCTTTATTTATTGAACTTTAAGTGTCTGTGATATATGTTTATAATACTGAAATAGTCGCCGTTTTAAGGTAGTGTGGCAGATGTTGTTATTTATTTGAAATTTTAAGTTTTTTATTTATAAAAAGTTTTTATAAAAATTTATTAATATAATTAAAAAATTACAACCAGTTAACCATGTGTATGATATTAGTGTTTATAGTATTTAAACAAATAAGGCTGGGCACAGTGGCTCACACCATCCCAGCACTTTGGGAGGCCAAGGCGGGTGGATCAGGAGGTCAGGAGAAGGAGACCATCCTGGCTAACATGGTGAAACTTTGTCTCTACTAAAAATACAAAAAACTAGCCAGGCATGGTGGCAGGTGTCTGTAGTCCCGGCTACTCGGGAGGCTGAGGCAGAAGAATCACTTGAACCTGGGAGGCAGATGTTGTAGTGAGCCAAGATCACGCCACTGCACTCCAGCCTGGGTGACAGAGCGAGACTCCATCTCAATAAAATAAAATAAAATAAAATAAAATAAAATAAAATAAAATAAAATAAAATAAAATAAAATAAAATAAAATACAAAACAAATAAATACAAGATTGTTGTTTCTTATAAACTTTTTTTGTATCTTTGCCTATTTTTTTCACTGTTTAAGGAATTTTTATTAAAGCAAAATTTTATAATCCAAATTACCTTTCCTTGCTCAGTTATCAATTCTGTTACTTAAAACAGAAGTGAAATTCTTAGCTATTCCACACTAATGAATTACAAAATTAAAGGAATGCTTTAAATTTTTATACTTTGCTGAAAATTATTTATCACAGAGTCTGAAAAGCATTACAGTGTTTCTATATTTTATTATTTTGGGAGGATTTTTTCTTTTCAAATCAATAAGTAATCTAGGACTATCATTGCATTTGTTAGATCTGACATCTGCTTGGTATGTAAAGTTCAAAGTTTCCTTTTTAAATTTATTTTATACTTTACAAATTTTTTCCATAGTATTTAAGGTTTTTGATATTGAGATATTTTTCTTCAGTGATGCTCAAGTTTCTTTCTGTGGTCCCTGATCAGTTTTAAACAATTGGAACACCAGTGGCACCATTAACTGCTTTCTGGGCAGCCTCTTTAGCTTCCTGGTCTTGTAGTACAGCTATACCTTTGTCAACCTTAGTATAGAGAGGCTCCGGAGATTCAAGCATACGAAGGAGTTCCAAATTACCAATCTCCAACAAGATACCAATGATTTTACCAGCACGACTAGGGCATGGCTTGAAGAAGAGGAAACAGCCATTCACTCGTTTCCTTTTGCTTTTGAGGAGGAGCAGATGCCATCATGGAAGTCAAAGGTTCTTGACCTTCTACATGAACAGCAGGCTGCTTCAAGGTAACCTGGGGCTGTGCATGAAAATGCCATTGAGGATTGTGAGCTTCCATAGCATATTTATACTGTGAAATGGTACAAAAAGCAGGAGTATCTGTAGTAGCAGTAGTGGCAACTGCAGGATGTGCTCCTATTGTCTGTTTCGATGTGTTACAACAGCTGTGTTGACATGACTCGTGGAAGCTGTGAAGAAGCTGGTCTCTTACTACTAAATGTAGTGAGCTAGGAGTGGCTTGGGCATATTTTTCAATGGATGAGGTCTGGCACCCTGAGCAATTTAGGGAGGATTTGAACTTAGTTGAGCAGTTTGGCTAGGAGAATACTTTGCAGCATGGCTCTCAGTCTGTGGGATAACTGCCATGAAGTCAATTGAAGAAGGTGCTGGCTGATAGGAACTGATTCCCAGGTTGAGCATAGTTTTTACACTTGCCATTCTTTGCACATACTGCACTGGTTAATGAGCTGAGCCTGGTGCTCTTCATTGCTTTTCTTCCCATGGAGTTAACACTATATACAATGGCTCAGTGCCCTCAATTCTACCATTCATTTCTGAAAGTCCTTTAGTTGCTTCCTCTGGAGAGGAGAAACATACACAAATCAAACCCTTTGTTGTGACAACCATCCTTCTTAACCTTTGCATTGGTGATTGTACCAAGTGGAGAAAGTTCTTTCCAGAGACATTCATCAATACCATCAAGATTTTTTGCATAAATGTTAACACTTTGTTATCTGGTGATCCTATACTGCTTGATCTTTTCAAATTTGCACACAAGTTCCATCTGCCATTCTACTTTTTTCTGAGCTTGACCAACATCAATTTGTTTTCCATTGAGCTTCTTTCTGTTCATCTCATCTGCGCATCTTTGTGCCTTTCAAAGCTGACAAATCCAAAACCTTTGGGTTTTCCACTTTCATTAACCACTACTATCACACTTAAGACAGATCCCAACTTGCCAAAGAGATCTTTAAGGCACCTACCATCCATGTCTTCTCCAAAAATCTTCCTGTAAACATTGGTGAACTTTTTAACTCTGAGTTCTGCTTCTCATTGTTTACAAGACTTAATCCAACAAAGACTTTGCTATCATTTAGAAGCATCCATTTCATTTTTGAATAGATCTTTCAGCTGCTTCTGTGTCTCAAAATGTACAATGCCATCACCCTTGAAACCATTTTCACCACAAAGCACCTAATGTGAAAGTGATAGAGACAGGAGGCAGCCAAGGGTCCTCTGGTAAAACACCACCTTCAAGACTAAAACAGCCTGAAGGCTGATAAACTGGACTGCAGGTCCTGGTTGAAGCCGCCCTTTCCTCACTGATTCTGAATAATGCCCACCTGTGCACTGGGATTACGGGATGGAGCCTTGGGAAGTTTGTGCGGTGTGCAGTGGAGAGGAGTCTGGCCTGTTCCCACGTAGTGACCTACGATTTAATCTATGAGGCGGGAAATCTGCTAGCAGGACTCTTTCTCTCTTTGCTGAGAGTTATTTTTGCTTTTTCCTTTCCACCCAATAAACTCCGTTCCCCCTCACCCTTCAAGTGTTTGCGTGCCTTTTCCTGGTGTTATGAAAAGAACCTGGTTTTTTCTGCAACAAAAAGATGTTACCAAAAGCAGATGTATCATGCAATGCTTTATAATCAATAGATTTGTCCAATTTTTTTATGAACATGTTGCCCACTCCATTTTTGCGGAGTGATGGATCACACCGAGACCACTTAGTGTGTATTGGCTAGTCTTTTATAACATCAAAATTCATGGGGTCTTAACCACATTCCACATCCTGCGTTTCCCAAGGAGCGCTGGTGATCTGGTTCCTGTAGCCCGGGATAGAGAGGACCGGCCAGCAGGCCTGGTCATGTGCGGTGCGAGGACAGGGGATGGCTGGGACGCTGGGCTCACCTCTGCACCTGTCTGCCGGTAGGGCCACAGGCTGCGACCTTTCCGTGAAAGGAGAGTAAGGGCTGGGGCGGAAGCCTGGGCCAGCGCACAAAGACAAAATCACCTGGAATCCAAAACTACTCCACGGCCAAGGAACTGCGACCCGCAGAGTGCTGGGACGAGGGTGGCGGTGTAGGGTCCAGCATCCAGGCCTCGGGATCCTGTTCCTTCTTGAAGCTGCTTCGGAGCTGCGAGGGGGCGGGTGGGTCGCTCTCGGCTGCCTCACCGGGTAATCTTATACAAGAAGAAAAGGAAAATGTCTGTGGCAGTGAAGACAAGGATTTTTTTGTAAAGTGTTTTGCAGGGGTGACCGGTGTTAAAACAGAAACCTTTTTTTTTTTTAAGTTTTTTTCATGGGATTTTTTTCAGGGGAATGGATTTTTCAAGATAATAAATATGTGCTGATCCTGGAGAACACACTCCACACTCTCAGTACTAACCGCTTGGGAGAAGGGACCCATTAATGTTTAATTGTACCTTCTCTTGTGGCCCCATTGTTTCCCTTTTAATTATGAAACATTGGAGCCTACAGAGAGGTAGAAAAAATGGGCACCCACATAACCACCACCTAAATCCCATTAATTGTTAATATTTTGTCAAGTTTTCTTTATGTAATTTTTCAATTTGAATTAAAAGTAAATTATAGGCATCATGCTAATTTGCCTCTGTATACTTAAGCCTGCATATTCAAAAACTAAAGCCATTTTCTTGCATAACCACAATTCCCTTATCCTTTCACACCAAGTTATCAGTAATTCCTTAAAATTATTCAACTCCCAAATATTTTCAAATATAAACAGTCATGCCCCATGTAACACATTTCAGTCAACTAGTCGACCATCTACACTGTGGTGGTCTCATAAGATTAAACTGGAACATATATAGAAACTTGATAAACAGTATATGGCCCTTGATATTGGCATTGCAGCTCAAGTAGAAGAAATGACTGATGCTCAGTAGTGGTGCTGGAACATTTGATTTTCCTTATAAAAAATAAATAAGTGAAAATATATAGGGCCAGATGCAGTGGTTCATGCCTGTAATCCCAGCGCTTTGGGAGGCCAAGGTGGGCAGATCATCTGAGGTCAGGAGTTTGAGACCAGCCTGGCCAACATGGTGTAACCCCGTCTCTACTGAAAATATAATTAGCCTGGTGCAGTGGCAGGTGCCTTTAATCCCAGCTACTCAGGAGGCTGAGGCACGAGAATTGCTTGAACCTGGGAGGCTGAGGTTGCAGTGAGCTGAGATCGCACCAGCACTCCAGCCTGGGTGACACAGTGAGACTCTGTCTCAAAAATATACGTATATACACCATCTAGGTTTGCATAATTACACCCTATGATTCACATTTTCTTAATTGTTTCCCAATTATAGCAATTTTTAAAAGCCAGGATCCAATCGAGAACTGGACACTACATTTTGTTTTTGTCTCTTATTTTGTAATCCAGTAGATTTCTCCATACTTAATCCCTTGCTAAATGGCATAGACTTTTTTTTTTTTTTTTGAGACGGCATCTTGCTTTGTCACCAGGCTGGAGTGCAGTGGCATGATCTTGGCTCACTGCAACCTCTGCCTCCTGGGTTCAAGAGATACTCTTGCCTCACCCTCCTGAGTAGCTGAGATTACAGGTGCCTGCCACCACGGCTGGATAATTTTTTGTATTTTTACTAGAGACAGGGTTTCACCATGTTAGCCAGGATGGTCTCGATCTCCTGACCTCATGATGCACCCTCCTCAGCCTCCAAAAGTGCTGGGATTACAGGTGCGAGCCACCGTGCCCAGCCGGTATTGAATTTTAAAGGAACCATGCTAGTTGTCACGTAGAATATCTCACATTCTGGATTTGTGGGACTGTTCATGGTTTCATTTAGTTTGTTTGTCTATCTCTTCAATTTTCTGAAGTTTGAAGTTAAATTTAAAGACTTGGTTACATTCAGGTTAAATTTTTTGGCCAGAATCATTCAAAAGTGATGTCGTATACTTCCAATAGTGGCACATTACGAAGTTTATGTCTGGTTGTCCCACTGCCAGTGATGCTAATTTTCATTCCTAAATTAAGGTGGTGATTGCCAGATGTCTATATTGTAATGGTATATTTTCCTCTGTAATTAGCCAGTGATCTCTGAGTTTATACCTTGGTACTACATGAATATTCATTTTTCATCAAATTTCCCAAAATTAGTAGACTTTGTTTTTTAGAGCAATTTCAGGTTTACAGAAACCAATGAGCAGAAAGTACACAGAGTTCCCATGTAACACTACCTTCCTATCCCACTCTCCACCCAATCCCTACCTCTGTACACAATTTACTCTATTATTAACACCATGTATTAATGTGGTATATTGGTTACAATTGATACATATTGATACATTATTATAACTGAAGTCCATAGTTTACATTAGCGTTCACTCTTTGTGTTGTAAAGTTCTGTGAATTTTGACAACCGTATAATGACAGATATCCACCAGTATCATACAGAATAGTTTCATCACCATAAAAATCCTCTGTGTTCCACCTATGTATCCCTCTCTTACTTTCCTCAAATTGCTGAAAACCACTGATGTTTCTACATTATAGTATTGCCTTTTCCAGATAGTCATACACTTAGAACCATACAATATATAGCCTTCTCATGCTGGCTTCTTTTACTTACCAATATACATTTAAGTCTTCTCCATGTCTTTTCTTAGCTTAATATCTGATTTCTTTTTAGTGCTGTATAATATTCCCTTGTCTGGATGTACCACAGTTTGTGTAGCCATTAACCTACTGAAGGATATCTTGGTTGCTTCCAAGTTTTGGCAGTTATGAATACAACTGTTATAAACAGCCATGTGCAGGTTTTTAAGGTTTTAACAAACTCTCTCTGGCAGTTTCTGTTTTTCCTCACTTTTCAAGCCCATGGGCTATCTCCCAGTGCTGTTCATTTTAATATTCTGCAGAGTACTTAAGCATTACAGAATATAGAAGCTGGAAGATACTTGGCAGTCATTTAGTCCCTCATGTTCTAGATGAGAAAACTGAAGCCCAGATACCTTATTATTTGTGCAGTCCCCCAATCTGAGTGTCAAATCCACCTCTCCCAGTTGTTTTCTCTTCAAATAACCCTGTGAACTTCAGTGAACCTCACTGACCACATCATCATTATTCACCAATAGTTCCCCAATAGATCCACTCTACATTAGCTCATTTCAAATGTTCTTTTCCTTTCACGCACATACCATACAGTACTTAAAATTCTGTTGACAACAATCAATATGAATTCAAATTAAGTTCTTGCCCCAAGGATGTGACTTCTACTACACAGTTTCTTTTGGCCTGAGGGCAATTCCTAGGGCATGAACTTAGTCATGTGCCCTCAACAGACAGCACTCTAAGGAAGCTGGGGAATAAGGGTCTCCATTCTGCAGGGAGGCCTGGACTACACACCACAGAAGACACTACTCTGTCCATCCCTCGTGTCATTTGGATCCATGACTTCATATAACTTCTCTCCATCTAGGAATAGCTCCTCCAGGATTTTGGTTGGTTTCTTTTGCTGGGGAAATGTGAAAGTAACATTCATGGAGGGAAACATAGCTCCTTGGCTCTTCAACTGGTCTTTCACCCTAAACTGATCATCTGCCTTCCCTACTATACAGGTACTATCAGGTTTACATTCTTACCCTCAGCTAGCACCTCCACTGGTCTAGGTCACTTACCTGGTGATAGGAGAGGGGGGTGTAGTAGCCATGGCTACTAGACTTGTCCTTTTAAATTGAGCAATCAAAATTTAGTAAGGGACTACTTAAACATCCCTTGGCTGCCAAACACATTCCTGTCTACTTCCGTTGTGTAACAGCATTGAATTGCAGAGATAAGAAGCAGAAATTTCCCAGGTGAATCCCTGGGGGTGACGGTAAATAGTGCTACTCTTTCTTCAATCCATGGTCCTCTTTCTATTAGTGACATGGGACCATATAATGGTTACTGATCTAGGATATATGCTTGTATCCCATCCCTGCAGCTTCAAAGGGCTACTGGAGGCTGTTCCATCACTCCATCAGTTTGACAGCTTCTAGTTGTTGTGATTTTGTGATTTGTATTAGGATCACTGAAATGCATTTTCATGTGTCCACCACTGCAACTGCAGTGCTACAAAGTACGTTCCCTTTATACAGTGCTATAAAGTACAATGCAAGGATGTGTAGGATTCCACATTGGAGGATTAAACATTCTGTCAACCCTTGGATAGTGGTGCTGGTTGAGGCCATGTAAGTAGGAAAGATAAATCCATACTCAGAATAAGTATCAGTTCCAGCCAAGATGAATCATTACCCTTCCTGTGATGGAAAGAATCCAGTGCATTCAGCTTGCCACCATGTGGCTACTTGGTGTCCTTGAGGGATGATGCTATCTTGAGGCCTCAGTGTTGCTCTGTCTTGATGACAACTTTGACATTCAGAAGCAGCAGTAGCTAGATAAGACTTAGTCAGTGGAGACTTCTGCTGTTTGGGCCTCTGCATAGCCTCCATCCTTGTCACTATATTTATTCACCAATTGTTCCAGTACTGAGCTGGCCAATGGAAGAGGTTGGCTAACATCATCTGGCTGAGTCACTTTTCTCCTTGGTTGTTGATAGATACCTCTCGTAGGTGTTAACATGTGAAACAAAGATCTTCATACTTTTTGTACATCCCCATAAGTCCACCCATATGTCCTTTTCTCAGATGTCTTTTTCTCCAGTCTTCCAAATTTTCTCCTTCCATCTCCCTGACCTGTAGCCAAGCCATTTGACCATGAGTCAGTACATTCTTACTTTGAGTCTCTTCTCTTTCCATGCAAAGTGAATGACAAGGTGCATAGTGCAAAGTTCTGCCTACTGAATTTTTTTTTAATTTTTTTTTATTTTTTGAGACAGAGTCTTGCACTGTCACCAGGCTGGAGTACAGTGGCGTGATCTCAGCTCACTATAAGCTCTGCCTCCTGGGTTCACACCATTCTCCTGCCTCAGCCTCCCAAGTAGCTGGGACTACAGGCGCCCGCCACCATGCCCAGCTAATTTTTTTTTGTATTTTTTTAGTAGAGATGGGTTTTCACCATGTTAGCCAGAATGGTCTCGATCTCCTGACCTCATGATCCACCACCTTGGCCTCCCAAAGTGCTGAGATTACAGGTGTGAGCCACTGTGCCTGGCCAAGAATTTATTTTTGAGTTGAATTTTTAAATATTAAAAAATTTTAAGTATACAAACAAAAATTGTATATATTTGCAGTGTACAACCTGATGTTTTGAAATATGGATACACTGTGAAATGGCTAACTCAAGCTAATTAATACATGTGTTACCTCACATACTTATCATTTCTTTTGTGGTGAAAACACTTAAAATCTACTGTCCTAGCAATTTTCAAGTATGCAATACATTGTTATTAACTGTAGTCACCATGTTGTACAATAGGTCTCTTGAACTTGTTCTTCCTGCTTATCTTAATTTTTGTATCCTTTGACCAACATCTCCCCAGTTCTACCCTCCTTCCCCTCCCCTAATAACCATTATTCTATTTTCTGCTTCTATGTGTTTGACTTTTTTAGATTCCACATATAAGCGAGATTACATGACAGTTATCTCTCTGTGCCTGGCTTATTTCACTTAATATAATGTCCTCCAGTTTCATCCATGTTATTACAAAAGACAGGATTTCCTTCTTTAAGGCTGAACAATATTTCCTTATGTATATATACACCACATTTTCTTTAATCATTCATCTGTTAAAGGATACTTAGGTTGATTTCATATCTTGTCTATTGTGAATAATGTTGCAATGAACATGAGGTACAGATTTTTCTTTGACATATTGAATGATTTTCTTTGGTTATATAAATAGTACTAGGATTGCTAGATCATATGGTAGTTTTATTTTTAACTTTCTGAGAAACCTGTATATTATTTTTCATAATGGCTGTACTAATTTACATTCCTGCCAACAGTATACAAAGGCTCCCTTTTCTCCACATCCTCGCCAACACATGTTATCTTTTGTCTTTTTCATAGTAGTCATTCTAAAAGGGATGTCTCATTGTGGTTTTGATTTGCGTTTCTCTGATGACTGGTGATGTCGGTTATTTTTTCATATTCCTGTTGGGCATTTGTATGTCTTCTTTGGAAAAATGTTTATTCAGGTACTTTGCCTCCCTTTCATTAATCAGGTTATATGTTTTCATGCTATTGAGTTGTATGAATACTTTATGTATTCTGGATATTAATCCTTTATCAGATGTATGGCTTGCAAATATTTTCTCCCTTTTTGTAGGCTATCTCTTTACTCTATTGATTGCTCCCTTTGCTTGCACAGCTTTTTAGTTTGATATAATCCCACTTGTCTATTTTTGCTTTTGTTGCCTGTGCTTTGGGGGTCATATCCAGAAAATCATTGCCCAGACCAGTCTCATGGAGCTTTTCCTGAATGTTTTCTTCTAGTAGATTTATGGTTTCAGGTTTTATATTTAAGTCTTTAGTCCATTTGTGTTTTTTTTTTTTTTGTATATTGTATGAGATAAGGGTCTAATTTCATTTCTCTGCATGTGGAGTTCTCCCAACACCATTTATTGAAAAGATTGTCCTTTCCCCATTGTGTATTCTTGGCATATTTACTGAAAATCAATTGGCCTTAAACGTGGATGTATTTTGAGGCTCTCTATTCTATTCCATTGGTCTACCAGTCTGTTTGTATGCCAGTATCATGTTATATTTTTGATTACTATAGCATCATAGTATATTTTGAAACCGGATAATGTGATGCCTCCTACTTTGTTCTTTTTGCTCACGATTTGCTATTTGGAGTTTTTTGTGGTTTCACATGAATTTGGGGACTTTTTTCTGTTTACATAAAAAATATCATTGGAATTTTGATAGAGATTACATTGAATCTGTAGATCACTTTGGGTACTAAGAACATTTTAACAGCATGAATTCTTCTAATCCATGAAGATGGGATATATTTCCATTTATTTGTGTCTTCTTCAATTTCTTTCACCAATGTTTTATAGTTTTCAGTGTACAGGTCTTTCACCTCCTTCGTTAAATTAATTCCTAAGTATTTGTGTAGCCATTATAAATGAAATTGCTTTCTCGATTTCTTTTTGAGATAGTTCATTGTTAGTGTATACAGATGCTACTCATTTTTTTATGTTGATTTTGCATCCTGCAACTTTACTGAATTAATTTACTCGTTCCAACAGTTTTTCTTGGTGGACTCTTTAGGGTTTTCTACATTTAAGATCATGTTGTCTGCAGAGACAGTTTCACTTCTTCCTTTCTGACTTTAATGCCTTTATTTCTTCTTCTTGACTAATTGCTAGAACTTGAATAGAAGTGGTGAAAATGGGCATCCATCTTGTTTCTGATCTTAGAGAAAAAGCTTTCAACTTTTTACCATTGAGTATGATGTTAGCTGTGGGCCTATCATATATGCCTTTATTGTGTTGAAAGTTTTTATTACAGAAAGATGTTGAATTTTGTCAAATGCTTTCTCTGCATCCATGGAGATATTCATATAGTTTTTGTCCTTCATTCTGTTAATGTGTATATCACATTTATTGATTCGTATATGTTGAACCGTCCTTGGGAGGTTTTAATCTACTGCTATCTTTCCATAGCTGAAGTAGGTTGCTATCATTTTTTACTTACATCTGCATCCTGAGTTGATCTTCCAATGAACAAGCTTAGCTTTTTTCCTCCTTTAGCAATATTGGAACTCCCACATAGGCAGAGTTGCCAGCTGAGGAAGAGAATCTATTGTCACAATTTGGATAATGTGGGGACCTGGATCACCTGATCATACTGCTTACTTTTGTCCTCTAGTCTTTCTCATGCCCAATCCTTGATGTGATATGGTTTGGCTCTGTGTCCCTACAAAATCTCATCTCAAATTATAATCCCCACATGTAGAGAGAGGGACCTGGTGGGAGGTGACTGGATCATGGGGACAGTTTCCCTCATGCTGTTCTCATGATATTGAGTGAGTTCTCATGAGAGTGGATAGTTTAAAAGTGTTTGGCACATCCCCCCTTGCTCTCTGTCTCTCCTGCTGCCTTCTGAAGAAGGTGCCTGCTTCACCTTTGGCTTTAGTCATAAGTGTAAGTTTCCTGAGACCTCTCCAGCCATACAGAACTGTGAGTCAATAAACCTCTTTTGTTTATTAATTACCCAGTCTTGGGTAGTTCTTTATAGCAATGTGAAAATGGACTAATTCAATGTGCTACTTCTATTTTATTATGATTTGTTGCTGGGCCAGCCTGTCCTTATGATCTGGTAGATCTAACAAAACCAAACTCATGGTGGGAACTTTTAGCCACATGGTCACTTAATATTTGTTGTCAGATAATCCATCTCTACCTAGGTGCAGTAGCATGCTAGAAGCTATTACAGTATGCAATTATGCTATATATTTATACAATATACAATTACTTGCAGATAGCATGACCATGCTAGTGAACCCCACAAGATTATGTGTGAATCATCTATTAGGGTTTGCTATAAACTCTACATGGTGCTTTTTCCAACTACATATACTTCTAATACCATAGAGCCTACTAGATTGTATGGCTCAAACAGTAGGGCTGCTTGCCCTGTATCCTGGACCTGCTGCAGAGGCCTTTTCTGCCCTAAGCTTTTGTCAAAGGTGGAAGCCTTCTGTGTCACTCAGCAAATGTGTCAGAACAGTATTCCTTAGTATAGGGGGACCAATGGGCCCCCTAAAATCTTCTGCAACTGATGTCAGAGGTCCTTAAATCTTCAGATGATTTTCTCTCTCAGGGATGCATGTGTCTCACTAGGCCATCCAACATGCTATTTCTTACCCAGTCTATTTTAACTGGTAAATAAAATGGACAAATGTAGCATGCCACAGAATGTCCAGACAGCTCACGTCTCTGGAATACATTAGGACAGAGAGTCAAAGAACTAATATACATCTTGGACAAGTCTCTAAATGCATGCTGTTGTCCTTCCCATGAATGTTAATTGCTTCTGGTAAATTTCACTCTAAGTACTGCTTCAGTTATTTTACATATATAATGATTGGTAATCTTTTCATTTTAATTCAATTTTAAGCATGTTCTAATTTTTATTATAATTTCTTCTTGCTTCCATGAATCATTTGGAAGCTGTTTGTAGTTTCTAAAATTCATGGATTACTTTTGGATAAGTTTTTGTTATTGATTTCTAATAGTGCTATTACACATTTGTTATACCAATGTAAACATTTGATACTACCTTTAGGCCTAATATCTGGTCAATTTTTGTAAATACTCCAAGTGTGCTTGAAAAGAATAGAAATTCTTTAACTGTTGATTAGCCTTATTAATTTTACGTTTATTTATTCAATTACTAAAAATGAAATGTTAAAATCTCTCACTGTGTAGATCTTTTTATTGCTCTTTCCAATTCTAATTTTGGCTTTATTTATTTTGAGACTACATTATTAGGTATCCACAATTTTATAAAAATTAAGAAAAAATTAGAAAAGTGTAGAAAAAATTAGAAAAATATAGAACATGATGTGACAGAAGCACACATGGGCTTTATCTGGATGATCTCTTGTCAGGTGTGTATCCTGGGGAAGGCCTTCACAGCAAGAGATGGACCAGAGGATTGAGACAAGGGGGCCACCACTCAGAAGGGGAGGAGGGCAAAGGAACTCCTGAGGGAGGAAAGTATCAGAGAGGAGGCTTTCATGTCTCAGTGATATCACTCAGCAGCATGGCATGGAGTCTGTAGTTCACAGAGTTCCAAAGAGCAGAAGCAGCTTGGGGTCTTTACAGCCTAGAGTTTATCTGTGGCAAGCAGATTTTGGACCTAGTTTCCCAGGGCATGTAAATCAGGCAGGCTCTAAATGCCTACAAATCTGCATGTCTGGGCTATGTTTAACACAACTGGATGTTTAAAAATTTGAGTTTGGTGCCAGTTGGTTTTTGAGCTAATGGGTTTCAGCTTGCTGTGAAGAAATAACCTAGGTGCCAATACACAGAGGCCATCCTCGTCTCATTTACATTATATGCAGTGACTCTATCCTTTTTTGCTCACAATTGTTTTATTCATTTCTTTTAGATTTGTTTACTTTACTGAGATTATTTGGTAGGTAAGATTTCAGTTTATTGTAGTTTGCTAATTCATTATTCGAAGTGTTCTAATAAAAATTTTGCTCCATCCTTAATCCCCATTTAAACAAAGCTGCTGTGGGTAAGGTCATCAATGGCCTTCGTGTTATCAAATCCATTTTGTTAACAAAATTTTAATGTTTAAAATTTTCTTATGTGTACACATGTTTAATTTATGTAATTTCAAAATGGGGTATCATACATGGAATTTGGTAGTTTTCTTTCCTTTTTTTGTTCACTTACTCTGTTTTTTAATGCTTTACTGTAACCCACAATGCAATGTCCCCAATATTTATTATGTATAACTGATATTCACATAAAACATATTTTGTCATTAAGTGTTATCTTTTTCCACATAGGTGTTCCTGTCTTTAGTCTTCTATTTTCTCTCTCTCCCGCTTCTCTCCGACCCTTCCTCTCTCCATTTATGTACGTATTTAAATCATTTTAAAAATCATTTTATGTATCGCTTCAAAGCCTTCAGTGTAAATTGAGGGTCCAATTTTGTTTTCTTTGAATTGTTTATTTTCATATATTAATTTTTCATCTACATGTAGATTCTCAATTTTTTACTACTCTTGCTTATTCTTAATTAATACAATTGTTTTTCTTAATTGATCAATTCCAATAGTTCTATAGTAGGTGCTGATATCTGGTGAGAAAAGTTCCTCTCAATAGTCTTTTTTTGGGTACAATTTTCTGACTATTCTTCTACATGAACTTTAAGATAATTTAATCCAATTTTAAAATGCTTTTGTGATTCTAATGTGAATTTAATTGAATTTATATATAATTTTAGGAGATTTATGTTTTTACAAGAGTTTTGTTTGTTTTTTTGAGACAGGGTCTCACTTTGTCACCCAGGCAGGAGTGTAGTTGTGGTATCTCAGCTCACTGAAGCCCCAACCTCCCACCTCAGCCTCCCAAGTACCTGGTTCTATAAGCATGCGCCAAGCCCAACTAGTTTTTTGTTTTGTTTTGTTTTGTTTAGATATAGCGTTTCACAATTTGCTGAAGCTGGTCTTGAACTCCTGGGCTCAAGCAGTCCTCCTGCCTCAGCCTCCCAAAGTGCTGGGATTACAGGTATGAGCCACTGCACCTACCCCATGTGTTTCTTATTTAATAGCTTTTGTTAACATTTTTACAGTTTTTTTCTTATATATCTTCTTTCTTGGTAAATTTATTTTACCTTTATTATTTTTGTTATTGTGAATTTTTTTTTTCCTTTTTCTGGAGAACGGGGTCTCGCTATATTGCCCAGGCAGGTCTCGAACTCCTGGGCTCAAGCTATCCTCCCACCTCTTAGCCTCCCTGAGAGCTGGGATTACAGGCGTGAGCCACCGCGCCCGGCCTATTGTGAATATTTTTACCATTAGCATTTCAAGGTGCTTATTGCTAATGTATTTTGTATTATGATCTTATTTCCAAATACCTTACCAATATTCCTCTTTAAAATATTTGAAAGTTCTGTTTTTCCTAATCTCTATGATTTGCTAGGCATATAATCATATCCACAAAAAGTTTTCTATATATTTATACTGATTATTTCATTTAAAAATCTTGTTACATTCATGGATCCTCCAAGATAATCTTTAATAACAAATAATGACAGCAGCTATTCCTACTTGTTCCTTGTTTTAATTGAAATGTTCCTTTATGATTTAAAATACTTGTTTTGTAGGCATTTCATAAATAACGGCTATGTTTAGACACTTTCTTTCAATTTCTATTTTACTCAAGAATCTTCATTAGGAGTGGATGTTTAATCTTAACAATAGCCCTCTCAGCATCTATTGATATAATCACATTTTCCTCTTCTTTGATGTCAATTATGTAATTGTGTTAATATACTTAACTGATATTGAAATACCCATGAATTCCTGAAATACAATGCTCTTTGCATACTGTATTACTCTTTTTTGTTGTTGCAATTATTGATAACAGTGCTGGGTTTTTATTTAGAATATTCATTCACATGTATAAGTCAGATTGGTCTATAGTTTTGGTTTTTTTGTTTGTTTGTTTTTTTTTGTTTTGAGATGGAGACTTGCTCTGTCACCCAGGCTGGAGTGCAGTGGCATGATCTTGGCTCACTGCAACCTCTGCCTCCTGGGTTCAAGCTGGGATTACAGACATGCACCACCATGCTGGGCTAATTTTTGTATTTTTAGTAGAGACGGGGTTTCACCATATTGTTCAGGCTGGTCTTGGACTCCTGACCTTAAGTGATCCACCTGCCTTGGCTTCCCAAAGTGCTGGGATTACAGGTATAAGCCATGGCGCCTGGCCTATAGTTTTGTCTTATGTTTATCAGGTTTTCATATTAATGCTGCACTGCCTATGTGAAATGAATTAGTTTTTCTTTTTTAAAAAAATTTGGGATATTTTAAATAACATTGGAATTATCCTTCTTGCAACCCTAGTACTTTTTAAATTATGGATTTAAAAAATCACCTTACATTCTCTTCTTTGTAACTGGTCTACTAACATTTTCAATTTCTTCTTGGATTAGTTTTGGTCATTTATATTTTTCCAGAAAATTACCCATTTTTTCTAGATTTTCCAATGTGTGGCCATATAGTTGCATGCAGCATTTCAAAGTGAATCTTTGTTTTTTCTTTTCTTTTTTTTTTTTTTTTTGAGATGGAGTCTTGCTCTCTGGCCCAGGCTGGAATGCAATGGCATGACCTTGGCACACTGCAACCTCTGCCTCCTGGATTCAAGTGATTCTTCCACCTCAGCCTCCCGAGTAGCTGGGATTACAGACATCCGCCATCATGCCCAGTTAATTTTTGTATTTTTGTAGAGCGAGTTTTCACAATGTTGGCCAGGCTGGTCTTGAACTCCTGACCTTAGGCAATCTGCCCACCTTGGCCTCTCAAAGTGCTGGAATTAATTACAGGTGTGAGCCACCGCACCTGGCCCTCAAAGAGAATCTTTCTACCTTCATCTTATTTTACTTCTTGGTAGCATTCTACAGAGTTGAAGATTGTACTTGTGAGTTTTGAGTTTCTTGATTTGTTGAATGGATGTGATTAATTTATATCTTTAGTGTGATCATGCAGAGAAATGTATGAGAGATAGTGATGGAAAATTATGGGAAATCTGAAAATTTAATAAATTGTTGGCATTTTTATTTTCTCACTAGTACAGGGTTCATCTCAGTAATTATGAAATGTACTACCGTTTTCTCCTTTTCTATCTTATTTTGGAAAATTACAGCCTTATAATAGAGATCAGAAATGTGTTAACATTATGGCTGATCTATCTGACAACAGTGTTCTAAGAAAACAGTATCACAAATATACTTTCTCACCATAATTGTTCAAAACAGAAATTTTGTAAGCAAAGAATCAAGCATTTAAACCAAAGGAAAGTTAGAGTGATGTCATCTCTGGTTGAAAAACACAGTCTTTCTGAACAGATTTTCAATGTCCTTCAAGACCATAACTAATATAAAATTACAGAATACATTTGCTAATAATATGAACTGTACACTTTTTATATGAAAATGATGCTTGCTACAACATGACTTAACTAAATTGGATTTCTGCAAAAGATAAAACACCAGGCATGGTTGCTCACATCTGCAATCCCAGAACTTTGGGAGTGCTGAGGCAGGGAGGATCACTTGAGTCCAGGACTTCGAGACCAGCCTGGGTAACATAGTGAGACTCTGTCTCTTAGGAAAGTAAAAAATTAGCCGGGCATGATGAAGCATGACTGTCATCTCAGCTACTTGGGAGGCTGAGGTGGGAGGATCACTTCAGCACATGAGGCTGAGGCTGTGGTGAGGTACGATTACATCCCCACACTCCAGCCTGGATGACAGGGCCAGACTTTGTCTCAAAATATATGAAAGTAGATAAAATTAGTTTACTTGCTGAACATAATCAAATATAGCAACTTTCCAGTAAAAGACTATTAGGACAAACTATGTTAACACAACCTCAGATGATGCAGCATAGTTAAAACAAAACAAAACAGCTTTGGGCATATTCTATACTCCAACCTCTGTGGTGCAAAGGGACTATATGGCCAACTAGGTGTTGAGGCGGTCACAGAACTGCTGCACATGTGGTTTTTAAACAAGATTTTTAATTCCCCCTAAAGTGGAAGAAGTCATCTAACAAAATTTATTATGACTTAAATTGCTACTTCTCTATTTAGTTTTCCTCAAACTTTAATAAAATAAATTATGTAGTAAATTATAGTCATTAAGCTTGAAAAATGTTTCAATTGAATGGGAAAACTTCCTGTGATAAAGCCTCCAATCATCAAGGAATAAGTCAATATATTTTACGCATAAATTTTCCAACATGTTAAGCACTAAGCTTTCAACTAAATAGCTAAGGGGAAATTGTTGCCACCGAATGCAACACATATACTGCCTTTTTAAATAACACATACTACTTATCTTGATTCCAATTCATCACTAAACATCACTTGTATAATTTGATCACAGTGATGTCCTCAGAGACGGTTGTATGCAGAATCCTATAAATTGTCTCAAGCTTCTATGCTTTTAATGTTCACCTTGTTTATTTTTGTTCCCATGCCTTGCTGTCAGCTGTCACATTTTATTGTTCACCCCTTCTGCAAGACCCTTTCGATACTTGTGATTTGTTAGGAAGCAGAAATCAGATAACCTAACTTGTTAGAATTCTATGTGAAATAAGAATAAGTAGACTCTGGGTAGCTGCTGCCTCTACCATTAAAAATTTTTTAAAAGGAAGACTTTTCAATTACCACTTAATTTGAACTTGACTTACCTAGACTACTATTAGTCGATATTAGTTTAACAGAGGGAAAATTGTTAATAAAGTAGATCTAATATGTAAACACATACATCATTCCCTTGTTCTGGATCTATCAATGATTTTATACTTTGACTATATCTAAATTATCTGCTTTTCCTGGCCTTCAAAGTGGTCTTTAATTCAGCCCTGCTTTCCATGGGTTAAATTTCCTACAATGCTGAGATGTTTATATTGGTTTCCTCCTGTCCTATGAACTTTGTACTGATTTCTGCCCCAATAAATTTGATTAGATGAAGAAAAAAATACTTTTTTTTTTAAAGATAGGGTTTCACTCCTGTTGCCCAGGCTGGAGTGCAGTGGCACAATCTTGGCTCACTGCAACCTTGGCCTCCTCAACTCAAGAGATTCTTGTGCCTCAGCCTCCTGAGTAACTGGGACTACGGGTGCGCCACTGGTGCCCGGTTAATTTTTGTATTTTTTTGTAGAGATGAGACCTCACCATGTTGCCCAGGCTGGTATGGAACTCCTGAGATCAAGTACTCCACCCACCTCAGCCTCCCAAAGTGCTGAGATTACAGGTGTGTAGTCACTGCACCAAGCCAATGAGGCAATCACTTCTGAATAAAGTACAAGCGTTAGTAACATCTCCCCTGGTCTCTCCAGATTGGTTATGCTGCCACAACTGAATTCTAAATGGGTTAAGTGTTATACAATTAGTTAAGTTTCTTTGGTAGGTATCAAATAAAACATCCACCTAAATTCTTAAGAACCTTGTTAAATAGTGCAATTTACAAACTCTTTATACAGATTCTGATAGCACATTTCTATTGGAAGACTATGGAATCACAATGAGAAAGGTAGTACTATATAGATCAGCAGCTGGCTTAATTGGCTTCCTGTAACTTATTAACAAATTAGATTACAAAATACAAAGGCAACTTAATGAATCATCATATTTGGCATTGAACTCAAAGCTGAATTGTGGGAATTGTGAGATGCTTTCCATAATTCAACTTGCTTAATTACCCATATGAATGAATCATTCATACCTCAAGCCTGCTAACACTTTTGGATACCTGATGTTTATGTAATGGTGGTGCTCATTTGCTGAGTAAGGCATGAGTAGTTTCCTAGGTAAGCAGAAGTAGCCCTCAAAACAATCATAATGTGACACAGTAACAACAGGGCTGTATTTTGAAGGCTCTAGAAACCCAAGACGTATTTCAAGAGTCAAGTTACTTTTTTTTTTCCTTTACCACTTATCCTCAAGTTCTACAAGTTACTTATACTGTATCAATTCAAATACATTTGGTTATTAGTTATCTATTTTTTAAAGATGGACAAGATAAAATTCTGTAAATTTACAAGAAGTAATGGAAACTGCTAATAATGCTTATTTAAAAGAGTTATTAAAGCAACAGCTTACTACCAACTGTAGGCTTCTGAAAAATTTGCACAGGTGGGAAAAGATATGGGCATAGCTCTTAGCATATTTTAACAACTGAAAATGTGGCAGGGAAAAAGTCTTTATTCTGAGAGTATAACCATCTTACTTTTGGGGTATTAAAATTACCTTTTATGAGATAATTCATTTTCAATGTTATTTGACAAAATTCAAAGTTGGTCATTCATTTTAGTCTCCTCATTTTTAGTAAATTTGCCTCCTGTAAAATCTAAGTTATGGGAACGACTAGAACATGTGTGAAAACAAGTTGCTATGAGATGCAGTGACAGATTTTACAAAAAGAAAAGCATTTCATGACCACAGACCAGGATATCCAAAATTTTGGTGAGCTGGATTTTTTCCAAAGTCTGGTGACCAACTGTGGAAAAATAATTGGTTAATCTGACAGTGAGGCCCCTTAACAGTGTTGAAGAAAATGTATCCAAAAAAGTGCCCAGAGTCAAAGAAGTGAGAGCAATGCTGTATTTATCCCCCACTGACATGTGAGGAAAGAACAATAATTTTGGACATACACCTTGTAAAACTTCTCAGAAACCAGACTACTTTTCTAACTCTAAAATACATGCTGCTGGTCATGAAGATGTTCTGATCATATAATTGAACCTACTGACATTACATGTAATAAATTAAAAACAAAAGTACCATGCTTAGTGTACTGTCTGGTACATACAAGTTCTCAATAACAATTAGTTTTATTTCTAGAAGGATTACCTCTGCCTCTTGTACCTTCTTAGAAAAAGAAAGCAAAGTGAACTGAATAAATTGTATCTTAAATAGACTAAAGAAAAGCTTTTGTATTTGTCTTTTCTCAACTAAGCAGTTTCCATAGTGCCTAGCAAGGTCTCAGAAATGTACTCAGTGAAGAGGGTTAAATGGTAACTCTTTCAGAACAGAAAGGATTCCCTACAGAGTCCAGCAGAGGCAGAGCACTATTTTGCCCAGCCTGGCCTTGAACTCCTGGGCTCTGGCACTGCAGCCATCCTCCCACCTCAATCTTCCCAGCAGTTGGGACTACAGGCCTGTGCCATGGCACCTGGCTAAGGATAGCTATTATGAGAGTAGTAATGTAAGATGAAACTAAAAAGACTCATAATAGTAGGATTAAAAAGCACAAAAATTTTAAAGATTCTCCAGTACATTTATTTCACAAACTTTTTTGTACAGTTGACCCTTACACATGGGTTTGAACTGGGTGGGTACACTTATGTGCATACTTTTTTCAATCAAATGCAGATGAGGTCACACAGATCAGCATTTGTGCATGGGATGTGAAACTCGTGTACAGAGGGTCAACTGGAGGGTCAACTTTTCTACGTATGGGTTCTGCAAGACTTTCTGTGAGACTTGAGTATGGGCAGATTTTTGTATACGTGTGGCCCTGGAACTAGTCCCCAGTGTATACAAGGGATGACTGTATTTTAATGGTTTATAGTGTTAAAAAGAGAAAAATGTCCACGTAACCACAATTTTGAACACTGAACTATTTTAATATGAATTAATATGTCTTATATTTATTGCCAATTGATCTTCAAATTGCAGCAGCCCATGAGTTAGGTTGTAAGTGCTCTTGCCATTCCACCCCAGCTCTCACTGAGTCAAACAGTTTAAAATATACACACACAGAAGCAGACACAAGCCTTTTGTAAAATAAACAAATCTTTTTTACTGTAAATAACTGTTCCTCAATGGAACTTTCTGTATCCAGTTTACTCTTTTCTAAAGCTGGGATATTCATATTAAATACCCAACAACCTCTGTAAAGCAAAGAGTCTATCTCTGTGAAAACACAAGTAATTCTTGATGGCAATATTTTTCTTAATTCACCTAAACAAATGCAGTTTAGAAGGCCAAAAGGAGAAAAAAACACTTCAGATTATCAAAACCAAAAGAGATATGAAAAAATAACATATTTAACAACATAGGTGGGAATTTTAAATACAAGATCCTGTTGAAAATATTGATATTCAAAGAAACAAACAGCTTTGGATCCATAGCCACAATTTAGGTTTTCCTAGATTAAAATCAGAAGTGATTTTATTGTTGGAAGATACATTAATTCTTTGAAATCAGAATAAGAGGCTTGACAATTTAATTTCTAATTAAGAGACTGAATAGACAAAGGATCAAATACAAACAGTAGTGCAGGAAGAAAATAAATTGGAAGAAATATTTGTCCAACCAGTAGTAATAATTAAGACCACCATTTTAAAATTTTCTATACACAAAGAATGAGAAAATATTGTTATAATATTATTATTATACTTCTTTCTTTTTCAGTATTAGTGGACCCACATTATCTCCTGTCAATTCATTGTGTTTATTATGTGAATCATCGCGGGCAGGAAACTAAAAAGAAAAAAGAATTACAAGTGTTGATTTTAAAATATGATTCACTAGGTAGAAACATTTGTGAAATGCTCTCAGAAAGAAAGACTATCACTTGCTAAAAAAAAATCAGATCGTTTTCCTGAGTAATAGTTACATTTTACATCCAACTGAACCATATTCAAAATCTAACAATTTAAACAGTTACTTCATTATTTGGTTTAGATTTTAAGTAAAAACATATGAATGATTCCATATGAGTGATTAAAACAGACAAAAGGTTTAAAAGGGAATCAAATAAGTTATTGGTCATTTGTGGAGCTTAAAATTCCAGCTCACCTATTGCTTAATTTTAAAACAATCGAATTTAATTCAAAATAAATTATAATTTTTTCTTGCTATAAAACTCATGCATACCACACAATTTTTGAAAATAAAAATATATTTTAGGCTGTGTGCGGTAGCTTATGCCTGTAATCCCAACACTTTCGGAGGCAGAGATGGACAAATCACTTGACATCAGGAGTTCAAGACTAGTCTGGCCAACATGGCAAAACCGCATCTCTAACTAAAAATACAAAAGTTAGCTGGGCGTGGTGGCATACGCCTGTGTCTCGGGTACTTGGGAGGCTGAGGTGGGAGAATTCCTTGAACCCAGGAGGTGGAGGTTGCAGTAAGCTGAGATCATGTCATCGCACTCTAGCCTGAGTGACAGAGCAAGACTCTGTCCCCGCAAAAATAAAGAATAAATAAAAATAAATTTTAAAAAATTCACTCATAACCCATCCAGATATAGGTAATAATAATTAACAGTTTGTTTATCAAACTCCCTCTTGGGGGAGTGGGCTTGGCCCAGCAGCAGGCGTGCCTTACTAGTGAAAAAGCTGGGGTTGGAGCTGGCACGGGGGGAGGTGTAGGGGGCCTAGGGGGCTCTGCTTGGACCTTCTGGGTGTCCTCCTGTGACCTCAGGTTCCTCACCTGTCTCAGAGGACTGATGGGCTGCTATGGCAGGGTTGTTTGGAGGATTAAGACAGATAGTCCCGGTAAAGCCCCATTAGCCACACCCCCTCACTCCCCAGCCTCTGGATTTTTTTTTTATTATTATTTTTCTGTCTTTCTGAAGAAACTTTCCAGAATGTGTCCAGGTGTTGAAGCGGGAAGGCTGGACACCCTCCCTTGGCGTCGCGGTTCCTTCCAGACGCCCCCTCTTCTTAGGCTTTTTTCAAGCGCACACCAGGCAACATGTGCTCTACCCAAGTGCGCTTCACAGATCTTCCTGTGGGTCTAAAATCAGAACGCTTTCTTCCCTGACCCCTGCCCTCATATCACCTCAACCCCAAGTCTTTTGGCAGAGCCGGCTACGGACTCGAGTGTCAGTTTAATGCTTGTCCCCTAAGGTCTCTCCAGGGCTCTTAGGACGGCGTTAGGCTTAGGATTCGGGTTCGGGTGCGCCTCTCAGTGCCCTGCGCCGGCGCTGTGTGCCTTTGCGAGGGCGGAGCTGCGTTCTCCTCAGCACAGGATGAGGTGTGTTCTGCTCAGCACAGACCCGGGGCCACCGCGAAGGCAGAGCAGCGTTCTCCTCAGCACAGACCTTGGGGGCACTGCCTCGCTTTGGGACAACTCGGGGCCACATCGACGGTGAATAAAATCCTTCCTGTTTGCAGCGCTGAATAATCAGGGTCAGAGACCAGTTAGAAGGGTTCAGTGTGGAAAACAGGAAACCAAAAGCCCTTCTGAATTCTGCCCACCGAGGTTCTCCCCTGCCAAGGCGAGGCGGCCGCAGTGCGAGATCCACACCACAGTCTCGGAAGACAAATGCAGCATTCCTAATGCAGACATGACACGCAAAATATGACACCCCCATTGTTCATGTAACAAGCACCTGTAGTGCTAATGCACTGCCTCAATACAAAAACATTAATATAAGATCCACAATCCCCTCGCTACCATGCAGCCCTAAGACAGCGATCATAATAATCAACATAGTCATAGTCAATACAAATTTAGTAACGAACCTAGGGTTAAGGTTGGTGTTAGGGTTAGGGGTTAGGGGTTAGGGGTTAAGTTTAGGGTTAGGGGTTGGAGATAGGAGTTGGGGTCAGAGTTAGGGGTTAGGAGTCAACGTTTAGAGTTAGGGGTTAAGAGAGGTTAGGGGTTAGGTATTTGGGGTTAGGGTTGGGTTAGGGTGAGGGTTGGGGTTAGGGGTTAGGGTTAGGGTTAAGGGTTAGGGTTAGGGATTAGGGTTATGGTCAGGGGTTAAGGGTCAGGGGTCAGGGTCAGGGTTCCCACTCTGTTAGTTGTCTGTTTACTCTGCTGACTGTTCCCTTTGCCATGCAAAAGCTATTTAGTTTAATTAAGTCGCAGCTATTTAGCTTTGTTTTTATTGCATTTGCATTTGGGTTCTTGGTCATGAAATCCTTGCCTATGCCAGTGTCTAGAAGGGTTTATCCAGTGTTACCTTCTAGAATTTTTATAGTTCAGGAATTAGGTTTAAGTTCTTAATCCATCTTGAGTAGATTTTTGTGTAAGGTGAGAGATGAGAATCCAGTTTTATTCCCCTACATGTGGCTCGCCAATTATCCCAACATCATGTGTTGAAAAGGGTGTCCTTTCCCCACTTTATGTTTTTGTTTACTTTGTCGAAGATCAGTTGGCTGTAAGTATTTGGGTTAATTTCTGGGTTCTCTTTTCTGTTCCATTGGTTTATGTGCCTATTTTTAAACCAGTACCATGCTGTTTTGGTAACTATGGCCTTATTGTACAGTTTGAAATCAAGTAGTGTGATGCCTCCAGGTTTGTTTTTTTGCTTAGACTTGGTTTGGCTACATGGCTCTCTTTTGGTTCCATATTAATTTTAGAATTGTTTTTGTAATTCTCTGAAGAATGATGATGGTAATCAGATGGGGATTGCATTGAATTTGTAGATTGCCTTTAACAGAATGGTAATTTTCACAATATTGGTTCTACCCATCCTTGAGCATGGGGATGCATTTCCATTTGTTTCTGTCATCTATGATTTCTTTTCTTTCTTGGTCTTTTTTTTTTCAGAGGGAGTTTCGCTCTTGTCGCTGAGGTGGGAGTGCAATTGTGTGATCTCAGCTCACTACAACTTCTGCCTCCCGGGTTCAAGCGATTCTCCTGCCTCAGCTTCCCGAGTAGCTGGGATTATAGGCATGCGCCACCGTGCTTGGCTCCATCTGTGATTTCTTTCAGCAGTGTTTTGTAATTTTCATTGTAGAGGTCTTTTGATTCCTTTGTTAGGTATATTCCTAAGTTTTTTTGTTTGTTTTTTTGGTTTTTTGCAGCTATTTTAAAAGGGGTTGAGTTCTTGATGTGATTCTCTGCTTGGTAGCTGTTGATGTATAGAAGAGCTACTGATTTGTGTACATTAATCTTGTATCTGGAAACTTTGCGGAATTCTTTTATCAGTTCTAGGAGCTTTCTAGAAGAGTCCATAGGGTTTTCAAGGCAAAAGATCATATCGTCAGCAACCAGTGACAGTTTGACTTCCTCTTTATTGATTTGGATTTCCTCTATTTCCTTCTTTTGTCTGATTGCTCTGGCTAGGACTTCCAGTACTATGTTGAAGAGGAGGGGTGAGAGTAGGCTCCTCATCTTGTTGCAGTTCTCAAGGCAATGCTTTCACCTTTTCCCCATTCAGTATTATGTTGGCTGTGGGTTTGTCACAGATGGCTTTTATTACATTAAAGTATCTTCCTTGTATGCCTATTTTGCTGAGAGCTTTAATCATAAAGCAATGCTAGATTTTGTCAAATGCTTTTTCTGCATCTGTTGATATAATCATGTGAGTTTTTTTTAAATTCTGTTTATTTGGTGTATCACATTTATTGACTTGCGTATGTTAAACCATTCCTGTATCACTGGTATGAAACCCACTTGATCATGGTGGATTATCTTTTTGATATGTTGTTGGATTCAGTTAGATAGTATTTTGTTAAGGATTTTGGCATCTGCGTTCATCAAGGATGTTGGTCTGTAGTTTTCATTTTTGGTTATGTCCTTTCATGGTTTTGGTATTAGGGTAATGCTGGCTTCATAGAATGAATCAGGGAGGGTTTTTTCTTTCTCTGTCTTGTGGAATAGTGTGAAAGGATTGGTATCATTTCTTCTTTGAATGAAAGAAGACATTCTTTGAATGTCTGGTAGAATTCTGCTGTGAATCTGTCTAGTTCTCGGCTTTTTTTGTTGGTAATTTTAATATTACCATTTCGATCTTGCTGCTTGCTTTATTGGTCTGCTTGGGGTATCTAATTCTTCCTGATTTAAGCTAGGAGGGTTGCATTTTTCCAGGAATTTGTCCAACTCTTCTAGGTTTTCTAGTTTATGTGCCAAAGGTGTTCATAGTACCCTTGAATAATCTGTAATATTTCAGTGGTGTCAGTTGTAATATCCCCTGTTTCATTTCTTAGTGAGATTATTTGGATTTTCTCTCTTCTTTTCTTGGTTAATCTTGCTAATGGTCTATCAATTTTATTTATCTTTTCGAATAACCAACTTTTTGTTTTATTTATGTTTTGTATTTTTTGTTGTTGTTGTTGTGTCAATTTCATTTAGTTCTGCTCTGATCTTGGTTATTTCCTTTGTTTGCTGAGATTGGGTTTGGCTTGTTCCTGCTTCTCTAGTTCCGTGAGATGTGAACTTAGATTGTCTGTTTATGCTCTTTCAGACTTTTTGACATAGGTGTTTAGGGCTACAAACTTTCCTCTTAGCACTGCCTTTGCTGTATCCCAGAGGTCTTGATAGGTTTTGTCATCCAGTTCGAAGAAATTTTTTACATTTCCATCTTGATTTCATTTTTCACCCAATGCTCATTCAGGAGCAGGTTATTTAATTTCCATGTATTTGCATGGTTTTGAAGATTCCTTTTGGAGTTGATTTTCAGTTTTATTCCACTGTGATCTGAGAGAGTGCGTGATACAATTTCAATTTTCTTAAATTAATTGAGACTTGTTTTATGGCCTATCATATGGTCTATCTTGGAGAAAATTCCATGTGCTGTGGAATAGAATGTGTATTCTGTGGTTGTTGGATGAAATGTTCTGTATATATCTGTTAAGTCCATTTGTTCCAAAGTATACTTTAAATCCAGTGTTTCTTTGTTGACTTTCTGTCTTGATGAACTGTCTAGTGCTGTCAGTGGAGTATTGAAGGCCCCCACTATTATTGTGTTGCTGTCTATCTCATTTCTTATGTCTACTAGTAATTGTTTTATAAATTTGGGAGCTCCAGTGTTAGGTTCATGTTTGTTTAGGATTGTCATATTTTTCTGTTGGATGAGGCCTTTACCATTATATACTGTCTGTCTCTGTCTCTTTTAGCTACTGTTGCTTTAAAGTTTGTTTTTTCTCATATGAGAATAGCTACCGCTGCTCACTTTTGGTGTCCATTTGCATGAAATGCCTTTTTCTACCACTTTCCTTAAGTTTATGTAAGTTGGTATGTGTTAGGTGAGTCTCCTGAAGGCAGCAGATAGTTAGTTGGTGAGTTCTTATCCATTCTGTGGTTCTGTATCTTGTAAGCGGAGCATTTAAGCCATTTACAACCAACATTACTTTTAAAAAGTGGGGTACCATTGCTTTCACCATGCTGTTTGTTGACTCTGTACATTGTTTTTTTTTTCTGTTTTTGCTTTTTCACTTGTATTTTTGTTTTATAGGTCTTGTGTGATTTATGTTTTAATGAAGTTCTGTTTTGATGTGTTTCCAGGATTTGTTTCATGATTTAGAGCTCCTTTTAGCAGTTTTTACAGTGCTGGTTTGGTAATGGCAAATTCTGTCAGCATTTGTTTGTCTGAAAATGACTGTATCTTTCCTTCATATATGATGTTTAGTTTTGCTGGATTCAAAATTCTTGGCTGATAATTGTTTTGTTTGAGGAGGCTGAAGAAAGGACCCCAATCCCATCTAGCTTGTAAGGTTTCTGCTGCAAAATCTGCTGTTAGTTTGATAGGTCTTCCTTTATAGGTTACCTAGTGCTTCTGTCTCACAGCTCTTAAGATTCTTTCCCTTGTCTTAACTTTGGATAACCTAATGACAATATGCCTAGGCTAAGATCTTTTTGTGATGAATTTCCCAGGTGTTATTTGTGCTTTTTGTATTTGGATGTCTAGGTCTCTCACAAGGCCATGGAAATTTTCATTGATTATTCCCCCAAATATGTTTTCCTGGCTTTTAGAATTCACTTATTCCTCAGGTACACCAATTAGTCTTAGGTTTCATCGTTTAACAGAATGCCAGACTCCTTGGAGGCTTTGCTCATATTTTCTTATTCTTTTTTCTTTGTCTTTATTGGATTGGGTTAAATCAGAGACCTTGTCTTCGAATTCTGAATTTCTTTCTTCTACTTGTTCAATTCTATTGCTGAGACTTTCCAGAGCATTTCACATTTCTAAAAGTGCGTCCAAAGTTTCCTGATTTTTTTTAATTTAAGTTATCTATTTCCTTGAATGTTTCTCCCTTCACTTATTGTATTATTTTTTGGATTTTCTTGCATTGGGCTTCACTTTTCTCTGGCCCCTCCCTGATTAGTTTAATAACTAACCTGAATTCTTTTTCAGATAAATCAGTGATTTCTTCTTTGTCTGGATCCATTGGTGATGAACTGGTGTGATTCTTTGGGGGGTGTTGAAGAGTCTTGTTTTGTCAGATTACCAGGGTTGGTTTTCTGGTTCCTTCTCATTTTGGTAGACTCTGTCAGAGGAAAGGTCTAGGTCTGAAGACTGTTGTTCAGACTCTTTGGTCGCATGGAGTGTTCCCTTGATGTAGTACTCTCCCCCTTTTCCTATGGGCATGGCTTCCTGTGAGCCGAAGTGCATTGATTGTTGTCTCTCTTCTGGGTCTAGCCACCCAGCAGGTCTACCTGGCTTTCGGCTGGTACTAGGGGTTGTCTGCATAGAGCCCTGTGATGTGAACCATCTATGGGTCTCTCAGCCATGGATACCAGCGCCTGTTCCAGTGGATGTGGTGAAGGGTGCAGTAGATTCTGTGAGGGTCCTTAGCTTTAGTGGTTTAATGCTCTATATTTGTGCTGGTTGGCCTACTGCTAGGAGGTGGTGCTTTCCAGAAAGCATCAGCTGTAGTAGTGTGGAGGCACTGGCAGTGGGCAGGGACCTAGGACTCCCAAGATTATATGTCCTTTGTCTTCCACTACCAACTTAAATATTTGTGACAATTTCAATATCAGAAATTGATGTGTAATCGAATTTATTCTGGTAGCCTAAATTCTGGTAGCTTATTTTCTTATATCTTCAATCTTTATAATTTAGTTCTCACATGAGGGAGATCTAATATTGGAAATATTTTCAATCTGTATGTTTATGTATTTATTCTAGTTGTCCTGGCACAAGGTTATCAATGTTGCTGTGTGACCAGCCATTGGCTTTTCACATTTACAACTCCTCTGAATTTTTTCTTGCCTCACATCTGGCGCTGGGAAATTCTGATATTTTCTCCTCATCTCCATTGTACATTTTAGGGATTCTTGAAACTTTTGATGCACAAACATCCACACTTTCTGCATAAGTAAAATATTTTACTTAGATATTTTCTAGCAGACACTGAGTTCTCATGAGAAATCCTGTCTCTTTATTTGGAACACCCCCTCCCCAATATTCCATATGGAGTAGTTTTGTGTAGAAAGTGATTACTTCATTAATATGTCAAAGTATGGATACATTTTGAACACATTTCTGAAGTTGTAATACCTTTATTGATGAATAGTACCTGCACATGACCAGAATTGTATTTTTAGTAGATACGGGGTTTCGCCCTGTTAGCCAGGATAGTCTCGATCTCCTGACCTCGTGATCCACCTGCCTCAGCCTCCCAAAGTGCTGGGATTACAGGCGTGAGCCACCGTGCCTGGCCAATCACATCATTCTTGTATTCACCTAGTGGTCGCTGTGTACCTCCCACGTCAGGCACTGTACTACCAGACACTGAGGATCCAGTGGGGAGCGAGAGGGACTTTAAGGACTGAGTCAGTAGGACATGGGCTGGTGGGATAGGGAAGGATGAGGGAGACAGAGGGTCAGATGATCCCCATGGTTCTGCCTGGGGCACCTGAAGGGAAGTCAGAAAGGAAGCCAGGTTGAAGAGGGATGGCAATGAGTTTTGTGTTTGGTCTGCAGGACAGAGATGCCAGGCTGCGGGGAGGACAGGTAGGAGGTGTGCGTCACAGGTAAAGGCAATTGCTCTATGGGCCTGGGGTTTGATGGGAAGAGACGCTAAATCATGGTTCATGATTCTTTCTCAAAATTGTAATGCAAAGAGCCGTCATCGAATCTGCATTTTATAGCATGTACTGTGCAAGTTTCGGGGGTATCAGGAAGAAGAAACATGCTCCTTTGTCTCCTGAAGCTCACAGGCTAGTGGACATGGCAGACATGTAAGAGAAGGGAGAAGAGGTCAGTCCACAGAGAACAGCTTTGGGTTTACCTCTGATGCTGGCCCTGACCCAGATCAACCAAACCTAATGGAAAGAGAGAGCTGAGAAAGCACGAGAGTTGAGCTCACTGATGCTCGGATTTTACAGATGAATCTGGAGGCGGTTTCTCCCAGTGCTGACATCCAGGCACTGCGGGTGCCACAGAGAAACATGGAAGGGTCTTCTGGAGAACACCACACCCGGCATCCTTCCCCCTTTTAGAACTGGAGCGAGACAACCATGTGTGTTATCACTACTTTCTTTACAGTGTCAGTCTAACACCATAATGGTCTGACAGTCCTGCAGGCTGGAAGCCCAGGATCATGGTGCCAGCAAGGTTGGTTTCTTCCAAGGCCTCTCTTCTGGGTGGTGGCTTCACGTGGCCTTTTCTCTGTGGGCACGTGCCCTTGGTGCTTCCCACCACTTTTTTCCAAGTTCACGCTGATCCCTTGGATCAGTTATCACTCCCCCACTTGTTTTCCAGCTTCTGTGATGTTCCTGGCAGGCGCTCCTCTCACTCTCTGCTGTGAACTCTTCCCTTTTACATCTGCAATCCCTTTGCATTCCTTTTAGTGGTGTTTGGAGGAGAAGCAAGGGCTGAAGTTGTTCCCACTCATGTCTTTCGCCCCCCCAGGTGCCCCTGATGTTTCAGCTCCCAGTGGTGCCTGCAGGGAGATCCCTCTGTACTTCATAATATTATTTCTATTTTTTATACTTTTTTTTTTTTGAGATGGAGTTTCACTCTTCTCGTCCAGGCTGGAGTGCAGCGGTACAATCTCGGCTCAATGCGACCTCCACCTTCCAGTTTCAAGCAATTCTCCTTCCTCAGCCTCCCAGGTAGCTGGGATTAGAGGTGCTCACCACAATTCCCAGCTAATTTTTGTATTTTTAGTAGAGATAGGGTTTCATCATGTTGGCCAGGATGGTCTCTAGCTCCTGACCTCAGGTGATCCACTAGCCTTAGCCTCCCGAGGTGCTGGGATTACAGGCGTGAGCCACTGCACCTGGCCACACTTTTTTTTTTTTTTTAGTTTCCTTGTAGTACTGCTTGGGCTACATGGCTTAAGCTTTTGTACATAGTTTTCATTGTTTGGTTCTAAATGCTTTTAGATTTTCATTCTAATTCTTCTCGGACCAGTGTATTATTGTTTTTTAATTTAAAAAATAATTTAATTTAGTTTTATAGAGATGGGTGGTCTCACTATGTTGCCCAGGCTGGTCTTGAACTCCTGGGCTCAAGGGATCCTCCTGCCTTGGCCTCCTGAAGCTCTGGGATTATAGGTATGAGCCACCCTGCCTGGCCAGTAGTGTATCTTTAAATTTCCAAACCTAGGGGAGCCCTTAATTTTAGTTTGGTTGCCAATTTATGCCTTTATTCTGTTGCATCAAGAACATGGCTGGTGTGATGCAAGTTCTTTTGCTATTTGTTGAGTCTTGTTTTGCAGCCTAGGACATGGTGAGTGTTAGTAAATGTCCAAGGTGAACTTGAAAACAATGTGTAGTCTGTAGTTTTTGGGTGTCCACTAAATCAAGTTTGTTCAACTTTTCCATATTCTTTATTTTTATTTTTATTTTTTGACAGAGTCTCACTCTGTTGCCCAGGCTGGAGTGCAGGGGCACGATCTCAGCTCACTGAAACCTCAAGTTCAAGTGATTCTCCTGCCTCAGCCACCCAAGTAGCTGGGATTACAGGCATGAGCCACCACATCTGGCTCATTTTTGTATTTTTTATTTTAGTTTCAGCATGTTGGCCAAGCTGGTCTCAAACTCCCGACCTCAAGTAATCTGCCTGCCTTCACCTCCCAAAGTGTTGGGATTACAAGCATGAAACACTATGCCTGGCCCAATTTTTCTATATTCTTCCTAATTGAGTCTGCTTAAATGAGCAGTTCCAGTGAGAAGTGGTATAATTTCCTGCGTAGAGAATGTGCTCATTTATTAATTTTTCCTTTTCTTGACACTTTTTTGTTTTGTAGTCATTTGAGGCTCTATTGTTATGCAGGCGCAAACAAGATCAGAATGGCTAATGCTTCCATTTTTTTTTTTTTTTCCTGTCGCCCAGGCTGGAGTGTAATGGCGTGATCCTGGCTCACTGCAACCTTCGCCTCCCAGGTTCAAGCAGTTCTGCCTCAGCCTCTCTAGTAGCTGGGACTACAGGCATGAGCCACCATGCCTGGCTCATTTTGTACTTCAGTAGAGATGGGGTTTCACCATGTTGTTCAGGCTGGTCTCGATTTCCTGACCTCAGGTGATCTGCCTGCCTTGGCCTCCCAAAATGCTGGGATTACAGGCGTGAGCCACCATGCCTGGCCGCTAATACTTCTTTTAAAATAATTAAATTATTTATGTATTTATTATTTTTCCCCCACACCTCCCCCACCAGTGAATGCTTTGGAATGAATACTCATCAGTATACTGCAACCACTTTTAATCCTAATAATGATTTTGCCCTGGAGCCTACTTTGTGCGATATGAGCTTCTCTCCACTAGCTTCCTTTTGGATGGTCTTTGCCAGATGTGTCTCCTTCTATCTGTAGTAATTAGAGCCATTCCAACTATGTGTCAAAAATAAACAAAAGGGGCTTATGACCAAGCATGGGCGACTTACACAATCGTCAAAAGAAATGGAAGAACAACTCCCAGCCCTCCGAATCGACCACCTCCTGGGATCAGGAATAAATCCTAATCTCAAAATACAGGTAAACAGTCTACCTCCTGTCCCCTAAATGAGATGCCAAGCATGCCCCTCCCCTCAGCCAGGCTGTCTCCATCCAAACTTCAATGACCACTGGCCTCCCTGCTGACCCATGTCCCACTGAGGAGCCCCAAGCTCTGAACCAACTGCCTACGCACCATCCCCTCGGGCTGCACCTGCTCCCCAGGCCTGCCCCTCCTTTGCAGCTGCCTCTGTCCACCAAGGGTGCTGTCGCTCACCTAACCTTCCAACCAGAACCCAGTGGTACCTTGCTGCCCCCTCCACTCCCTGAAGAAGCTGCCCCCATGCCTGTCAATTTCTTCCAACTGCTCAAACCTTCTGGAACTCCAGGCCTCAGCATGTCTTGTCTGGGTGGCTGCAATGGCTAAGCTTGCTTCTCTGTCTCTCTCCATCAGTCAGTCAACCAATCAATCGATCAGTCATCTATCAATCAGCTATCCACCTATTAATCTATAATCAATAATCTATTAATCTATATCATTTACTTCTATAATCAATCATTGATCTATCCCATGTACCTTCCTATCTACCCTTTATCATGTCTATCCATCTATCTATCATTTATGCCTCTATCATGTCTATCTTTCAATAATTTATCTATCACCAGGCACAGTAGCATGTGCCTGTAGTCCCAGTAACTCAGGAGGCTGAGGCAGGAGGACTGCTTGATGCTAGCAGATCAAGTCCAGACTGGGCAAGATAGTGAGATCTCATCTCTAAAAAAAATTTTTAAATCATCTGTCATCACTCTCTATTCATCTATCTATCCATGTATCTATCATGTATTTCATCTGTCACTTAGCACCTATGAATCATCCATCATCTATCAATCAATTATCTATATCATGTCTATATATCTATATATCTATGTATCAATTTATCCATCAATCATCTATCTGTTTTTGAGGCGATATTCACAAAATATACAATCAATCCCTTTAAAGTGCACAATTCAGTGGCATTTAGTATGCTCTATAGTTCCAGAACATTTTCTTCGAAATAAAAAGAAACGCGAGGCTGAGTGTGATGGCTCATGCCTGTAATCCAGCACTGTGGGAGGCTGAGGCAGGACGATCGCTTGAGCTCAGCAGTTTGAGACCAGCCTGGGCAACATAGTGAGATCCTGTCTACAAAAAAAAAAAATCACAAAATTAGCAGGGTATGGTGGCACACGCCTGTGGTTCCAGCTACTCAGGAGGCTGGGGCAGGATTGCTTGAGCCCGGGAGATCAAGGCTGCAGTGAGTTATGACTGCACTGCTGCATTCCAGCCTGGGTGACAGGGTGAGGCCCTGTCTGTCTCATTAAAAAATAAAAAATAAATACAAAAATTTTAAAAAAGGACTGCCCCTGCCCCATTTTCCTTCCCCTGCCCCAGCCCCTGACACCCACTCATCTGCTTTCTGTCCTGATGAGCCTATTCTGCACATTTGTGTCTGGCTTCTTTCACCCAGCATGAACTCTTTGAGGTCTATCCGTCGTGTTATGGTGGAATGGCACCACGCCTTATGGACAGGCTGTTTGTCCATTTGTCTGTTGATGAACACTCAGGCTGTCCCAACTTTGGGAGGCTACGGCCATCCATGCATAAGGGTATGGCCGCACAGCTGTTCTCAGTTCTCATGCCTCTGAGGCCAGATGGGCTGCCACACCCTATTCCCACCAGCCACCCTCACATGCAGCCAAGTGGCCTGCAGTACTCGACACTGCTTCCCTGTTGCTGAAAGCTCCTCGGTGGCCTCTGGGCTAAGTCCTGTCTCTGTAGTGTGGCCTCCAAGGCCCGCCAGCCACAGCCCTCCCTTCCCCTGCCCTCCCTTCCCCTGCATGCAGCACGAACACCCTGCAATGTGCTCCCAGTTCCCCCCAGGCCCCTGCACAAGTGGCCTCCTCTCCCTAGAAGGGCCAGCAGCACCCTGTGTGGCAGCTTAGACATCCTTTCTCTTGCCTTCGTGCTCCTCCCACAGGGACCAGCATGATCCCGTCCCCTAGTCCTATTTGGGCTCAGCCAGTATTTCTGTGCAATGTTGCAGGTTCTGCCCCGCCACCGTCACAGGAATCCTAAGAACATTGGCATGAGGCTTGGTGGAGGGCATGTTGGGCCATGTCTTCTGGTGACTTTCCCCCAAGGAGGGGCTTGGGGATCAGGCCCACTCCTTTCCAAAACTCACTCTTTCCCCCACAGGCAACCCACTCCCTCTCCTCCATCTCTCCCCAAGACCCGCAGCAGACACCACCAGACTCTGAGGCAGGGAGGAAGGACTGCATTTGCCAATGGAGGCTTTTACTGGGGGGGACTCAGGATGGCGCCCGGCCTGAAGGCTGAGGGCCCGGGAAAGGCACACGGTGGCAGTGGGGTCTCTCTCAGGCAGGCGCTGGCTCTGCAGACAGCTCCCCCTGGTGACCCCTCTTTGGCACTGAGTTGGGAACATGGTATCCGCACTCCCGGCTAGCAAGCAGAGGCCCGTGTGGCCAGGTGGCGGCTGGCAGTGTAGGCTGGCGGGGTGATGGCCACAGGGGCTGGGTTTGGCACCAGTGGGAGCTGGGGCCCCAGGGGACTCAGAGGCTGGGCAGCCCCCACTGCTGGCAGGGTAGTCACATTGGCCACGGAGATGGCTACGAATAGGGAATCCAATAAATTAGGCTGTAGAAAGAGGAGGTGAGGGGCCGAGGGGGCGGGGCCTACATTCTCGCTCGGCAGGCAGTGCTGTGCGTCCCTCTCCCGTGGGATCTTCGGGGCTCTTGTGGGGGAGAAGATGCAGGTGAGGTGCTCTGTGTGACCGTGGGTACCACTGGGTGGCTTTTATGGCATCGCATGGGATGGGAGCCTTGGCTGGCCACCCTCAGGGGATGGATCGTGGGGTCTTTGAGAGACTGACGAGGAGGGATGCCACCTGCAGTGCCAGGGGCTGTGGCCTGAGGGGCTTCTGGGGCTCAGATGCGCTGCTGTGCAGTCAGCACTGGGCCCCTTGTACTCTAGCTTCCTCCACGGAGCAAAGTAGAGGACTCACTGCCCTGGACAGGGCCCAGTAACTGTGGAACAGCCCCCCCCAGGGAGTGGGAGGGACAGGGCGAGGGTTACGCAGGGCGCCACCCTCCTCATCTACTTTCCCGAGGTCGGGAAGGGTCTTCTAGGAGGAGGGGCCACGCATGCAGTGTCGGGGTGCGTGCGCAGGTGGGTGCTGCTGTCTCCTTCATGTGATCCGAGCTTGGGGGCGGGGCAGGGGCTGGGGAGAGTGGTGTCAGGTGGAGGCACCCTGGAGGCCACCAGGGCCTTGTGGGCTAGGTGCCGGCACGTGCGCTGGGGCCGCGGCCTCGCCCAGGATTTGGCAGAGCTCCTGGAGGCGCCACTGCATCTTGGGAATGCCCGCCAGCTGCTGCTCCAACCGCTGCTTCTCCTCTGTCAGACTCAGGCGGGCAGCCGAGCCCAGCTTCTCGAACTTCCAGCCGCCCTCCCCATTGAACTGTAGCAAGTGTGTGTGGTACTTCCTGGCCAGGAGAGGGACAGGGTCAGGGGCATGGCACGAGGGCTGCTGATGACAGCCGCCTGCTGCTGCCGCGGGGCCCAACAGGCCACCTCCTCCCCTCAGGCAGCCACTCCCACTGACCCCAGGCAGGGAGACAGGGCACCTACCACAGGGAGGGCCGGTGGGTGATGGAGAGCAGGGCAATGCCTGCGTCCTTGGCTGCCTGGAAGATCTTGCCTTCCACGTCGATTCTCATGGCAGCACTGGTGCATTCATCCAGGAGGGCGTACTTGGGTCTAGGGGTCTGGGCTGAGAGGAGAGTCTTTGCACCCTCCAGGGCCCAACACCCCAGCCTGGCTCAGGCTCCACTGAGCCCAGGCCTCCCCACAGCTGCTACTTCTCCTTCCAGGGGACCCCAGGGAGCCTGCCGGCCTGGAGTGCTCACCTGTGGTAGAACATGCGGGCCATGCTGATTCTCTGCTTCTCACCACCCGGCGGGACGTCCTTCCAGTCACACATAGCCTCCCAACCTAGGCAGGGGCAATGGTCTTGGCTCAGTTCCACCAGTACCCAGACCTGGGGGCCAGCCGGGGAGCTGGGGCAGCTGTGGAAATGGGCTAGCTGTGACGACAGGGCCCCTGTGCCTCTGCGTCTTTGTCTGTCTGACAGACATTAATCATGGAGGAGTGGGGACTGGAATCATGCCTTCCCCTAGAAGAGATATGGTGGAGTCCAAGCCCCGACACTTCAGTGTGACCTTATTTGGAGACAGGGCCTTCGCAGAGGTGATCACACTAAGATGAGGTCATCAGACCGGACCCTAATTCAATGACTGTGTCCTCATAAAAAGGGGGTGTGCGGGCAGAGGATGTGCACAGGGGAACACAAGGTGAAGATATACAGGGAGAAGTGGACCATCTGTGAGCCAAGGACAGAGGCCTGGAACACATCCTTCTGTCATGGCACCTGGAAGGAACCCACCCTGCTAGTACCAGGATCTCGGACTGCTGGATCCAGGAGATGATCCACCCCTGTGGTTTATGGCAGCCCCAGGACACCCATACAGTTCCTTAGCGCAGAGCTCCAGAGCGGCCTGAGTGCTCTCCCCAGACCGGGGGCTTGTCACCCACAGGGGTTGGGCCTCCTGTCACTGCCCCGTGCCAGCACTTTGGCAAGGCTCGAGTGGGCTGCTTGAACGAGCAGGTGAGCTGGCTGCTCCATTAGGCCAGGGCGCTGTGGCAGAAGTGGCCCCTCCTGTCTTCTCACCCATGCTGCCTTCCCCAGCGGCCCAGGGCTAGAAGTGGCAACAGGGTACATGGCCACCCAGAGTAGAGATTACACTTCCCAGGTGGCCTTGTGGTGAGGTGTAAGCATGAGACTAAGTTGTGGCCAATGAGATATAACCGTAAGTATTCAATATGGCGGCTTCTGGAACCTTCCTTAAAAGATAGAAGGCACGTACCTTTTGCCCCTTCCCTTCTACTTCCTCCATCCTATAGCCTGGGACATGATGTGAGGGCTGCAGCAACCCTCCTGGATCATGAGGTGACTTTGGGAATGGAGGCCACACACAGCAGAGTGACATGGTAGAAAATCCTAGAGCCTTGGGGCCTTCACAGAGCAGGGCCAGCCCTGGCAACTGTGGCCTGGCTCTCTTGGGACCTAACAGCTCAGTAGGATAAACTCACAGATGATCTTAGCCACTACTGCGGGGAGGCCGGTTCTGTTCCTCGCAGCTCAACTCCATCCTAACGGCTCATGCTGGCCAGCCACAGGCCCTGGGCATTCAGGCTGCCACAGAGGCAGGAGGGGCCATGTGCTCCCAGGCCAAGGGCAGCAGGAGCAAGAGGCAGGGCCGGGCCAGGGGCTGTTCCACCACCATTGCCACCTGTGTTCCCGCTTCCTCCACAGGCAGGTGACAACACCCTGGTCATTTCCTGCAGGAGCCACTTCTTCTCATGTTGCCACTGAGGGAGGGCTTGGTGCCCATGCCCTTGAACCATGAAGGAGAGCCCCAGCAAGGCGAGGTCCTTGCCCAGGGCCCTCTCGCACCCAGCAGTGGGGGCTGGAAGCAGAACCCAGAGGCTCAGAATTCAAAGACAGAACTGAACGTTCCATCTACTGTGTCCCTGTAGCTGCACCCCCCTCTCCTACTCCGCTCTCCCGGCCTGACAGACACTGTGGACAAGCAGTATTCCTTGATAAGCCCAGGACAAGAAAACAGCTCAGTCTGGCCTCCTTTTTCAGTGAACTCATCGCTGAATCCACCCGACTCTGCTGGCCCCAGCCCCCTCCAAGCTTCTGCACAGACCTCCTGACAGTAGCCATCACTGCACACATGTGCCTGCCCCTCCCAAGCTGCCCCTGCCCACCAACCCCATGGTCTTTCCAAGAGTGTCTGATCCCGCTCAGGGAAAGCCTAGGCTCCTGCCTGGTCCGGAGGGCCCTCTGTGAGCCAGCCTCTCACACCACCAAGCCTGCGGGCCGCACTCTGCCCTGCTGCCCCTGGCTCCTGGATGGGGTAACCACTCAGCATTCTGCAGGGCTCAGCTCAGACCCCTTTTCTCTGGGAGAGGGTATCCTGGGTCCCCCAATGAGGTGCGCATCCCTGCTAGGTGCCCTCTTCCCTAGAGCACCCATGCCAGCTGGGGCCATCTGTGTGGTGTTGGTCCTCCCTGGTAGGCGGGCCTCAGAGGTAGCACCTTCTGCCCTGCCCCTGTGGCACCTGGCACTTTAGACTCCTGGATGTTGAGATAATCTTCACTGCCTGGAGGCCAAGGGAGAGGCCAGGGTGGGACAAAGGGCGGCTGCCAGCCCCAGGCCTCCTACCTCCCTCCCGCTGCAGGATGTGGTGCAGGTTCATGATGTCCAGGATGGCTTCCAGGTCCTGCTCTGAGTAGCCCTTCCTTTGCATGTCCTCCACTGAGTCCAGGTAGGTCACCTGGTCATGCAGGGAAACCACAGACATGTAGGGCCTGTGGGAAATCTGGGTGTCCACGGAGGGAAGGGCCAGCCCTGCCTCCCCCAAGATACTCTGCGCCTCCCAAGCAGTGTAGATTCTGTCTGCTGTAGACAAAATAATGGCCCCCCAAAAATGTTCATGTCCTAATTCCCAGAGTCTAACATACAAATATGTTAGATGGCATGGCAATGGGAAATTAGATTTCAAGTGAAATTAAGGTTGCAAAGGTGGCGGGAGCAAAAAGCCGCGGCAGCAAAAATCCGCGGCGGCGGGGGCAAAAAGCCGCGGCGGGCAAAAAGCCGCGGTGGCAAAAAGCCGCGGCGGCAAAAAGCCGCGTCGGCGGGGGGGGCAAAAAGCCGAGGCGAGGCAAAAAGCCTTGGCGGGCAAAAAGCTGAGGCGGGGTGGAGGCAAAAAGCCACGGCGGGTAAAAAGCCTCGGCAGCGTGGGGGGCCAAAAGCCGCGGCGGCGGGTGGGGGCAAAAAGCCAGGGCGGGCAAAAAGCCGCGGCAGCGGAGGGCAAAATAGTGGAGATGGGGTAGAAGGCTGGCACAGCTTGGCATTGCTGGAGTGTGATGTGATAGGAAATGTGCAGCCAAAGACAAAAAAAAATGTAAGTAGGCTTGACTCATTGCAGCTAAGAACCCAGGTGTCATCTTGAGGGTATTAACTAATAAGCAGTTTAAATCAGAATGGCACATTCTGATTTGTTGTTTGTATGTTCACATTTGGCAGGCATAGATACTGTTTGAAGAGAGAAAATTCAGTAGAGAGAGGTAACAAACTTAAATATGTGCCAAGTCTAGAAACAAGAGACCAGGGGGATAAGGACCTTTCAAAATAAATGCAAGATTTGAAAACTGATTGGCTGGGGGATGAGGAAAATGCAGGTCTTTAAGGTCAATCTCTGTTTTGCTTTAAGGTATTAGGGGGTGGTTTTATCACATACTGTAGAATATGTCATTTCAGTTTTGAACATCTTGAGTTAAATTGTCCTAACATATCTTATGAATTTGATTTTCTTCCCTGGGAAGCTAATATTTCAAAAACTTAAAGAGTATAGGTTTCCAACTTGTATCCAATTTATAAAACTATCTCTAGGCTGCTGATTTCAGGAGGAGGCTCATGAATATTCTCTTTGCAGAGAATATATCAGGAGTTAACAACAGCTTCAATATTTGTTGACGACGAGTTAACTAAGCCACCTCTTAGTGTATTTAACAGGAAATCTTAGCTGAAGATATTCAATAATGAACCAACAGTGACTAAAAAATTCAGTATTTAAGTATATTTCATTCTAATTAATTTGAATTGAAGTAGCCGTATACAGCTAGTATTTACTACATTGAACAATGCAAATAAGAGGAAAAAATTAATAACCATCTCTAATACCACATGCCAAAATCCTCATCAATTTATTCTAGCTAAAGGAGTTGATCAGAAGCAGCAGTTGAAAGCACCAACTAAACCAGCTGGGGTTAGTTCACTGTCATTCTCTCAGAACCATCTCTTCTCTGAACAAAACAAGTACAAGAGTTCATAGTGAATCTGCATTCTCCTTGCCTATTTTAAGGTTTTGATGTTGACACTAATTTGTGAAATCCCTCCTGTGCTGTGATATTTCATTTTCCTTGCTTTCTGTTAGGACAAGAATGCTTCAGCTCTTAATTTAAAATTATGCTTCTCCCTCCTAGGTTGAGTGAACTTAGAATGCATTCTCTGACATGTCCAAGTTTTTGTTAATATGAATTTGGGGAAAAAAGCATACTTAATTAGCTAAGACTTCTTATTCTAGGCTTGACCCTGTGTTCGACATCTTTTGAATTTCTAGTTGCATGGGCTGCTCTCTGACACTGGTTAGTGACCTGGAAGCTATATTAATGTTAGGGGAGGTGGTGTATGAGCATTAGAGGTATCCTTGCAAGGAAAGACTTGTCTTATCTCAATACGTCTTTTTTTTTGCCCACAAGAAAGTCAATGTTTGAGTCTTCTAAAATCTTCCTATTTCCAAGTTGCAGAGTACCATTGATTCCTAAACAAAGACCTAATTTTTGACTCAGAGATGTGACAAGGTAGTGAATCACCATTATAATTTAACAATCTTCAAGATAAAATTATCTCTGATATTTAGATTTTGCCCAATTATTAAGATATTTGGGTGTTTCATTAAGAATGGAAGACTCTAGTCTCTTGAGCAGAGACTATAAAGGCCTCAGATGATCATTTTTAATTTTATGCTCTTTTTTTTAACACCTTCAACACAGTTGGAAGCAGCCGATATTCCCCAGAGTTGTTGTGTTTTTTAAACCAAATGCATGGTTCAGTGGTAGAAAACTGGGCTGATCCAAGCTGTTTTCAGTAAACACTTCATTTCAGGTGACCTATTTCATATTAAATAATCTCTAGATCCTGTCTTTGAAACTAACTAGATCAGATAACCTACCCTGGATTTTCTCCTTTTAGGGTCTGTGAGCTGCAGTCACTTTTGTGAAAATGATTGCAATGACAAGATAGAGTTGTAGATGGGGAAAATGTTTTGACTAATTTAAGCATAGTGGTATTTCATATGAGAATTTAAGTTACACACTTTTGAAAATCATAATGGAGTCTCTTGGCTGAGCTTTAAAAAAAATAGCGTTTAGGCTAAAAAGGGAACTGCTACCTCTCCTAAAATCAGAAAGATGTTACAGTAATTCTCCATTCTCTAGAATTATCAGGAAGCACTTTTATGATGATTTACTTTTGCTCTTGGGAGTGTGAGCCTGTGTAGTCGTGGAACCATCAATTAGAATGGTGGCTTTCTGATCCCAAAGTCGTTCATTCTGAAAACAATATTTTTCATAAATTTGAAAGTCAGAAGTTTTGATCTTGCCATTCCCAAGTAACTCTCTTAATGAGAGGCATCAGCATGATTCAGTGACAGCTGTCACCTTCCACTGCTGAGGGTCATCTTTGAGTTCTCCATTTCACTCCCTACACTCCAATTTAGCTGCAGTTCTCTTGGCCAGTCCTATGAAATACATCCATGGCCTAACGACTCCTCACCACTACTACCACTCATCCTGACAGCATTCTCACCTAAGTCACTACCTTTTTTCTTGGGATTACGGTAGCCTCCCAATTTATTTGCTCACATAACCTATTTATTCTACACAGTGCACCAGATACACCCCTTTGAAATGCAAATACAATCATGTTATTCTCTGGTGAAATTATCTCATATATTCCTATCGCATTTAAAATTAATTCAGAATCATCCCATCATTATCAAAACCCTACATGCTCTTCCACAACATGGTTTACTTCCAAGATATCTCTTCAACTTTTTTTTCACTGTACTGAATTGGTGACTAATAGTCATATTTTTGTTTTTGCTCAAAAAGTCTTGACTTGTGAATTTTTCAGTTTCTCCTTTATCCACAGGTAACTCTTTCCTCATAAGGCTAATTGCTTGCTTCAATGGCCTATTCAGAGAAAGGACATTTGGGAACTTTTCAAGGACAATGACAAAAAGGCAAATAACCCAGGATAAAAATTAGAAAGAAACCAACTGAAAAACTGCTCTGTGATGTGTCCATTCATCTTGCAGATTTATACCTTTCTTGTAATACAGCAGTTTGGAAAGACTTTTGTTGTAGAATGTGTGAAGGGATATTTGTGAGTGCCTTGAGGCCTATGTGAAAAAGAAAATATCTTCAGATAAAAAGTAGAAAGAAGCTCTCTGAGAAACTGCTTTGTGATGTGTGCATTCACCTCACAGAGTTAAACCTTACTTTTGATTTAGTACTTTCAAAACACTGTTTTTCTGCATTCTGCGAATAGACATTTGGGAGATCATTGAGACCAATGGCAAAAAAGCAAATATCCAAGGATGAAAACTAGAAGGAAGCTATCTGAGAAACCACTTTGTGATGTGTGCATTCAACTCACAGAGTGAAACCTTTATTTTCATACAGCAGTTTGGAAACACTGTTTTTGTAGAATCTGCAAATTGATATTTGAGAGCACATTGAGGCCTAAGGGGTAAAAGTAAGTATCTTCAGATTAAAACTAGAAAGAAACTTTTTGAGAAACTGCTTTGTGATGTGTGTATTCATCTCACAGACTGAAACCTTTCTTTTGATTCAGCAGTTTGGAAACACTGTTTTTGTCCATTCTGCAAATGAACATTTTGGAGCTCATTGAGGCCAATGGTGAAAAAGAGAATATCCCAGTGTAAAAATTAGAATGAAACTATCTGAGAAATGGTTTTGTGATGTGTGCATTCATCACACAAATTTAAACATTTCTTTTCATTCAGCAGTTTGGAAACTCTGATTTTGTAGATTCTCTGAAGGGCTATTTGGAAGTGCACTGAGATCTACTGTGAAAAAGAAAATATATTTAGATAAAAACTAGAAAGAATCTTTCTGAGAAACTGCTTTGTGATGTGTGCATTCATCTCGAAATGTTAAAACTTTATTTAGATTCAGCAGTTTGGGAGCACTGTTTATGTCCATTCTGCGAATGGACATTTGAGAGCTCATTAAGGGCAATGGCAAAAAAATAATATCCCAGGATAAATACTAGAAGGAAGCTATCTGCAAAACCGCTTTGCTATGTGTGCATTCATCTGTCAGAGTTAAAACTTTCCTTTCATTCAGGGGTTTAAAACAGTGTTTTTGTCCATTTTGCAAATGGACATTTGGGAGCTCATTGTGGTCAATGGCAAAAAAGCAATTATCCCAGGATAAATACAAGAAACAAGGTATCTGAGAAACCGCTTTGTGATGTGTGCATTCATCTCACAGAGTTAAACCCTTCTTTTCATTCAGCAGTATAGAAACACTTTTCTTGTAGAATCTGCAAAGGGATATTTGGGAGTGCATTGAGGCCTATGGTGAAAAAGAAAATATCTTCAGATAAAAGCTACAAAGAAGCTTTTGGAGAAGCTGCTTTGTGACGTGTGCATTCATCTCACAGAGTTAAACCTTTCTTTTGATTCTGGATTTTGGAAACACTGTGTTTGTCCATTCTGGAAATAGCCATTTTTGAGCTCATTGAGGCCAATGGTGAAAAATAAAATATCCCAGCATAAAAACTAGAAGGAAGCTATCTGAGAAACTGCTTTGTGATGTGTGCATTCATCTCACTGATTTAAACCCTTCTTTTATTCAGCAGTTTGGAAACACTGCTTTTGTTCTTACTGTGAAAGGACATTTTGGAGCTCATTGGGGCCAATGGCAAAAAAGCGAATATCCCAGGATAAAAACAAGAGTGAAGCTGTCTGAGAAACTGCTTTTTGATGTGTGCATTCACCTGGCAGAGGTAAACTTTCCTTTTCAGTCAGCAGTTTGGAAACGCTGTTTTTGTAGAATCTGTGAAGGGATATTTGCAAGTGCATTGAGGCCTGTGGTGAAAAAGGAAATATCTTCAGATAAAAATTAGAAAGAAGTTTCCTGAGAAACTGCTTAAAGAGGTGTGCATTCCTCTCACACGGTTAAACCTTTCCTTTGATTCAGCAGTTTGGAAACACTGTTTTTGTACATTCTGGGAATGGACATTAGGGAACTCACTGATGCCATTTGTGAAAAACAGTATACCCCAGGAAAAAAACTGGAAGGATATTATCTGAGAAACCCCTTTGTGAAGTCAGCATTCGTCTCTCAGAGTTAAATCTTTCTTTTCATTCAGAAGTTTGGAAACACTGTTTTTGTTGAATCTGCCAAGTAATATTAGGGCATACGTTGAGGCCTAGGGTGAAAAAGAAAATATATTCAGATAAAAACGAAAAGAAGCTTTCTGAGAAACTGCTTTGTGATGTGTGCATTCATCTCACTGAGTGAAAACTTACTCTTGATTCAGCAGTTTGGAGACACTTCTTTGTGCATTCTGTGAATGGACATTTAGGAGCTCATTGAGTCCAAAGGTGAAAAAGTGAATATCTGAGGATAAAAACTACTACGAAGCTATTGTGAAACCGTTATGTGATGTCTGCATTTATCTCACAGAATTAAACCTTTCTTTTCATTCATCAGTTTGGAAACACTGTTTTTGTGGAAACTGCCAAGGAATATTAGGGAGTTCATTGAGGCTTAGGGTGAAAAAGAAAATATCTTCAAATAAAAACTAGAAAGATGGTTTCTGAGAAATTGCTTTGTTATATGTGCATTCATCTCACAGAGTTACACCTTTCTTTACCTTCAGCAGTTTGTAAACACTGTTGTTGTCCATTCTGACTACGGACATTTGGGAGGTCTTTGAGGCCAAAGGTGAAAAAGTGAACATAACAGGATAAAAATTAGGCGGAAACTATCTGAGAAACTGCTCTGTGTTGTCTGCTTTTATCTCATAAAGTAAAACCTTTCTTTTCATTTGTCAGTTTGGAAACACTGTTTTTCTGGAATCTGCCAAGTAATATTAGGTAGTGCATTGAGGTCTATGGTGAAAAAGAAAATATATTCAGATTAAAACTTGAAAGAAGCTGAGAAACTGCTTTGTCATGTGTGCATTCATCTCTCAGAGTTAAGCTTTTCTTTTGATTCAGCAGTTTGGAAACACTGTTTTTGTCCATTATGCGAGTGGACATTTGGGAGCTCTTTGAGGCCAATGGTGAAAAAGTGAATATCCCAGGATAAAAACTAGAAGGAAGCTATCTGAGAAACCACTTTATGATGTGTGCATTCATATCACAGAGTTAAATTCTTCTTTTCATTCAGCAGTTTGGAAAAATTTTTTGTTTGAATCTGCCAAGGTATATTTGGGAGTGTGTTGAGGACTATGTTGAAAAAGAAAATATGTTGAGATAAAAACTAGAAAGAAGCTTTCTGAGAAAATGCTTTGTCATGTGTACATTCCTCTCACAGAGTTAAACCTTTCTTTTGATTCAGCAATTTGGAAACACTGTTTTTGTCCATTCTACAAATGGACATTTGGGAGCTTGATGAGGGCAAAGGCAAGAAAGCCAATGTTGAAGGACAAAAACTAGAAGGAAGCTATCTGGAAAATATCTTTGTGATGTGTGCATTCATCTCACAGAGTTAAACCTTTCTTTTGATTCAATTGTTTGGAAACACTGTTTTTGTCCATTCTCTGAATGGACATTTTGAAACTCATTGAGGCCAATGGTGAAAAAGTGAATATCTCAGAATAAAAACTAGAAGGAAGTTATCTGAAAAGCCACCTGGTTTGGTGTTCATTCAACTCACAGAGTTATAACATACTTTTCATTCAGCAGTTCTGAAAAACTGATTTTGTAGAATCTGTGAAGGGATATTTGGGAGCGCATTGAGGCCTATGGTGAAAAAGAAAATGTCTTCAGATAAAAACAAGACAGAAGCTTTCTGAGAAACTGCTTCATGAGGTGTGCTCTCATCTCAAACAGATAAACCTTTCTTTTGATTCAGCAGTTTGGAAACACGGTTTTTGCCCTTATGCGAATGGACACTTGTGAGCTCCTTAAGGCAATGCCATAAAACTGAATATCACAGGACAAAAACTATAAGGAAGCTATCTGAGAAACTGCTTCATGATGTGTACATTCACCTCATAGAGTTAAACGTTTATTTTCACTCAGCAGTTGCTAAACAATGTTTGTGTAGAAACTGCAAAGGTATATTGGGGAGCACATAGAGGCCTATGGTGAAAATGAAAATGTCTTCAGATATAAATTATAAAGAACCTTTCTGAGAAACTGCTTTGTGATGTGTGCTTTTATTTCACAGAATTAAACCCTCCTCTTGACTCACCTGTTTGGAAACACTGTTTTTGTCTATTGTAAGAGTGGACATTTGGGAGCTCATTGTGGCCAATGGAGAAAAAGCAAATATCCCAAGATAAAAACTAGAAGGAAGCTATCTGGGAAACTGCTTTGTGATGTGGGCATTCATCTCACAGAGTTAAACATTTCTTTTCATTCAGCATTTTGGAAACACCGTTTTGTAGGATCTGTGAAGGGACATTTTCGACCACATATAGGCCTATGTTGAAAAAAAATTTTTCAGATACTAACTAGAAAGTATGTTACTGAGAAACCACTTTGTGACATGTGCATTTTCTCACAGAGTTAAACCCTTCTTTTCATTCAGTAGTTTGGAAACACTGTTTTTGTACATTCTGTGAATGGACATTTAGGAGCTCACTGAGGCCAATGGCAAAAAAGGAGTGTCCCAGAAAAAAACAGGAAGGAAGCTGTCTGAGAATCCACTTTGTGATGTGCGTTCACCTCACAGAGTTAAACCTTTCTTTTCATTCAGCAGTTTGGAAACACTGTTTTTGTAGAATCTGCAAAGAGATATTTGGGAGGGCATTGAGAGCTAAGGCAAAAAAGCAAACATCCGAGGAAAAAAACTAGAAAGAAATTATCCGAGAAATGGCATTATGAACTGTGCATTCATTTTACAGTGTTAAACCTTTATTTTCATTCAGTAGTTTGGAAATGCTGTTTTTGTCAAATCAGCAAAGGGATATTTTGGAGTGCATTGAGGCCAATGGTGAAAAAGAAAATATCTTCAGATAAAAAGTAGAAGGAAGCTTTCTGAGAAACTGCTTTTTGATGTGTGCATTCATCTCACAGAGATAAACTTTCCATGGATGCAGCAGTTTGGAAACACCAGTTTGTCTTTTCTGTGAGTGGACATTTGGGAGATCATAGAGGCCACTGGAGAAAAAGCAAATATCCAGACACAAAAACTAGAAGGAAACTATCTGAGAAAATACTTTGTTACGTATGCATTCATCTCGCAAATTTAAACCTTTTTTTCATTAAGCAGTTTGGAAACAATGATTTTGTAGAATATGTGAAGGCATATTTGGGAGAATTTTGAGACTATGGTGAAAAAGAAAATGCAGATAAAAACTAGAAAGAAGCTTTCTGAGAAACTGCTTTGACAGGTGTACATTCCTCTCACAGCTAAACCTCTCTTTTGATAGAGTAGTATGGAAACACTGTTTTTGTCCATTCTGTGAATGGACACTTGGAATCTCATTGAGACCAATTGTGAAAAAGTGAATATCCCTGGATAAAAACTAAAAAAAAATCTATCTGAGAAACTGCTTTGTGATGTGTGCAATCATCTTGCAGAGTTAAATCTTTCTTTTAAATCAGCAGTTATCTGCAAAGGGATATTTGGGAGCACTTTGAGGCCTATGGTGAAACAGAAATCATCTTCACATAAAAACTAGAAAGAAGCTTTCTGAGAAACTGCTTTGTGACGTGTGCATTCATCTTACAGACTTTACCTTTCCTTTTCATACAGCAGTTTGGAAACACTGTTTTTGTCCATTCTGGGAATGGAAATTTGCAAGCTCATTGAAGCCAGTGGTGGAAAAGCCAATATCCCAGGATATAAACTAGAAGGAAACTATCTGATAAATAACTTTGTGATGTGTACATTCAGGTCAGAGTTAAACCATACTTTTGATTCAGCAGTTTGGGAACACATTTTTTGTCCAATGTGCAAATGGACAATTGGGAGCTCATTGAGGAAAATGGAAAAAGGGGAATATCCCAGGTTAAAAACTACAAAGAAGCTATCTGAGAAACTATTTTGTCATGTGTGCATTCACCTCACAAAGTTAAACCTTTCTTTTCATTCAGCATTTTGGAAACACTGTGTTTGTACAATTGGTGAAGGGATATTTGAGAGTATATTGCACCCTATGGTGAAAAAGAAAATATCTTCAGATAAAAACTAGAAGGAACCTTTCTGAGAAACCACTTTGTGATGTGTGTATTCGTCTCACAGAGTTAAACCTTTCTTTTGATTCAGCACTTTGGAAACACTGTTTTCATCCTTTCTATGAATGGTCATTTGGAAGCTCATTGAGGCCAGTGGTGAAAAAGCTAATATCCCAGGATAAAAACTAGAATAAATCTGTCTGAGAAACCACATTGTGATGTGTGCATTTGTCCTACAGATTTAAACCTTTCTTTTTCATGCTGCAGTTTTGAAACACTGTTGTAGAATCTGTGCAGGACTATTTGTGTGTACATTGAGGCCTAAGGTGAAGAAGAAAATATCTTCAGATAAAAACTGGAAAGAAGCTTTCTGAGAAACTGCTTTGTGATGTGTGCATTCATCTCACAGAGTTAAAACTTTCTGTTGATTCAGCAGTTTGGAATAACTGTTTTTGTCAATTCTGCAAATGGACGTTTGGGAGCTCATTCAGGCCAAAGGCAAAAAAAGTGAATATCCCAGAATAAAAATTAGAAGAAAGCTGTCTGAGAAACTGCATTGTGATGTGTGCATTCAACATGCAGCATTAAACCTTTCTTTTCTTTGAGCAGTTTGGAAACGCTGTTTTCAAGAATCTGTGAAGGGATATTTGGGAGCCCATATAGACCTAGGTTGAAAATATCTTCAGATAGAAACTAGAAAGAAGCTTTCTGAGAAGCAGCATTTTGATGCGTGCATTCATCTCATGGAGTTACCACTTGCTTTTGATTCAGTGGTTTCAAAACACAGTTTTTGTCCATTCTGCAAATTGACATTTGGGAGTTCGAGGCCAGTGGTGAAAAAGCATATCCTAGGATAAAAACTAGAAGGAAGCTGTCTCAGAAACTGTTTTTTGATGTGTGCATTCATCTCGCAGATTTAAACCTTTCTTTTCCTTCAGGAGTTTGGAAACATTGTTTTTGTCCGTTCTGTGAATGAACATTTGGGAGCTCATGGAGGCCAATAGCAAAAAAGTGAATATCCCTGGATAAAAACAAGAAGGAAGATATCAGAGAAAAGGCATTGTGATGTGTGCCTTCATTTTGCAGAGATAAACCTTTCTTTTCTTTCAGCATTTTAAAAATCCTATTTTTGAAGAATCAGCAAAGGGATATTTGGGAGCACATTGAGGCCTATGGTGAAAAGGAAAATATCTTCAGATAAAAATTATAAAGAAGCTTTATGAAAAACTGCTTGGTGATGTGTGCATTCATCTCATAGAGTTTCACTTTCTTTCAGTTCAGCGGTTTAAAAATTTTGTTTTTGTCCATTCTGTGAATGGACATTTTGAATCTCATTGAAGCCAGTGGTGAAAAACTGAATATCTCAGGAAAAAAAATAGAATGAAGCTATCTAAAAACCCACTTTGTGTTGTATGCATTAACCTCAAAGAGTTAAACTTTTCTTTTCATTCAGCAGTTTGGAAACACTGTTTATGTAGAATATGCAAAAGAATATATGGGAGCATATTGAGGCCTATGTTGCAAAGGAAAATATCTTCAGATAAAAACTAGAAGGAAGCTATCCGAGAAACTGCTTTGTGATGTGTGCATTCATCTCACAGAGTTAAAACTTCCTTTTTACTGAGCAATTGGGAAACCCTGTTTTTGCCCATTCTTTGAATGGACATTTTGGAGATCTTTGAGGCCACTGGTGAAAAAATGAATATCCCAGGATAAAAAATAGAATGAAGCTATCTGAGAAACCCCTTTGTGGTGTGCACATTCATCTCACACAGATAAACCTTTCTTTTCATTCAGCAGTTTTGAAAGGCTGTTTTGTAGAATCTTCAAAGTGATACTTGGGAGGGCATACAGGCCTATGTTGAAAAAGAAAATATCTTCACACAACAAAAATAAAGAAAGTTTCTGAGAAACTCCTTTGTGATGTGTGCATTTGCCTCACAGATTTTAACTTTTCTTTTCATTCAGGAGTTTGGAAAAACTGTTTTTGAAGAATCTGCAAAGGGTTACTTGGGAGTGCATTGAGGTTATGGTGAAAAAGAGACTGTATTCATATAAATAGTAGAAAGAAGCTTTCTGAGAAACTGCTTTGTGATTTGTCCATTCATCTCACAGAGTTAGACATTTCTTTTGACGTAGCAATTTGTAACACTGTTTTTTTGTCCATTCTGTGAATGGATATTTGAGAGCTCATTGAGGTCAATGGCAAAAAAAGCAAATATCCCAGGATAGAAATTAGAAGAAAACTATCTGAGAAACCACTTTGAGATGTGTGCATTCATCTCTCAGAGTTCAACTTTCTTTTCATTCAGCAATTTGCAAACACTGTTTTTGTAAAACCTGCACAGGTATATTTGGGAGCCTATGGTGAAAAAGAAAATACCGTTATGTAAAAACTAGAAAGAAGCTTTCTGAGAAACTGATTTTTGACGTATGCCTTCATCTCACAGAGTTAAACCTTTCTTTTCATTCAGCATTATGGAAACACTGTTTATCTAGAATCTGTGAAGGGATATTTGGGAGCACATTGAGGCCTATGGTGAAAAAGAAAATATCTTCAGGTAAAAACTGGAACTAAACTTCCTGAGAAACTCCTCTGTGATGTGTGCATTCATCTCACAGAGTTAAACCATTCTCACTCAGCAGTTTAGAAACACTATTTTTGCCTATTCTTTGAATGGACTTTTTGGAGCTTATTGAGGCTAATGACAAAAAGGCAAATATCCCTAAATAAAAACTAGAAGGAAGCTATCTGAGAAACCACATTGCAATGTTCGGATTCATCTCACAGAGTTAAACTTTCATTTTCATTCAGCAGTTTGGGAACACTGTTTTTGTAGTAACTGCAAAGGGACATTTGGGAGCACATTCAAGCCTATGGTGAAAAAGAAAATAAATTCAGATTAAAAACTAGAAAGAGGATTTCTGAGAAACTGCTTTCTGATGTGTGCACATAAATTGTCTTACAGAGTTAAACCTTTCATTTGATTCAACAGTTTGGAAACACTGTTTTTCTCCATTCTGCAAATGGACATTTGGGTGCTCATGGAGGCCGATGGCAAATAAGAAAATATCCCCAGAAAAAACTAGAAGGAAACTATCTTAGAATCCTCTTTGTGATGTATGCAGTCATCTCACAAAATTAAACTTTTTTTTCATTCAGCAGTTTGGAAACACCACTTTTTCCTTTCTGTCAATGGACATTTGGGAGCACATTGAAGCCAATGTCAAAAAAGCACATATCAAAGGATACACACTAGAAGGAAGATGCCTGAGAAACCACTTTGAGATGTGTGCATTCATCTCACAGAATTAAACCTTTCTGTTCTCTTTTTAAATTTTACTTTAAGATCTAGGGCACAAGTGCACAATGTGCAGGTTTGTTACATATGTATACATGTGCCATGTTGGTGTGTGCACCCGTTAAATCATCAGTTATATTAAGTATATCTCCTAATGCTATCCCTGCCCCCTCCACCGACCCCATGACAGGCCCTGGTGTGTGATGTTCCCCTTCCTGTGTCCAAGAGTTCTCATGGTTCAATTCGCACCTATGAGTGAGAACATGCAGTGTTTGGTTTTCTGTCCTTGTGATAGTTGGCTGAGAATGATGGTTTCTGCATGAGAATGGTGGAATCTGCACAGGGATATTTGGGGTTGCTTTGAAGCCTACAGTGAAAAAAGTGAACATCCCAGAATGAAAACTAGAAGGAAGCTATCTGAGAAACCACTTTGTGATTGGTTCATTCATCTCACAGAATTAAACCATTATTTTCATTCAACAATTTGGAAACAATGCTTTTCTGGATCTGCAGAGGGCTATCTGGGAGAGCATTGAGTCCTATGGTGAAAAATAAAATATCTTCACATAAAAACAATAAAGAAGATTTCTGAGAAACTGCTTTGTCATGTGTGCATTCAACTCTCAGAAATAAAAATTTCTTTTGATCCAGCAGTTTGGAAATACTGTTTTTGTTCCTTCTGTGAATGGATATTTGGGAGCTTTTTGATGCCAATGGTGAAAAAGCAAATATCCCAGGATAAAAACTAGAAGGAAGCTATCTAGAAACCACTTTGTGATATGTGCATTCATCCCTCAGAGTTAAACTTTTCTTTTCAGTGAGCAGTTTTGAAACAGTATATTTTAGAATCTGCAAAGGGACTTTTAGGAGTGCATTGAGGACTATGGTGAAAAAGAAATATCTTCAGGTAAAAACCAGAAAGAAGTTTTCTGAGAAACTGCTTTGTTATGTATAAATTCCGCTCACACAATTACACCTCTCTTTACATACAAAAACTTGTAAACACTGTTTTTGTCCATTTCTGTGAATGTATATTTGGGAGCTCGTTGAGGCCAAGGGAAATAATGAATATGCTTGGATCAAAACTACAAGGAAGCTATCTCAGAAACCGCTTTGTGATGTCTGCATTAGTCTCACAGAGTGAAGCCATTCTTTTCATTCAGCAGTTTGGAAACACTGTTTCTGTAGAATCTGTGAAGGGATATTTGGGAGCGTATTGAGGCCTATGGTGAAAAAGAAAATATCTTCAGATGAAAACTAGAAAGAAGCTTTCTGAAAAACTGCTTTGGGATGTGTGCATTTATCTCACAAATTTAAACCTTTCTTTTGATTCAGCAGTTTGGAAACTGTATTTCTCCATTGGGTAAATGGACATTTGGAAGCTCATTGAGGCCAATTGTGAAAAAGCAAATATCCCAGGATAAAATCTCGAAGGAAGCTGTCTGAGAATCTGCTTTGTCATGTGTACCTTCATCTCACAGAGTTAAACCTTTCTATTCTTTCAGCAGTTGGAACACTATTTTTAAAAAATCTGTGATGGGATATTTGGGAATGCATTGAGACCTATTGTGAAAAAGAAAATATCTTCAGAAAAAAACCAGAAAGAAGTTTTCTGAGAAACTGCTTTGTGATGTGTGCATTCCTCTCAGAGAGCTAAACCTTTCTTTTGATTCAGTAGTTTGGAAAAACTGATTTTGTCCATTCTGTGAATGGACATTTGGGAGATCATTGAAGCCAATGGTCATAAATAAAATCTCCCATGATAAAAAATAGAAGGAAGCTATCTGAGAATCCACTTTGTCATGTGTAGATTCACCTCGCAGAGTTAAATTTTCTATTCATTCAGCAGTTTGGAAACACTGTTTTTAAAGAATCTGCAATTTGATATTTGGAAGCTCATCGAGGACTATGGTGAAAAAGAAAATACCTTCAGATAAAAACTAGAAGGAAACTTTCTGAGAAACTGCTTTGTGAAGTTTGCATTCATCTCATAGAGTTAAACCATTCTTTTGATTCAGCAGTTTGGAAACACTCTTTTTGTCAATTCTGCATATGAACACTGGGATCTCGGTGAGGCCAATGGCAAAAAAAGTGAATATCCCAGGAAAAAACTAGAAGAAATATATCTGAGACACTGCTTCACAAAGGGTACATTCATCCTACAGAGTTAAATCTTTTTTTTTTTCCATTCAGCAGTTTGGAAACACTGTTTTTGTATAATCTGCAAAGGGATATTTGGGAGCACCTTGAGGTCTATGGTGAAAATAAAGTAAATTCAGATAAAAACTAGAAGAAGCTTTCTGAGAAACTGCTTTCTGATATGTGCATTCATCTCACAGAGTTAAACTTTCTTTGATTCAGCTGTTTTGAAACACTGTTTTTGTCCATTCTGTGAACGGACATTTGGGAGCTCATTGAGGCCAACATCAAAATATTGAATATCCCATGATAAAAACTACAATAAAGCAGTCTGAGAAACCGTTTTGTGATGTATGCATTCATCTAACAGAGAAAAACCTATCTTTTGATTCAGCTGTTTGGAAACACCGTGATTGTCCATTCTGCGAATGGATATCTGAGTGCTCATTCAGTCCAATAGCGAAAAAGCAATTATCCCAGGATAAATAGTGGAAGGAAGCTGTCTTAGAAACCACTTTGTGATATGTCCATTCATCTCCCACAGTTAAACCTTTCTTTTGATACATCACTTTGGAAACACTGTTTTTGTACAATCTGGGAAGGGGTATTTTGGAGTGCATTGAGGTCTATGGTGAAAAAGAAAATAAGTTCAGTTGAAAACTAGAAAGAAGTTTTCTGAGAAACTGCTTTGTGAGGTGTGCATTCATCTCACAGTGTAAAACCTTTCTTTAGATTCAGCAGTTTGGAAACACTGTTTTTGTCCATTCTGCCAATGGACATTTGGGAGCACATTGAGGCCAATAGCAAAAAAGTGAGTATCCCACAGTAAAAACTAGAAGGAAGCAAACTGAGAAACCAGTTTGCATTGTGTGCAAACTGCCTCCCACAGTTAAACTTTTCTTTTGATTCTGCAGTTGGAGACACTGTGTTTGTCCATTCTGTGAATGCACTTTTGGGAGCTCATTGAGGCCAATGGTGAAAAAAGCAAATATCCCAGGATAAAAACTGGAAGGAAGCTATCTGAGAAACTGCTTCATGATGTGTGCATTCATAAGTCAGTGTTAAACATTTCTTTACATTTAGCAGTTTGGAAACACTGTTTTTGTAGAATCTGTGTAAGGATATTTGGAAATGCATTGAGGTATATGGTGAAAAAGAATATATCTTCAAATAAACTTAGAAAGAAACTTTCTGAGAAACTGCTTTGTGACATGTGGATTTATCTCACAGAGTTAAAACTTTTTCTCATACAGCTCTTTTCAAACACTGTTTTTGTCCATTCTGCAAATGAACATTTGAGAGCTCATTGAGGCCAATGGCGAAAAAGTGAATATCCAAGAATAAAAACAAGAAGGAAGCTGCCTTAGAAACCATAATGTGATGTGTGCATTCATCTCACATAGTTAAACCTTTCTTTTGATACAGCAGTTCAGAAACACTTTTTGTCCATTCTGCAAATGGACATTTGGGAGCTCTTTGAGGCCCATGGCAAAAAAGTGAATATCCAAGGTTAAAAACTGGAAGGAATCTATCTGAGAGCCCGCTTTATGATGTGAACATTCATCTTGCAGAGTTAAACTATTTTTGATTGAGCAGTTTGTAAACTCTGTTTTTGTCCATTCTGTGAATGAACACTTGGGAGCTCATTGAGGCCAATGGTGAAAAAGTTAATATCCCAGGATAAAAACCAGTAGGAAGATATCTGAGAAATAACTTAGTGATGTACGCATTCATTTGGCAGAATTAAACCTTTATATTTATTCAGTAGTTTGGAAGCACGGTTTTTGTAGAATCTGTGAAGGGATCTTAGGGAGCACATTCAGGCCTTCAATGAAAAAGAAAATATATTCAGATAAAAACCAGAAAGAAGATTTCAGTGAAACAGCTTAGTGATGTGTGAATTCATCTCACAGAGTTAAAAAAAATTCCATCATTCAGCAATTTGGAAACACTGTTTTTGTAGAACCTTCAAAGGGATATTTGGGAACACATTGAGGCCTATAGTGAAAAACAAAGTATATTCAGATGAAAATTAGAAAGAAGCTCTCTAAGAAACTGCTTTGTGATGTGTGCATTCATCTCACAGAGTTAAACTTTTCTTTTGATTCAGCAGTTTGGAAAAACTGTCATTGTCCATTTTGTGAATGGACATTTTGGAGCTCACTGATGTCAATGATGAAAAAGCAAATATCACAAGATAAAATCTAGAAAGAAGCTATCTGGAAACTGCTTTGTGATGTGTGCATTCACATCACAGAGACAAATGTTTCCTTTCATTCGGTAATTTGGAAACACTGTTTTTGTCCATTCTGGAAATGAACTATTGTAAGCTCATTGAGGCCAAAGGTGAAAAAGCGAATATTCCAGGATAAAACCTTGAAGGAAGCTATCTGAGAAACCACTTTGTGATGTGTGCATTCATCTCACAGAGTTAACCTTTCTATATGTTTAGCAGTTTCAAAACACTATTTTGTAGAATATGCAAAGGGATATGTGGGAGCACATCAAAGCCTCTGGTGAAAAAAAATATCCTCAGAAAGGAACTAGAAAAAAGCTTTCTGAGAAACTGGTTTTTGATGTGGGTATTCATCTTAAAGAGTTAAACCTTTCTTTTGATTCAGCAGTTTGCAAGCACTGTTTTTCTCCTTTCCACGAATGGACATTTTGGAGCTCATTGAGGCCAATGGCGAAAAAGCAAATATCCCAGTATAAAAAGTAGAAGGAAGTTATCTGAGACACAGATTTGTGATGTGTGAATTCATCTCACAGATTTAAATTTTCTTTTGATTCAGCAATTTGGAAACACTATTTTTGTAAAACCTGTGAAGAGATATTTGGAAGTGCATGGAGGCCTATGGAGAAAAAAACTATTTTCAGATAAAAACTAGAAAGAAACTTTCTGAGAAACTGCTTTTTGATGTGTGCATTCATCTCACAGATTTAAAATTTTCTTTTGATTCAGCAGTTTGGAAACACTGTTTCTGTCCATTCTATGAAAGGACATTTGAAAGCTCATCAAGGCCAACAAAGACAAAGAGACTATCCCAGGAAAACAACTAGAAAGAAGCTATCTGAGAAACTGCTTTGTTATGTGTGCATTCATCTCACAGATCTACATCTTTCTTTGGTTCAGCAGTTTGGAAACACTGTTTCCGTCCATTCTGCAAAAGGATATATGAAGGCTCATTGAGGCCAATGGTGAAAAAGCTAATATCCAAGGATAAAAACTGGAAGGAATCTATCTGAAAAACGGCTTTGTGATGTCTGCATTCATCTTGCAGAGTTAAACTTTTCTTTTGATTGAGCAGTTTGGAAACTCTGTTTTTGTCCATTCTGCAAATGGACACTTAGAAACTCATTGAGGCCAATTGCAGAAAAGTGAATATCCCATTATAAAAGCTAGTAGGAAGCTATCTGAAACACTGCTTTGTGATGTGTGCACTCATCTTGCAGAATTAAACTTGCCTTTTCATTCAGCAGTTTGGAAGCACTGTTTTTGTAGAACCTTCAAAGGGATATTTGGGAGTGCATTGAGGCCTACATTGAAAAAGAAAATATCTTCAGATAAAAACTGGAAGGAAGCTTTCTGAGAAACTGCCATTTGAAGTTTGCATTCATCTCATAGAGTTAAACCTTTCTTTTTTATGGTGGTTTGAAAGTACTCTTTTTGTCAATTCTGCATATTAACATTAGGGATCTCAGTGAGGCCAATGGCAAAAGAAGGAATATCCCAGGAAAAAACCTAGAAGAACCTATCTGAGAAACTGCTTTACAAAGTGTGCATTCATCTACCAGAATTAAATCTTTTTTTCATTCAACAATATGGAAACACTGCTTTTGTAGAATCTGTGAAGGGATATTTTGAAGTGTCTTGAAGTCTATGGTGAAAAAGAAAGTAAATTCAGATAAAAACTAGAAGTTTTCAGATAAACTGCTTTCTGATGTGTGCATTCATTCCACAGAGTTAAATGTTTATTTGATTCAGCAGTTTTGAAACACTGTTTTTGTCCATTCTGTGAATGGATATTTGGAAGCTTATTGAGGCCAATGTTGAAACAGCAAATATCCCAAGATTAAAACTACAATAAAGCAGTGTGAGAAACTGCTTGGTGATATGTGCATTCATCTAGCAGATATAAATCTTTCTTTTTGATTCAGCTGTTTGGAAACACTGTGATTGTCAATTCTCCGAATGGACACTTGGTATGTCATTGAGGCCAATGGAGAACAAATGAATATCACAGGATAAAAACTAGTAGGAAAATATCTGAGAAAACCCTTTGTGATGTACGCATTCATCTGGCAAAATTAATCTTTTATTTCATTCAGCAGTTTGGAAGCACGGTTTTTGGAGAATCTGCAAAGGGATCTTAGGGAGCACATTCAGGCCTACAGTGGAAAAGAAAATATCTTCAGGTAAAAACTAGAAAGAAGGTTTTGGTGAAACAGCTTTGTGATGTGTGCTTTCATCTCACAGAGTAAACCATTTTATCATTCAGCAGTGTAGAAACACTGTGTTTGGAGAATCTTTGAGGTTATATTTGGGAGCACATTGAAGCTAATTGTGAAAAAGAAAGTATATTCAGGTAAAAACTAGAAAGAAGCTCTATAAGAAACTGCTTTGTGTTGTGTGCATTCATCTCACAGAATTAAACTTTTCTTTTGATTCAGCATTTTGGAAACACTGTTTCTGTCCATTCTGCAAACGGACATTTTGGAGCTCATTGAGGCCAGTGTTGAAAAAGTAAATAACCCAGGATAAAATCTAGAATGAAGCTATCTGGAAACCACTTTCTGGTGTGTGCATTCATCGCACAATGATAAAATTGTTTTTTCATTCAGCAATTAGGAAACATTGTTTTTGTCCATTCTGTGAATGAACATTTGGGAGCTTATTGAGGCCAATGGCAAAAAGGCGAATTTTCCAGGATAAAAACTAGAAGGAAGCTATAGAAGAAACCACTTTGTGATGCGTGCATTCATCTCACAGAATTAACTTTCCTATACATTCAGTAGTTTGGAAACACTATTTTTGTAGAATCTACAAAGGGATATGTTGTACTGCATTGAAGGCTCTGGTGAAAAAAAAAATATCCTCAGACAAAAACTAGAGAAAAGCTTTCTGAGAAACTGGTTTTTTAGGGTGGCATTTATCTCATAGAGTTAAGCCTTTCTTTTGATTCAGCAGTTTGCAAACACTGTTTTTGTCTATTCTGCAAATGGACATTTGGGAGCTCATTGAGGCCAATTGAGAAAAAGCAAATATTCCAGGATTAAAACTGGAAGGAAGCTCTCTGAGAAACTGCTTTGTGATGTGTACATTCATCCCTTTTCATTCAGCTGCTTGGAAACACTGTGTTTTTAGAATCTGCGAAGGGATATTTGGGAGGGCATTGAGGCCTGTGGTGAAAAAGAAAATATCTTCAGATAAAAACTAGAAAGAAGCATTCTGCTTTGTGTTGTGTGCATTAATCTCACAGAGTTAAACTTTTCCTTGATTCACCAGTTTGGAAACACTCTTTCAGTCCATTCCGTGAAGGGACGCTGGGGAGGTGATTGAGGCCAATGGCAAAAAGGCGAGTATCCCAGGATAAAAACAAGAAAGAAACTATCTGACAAACGACTTTGTGATGTGTGCTTCATCTCACAGAGATAAACCCTCCTCTCATTCAGCAGTCTGAAAACTCTATTTTTCTAGAATCTGTGAAGGGATATTTGGGAGTACATTTTGTCCTATTGTGAAAAAGAAAATATCTTCAGGTTAAAGCCAGAAAGAAGCTTTTAGTGAAACTGCTTTCTGATGTGTGCATTGATCTCATAGAGTGAAAACTTTCTTTTGATTCAGGAGTTTGGAAACACTGTTTCTGTCCATTCTGTGAATGGACTTTTGAAAAGTCATTGAGGTCAATCATGAAAAAGTGAATATCCCAGGATAAAAACAAAAGGAAGCTATCTGAGAAACCGCTTTGTGATATATGCATTCATCTCACAGAATTAAAATTTGCTTTTCCTTCATTAGTTTGGAAGCACTGTTTTTGAAGAATCTGTGAAGGCAAATTTAGGAGCATGTTGAAGCCTACGGTGGAAAAGAAAGTAAATTCAGATAAAAACGAGAAATAAGCTGTCTGAGAAACTGCTTTGTAATGTGTGCATTCGTTTCACAGTGTTGAACTTTTCTTTTAATTCACCAGTTTGGAAACACTGTTTTTGTCCATTCTGCAAATGGATATTTGGCAGCTCAGTGAGGCCAAAGGCGAAACAGTGAATATCCCATGATAAAAACTACAATGAAGTTATCTGAGAGACTGCCCTGTGATGTGTGCATTCATCTCTCATTGTTAAAGGTTTCTTTTGATTCAGCAGTTTGGAAACACTGTTTTTTTAGTATCTTTGAAAGGCTATGTGGGAGCACATTGAGGCCTGTGGTGAAAACAAAATATCTTCAGATAAAAACTGGAAAGAAGCTTTCTGAAAAACTCCTTTTGATGTTTGCATTCATCTCACAGAGTTAAAACTTTCTTTTCATTCAGCAGTTTGGAAACACTCTTTTTCTCCATCCTGCTATTGGACATTTCAGAGCTCAATGAGGCCGATGGCAAAAAAGTGAATATCCCAGGACAAAAACAAGAAGAAAGCTATCTGAGAAACTGCTTTGTCACGTGTGCATCCATTTAGCAAAGTTAAGCTTTTCTTTTTCATTCAGCTGTTTGGAAATAATGTTTTTCTAGAATCTGTGATGGGATTTTTGTGAGCTCATTAAGGCCTATGGTGAAAAAGGGAATATCACAGAACAAAAACTAGAAGGAAGCTATCTGAGAAACTACTTTGTGATATGTAAAACTGTTGTTTCATTCAGCACTTTGGAAACACTGTTTTTGTAGAATCTGAGAAGTGATATTTGGGAGTGCATTGGGGCATGTGGTGAAAAAGAAAATATCTTCAGATAAAAACTAGAAAGAAACTTTTTGAGAAACTGCTTTGCAATGTGTGCATTCATCTCACAGAGGTAAAACCTTCTTTGGATTCAGCAATTTGGAAACACATTTTTTGTACATACTGTGAATGGATATTTGGGAGCTCTTTGAGGCCAATGTTGAAAAAGTAAATATTCCTAGATAAAAATTAGCAGGAAGGTAACTGAGAAATAACTTTGTGATAGGTGCATTCATGTCACAGACTTAAAACTTACTTTTGAGTCAGCCTTTTGGAAAAAGAGTTTATGTCCATTCTGAGAATGGAAATTAGCATGCCCATTGAGGCCATTGCAAAAAACTGAATATCCCAGGATAAGAAGTAGAATGAACCTATCTGGAAACCGCTTTGTGATGTATGCATTCACCTGGCAGTGTTAAAACATTCTTTTGATTTAGCAGTTTGGAAACACTGTTTTCATTCATTCTGTGAATGGACATTTGGTTGCTCATTGATGCCAATTTCAAAAAAGTGAATAACCCAAAACAGAAACAACAAAGAAGCTATCTGAGAACCCACTTTGTGATGTGTGTATTCATCTCACAGTTGAACCTTTCTTTTCATTTAGAAGTTTGAAAACATTGTTTTTGTAGAATCTGCGAAGTGATAATTTGCAGTGCATTGAGGCCTGTGGTGAAAAAGGAAATATCTTCAGAAAGAAGCTTTCTGAGAAACTGCTTTTTGATGTGTGCATTTATCTCACAGAGTTAAACCTTTCTTTTGATTCAGCAGTTTGGAAACTGAGGCCTATATTGAAAAGAATATGTTTACATAAAAACTGGAAAGAAACTTTCTGAGCAACTACTTTGTGACATATGAATGATGTATGAATTCATCTCACAGAATTAAACCTTTCTTTTGATTTAATAGTATTGAAACACTGTTTTTGCCAATTCTGCAAAAGCAGATTTTGGAGCTCATTGAGGGCAATGATGAAAAAGTGGATATAACAGCATAAAAACTAGAAGGAAGCCATGTGAGAAACAGCTTTGGGCTGCGTGCATTCATATCCCAGAGATAAAACTGTCTTTCATTAAGTAGTTTGGAAACACTGTTTTTGTAGAAACTGTGAAGAGATATTTAGGAGCACAATGAGGTCTGTGGTAAAAAAGAAAATATCTTCAGATAAGAATTAGAAAGTAGTTTTATGAGAAACTGCTTTATGATGTGTTCATTCATCTTACAGAGTTCAACCTTTCTTTTGATTCACTAGTTTGGAAACACTTTTTGTCCATTCTGAAAATAAACATTTGTGGTCTCACTGAGGCCAAAGGTGAAAAGGAAACATCCCAGAATAAAAACTAGAAGGAAGCAATCCTACAAACTGCTCTGTGATGTGTGCATTGATTACAGAGAGTTAAACCTCTCTTTGGATTAAGCAGTCTGGAAACACTGTTTTTGTCCATTCTGCTAATGTACATTTGGGAGCTCGTTGAGGACAGTGGTGAAAAAGGAATAACCCCAGATGACAATTAAAAGGAAGCTATCTGAGAAACTGCTTTGTGATGGATGTGGGCATTCATCTCACAGAATTAAACCTTTCTTTTCATTCAGCAGTTGGAAACAGTGTTTTTGTCCATTCTGTGAATGGACATTTGGGAGCTCATGGAGGCCAAAGTTAAGTAGCAAATGTTCCCTGATAAAACTGGAAGGAACCTATATGAGAAACTGCTTCGGTTATGTGCATACATCACACAGAATTAAACCTTATTGAGGAGTTTGGAAACACTGTTTTGCAGAATCTGCAAAGGGATATTTTGCAGTGCATTGAGGCCTGTGGTGAAAAAGGAAACACCTTCAGATAAAAACTGGAAAGAAGCTTTCTGAGAAACTGCGTTTTTATGTGTGCATTTATCTCACAGTGTTAAACATTTATTTTGATTCAGCATTTTGGAAACACTTTTTTTTTTTACATTCTGTGAATGGACGTTTTAGGACTCATTGAGGCCAATAGCAAAAAAGTGAATATCCGTGGCTATTCACTAGAAGGAAGCTATCTGAGAAACTGCTCTGTGATGCATGCATTCACCTCACAGAGTTAAACCTTTGTTTTGATTCTGCTGTTTGATAACACTGTTTTTGTAGAAACTGCAAAGGAATATTTGGATGTGCATTGAAGTCTATGGTGAAAACGAAAATATCTTCAGATAAAATCTAGAAAGAAGCTTTCTGAGAAACTGCTTTGTAATGTGTGCATTTATCTCATGAAGTTAATATTTTCTTTTAATTCAATAGTTTGGAAACACTGTTTATTTCAATTCTGTGAATGGATGGATCTCATTGAGTCAAATGGCGAAAATGGGAACATCCCAGGATAAAAACTACAAGGAAGCTAACGGTGAAACCACTTTTTGATGTGTGCATTCATCTCGCAGATTTAAACCTTTATTTCATTCAGAAGTTAGGAAATACTGTTTTTGTAGAATCTGCAAAGGGATATTTGGGATCCTGCTGAGGCCTATTTTGAAAAAGAAAATAACTTCAGATGAAAACTAAAAAGAAGCATTGTGAAACTGCTTTGAGATGTGTGCATTCATCTGACAGAGTTAATCCATTCTTTTCATTCAGAAGTTTGGAAACAGTGTTTTTGTAGAATGTGTGAGAGTATATTTTGAAGTGCATTGAGGCGTATGGTGGAAAAGGAAATATCTTAAGATAAGAACAAGACAGAAGCTTTCTGAGAAACTGCTTTTTGATGTGTGCATTCATCTCACAGAGTTGAACATTTGTTTTGATTTAGCAATCTGGAAACACTGTTTTTGTCCATTCTATGAATGGAAATTTGGGAACTCATTGAAAACAATGGGGAAAGTGAATATCCCAGGGTAAATATAGAAGAAGAATATCTGAGAAACTGCTTTGTGATGGATGTGGGCATTCATCTCACAGAGTTAAACCTTTCTTTTCATTCAGCAGTTGGAAACAGTGTTTTTATCCATTCTGTGAATGGACATTTGGGAGCTCATGGAGGCCAAAAGTTAAGTAGTAAATGTTCCCTGATAAAACTGGAAGGAACCTATATGAGAAACAGCTTTGGTTATGTGCATACATCACACAGAATTAAACCTTATTTTCTTTCAGCAATATGGAAACACTGTTTTTGTGGAATCTGCAAGGGGATATTTTGGAGTATATTAAGGCATATGGTGAAAAATAAAATTCAGATAAAAAGTAGAAAAAAGCTTTCTGAGAAGCTGCTTTGTTATGTGCGCTTTCAACACACAGAGTTAAACCTTTCTTTTGATTCAGCAATTTGGAAACACCATTTTTATCTATTTGGAGAATGGACATTTAGGAACTCTTTGCAGCCAATGGCAAAAAAGTGAATATACCAGGATAAAAACTAGAAGAAAGTTTTCTGAGAACCAGCTTTGTGATGTGAGCATTCATCTCACAAAGTTAAACCTTTCTTCTGATTCAACAGTTTGGAAACACCGTTTTTATCTATTCAGAGAATGGACATTTCAGATCTCTTTGAGCCCCAAAGTGAAAAAGCGAATCTCCCATGATAAAAAACAGAAGGAATCTATCTGATAAACTGCCTTGTGATGTGTACATTCACCTCAAAGAGTTAAACTTTTCATTCAGCAGTTTGGAAAAACTGTTTTGGTAGAATCTGCAAAGGTGTACTTGGGAGCACATTGGGGCCAAACTAGAAGTTTCCTTTTAGTTTTTATCTGATGATACTTTCTCGTTCACCAGAGGTCTCAATGTGCTCCCACCTATCCCTTCGCAGAGACTACAAAAACAGTGATTCCAAACTGCTGAATGAAAATAAAGGTTTCAGTCTGTGGGATGAATGCCCATATCACAAAGCCATTTCTCATATAGCATCTTTCTAGTTTTCATCCTGGGATATTCACTTTTTCACCTTTGGCTTCAATGAGCTCCCAAATGTCCATTCACAGAATGGACAAAAACAGTGTTTCCAAACTGCGGAAAGAAAAGAAAGGTTTCAATATGTGGGATGAATGCGCACATCACAAAGCAGCTTCTCAGATAGGTTCCTTCTCATTTTTATCTGAGATTTTTGATTTTTCCCCGCTGGCCTCAATGAGCTCTCAAATGTTCATTTGCAGAATGGACAAAAACAGTTTCCAAACTGCTGTATAAAAAGAAACTTTATCTCTGTGAAATGAAAACACAAATCATTAAGAGCTTTGTCAGAGTGCTTCCTTCTAGTTTTTATCCTAGGATATTCCCTTTTTCACCATTGGCCTCAACAAGCTCCAAATGTCCATTCACAGAATGGACAGTGTTTCCAAACCAAGGAATCAAAAGAAAAGTTTATCTTTGTGAGATGAAGGCACCCTTCACAAAGCAATTTCTCAGAAAACTTCTTTCTAGTTTTTATCTGAAGATATTTTATTTTTCACCATCAGCCTCAATGTGCTCCCAAATATCCCTTTGCAGATTCTACAAAAACAGCGTTTCCAAACAGCTGAATGAAAAAAAAGTTTAACTCTGTGAGATGAATGCACACATCACAAAGTGGTTTCTCAGATAGCTTCCTTGTAGTTTTCATCTGGGCATATTTTCTTTTTCACCATTGGCCTCAATGAGCTCCCAAATATCCATTCAGAGTATGGACAAACAGTGATTCCAAACAGCTGCATGAAAAGAAAGGTTTAACACTGTGAGATGAATGCACACATCACAAAGTAGTTTATCAAAAATCTTCTGTCTAGTTTTTATCTGAAGATATTTTCCTTTTCAGCATAGGCCTCAAGGCACTTGCTAATATTCCTTCACAGATTCTACAAAACAGTGTTTCCAAACTGCTGAATGAAAAAGAAGTTTTAACTCTGTGTGATGAATGCACACATCCAGAGCAGTGTCTCAGATAGCTTCCTTTTCGTGTTTATCCTGGGACATTTGCTTTTTCACCATTGGCCTCAATGAGCTCCCAAATGTTCATTCGGATCATGGACAAACACAGTGATTCCAAACTGCTGCCTCAAAGGAAATGCTTAAATCTGTGAGATGAATGCACACATAACAAATTGCTGTCTCACATAGCTTCCCTCTAGTTTTTATCTTGGGATATATGCGTTTTTGCCATGGGCCACAATGAGCTCCCAAATGTCCATTCACAGATTGGAAAAACAGTGTTTCCAAACAGCTGAATCAAGAGTAAGGTTTAACTCTGTCAGATGAATGCATACTTCACAAGGTAGTTTCTCATAAACCATCTTTCTATTTTTTATCTAAATATATTTTCCTTTTCACCATAGGCCTCAAAGCACTCGCAAATATCCCTTTGTAGTTTGTACAAAAACAGTGCTTCCAAACTGCTGAATGAAAAGAAAGGTTTAAAGGACTTTGTGAGATGAATGGACACTTTGTAAAGCAGCTTCCCAGACAGCTTATTGTAGTTTTTTTCCTGGCATATTCACTTTTTCACCTGCAGCCTCAATGAGCTCCCAAATATCCATTCACAGAAAAGACAATAGCAGTGTTTCCTAACTGCTGAATCAAAAGAATGTTTTAATTCTGTGAGAAGAATGCACACATCACAAAGCAGTTTCTCGGAAAACTTCTTTTTAGTTTTTATCTGAATATATTTTTTCAACATATGCCTCATTACATTCCCAAGTATCCCTTCGCAGATTCTACAAAATCAGTTTTTCCAAACTTCTGAATGAAAGGAATGTTTTAACTCTGTGAGATGAATGCACACATCACAAAGCAGTTTCTCAGAAATATTCTATCCAATTTTTTTCTGAAATTATTTTCTTTCTCATCATCAGCCTAAATGTGGTCCCAGATGTCCATTCGCAGAATGAAAAAAACAATGTTTCCAAACAGCTGAATAAAAAGAAAGTTTTACCTAGGTGCAGTGAATGCAGACATCACAAAGCAGTTTATCAGAAAGCTTCTTCATAGTTTCTATAATGGGACATTCGATTTTTCACCATTGGACTCAATGAGCTCCCAAATATCCATTCAAACAGTGGACAAAAACGGTATTTCCAAACTGCTGAATGAAAAGAAAGTTTTAACTCTGCCAGATGAATGCATACATTGCAAGTCTGTTTCTCAGGTAGCTTCCTTCTAGTTTTTATCCTGGTATATTCGTTGTTTCTCCATTGGTCTCCATGAGCTCCGAAATGTCCACTCGCAAAATGGGAAAAAAAAGTGTTTCCAAACCACTAAATCAAAAGAAAATTTTAACTATGTGTGATGAATTCACATATCACAAAACAGTTTCTCAGAAAGTTTTTTTCCAGTTTTTATCTGAGGGTATTTTGTTTTTCACCATAGGCTTCAATGCACTCTGAAATATCCCCTTGCAGATTCTTCAAAAACAGTGCTTCCAAACTGCTGAATGAAAAAAAGGTTTAAATCAGGGAGATGAATGCATATATAATGCAGCAGTTTCTCACATTTCTTCTTTCAAATTTTTAGCTGAAGAGATTTTCTTTTTCATCACAGACCCCACTGTGCTCCAAAATATAACTTCAAAAATACTACAAAAACAGTGTTTCCAAACAGCTGAATTAAAAGAGATGTTTACCTCTACGAGATGAATACACACATCAAAAAGCAGTTTCTCAGATTGCTTCCTCTTAGTTTTTATCCTGGGACATTCGCCTTTTCACCATTGACCTCAATAAGCTCCCAAATGTCCATTCACTGAATAGATAAAAGAGTGTTTCCAAACTTCTGAATCAAAATAAATGGTTAACACTGTGAGCTGAATGTGCTCATCACAAAGCAGTTTCTCAGAGAGATTCTTCCTAGTTTTTATCTGAAGATATTTTCCTTATCACCATAGGCCTCAAAGCAACCCCAGATACCCTTTTGCAGGTTCTGCAAAAAGAGTGTTTCCAAACTGCTGAATGAAATGAAAGTTTTAAATCTGTGAAATGAATGCACACATCAGAAAGTACTTTCTTAGATAGCTTCCTTCTAGTTTTTATCTTGGGATATTCACTTTTCACCATTGGATTGAATGAACTCCAAAAAGTCCATTCACAGAATGGACAAAAACTTTTTCCACATTGCTGAATCAAATGAAAGGTTTATCTCTGTGAGATGAATGCCCACATCACAAAGTAGTTTCTCAGAAATTTCTGTCTAGTTTTTATCTGAATTTATGTTGTTTTTCACCATTGGCCTCAGTGAGCTCCTAAATGTCCACTCACAGGTTCTACAAAAACAGTGCCATTAAACTGCTGAATGAAAAGAAAGATTTAACTCCTCGAGCTGAAGGAACACATCAAAAAGCAGTTTCTCAGATACCTTCCTTCTAGTTTTTAACCTGGGGTATTCCCTTTCTTTGCCATTGGCCTCAGAGAACTCCAAAATGTGCTTTCACACAATGGACAAAAAGAGTTCCATATTACTGAGAAAGGTTTAACTCTGTGAGATGAATGCACACATCACAAAGCACACATCATAAGGCAGTTTCTCAGAAAGCATTTTTATAATTTTTATCTGAAGATATTTTCTTTTTCACCACATGCCTCAATGCCCTCCTAAATATCCCTTCGCAGATGCTACAAATACAGTGTTTCCAAACAGCTGAATAAAAAGAAAGGTTTACCTCAACCAGATGAATACACACATCACAAAGCAGTTTATCAGATAGGTTCTTCATAGTTTTTATCATGGGACATTCGATTTTTCACCATTGGACCCAAAGAGCTCCCAAATGTCCATTTGCAGAATGGACAAAAACAGTGTTTCCAAAAGGTTGAATGAAAAGAAAAGTTCAATTCTTCGAGATGAGTGTACACATCATAAAGCAGTTTCTCAGACAGCTTTCTCTTAGTTTTTATATTGGGACATTTTGTTTCTCACTTTTGGCTTCAATGAGCTCCCTAATATCCATTTGCAGAATGGACAAAAGCAGCGATTCCAAAATGCTGAATCAAAAGAAAGGTTCAACTCTGTGAGCTGAATGCACACATCACAAAGCAGTCACATAGAAAACTTTTTTCTATATTTTATCTGAGGACATTTTCTTTTTCACCATAGTCCTCAACGTGCTCCCAAATATCCATTCACAGATTCTACAAAAATGGTGGCTCCAAACTGCCTAATGAAAAAAAGGTTTAACTCAGGGAGTTGAATGCACACATCACAAAGCAGTTTCTCAGATAGCTTCCTCTTATTTTTTATCCTTGGACATTCTCTTTTTCCCCATTGGCCCCAATTTTCTCCCAAATGTCCATTCACAGAATGGACAAAAAGAGTGATTCCAAACTGCTGAATCAAAAGAAAGGTTTAATTCAGTAAGATGAATGCACACATCATAAAGAAGTTTCTCAGAATGATTCTTTCTAGTTTTTATCTGAAGATATTTACTTTTTCACCATAGGCCTCAATATGCTCCTAAATATCCCTCTGCAGACACTACTAGAAGGAAGATAGCTTCCTTCTAGTTTTTATCCTGGGATATTCCCTTTTTCTCCATTGCTCTCAATGAGCTCCCAAATGTCCAATCACAGAATGGGCAACAACAGTGTTTCCAAACTGCTGAACGAAAAGAAAAGAAAGTTTTAACTCTGCAAGATGAATATACACATCAGAAAGCGGTTTCTCATATAGCTTCCTCTCAGTTTTAATCCGAGACATTCACCTTATCACCATTGGCCTCACGGTGCCCCCAAATATCCATTCGCAGAATGGACTGAAACAGTGTTCCAAGGTGCTGAATCATAAGACAATTTTAACTCTGTGACATGAATGCATACATCTCAAAGCACTTTCTCAGAAAGATACATTCTAGTTATTACCTGAAGACATTTTCTTTGCCATAATATGCCTCAGTCAGCTGTGAAATGTCAATTCGCAGATTCTACCAAAAAATGTTTTCCAACTGCTGCATGAAAATAAAGATTTAACTCCTCAATTGAATGCACACATCACAAAGCGGTTTCTCAGATAGCTTCTTTCTAGTTTTTATGCTGGGATATTTGCTTTTTAGCCATTCACCTCAATCATCCCTCAAATGTCCATTCACAAAATGGACAAAAAAACCGTTTCCAAAGTGCTAAATGAAAAGAAATGTTTAAATCTGTGAGATGAATGCACATATCACAAAGCGGTTTCTTGGATAGCTTACTTCTAGTTTTTATCCTTGGGTATTTGCTTTTTCAACATTGGACTCAGTGAGCTCCCAAAGATCCATTCACAGAATGGACAGAACACTGTTTCCAAACTGCCAAATGAAAAGAACTGTTTGACACTGCAAGATGAATGCACACATCACAAAGAGTTTCCTCAGATAACTTCTCTCTAATTTCCTTTTTCACCATAGGCCTCAATGAGCTCCCAAATATCCCTTTGCAGATGCTACAAAAAAAGTGTTTCTAAACTACTGAATGACAAGAAAGGTTTCACTTTGTGGGATGAATGCACACACCACAAAGCGGTTTCACAGATTGATTCCTTCTACTTTTTATCTTGGGATTTTCGAGTTTTTCCTTTTGGCCTCAGTGAGATCCCAAATGTCCATTCACAGAATGGACAAAAGCAGTGTTTCCACACTGCCGAGTCAAAGGAATGCTTTAACTAAGTGAGGTAAATGCACACATCACAAAGGAGTATCTCAGAAAGTTTCCTTCTACTTTTTATGTGAAGATATTTTCTTTTTCACAATAGGCTTCAATGTGCACCAAAATATCCATTTGCAGTTTCCTCAAAAACAGTGTTTCTAAACTGCTGAATGAAAAGTATGGCTTTACTCTGTGAGATGAAAGCACAAGTCACAAAACGGTTTCTCAGATAGCTTCTTCTAGTTTTTATAATAGGATATTCACTTTTTTGCCTTGGGCCTCAAATAGCTCCAAAATGTCCACTCACAGAGTGGACAAAAACAGTGTTTTCAAACTGCTAAATAAAAAGAAATGTTTATCCCTGTGAAGTGAATGCAAACATCACCAAGCAGTTTCTCAGAAAACTTCTTTCTCATTTTTATCTGAAGATATTTTCTTTTTCACCATAGGCCTCATTAGGCTCCCAAATATCCCTCGCAGATTCTACAAAAAGAGTGTTTCCAAACTGCTGGATAAAAAAAAGTTTAACTCTGTGAGATGAATGCACACATCACAAAGCGGTTTTTCAGATAATTTCTTTTAGTTTTTATCCTGGGTTATTTGCTTTTTCACCATTCGCCTCAATGAGCTCCCAAATATTCACTCACAGAATGGACAAAAACAGTTTTTCCAAACTCCTAAATGAAAAGAAAGGTTTAACTCTGCAAGGTGAATGCACATATCACAAAGCAGTATCTCAGATAACTTCCTTTGCATTATTATCCTGGGAAAGTCACTTTTTTGCCTTTGGCCTCAATGAACTCCCAAATGTCCATTCAGAGTAGACAATCACAGTCTTTCCAAACTGCTGAATCAAAAGAAAGGTTTAATGCTCTGAAATGAATGCACTCATCATGAAGTGGTTTCTCAGATTGCTTCCTTCTGGTTTTTATCCTGGGATGTTCGCTCTTTCACCCTTGGCCTCAATGAGCTCCCAAATGTCCATTTGCAGACTGGACAAAAACAGTGATTCCAAACTGCTGAATCAAAAGAAAGGTTTAACTGTGTGGGATGAAGGCAAACATTACAAAAAGTTTCTCAGATAGCTTCCTTCTAGTTTTTATCCTGGGATATTCACTTTCTCACCACTGGCCTAGATGAGCTCCCAAATGTCCATTCACAGAAAGGACAAAAGCAGTGTTTACAAACTGCTGAATCAAAAAAAATTTTAACTCTGTGAGATGAAGGCACACATCACAACGCAGTTTCTCAGAAAACTTCTTTCTATTTTTTATCTAAAGATATTTTCTTTTTAAGCATAGGCCACAACATTCCCCAATTATCCCTTCACAGATTCTACAAAAACAGTGTTTCCAAACTGCTGAACAAAAAGAAAGGTTTAATCATGAGTGATTAATGCACACATCACAAAACGATTTCTCAGGTAGCTTCTTTCTAGTTTTCATCATGGGATTTTCGTTTTTTGCAATTGGCCTCAATGAGCCCCCGTATGTCCATTTGCAGAATGGACAAAAATGTGTTTCCAAACTGTTATATGAAAAGAAATGTTTACCTCTGAGAGATGAATGCACACATCACAAATCACTTTATCAGATAGCTTCCTTCTAGTTTTCATCCTAGGATATTTGCTTTTTTGCCATTGGCCTCAATGAGCTACGAAATGTCTATTCACAGAATGGACAAAAACAGTGTTTCCAAATTTCAGAATCAAATGAAATTTTTAACTGTGTGAGATGAAGGCACACATCACAAAGCAGTTTCTAAGAAAGCTTCTTTCTAGTTTTTATCTGAAGATATTTTCTTTTCCAACACAGGCCTCAGTGCACTCCAAAATATCTCTTCACAGACTCTACAAAAACAGTGTTTCCAAACTGTGAATGAAAAGCCTGTTTAACTCTGTGAGATAAATGTACACAACAAAAAGTCGTTTCTCAGATAACTTCCTTGTAGTTTTATCCCATAATACTCACTTTTTTGCCATTGGCTTCAAAGAGCTCCCAAATGTCCATTCACAGAATGAACAAAAATAATGTTTCCAAACTGCTGAATCAAAAGAAAGGTTTCACTCTGAGAGGTATGCAGACATCCAAAAGTGGTTTCTCACAAAGCTTCCTTCTAGTTTTATCCTGGGATATTCATTTTTTCACCATTGGCCTCAATGAGCTCCCAAATGTCCATTCACAGAATGGACAAAACAGTTTTTCCAAACTGCTGAATGAATATAAATGTTTCACTCTGTGAGATGAATGCACATGGGAAAGTGGTTTCTTAGAAAATTTCTTCCAGCTTTTATCTTGAGATGATCTCTTTTTCACCTTTGGCCTCAATGAGCTACCAAATATGCATACACAGAATGGACAAAAACAGTGTTTCCAAACTGTTGAGTCAAAAAAATTTTTTATAGGAGCGGTGAGAGAGGGCATCCCTGTCTTGTGCCAGTTTTCAAAGGGAATGCTTCCAGTTTTTGCCCATTCAGTATGATATTGGCTGTGGGTTTGTCATAGATAGCTCTTATTATTTTGAAATATGTCCCATCAATACCTAATTTATTGAGAGTTTTTAGCATGAAGGGTTGTTGAATTTTGTCAAAGGCTTTTTCTGCATCTATTGAGATAATCATGTGGTTTTTGTCTTTGGCTCTGTTTATATGCTGGATTACATTTATTGATTTGTGTATGTTGAACCAGCCTTGCATCCCAGGGATGAAGCCCACTTGATCATGGTGGATAAGCTTTTTGATGTGCTGCTTGATTCTTTTTGCCAGTATTTTATTGAGGATTTTTGCATCAATGTTCATCAAGGATATTGGTCTCAAATTCTCTTTTTTGGTTGTGTCTCTGCCCGGCTTTCGTATCAGAATGATGCTGGCCTCATAAAATGAGTTAGGGAGGATTCCCTCTTTTTCTATTGATTGGAATAGTTTCAGAAGGAATGGTACCAGTTCCTCCTTGTACCTCTGGTAGAATTCGGCTGTGAATCCATCTGGTCCTGGACTCTTTTTGGTTGGTAAACTATTGATTATTGCCACAATTTCAGCTCCTGTTATTGGTCTATTCAGAGATTCAACTTCTTCCTGGTTTAGTCTTGGGAGAGTGTATGTGTCGAGGAATTTATCCATTTCTTCTAGATTTTCTAGTTTATTTGCGTAGAGGTGTTTGTAGTATTCTCTGATGGTAGTTTGTATTTCTGTGGGATCGGTGGTGATATCCCCTTTATCATTTTTTATTGCGTCTATTTGATTCTTCTCTCTTTTTTTCTTTATTAGTCTTGCTAGCGGTCTATCAATTTTGTTGATCCTTTCAAAAAACCAGCTCCTGGATTCATTAATTTTTTGAAGGGTTTTTTGTGTCTCTATTTCCTTCAGTTCTGCTCTGATTTTAGTTATTTCTTGCCTTCTGCTAGCTTTTGAATGTGTTTGCTCTTGCTTTTCTAGTTCTTTTAATTGTGATGTTAGGGTGTCAATTTTGGATCTTTCCTGCTTTCTCTTGTGGGCATTTAGTGCTATAAATTTCCCTCTGCACACTGCTTTGAATGCGTCCCAGAGATTCTGGTATGTTGTGTCTTTGTTCTCATTGGTTTCAAAGAACATCTTTATTTCTGCCTTCATTTCGTTATGTACCCAGCAGTCATTCAGGAGCAGGTTGTTCAGTTTCCATGTAGTTGAGCGGCTTTGAGTGAGATTCTTAATCCTGAGTTCTAATTAAACTAAAGAGCTTCTGCACAGCTAAAGAAACTACCACCAGAGTGAATAGGCAACCTACAACATGGGAGAAAATTTTCACAACCTACTCATCTGACAAAGGGCTAATATCCAGAATCTACAGTGAACTCAAACAAATTTACAAGAAAAAAACAAACAACCCCATCAAAAAGTGGGCGAAGGACATGAACAGGCACTTCTCAAAAGAAGACATTTATGCAGCCAAAAAACACATGAAAAAATGCTCATCACCACTGGCCATCAGAGAAATGCAAATCAAAACCACTATGAGATATCATCTCACACCAGTTAGAATGGCAATCATTCAAAAGTCAGGAAACAACAGGTGCTGGAGAGGATGTGGAGAAATAGGAACACTTTTACACTGTTGGTGGGACTGTAAACTAGTTCAACCATTGTGGAAGTCAGTGTGGCAATTCCTCAGGGATCTAGAACTAGAAATACCATTTGACCCAGCCATCCCATTACTGGGTATATACCCAAATGACTATAAATCATGCTGCTATAAAGACACATGCACACGTATGTTTATTGTGGCATTATTCACAATAGCAAAGACTTGGAACCAACCCAAATGTCCAACAATGATAGACTGGATTAAGAAAATGTGGCACATATACACCATGGAATACTATGCAGCCATAAAAAATGATGAGTTCATATCCTTTGTCGGGACATGGATGAAATTGGAAACCATCATTCTCAGTAAACTATCGCAAGAACAAAAAACCAAACACTGCATATTCTCACTCATAGGTGGGAATTGAACAATGAGATCACATGGACACAGGAAGGGGAATATCATACTCTGGGGACTGTGGTGGGGAGGGGGGAGGGGGAGGGATAGCATTGGGAGATATACCTAATGCTAGATGACGAGTTAGTGGGTGCAGCGCACCAGCATGGCACATGTATACATATGTAACTAACCTGCACAATGTGCACATGTACCCTAAAACTTAAAGTATAATAAAAAAAAAATTTTTTTAACTCTGTGAGATGAATACACACATCACAAGGCCGTTTCTCAGATAGATTCCTTTTAGTTTTTACCCAGGTATACTCACTATTTTGCATTTGACTTCAATGAGCTCCAAAATATGCATACATAGAGTGGAGAAAAACAGTATTTCCAACCTGCTGAATGAAAAGTGAGGTTTAACTCTGTGAGATGAATGCACACGTCACAAAGTGGTATCTCAGGTAGATTCCTTCTAGTTTTTATCATGGGATAATCGATTTTTTGCAATTGGCTTGGATGAGCTCCCAAGTGTCCATTCGCAGAATGGACAAAAACAGTGTTTCCAAACTACTTAATAAAAAGAAAGGTTAAACTCTGTGAGATGAATGCACACATCACAAAGTAGTTTCTCAGAAATCTTCTCTCTAGTTTTTATCTGAAGATATTTTGTTTTCATCATAGGCCTCAATGCACTCACAAATATCAATTGAGAGATTCTACAAAAACAGTGTTTCCAAACTTCTGAATGAAAAGGAGGGTTTCACTCTGCGAGGTGAATGCACACATCACAAAGTGGTTTCTCACACATCTTCATTCTAGTTTTTGTCCTGCGATATTTGCTTTTTTTGCCATTGGCCTGAATGAGGTCCCAAATGTCCATGCACAGAAAGGACAAAAGCAGTTTTTCCAAACTGTTGAATCAAAATAAGTATTTAAATCTGCCAAAAGAATGCACACATCCCAAGGCAGTTTCTCAGATAGCTTCCTTCTAGATTTTATACTGGGATATTTGCTTTTTCACCATTGGCGTCAATGAGCTCCCAAATGTCCATTCATAGAATGGACAAAAACAGTGTTTCCAAACTGCTGAATCAAAAAAAAATTTAACTCTGTGAGATGAATGCAAACATCACAAGGCAGTTTCTCAGATAGATTCCTTCAAGTTTTTATCCTGGTATAACAGCTTTTTGCCTTTGGCCTAAATGAGCTCCCAAATCTCCATTTGCATAATGGATAGAAACAGTGTCTCCAACTTGCTGAATGAAAAGAAAGGTTTAACTCTATGAGATGAGTGAACACATCACAAAGCGGTTTCTCAGATATCTTTCTTCTAGTTTTTATCCTGGGATATTCGCTTTCTCACCATTGGCCTAGATGAGCTCAAAAATGTGCTTTTGCAGAATGGACAAAACAGTTTTTCCAAACTGCTGAATGAAAATAAATGTTTAACTCTGTGAGATGAATACACACATCACAAGACTGTTTCTCAGAAAGCTTCTTTCTACTTTTCATCTGAACATATTTTCTTTTTCACCATAGGCTTCAATATGCTCCCAAATATCCCTTCACAGATCCTACAAAAACAGTGTTTCCAAACTGCTGAATGTAAAGAAAGGCTTATCTCTATGAGATGAATGCATGCATCACAAAGTTGTTTGTCAGATAGCTTCCTTCTAGTTTTTGTCCTGGGATATTCACTTTTTTGCCTTGTCTTCATTGAGCTCCTAAATGTCCATTCACAGAATGGACAAAAATAGTGTTTACAAACTGCTGTATGAAAAGAAAGTGTTAACTCTGTTAGATGAATGCACACATCACAAAGTGGTTTCTCAGATAGATTACTTCTAGTTTTTATCGTGGGATATTCACTTTTTGCCATTGGCATCAATGAGATCCTAAATGTCCTTTTGCAGAATGGACCAAAACAGTGTTTCAAAAATGCAGAATCAAAAGAAAGGTTTAGCTCTGTGAGATGAAGGCACACATCATTACGCAGCTTCTCAGAAACCTTCTTTCTAGTTTTTATCTAAAGATATTTCCTTTTACACCATAAGCCTTAACACACTCCCAAATTTCCCTTCACAGATTCTTAAAAAAAGTGTTTCCAAACTGCTAAATGAAAAGAAAAGTTTATCTCTGTGAGGCAAAGGCTCACATCACTAAGCAGTTTCTCAGATAGCTTCCTTCTAGTTTTTATCCTGGGATATTTACTTTTTCCCTTTTGGCCTCACTGAGCTCCCAAATGTACTTTCGCAGAATGGACAAAAACAGAGTTTCCAAACACCTGAATCAGAAGAAAAGTTTAACCTTGTGAGACGAATGCAAACATCACAAAGCACTTTCTCAGAAAGCTTCTTTCTTTTTTTTATCTTGAGATATTTTCTTTTTCACCAAAGGCCTCAATGCACTCCAAATTATCCCTTTGCAGATTTTTCAAAAAGAGTGTTTTCAAACTTCTGGCTAAAAAGGAAATTTTAACTCTACGAGATGAATGCACACATTACAAAGTGGTTTCTCAGATAGATTCCTTCTAGGTTTTATCTGAAGTTACTTTATATTTCACCATAGACATCAATGCACTCCTAAATATCACTTGACAGATTCTACAAAACAGTGTTTCCAAACAGTTGAATTCAAAGAAAACTTTGTCTATGAGAGATGATTGCCCACATCACAAAGTGGTTTCTCTGATACCTTCCTTCTAGTTTTTATCCTGGGACATTTACTTTTTCACCATTGTCCTCAATAAGCTCAAAATGTCCATTGACAGAATGGACAAAAACATTGATTCAAAACTGTTGAATTGAAAGAAAGTTTTAACTCTGTGAGATGAATGCACACATCACAAAGCAGATCCTCAGATAGCTTCCTTCTAGTTTTTATCCAGGGTTATTCACACTTTCCTCATGGGCCTCAATGAGCTCCCAAATGTCAATTTGCAGAATTGAAAAAGACAGTGTTTACACTGCTGTATGAAAAGAGAGGTTTAACTGTGCCAGAGGAATGTACACATGACAAAGCAGTTTCTCAGAAAGCTTCTTTCTAGTTTTTATCTGAGGATATTTCCTTTTTCACCATGGTCCTGAACAGACTTCCAAATATCCCTTTTCATATTCTACAAAAAAAGTGTTTCTGAACTGCTAAATGAAAAGAAGTTTTAACCCTGCAAGATGAATGCACACATCACAAAGAGGTTTCTCAGATAGCTTCCTTCTAGTTTTTATTCTGGGATATTCACTTTTTCACCATGGGACTCAATGAGATCCCAAATGTCCATTCGCAGAATGGGCAAAAACAGTATTTCCAAACTGCTGAAACAAAAGAAAGGTTTAACTCTTTGAGATGAATGCACACATCACAAAACAGTATCTCAGAAAGCTTCTGTTAGTTTTCAATTTGAAGATATTTTCTTTTTCACCATAACCTCATTATGCTCCCAAATATCCTTCCACAGGTTCTACAAAAAGAGTGCTTCCAAAATGCTGAATGAAAAGAATGCTTTAACTCTGCAAGCTGAATGCACACATCACAAATTGGTTTCACAGATAGCTTCCTTCTAGTTTTTATTGGGGATATCCAGTTTTTCACAACTGGCCTCAAAGATCTCCAAAATGTGCATTTGTAGAACAGACAAAAACAGTGTTTCCAAACTACTGAATCAAAAGAAAGGTTTATTTCTGTGAAATGAATGCACATATCACAAAGCAGTTTCTCAGAAAATTATTTCTGGTTTTTATCTGAAGATATTGTCTCTTTCACCATATGCCTCAATGCACTACCTAATATCTGTTGGCAGATTCTATAAAAAAATTGTTTCCAAACTGCTGAATGAAAAGAAAGGTTTAATTCTGTGAGATAAATGCAGACATCACAGAGCAGTTTCTCAGATAGCTTCCTCCTAGTTTTTATCCCGGCATATGCACGTTTTTGCCTTTGGCCTCAATGAGCTCCCTAAAGTCCATTGGCAGAATGGACAACAATGTGTTCTCAAACTGCTGAAAGAAAAGAAAAGTTTAACTCTGTGAGATGAATGCACACATCATTAAGCAGTTTCTCAGATAACTTCTTTCTAGTTTTTATCCTGGGATGTTCGCTTTTTCTCCATTGGCCTACATGCACTCCAATTTTTCATTCGCAGAATGGAGAAAAACAGTGTTTCCAAACTGCTGAATGAAAAGAAAGGTTTAACTCTGCAAGCTGAATGCACACATCCCAAAGCAGTTTCCCAGATAGCTTCCTCCTAATGTTTATCCGGGGACATTCGATTTTTGGCCATTGGCTTCATTGCGCTCCCAAATGTCCATTCACAGAATGAACAAAAACATTGTTTCCAAACTGCTGCATCAAAAGAAAGGTTTAACTATGTGAGATCAATGCACACATCACAAAGCAGTTTCTCAGACATCTTTTTTCTAGTTTTTATCTGAAGATATTTTCTTTTTCACCATAGGCCTCAATGTACTCCCAAATATCCCTTCACAGATTCTACAAAACAGTGGTTCCAAACTGCTGAAAGAAGAAAGTTTTAACTCTTTGAGATGAGTGCACTCATCAGAAAGCAGTTTCTTAGAGAGCTTCTTGATAGTTTTTGTAATGGGATATTCGTTTTTTTGCCTTTGGCCTCCATTGTCTACCAAATGTCCATTCGGAGAATGGACGAAAATATTGTTTTAAAACTGCTGAATGAAACAAATTTTAACTCTGTGAGATGGATGACACACCACAAAGCAGTTTCTAAGAAAGGTTCTTCCTAATTTTTATCTGAAGTTATTTTCTTTCTGTACATATGCCTCATTGTGCTTCCAAATGTCCATTTGCATATTCTACAAAACAGTTCTTCCAAAAGCACAGTTGAAAAGCAGAATAAAAAGAAAGATTAAACTCCTCAACCTTAATGCAAACATCACAAATCTGTTTCTCAAATAATGTCCTTCCAGTATTTATCCTGGGATAATTGCTTTTTTGCCTTTGGCTTCAATGAGCTCCAAAATGTCCATTCACAGAATGGACAAATACAGTGTTTCCAAACTGCTGAATCAAAAGTAAAATTTATCCTGTGAGATCAATTCACACATCACAGAACGGTTTCTCAGATAGCTTCCTTCTAGTTTTTATCCTGGGATATTCTGTTTTTCTCCACTGGCCTCAATGAGCACCCAAATGTTCACTTGCAGATTGGACAAAAACAGTGTTCCACAAGAGCTGAATGAAAAGAAAGTTTTAATTCTGTGAGTTGAATACAAACATAACACAGTGGTTGCTGAGATAGCTTCCACTTAGTTTTTTCCCTGGGACACTTGTTTTTTTGCCATTGGCTTCAATGAGCTTCAAAATGTCCATTCTGAGAATGGACAAAAACAATGTTTCCAAAATGCTTAATAAAAAGAAAGTTTTAACTGTGTGAGAAAAATGCACACATCACAAAGCAGTTTCTCAGAGAGCTTCTTTCTAGTTTTTATTTGAAGATATTTTGTTTATCACCATAGGCCTCAATGCACTCCCAAATATCCCTTCACAGTTTCTACAAAAACAGTATTTTCAAACTGCTGAATGAAAAAAAGTTTTAACTCTGGGAGATGAATGCTCCCATCACAAAGTAGTTCCCCAGATAGTTTCCTTCTGTTTTTTATCCTGGGATATTCGCTTTTCCTCATTGGCCTAAATTAGATCTCAAATATCCATTTGCAGAATGGACAAAAACAGTGTTTCCAAGCTGCTGAATAAAAATAAAGGTTTAACTGTGTGAGATGAATGCATACATCACAAAGCAGTTTCTCAGATAGCTTCTTTCCAGTTTTTATCCTGGGATATTCACTTTTTCCTGATTGACCTCAAACAGCTCCCAAATGTACATTTTCAGGATGGAAAAAAACAGTGTTTCCAAACTCCTGAATTAAAAGAAAGTTTTCATCTGTGAGATGAATGCAAATACCACAAACCAGTTTCTCAGAAAGCTTCTTTCTAGTTTTTAACTGAAGATATTTTATTTTTCACCATAGGCCTCATTGTGCTCCAAATATTCCCTCTTAGATTCTACAAAAATGGTGTTTCCAAACTGACCGATGAAAAGAAAGGAGTAACTCTGCAAGATGAATACACACATCACTAAGCAGTTTTTTTAAGATAATTTCCTTCTAGGTTTTATCACGCTACATTTGCTTTTCCCCATTGGCCTCAATGAGCTCCAAAATGTCCAATCACAGAATGAACAAAAACAGTGTTTCCAAACTGCTGAATCAACATAAAGATTTAACTCTCTGAGATGAATGCATACATCACAAGCTGTTTCTCAGATAGCTTATTTCTAGTTTTCATCTGAAGATATTTTCTTTTTCATCATAGGTTTCAATGCGCTCCCCAATATCCATTCACAGATTTTTTAAAAAATATTGCTTGCAAACTGTTGAAGGAAAAGAAAGGTATAACTCTGTGAGATGAATTCACACATCACAAAAATATTTCTCAGATAGCTTCCTCTTAGTTTTTATCTTGGGACATTCAATTTTTCACCCTTGGCCTCAGTGAGCTCCCAAATGTCCATTTGCAGATCTACAAAAAAATGGTTTCCAAACTGCTGAATGAAAAGAAAGATTTAATTCCTTGAGATGAATGCTCACATGACATAGATGTTTCTCAGATAGCTTCCTCTCAGTTTTCATCCCTGTACATTTGATTTTTGGCCATTGGCCACAATGAGCTTCAAAATGTCCTTTCATCGAATGAACAGAAAAAGTGTTTACAAACTGCTGAATGAAAAGGAAGGTTTAATTCTAAGAGATGAATGCCCACATCACAAAGTATTTTCTCAGATTGCTTCTTTCTAGTTTTTGTCATGGGATATTCACTTTTTTGTCATTGGCCTTGATTAGCTCCCAAATATCCATTCACAGAATAGACTAAAACAGTGTTTCCTAACTTCTGAAACAAAAGAAAGGTTTAACTCTGTGAGATGAAAGCACACATCACAAAGCAGTTTCTCAGAAAACTTCCTTCTAGTTTTTATCTGATGATATTTACCTTAGGACTCAATGCACCACAAATTTCCATTTGCAGATTTTAGAAATCAGTGTTTCCAAACAGCTGAAGGAAAAGAAAGATTTTACTCCTCGAGGTGAATGAACACATCACAAAGTGGTTTCTTAGATTGCTTCCATCTCTTTGTATCGTGGGATATCATCTTTTTCACCTTTGGCCTCAGTGAGCTTCCAAATGTAGATGTGTAGAATGGAAAAAACAGTGTTTCCAAACTGCTGAATCAAGAGAAAGTTTTTGTCTCTCTGAGAGGAAAGCACACATCACAAAACGGTTTCTCAGATAGATTCCACTTAGTGTTTATACTGGGATGTTCACTTTTTCACCATTGGCCTCAATAAGCTCCCAAATGTCCATTCACAGAGTGGACAAAAACAGTTTTTTTCAAACTGCTGAATCAAAAAAGGTTTATCTCAGTGAGGTGAATGCTTGCTTCACAAAGCAGTTTCTCAGAAATCCTCTTTCTAGTTTTTATCTGAAAATATTTTCTTTTTCACTATAGGCCTCAATGCGCTCCCCACTGTCCATTCTCAGATTCTACAAAAACAGCTTTTCCAAACTGCTGAATAAAAAGAAAGATATAACTCCTCGAGCTGAATGCACACATCACAAACAGGTTTATCAGATAGCTTCCTTCTGTTTTCATTCTGGAATATTTGGTATTTCATCATTGGCATCAGCGAGGTCCAAAATGTCCTTTTGCAGGATGGACAAAAGCAGTGTTTCCAAACTGATGAATCAAAAGAAAGTTTAAATCTGTTAGATGAATGCACACATCACAAAGTGGTTTCTAAGACAGTTTCCTTCTGTTTTTATTCTGGGATATCCCCTTTTTTGCCATTGGCATCAAAGAGCTCCAAAATGTCCATTCGCAGAATGGACAAAAACAGTGTTTCTAAACAGCTGAATGAACACAAATATTTAACTCTTGAGATTAATGCACACATCACAAAGCAGTCTCTCAGAAAGCTTTTCTAGATTTATCTGAAGATATTTTCTTTTTCACCATAGGCCTCAATGAGATCCCAAATATCCCTTTGCAGATTCTTCAAAAACAGTTTTTGCAAACTGCTGAATAAAAAGAGAGTTTTAACTTGGCAAAATGAGTGCACACATCAAAAGCAGTTTCTCAGAGAGCTTCCACATAGTATTCATCCTGGGATGTTCGATTTCTTGCCATTGGCCTCACTGAGCTCCCAAATGTCCATTCACAGAATGGACAAAATAGTTTCCAAATTGCAGAATCAAAAGAAACTTTTAACTCTGTGAGATGAGTGCATATGTCACAAAGCAGTTTCTCAGAAAGATTTTTTCTAATTTTTATATGAAGGTATTTTGTTTTTGATCATAGGCCTCAACGTGCTCCCGAATATTTCTTTGCAGATGCTACAAAAAGAGTTTTTCCAAACTGCCTAATGAAAAGAAAGGTTTACTTCAGTGAGATGAATGCATACATCACAAAGAGGTTTCTTAAGTAGGTTTAGTCTCATCTTCTTCCTGGGATAGTCCCTTTTTCGACATTGGCCTCAATGAGTTCTCAAATGTCCATTCAGAATGGAAGAAAAAAGCAGTTTTTCAAAACTGTTGAAGGAAAGGAAAGATTTAACTCTGCTAGATGAATGCACACATCACAAAGCAGCTTCACAGAGTGCTTCCTTCTGTTTTTGTTCTAAGTTATTTGCTTTTTTTTGCAATTGGCCCCCATGAGCTCCCTTAAGTCCATTTGAAAAATTGACAAAAACAGTGTTTCCAAACTGCTGAATGAAAAGAAAGATTTAAGTCTGTGAGACGAATGCAAGCACCCAAACTGTTTTCTCAGATAGCTTCCTCTAAGTTTTTATCCTGGGGCATTCCCTTTTTCACTATTGGCTTGAAAGAGCAGCAAAATGTCCATTTGCAGAAAAGACAAAAACAGTATTTCCAAACTGCTGAATCAAAAGAAAGCTTTAACTCTCTGAGACAAATGCACACATCAGAAAGAGGTTTCTCATAGTGCTTCCTTCTAGTTTTTATCCTGGGATATTCTCTTCTTTGCCATTGACCTCAACGAACTCCCAAATGTCCATTTGCATAATGGGCAAAAACAAAGTTTAAAAGCACTGAATCAAAAGAATGGTTTAACCCTGAGAGATGAATGCACACATCACAAAGCAGTTTTTCAAAAAGATTTTTTTTGTTTCCATCTGAAGATATTTTCTTTTCAACCATAAGCCTCAATTCACTCCCAAATGTCCATTCATAGATTCTACAAAAAAAGTGTTTTGGAACTGCAGAATGAATAGAAAGATTTAACTCTGTGAGATGAATGCAAACATCACAAAGTGGTTTCTCAGACAGATTCCTCTTAGTGTTTATCCTGGGGCATTCCATTTTTTGCCATTGTCCTTAATGAACACCAAAATGTTCATTCACAGCATGGACAAAAACAGCGTTTCCAAACTTCTGACTCAAAAGAAACATTTAACTCTATGAGATGAATGCACACATCACAAAGAAGTTTCTCAGAAAGCTTCTTTCTAGTTTTTATCTGAAGGTATTATATTTTCACCCCAGTTCTCAATGTGCACCCAAATATCCCTTTGCAGATTCTGGTTTCTCAGATAGATTCCTCTTAGTGTTTATCCTGGGGCATTCCATTTTTTGCCATTGTCCTTAATGAACACCAAAATGTCCGTTCAGAGAATGGACAAAAACAGTGTTCCTAAACTGTTGAATCAAAAGAAAGGTTTAATTCTGTAAGGTGAATGCAGACATCACAAAGCACTTTCTCAGAAAGCTTCTTTCTGGTTTTTATCTGAAGATCCCTTCACATATTCTACATAAACAGTGTTTCCAAACTGTTGAAGCAAAAGAAACTTTTAACTCTGTGAGATGAATACACACATCAGAAAAATGTTTCTGAGATAGCTTCCATCTAATTTTTATCCTGGCATATTCACTTTTTCACCATTGGCCTCAATGAGCTCCCAAATGTCCAGACAAAAACAGTGTTTCCAAACTACTGAACAAAAAAAAGGATTAACTATGTGATATGAATGCACACATAACAGAGTGGTATCTCAGATAGTTTCCTTCTAGTTTTTATCCAGTGATATTTGCTTTTTTGCCATTTGCCTCAATGAGCTCCTATATGTCCACCACAGAATGGACAAAAACAGTTTTTCCAAGCTGCTAAATGAAAAGAAAGTTTTAACTCTGCGAGTTGAATGCACATTTCACAAAAAGTTTTCTCAGATAGCTTCCTTCTTCTTTTCATCCTGGGACATTGAATTTTTCGTCATTGGGCTTAAAGGACTCCCAAATATCCAATTGCAAAATAAACAAAAACAGTGTTTCCAAACAGCTGAATTAAAAGAAAGGTATAACTTTGTGAGATGAATGCATACAACATAAAGCAGTTTCTCTGAAAGCTTCTTTCTATTTTTCATCTGAAGGTATTTTCTTTTCCATCATAGGCCTCAATGTGCTCCCAAATATACCTTCACAGATTCTACAAAAAGAGTGTTTCCAAACTGCTGAATGAAAAGAAAGGTTTAACTCTGCGAGATGAATGAGCACATCACAAGGCAGTTTCTCAGATAGCTTCCTCTGAGTTTATATCCTGTGATATTCAATTTTTTGCCATTTGCCTCAGTGAGCTCCCAAATGTGCATTCCAAGAATGGACAAATAAAGTGTTTCCAAACTGTTGAATCAAAACAAAGTTTTAACTCAGTGAGATGAAAACACACATCACAAAGCAGTTTCTCAGATAGATTCCTCTTAGTTTTTATCCTAGGACATTGAACTTTTCATCATTGGGCTTAAAGGTCTCCCAAATATCCAGTCGAAGAATTAAAAAAACAGTGTTTCCAAACAGCTGAATTAAAAGAAAGGTGTAACTTTGTGAGGTGAATGCATACAACACAAAGCAGTTTATCAGAAAGCTTCTATTTCTTATCTGAAGATATTTTCTTTTTCATCATAGGCCTCAATGTGCTCTCAAATATACCTTCACAGATTCTACAAAAAGAGTGTTTCCAAACTGCTGAATGAAAAGAAAGGTTTAACTCTGCGAGATGAATGTGCACATCACAAGGCAGTTTCTCAGATAGCTTCCTCTGAGTTTATATCCTGTGACATTCAATTTTTCGCCTTTTGCCTCAATGAGCTCCCAAATGTGCATTCCAAGAATGGACAAATAAAGCGTTTCCAAACTGCTGAATCAAAAGAAAGGTTTAACTCTGTGAGATGAAACACATCACAAAGGAGTTTCTCAGATAGTTTCCTCTTAGTTTTTATCCTGGGACAATTTGATTTTTTGCCATTGGCCTCAAAGAGCTCCCAAATGTCCATTCAGAGAATAGACAAAAGCAGTGTTTCTAAACTTTTGAATTCAAAGAAAGGTTTAAATGTCTGAAATGAATGCACACATCACAAAGCAGTTTCTCAGAAAGCTACTTTCTCATTTTTATCTGAAGATATTTTCTTTTTCAAAATAGGCCTCAAATCACTCCCAAATATCCCTTCACAGATTCTACAAAACCAGTGTTTCCAAGCTGCTGAATGAAAAGAAAGGTTTAACTTGCTAGATGAATGTGCACATAACAAAGCAGTTTCTCAGATAGCTTCCTCTGAGTTTTTATCCTGTGACATTCAATTTTTCACCATTGTCCTCAAAGAGCTCTGAAATGTGCATTTCCAGAATGGACAAATAAAGTGTTTCCAAACTGCTGAATCAAAATAAAGTTTAACTCTGTGAGATGAATGCACACATCACAGAGCAGTTTCTCAGAAAGCATTTTTTCTAGTTTTTATCTACAGATATTTTCTATTTGAACATAGGCCTCAATGCACTCTGAAATAACCCTTCACAGATGCTAAAAAACGAGTTTTTCCAAACTGCTTAATGAAAAGGAAAGTTTACCTCTTTGAGATGAATGAACACATCATAAAAAGTTTTCTAATATAGCTTTCTTCTAGTTTTCACCCTGAAATATTTTCTTTTTCGCCATTGGCCTCAATGAGCTCCCAAATTTCCATTTGCAGAATGGAAAAAAACAGTGTTTCCAAACTTCTGAATCAAAAGAAAGTTTTAAGTCTGTGAGATGAATGCACACATCACAAAGTAATTTCTCAGAAAGTTTCTTTCTATTTTTATCTGAAGATATTTTCTTTTTCATCATAGGCCACAATGTGCTCCCAAATATTTATTTGCAGATGCTACAAAAACAGTTTTTCCAAACTGCTTAATGAAAAGAAAGTTTTACCTCAGCAAGATGAATGCACACGTCACATGGGTTTGTCAGATAGCTTCCTTCTCATTTTCTTCCTGGGATATTCGTTTCTTCGCAATTGGCCTCAGTGAGCTCCCACATGTCCATTTGCAGAATGGAAATTAAACAGTGTTTCAAAACTGCTGAGTGAAAGGACAGGTTTAACTCTGCTAGATGAATGCACACATCACAAAGTAGTTTCACAGATAGCTTCTTTCTGTTTTTAGTCTAGGTTATTTGCTTTTTTGCCATTGGCCTCAATGAGCTCCCTAAAGTCCGTTTGCAGAAAAGACAAAAACAGTGTTTCCAAACCACTGAATCAAAAGAAAATTTTAACTCTCTGAGACAAATGCACACATCACAAAGCAGTTTCTCATAGAGCTTCCTTCTAATTTTTATCCTGGGATATTTTCTTCTCACCTTTGACCTCAAATAGCTCCCAAATGTCCATTCACAGAATGGACAAAAACAGTGTTTAAAAGCTGCTGAAACAAAAGAATGGTTTAACCCTGTGAGACGAATGCAAACATCACAAAGCAGTTTTTCAAAAAGATTTTTTTAGTTTCTATTTGAAGATGATTTCTTTTCAACCATAGGCCTCAGTTCACTCCCAAATGTCCATTTGTAGATTCTACAAAAACAGTGTTTCCAAACTGCTGAAAGAAAAATAAGATTTACATCCTCAAGCTGAATGCATACATCACAAAGAGCTTCCTTCTGCTTTTATAGCTTCCTCAGATAGCTTCCTTCTGTTTTTATACTATGATATTCACCTTATTGCCTTTGGCCTCAATGAGCTCCCAAAAGTCCATTGACAGAATTGACAAAAACAGTGTTTCCAAACTGCTGAACCAAAAGAAAGTTTTAACTCTGTGCGGTGAATGCACACATCACAAAATGGTTTCTCAGATAGCTTCCTTCCAGTTTTTATCCTGGGATATTTGCTTTTTCCCCATTGGTCTCAATGAGATCCCAAATATCCATTCATAGAGTGGACAAAAACAGTGTTTCCAAACTGCTGAATCAATAAAAGGTTTAACTCTGTGCAATGAATGCACACATCACAAAGCAGTTTTTCAGAAAGCTTCTTTCTAGTTTTTACCTGAAGACATTTACTTTTTCATCATAAGCCGCACTGTGCTCCCAAATATTTCTTTGCAGATTCCACAAATACAATTTTTCCAAACTGCTTAATGAAAAGAAAGGTTTATCTCTGTGAGATAAATGCACACATCACAAAGATTTTTCTCTGTCAGCTTCTTTCTGGTTTCTTCCTGGGATATTCATTTTTTTGCCATTAACCTCAAAGAGCTCCTAAATGCCCGTTCACAGAAAGGAAAAAAGCAAAGTGTCAAAACTTCAGAATGAAAGAAAAGGTTTAACTCTGCAAGATGAATGCACACGTCACAAAGCAGTTTCTCAGATAGCATCCTCTTGTTTTTATTCTGGGTTTTTTCCTTTTTTGCCATTGGCCAAATGAGCTCCCAAATATCCAGACGAAAACAGTTTTTCCAAACTACTCAATCAAAAGAAAGTTTTAACTATGTAAGATGCATGTGCACACAGCAAAGAAGTTTCTCAGAAAGCTTCTTTCTGGTTTTTATCTGAAGATATTTTCTTTTTCATCACAGGCCTCAAGGTGTTCCCAAATATCCCTTGGCAGATTCTACAAAACCAGTGTTTCAAAACTGCTGCATGAAAAGAAAAGTTTAACTGAGAGAGATGAATGCACACATCACAAAGCAGTTTCTCATATAGCTCCCTTCTACTTTTTATCTGGTGATATTCCCTTTTTCACCATTGGCCTCAATGAGCAACCATATGTCCACTCACAGAATGGACAAAAATAGTGTTTCAAAACTGCGGAATGAAAAGAAAGGTTTAACTCAGTGAGATGAGTTTACATATCACATAAAGGTTTCTCAGATAGCTTCCTTCTACTTTTCATTCTGGGATATTCGATTTTTTGTCATTGGCCTGAATGAGCTCTGAAATGTCCATTCCCAGAATGGAAAAAATCAGTTTTTCCAAACTGCTAAGTCTAAAGAAAGGTGTAACTTTGTGAGATGAATGCACAGAACACAAAGCAGTTCCTCAGAAACTATTTTTTGACTTTTTATCTGATGATAGTTTCTTTTTCACCATAGGCCTCAATTTGCTCCCAAATATCTTATACCAGATCCTACAAAAACAGTTTTTCCAAACTTCTTAATGAAAAGAAAGATTTACCTCTGCAAGACGAATGCACACATCACAAAGAGGTTCCTGAGATAGCTTCTTTCTGGTTTTCTTCATGGGATATTCACTTTTTCGACTTTGGCCTCAAAGAGGTCCCAAATGTCTTTTCACAGAATGGACAAAAACATTGTATCCAAATTGCTGAATCAAAAGTAAGTTTTAACTCTGTGATATAAATGTCCACATCACAAAGCAGTTTCTCATATACATTCTTTCTGTTTTATTCGGTGATATTCACTTTTTTACCTTTTGCCTCAATGAGCTCCCAAAGGTCCATTTGCAGAATAAATGAAAATCGTGTTTCTAAACTGCTGAAACAAAAGAAAGGTTTAACACTGCAAGATGAATGCACACATCACAAAACAGTTCCTTAGATAGCTTCCTTCTAGTTTTTATCTTGGGATATTCACTCTTTCACCATTGGCCTCAATGAGCTCCCAAATGTGCATTCCCAGATTGGACAAATAAAGTGTTTCCAAACTGCTGAATCAAAAGAAAATTTTAAATCTGTCAGGTGAATGCACACATCACAAAGCAGTTTCTCAGAATGCTTCTTTCTAGTTTTTATCTTCAGATATTTTCTTTTTGAACATAGACCTCAATGAGCTCCCAAATAAACCTTTGCAGAGGCTACAAACACAGTTTTTCCAACCTGATTAATGAAAAGAAATGTTTACCTCTGTGAGATGAATGAACACATCACAAAAAGATTTCTAATATAGCTTACTTCTAGTTTTCATCCTGAAACATTCCCCTTTACGCTATTGGCCTCAATGAGCTCCAAGTTGTCTGTTCTGAGACTCTACAAAAACTGTGTTACCAAACTGCTGAACGAAAAGAAATATTTAACTCCTCAAGCTGAATGCACACATCACAAAGCACTTTCTGAGATGGCTTCCTTTTCGTTTTTATCCTGGGATATTCAATTTTCACCATAGGCCTTAGTGAGCTCCCATATGGCCATCCACAGAATGGATATAAACAGTGTTTCCAAACTGTTGAATCAAAAGAAAAGTTTGACTCTGTGAGAGGAATTCACATATCCCAAAGCAGTTTCTCAGAAAGCTTCTTTCTAGTTTTTAATCTGAAGATATTTTCTTTTTCACCATAGGCCTCAATGAGCTATGCAAGTATAACTTCACAAATTCTACAAAAACAACGTTTCCAAACTGCTGAATGAAATATATGATTTAACTCCATGAGCTGAATACACACATCACAAAGAGGTTTCTCAGATAGTGCCTTGTAGTTGTTTCCTGGAATATTCATTTTTTCACCTTTTGCCTCAATGAGCTCCCAAAAGTCCATTCGCTGAATGCACAAAAACAGTGTTTCCAAACTGCTGAATCAAAAGAAAGATTAAACTCTGCTAGATGAATGCAAACATCATAAAAGGGTTTCTCAGATAGCTTCCTCATAGTCTTTATCGGGGGATATTTTCTTTTTCACCATTGTCCTCAATGTGCTCCCAATTGTCCATCTGGAGATTCTACAAAAACCGTGTTACCAAACTGCTGAAGAAAAAAAAATATTTAATGCCTCAAACTAAATGCACACATCACAAAGCGATTTCTGAGATAGCTTCAACTAGTTTTTATCCTGAGATATGCACTGTTTCACCATAGGCCTTAATGAGCTCCTGTATGGCCATCCACAGGAATGGACATAAACAGTGTTTCCAAACTGCTGAATCAAAAGAAATGTTTACCTCTGTGAGACAAATGCACACATCACAAACAGTTTCTCAGAGAGCTTCTTTCTATTTTTTACCTGAAGATAATTTATTTTACACCGAAGGCCTCAATGTGCTCCCAAACATCCCTTTGCAGATTCTACAAAAAAAGTGTTTCCAAACTGCTGAATAAAAAGAAGGGTTTAACACTGTGAGATGAATGCAAACATCACAAGGTGGTTTCTCAGATAGCTTCCTTTTAGTTTTTATCCTGGGACATTTGATTTTTTGCCATTGGCCTCAATGAGCTCCCAGATGTTCATACTCAGAATGGACAAAAACAGTGTTTCCAAACTGTTGAGTTGAAAGAAAAGTTTAATTCTGTGAGGTGAATGCACACATCTCAAAGCAGTTTCTCAGAAATCTTCTTTCTTGTTTTTATCTGAAGATATTTTCTTTTGGACCATAGGCCTCAATGCAGTATGCAAATAACCCTTCACATGTTCTACAAAAACAATGTTTCCAAACTGCTGAATGAAATGTAAGATTTAACTCCATGAGCTGAATACACACATCACAAAGCAGTTTCTCAGATAGTGCCTTGTAGTTTTTTCCAGGGATATTCACTTTTTCACGTTTTGCCTCAATGAGCTCCAAAGTGTCCATTCACAGAATGCACAAAAACAGTGTTTGCAAACTGCTGAATCAAAAGAAAGGTTTAACTCTGCAAGATGAATGCACACATCACAAAGCAATTTCTCAGATAGCTTCTTTGTAGTTTTTATTTGACAATATTTTCTTTTCAACATAGGCCTCAATGTGCTCCCAAATATCTCTTTGTAGATTCTACAAAAACAGCATTTCCAATCTGCTGAATGAAAAGAAATATTTAACTCTGCGAGATGAATGGACACATCACAAAGCAGTTTCTCAGGTAGCTTCTTTCTAGTTTTAATCCTGGGATAATCACTTTTTAGCCATTGGCCTCAGTGAGCTCACAAATGTCCACTCACAGAATGGACAAAAAAAAGTTTCCAAACTGCTGAATGAAAAGAAAATGTTTATCTCTGTGAGATGAATGCACACAACACAAAGCAGTTTCTCAAAAAGTTTCATTCTAGTTTTTATCTGAAGATATTTTCTTTTTCAGTACAGGCCTTAACATGCTCACAAATTTTCCTTCACGCATCCTACCAAAGCAGTCTTTCCAAACTGCTGAATGAAAAGAAAGGTTTACCTCTACGAGATGAATCCACACATCACAAGGGGTGTCTAAGATAGTTTCCTTCTAGTTTTTATCCTTGAATATTCACTTTTTCACTACTGGCCTCAATGAGCTCCCAAATATCCAGTTGCAGAATAGAGAAAAACAGAGTTTACAAACTGCTGAGTCTAAGTAACTTTTTAACTATGTGAATTAAATGCACCCAATGCAAAGCAGTTTCTCAGAAAACTTCTTTCTAGTTTTTATCTGAAGATATATCCTTTCTCACCGTAGGCCTCAAGGTGCTCCAAAATATCCCTTCTGAGATTCTACAAAAACAGTGTTTCCAAACTGCTAAATACAAAGAATGCTTTAAATCTGTGAGATGAATGCACCAATACCAAAGCAGTTTCTCAGAATGCTTCTTTCTAGTTTTCATCTGAAGATGTTTTCTATTTCACCATAGGCCTCAATGGGCTCCCAAATATAACTTCGTCGATACTGCAATAACAGTGTTTCCAAACAGCTGAATGAAAAGGAAGTTTTTAAACTGTGAAGTGAATGCACACATCACAAAGCTGTTTCTCAAAAGCTTCTTTCTAGTTTTTATGTGAAGATATTTCCTTTTTCACCAAAGGCCTCAATGTGTTCCCAAATATCCCTTTGCAGCTTCTACAAAAACAGTGTTTCCAAACTGCTGCATGAAAAGAAAGTTTTAACTCTGTGAGATTTATGCACACATCACAAAGCAGTTTCTCAGATAGCTTCTCCTTGTTTTTATCCTGGGATATTTGCATTTTTGCCATTAGCCTCAATGTGCTCTTAAATATCCATTTGCAGAATGGAGAAAAAGATTGTTTCCAAACTGCTGAATCAAAGGAAAGTTTTAGCTCTGTGGGATGAATGCACACATCACAAAGCAGTTTGCCAGAAAGCTTCATTGCAGTTTTGATCCTGGGATTTTCACTTTTTCATCATTGGCTTCAATGAGCTCACAAGTATCCATTCACAGAAAGGATAAAAACAGGGTTTCCAAACTGCTGAATCAAAAGAAAGTTTTACTCTGCAAGATAAATGCACACATCACAAAGTGGATTCTCAGGTAGTTTGCTTCTAGTTTTTATCCTTTGATATTAACTTTTTCACCTTTGGCCTCAATGAGCTCCCAAAAGTCCATTCACAGAATGGACAAAAACAGAGTTTCCAAACTGCTGAATCAAAAGAAAGATTTCACACTGTGAGATGAATTCACACATCACAAAGTGATTTCTCAAGGAGCTTCCTTCTAGTTTTTATCCTTAGATATTAGCTTTTTTGCCATTGGTCTCAATGAGCTCCCATATGTCCATTCAAAGAATGGACAAAAAGAGTGTTTCCAAACTGCTGAATCAGAGGAAAGTTTTAACTCTGTGAGAGGACTGCACACATCACAAGGCAGTTTCTAAGAAAGCTTCTTTCTAGTTTTTATCTGAAGATATTTTCTTTTTCACCGTAGGCCTCAATGCACTCCCATATATCCCTTTGAGGATTCTACAAAAACAGTGTTTCAAACAGCTGAATGAAAAGAAATGTTTAACTCTCTGAAATGAATGAACATATCACAAAGTGGTTTCTCAGATAGCTTCCTTCTAGTTTTTATCCTGGGTATCTTCTTTTTCACCACAGTCCCCAATAAGCTCCGAAAAGTCCATTCACAGAATGGACAAAAACTGAGATTTCAAACTGCTGAATCAAAAGAAAGTTTTCACTGTGAGATGAACACACACATTCAAAAGTGGTTTCTCATAGCTTCCTTCTAGTTGTTATTTTTTGGATATTTGCATTTTTGCTATTGGCCTCAGTGAGCTCCCAAACTTTGCAAGATGAATACACACACCATAACATGGCTTCTCAGATAGTTCCCTTCTACATTTTATCCTGGGATGTTCACTTTTTCACCTTTGGCCTCAGTTATCACCCAAATGTCCATTTGCACATTGGAAAAAACAGTGTTTCCTAACTGCTCAATTAAAAGAAAGTTTGATCTCTGTGAGATGAATGTAAACGTCACAAAACGGTTTCTCAGATAGCTTCCTTCTAGTATTTATCTGAAGATATTTTCCTTTTCACCATATGCCTCAATGCGCTCCCAAATATCCCTTCACAGATTCTACAAAAACAGTGTTTCCCTACTGCTGAATGAAAAGAAATGTTTAAGCCAGTGAGACAAATGCACACAACACAAAAAGATTTCCCATATAGCTTCCTTCTTGTTTTTATCCTTGGATATTCGCTCTTTTGCAATTGGCCTCAATGAGCTCAACATGTCCATTTGCAAAATTGACAAAAACAGTATTTTCAAACTGCTGAATTTAAAGAAAGGTTTAAATCTGTGGGATGAATGGACATATCACAAAGCAGTTTCTCACAAAGCTTCTTTCCCATTTTTTTCAGAAGATAATTTCTTTAACACCATAGACCTCAATGCGCTCTCAAATATCAATTCGCTAATTCCACAAAAATAGTGTTTCCAAACTGCTCAATGAACAGAAATATTTAATTATGAGAGATGAATGCACCCATCACAAAGTATTTTCTCAGATAGCTTCCTTCTAGTGAATATCCTTCTATATTCGCTTTTTCACCATTGGCCACAGAGCGCTCCAAAATGGCCATTTGCAGAATGGAAATAAACATTGTTTCCAATCTGCTGAATGAAAATAAACGTTTAACTCTGTGACACGAAGGTACACATCACAAAGCAGTTTCTCAGAAAGCTTCTTTCTAGTTTTTATGTGACAATATTTCCTTTTCCACTATAGGCCTCAATGCACTGCCAAATATCCCTTCACAGATTCTACAAAAACAGTCTTTCCAAACTGCCAAATGAAAAGCAGGTTTTAACTCTGTGAAGTGAATGCACACATCACAAAACGGTTTCTCAGGTTGCTTCCTTCTAGTTTTCATCCTTGGATATTCACTTTTTCAACATAGGCCTCAATGAGCTCCCAAATGTCCATTTATAGTATGGACAAAACAGTATTTCCAAACTGCTGAATCTAAAGAAAGGTTTAACCCTGTGAGATGAATGCACAGCTCACAAAGCATTTTCTCATAGCTTCTTTCTAGTTTTAATCTGAAAATATTTCCTTTTTCAGCAAAGGCCTCTATATGCTCCCAAATACCCTTTTGCAGATTCTACAAAAACAGTGTTTCCAAACCACTAAATTAAAAAAAAGGTTTAACTCTGCAATGTGATGGCACATTTTATTGAGCAGTTTCTCCCTTAGCTTCCTTCTAGTATTTTTCCTGGGGTATTCCCTTTTTTGCCATTGGTTTCAATGAGCTCTGAAATGTCCACTCACAGAATGGGAAAAAAAACAGTGTTTCCAAAGTGCTGAATCAAAAGAAAGGTTTCCCTCTCTAAGATGAATGCACACATCAGAATGCCATTTCTCATAAAACTTCTTTCTAGTTTTTATTAGAAGATATTTTCTTTTTCACCAAAGTCCTCAATGCACTCCCACATATCACTTTGCAGATACTAAAAAAATAGTGTTTACAAACTGCTCAATGAAAAGAAAAGTTTAACTCTGTGAGATAAATGCACACATCACAATGTAGTTTCTCAGATAGCTTTCTTCTATTTTTTTTTCCTGGTATATGCCCTTTTTCACATTGGCCTCTATGAACTACCAAATATCAATTCACAGAATGGACCAAAACAGTGTTTCAAAACTGCTGAATCAAAAGAAAGGTTTAACACTGTGAGAAGAATGCACATATCACAAATTGGTTTCTCAAATGGCTTTCTTCTAGTTTTTATCCCAGGATATTCGCTTTTTTGTCATTGGCCTCAATGAGCTCCCAAATGTCAATTCGAAGAAAGGAAAAAAACAGTGTTCAAAAACTGCTGAATAAGGCAAAGTTTTAACTCTGTGAGATGAATGCACACATCACAAAGCAGTTTCTCAGAAAGCTAATTTCTAGTTTTTATCTGAAGTTATTTTCTGTTTCACCTCAGGCCTCTATGCGCTCCTAAATATCTCTTTGAAGGATCTACAAAAATAGTGTTTCAAACAGCTGATTGAAAAGAAAGGTTTAACTCTCTGAGATGAATGAACATATCACAAAGCTGTTTCTGAGATAGTTTCCTTCTAGTTTTTATCCTGGAATATTTGCTTTTTCACCACTGGCTTCAATAAGCTCCCAAATATCCATTCCCAGAATGGACAAAAACAGAGTTTCCAAACTGTTGAATCTAAAGAAAATGTGAGCTCTGTGAGAGAATGCACACTTTCCAAAGCAGTTTCTCGTAGTTTCCTTCTAGTTTTTATTTTTGGAAATTTACTCTTTTGCTATTGGCCTCAATGATCTCCCATTCACAGAATGGACAAAAAGTATGATTCCAAACTGCTGAATGAAAAAAAGGTTTAACTTTGTGAGATGAATGTGCACATCACCAATCGTTTTCACAAATAGTTTCCTTGTAGTTTTTATCCTTGGATATTTGCTTTTTTTCCATTGGCCTAAATGAGCTCCCAATTGACCATTCGCAGAATGGGCAAAAACAGTGTTTCCAAACTGCTGAATCAAAAGAAAGGTTTAAATTTGTGAGATGAATGCACACACCACAAAGCAGTTACTAAGAAAGCTCCTTTCTAGTTTTTATCTGAAGATATTTTCTTTTCTCAATAGGCCTCAATACCCTCCAAAATACACCTTCACAGATTCTACAAAAACATTGTTTCCAAACAGCTGAATAAAAAGAAACATTTACTTCTGAAAAATGAATACACACATCACAACACGGTTTCTCAGCTCCATTCAAGGTTTTATCCTGTGGTATTCTTTTTTTTCACCGCTGGCCTCAATTTGCTCTCAAATGTCCATTCACAGATTGGACAAACACAGTTTCTCCAAATTGCTCAATTAAAACAAATTTTTATCTCTGTGAGACAAATGCAAACATCACAAAGCAGTTTCTCAGATAGCTTCCTTATAGTTTTTATCTTAGAATATTTTCTTTTTTGCCATTGGCCCCAAGGAGCTCCCAACTATCCATTCTCAGAATGGACAAAACAGTGTTTCCAAACTGCTGAATGAAAAGAAGAGTTTAACTCAGTGAGATGAATGCACACATCACAATGCAGTTCCTCAGAAAGCTTTTTTCTGATTCTTTTTTTTCTTTCTTTTTTTTCTTTTATTATTATACTTTAAGTTTTAGGGTACATGTGCACATTGTGCAGGTTAGTTACATATGTATACATCTGCCATGCTGGTGCGCTGCACCCACTAACTCGTCATCTAGCATTAGGTATATCTCCCAATGCTATCCCTCCTCCCTCCCACCACCCCACAACAGTCCCCAGAGTGTGATGTTCCCCTTCCTGTGTCCATGTGATCTCATTGTTCAATTCCCACCTATGAGTGAGAATATGTGGTGTTTGGTTTTTTGTTCTTGCGATAGTTTACTGAGAATAATGATTTCCAATTTCATCCATGTCCCTACAAAGGACATGAACTCATCATTTTTATGGCGCATAGTATTCCATGGTGTATATGTGCCACATTTTCTTAATCCAGTCTATCATTGTTGGACATTTTGGTTGGTTCCAAGTCTTTGCTATTGTGAATAGTGACGCAATAAACATATGTGTGCATGTGTCTTTATAGCAGCATGATTTATAGTCCTTTGGGTATATACCCAGTAATGGGATGGCTGGGTCAAATGGTATTTCTAGTTCTAGATCCCTGAGGAATCGCCACACTGACTTCCACAATGGTTGAACTAGTTTACAGTCCCACCAACAGTGTAAAAGTGTTCCTATTTCTCCACAACCTCTCCAGCACCTGTTGTTTCCTGACTTTTTAATGATCACCATTCTAACTGGTGTGAGATGGTATCTCATTGTGGTTTTGATTTGCATTTCTCTGATGGCCAGGGATGATGAGCATTTTTTCATGTGTTTTTTGGCTGCATAAATGTCTTCTTTTGAGAAGTGTCTGTTCATGTCCTTCACCCACTTTTTAATGGGGTTGCTTGTTTTTTTCTTGTAAATTTGTTTGAGTCCATTGTAGATTCTGGATATTAGCCCTATGTCAGATGAGTAGGTTGCGAAAATTTTCTCCCATTTTGTAGGATGCCTGTTCACGCTGATGGTAGTTTCTTTTGCTGTGCAGGAGCTCTTTAGTTTAATTAGATCCCATTTGTCAATTTTGGCTTTTGTTGCCATTGCTTTTGGTGTTTTAGACATGAAGTCCTTGCCCATGCCTATGTCCTGAATGGTATTGCCTAGGCTTTTTTTCTGATTCTTATCTGAAGATATTTTCCTTTTCACCACAGGCCACAATGCACTCCCAAATATCCCTTTGCAGATTCTACAAAAACAGTGTTTCTAAACCACTGAATGGAAAGAAATGTTTAAGTCGACAAGACAAATGCACACATCACAAAGAAGTTTCTTAGATAGGTTCCTTCTGGTTTTTATCCTTGGATATTCACTCTTTTGCAATTGGCCTAAATGAGCTCAAAAATGTCCATTCGAAAAATGGACAAAAACAGTGTTTCCAAACTGCTGAATGTGAAGAAAGTTTTAACTCTGTGAGATGAATGGCCACATCACAAAGCAATTTCTCACAAAAGTTCTTTCCCATTTTTTCCAAAAATATTTTCTTTTTCTCCATAGGCCTCAATGCACCCCCAAATATCAATTCACAAATTCTACAAAAACAGTGTTTCCAAACTTCTCAATGAAAAGAGAATTTTAACTATGTGAGATTAATGCACAGTTCACAAAGCAGTTTCTCAGATACCTTTCTTCTAGTTTTTATCCCAGGCTATTCCCTTTTCACCATTGGCTTCAACGATCTCCCAAATGTCCATTCACAGAATTGACAAAAACTCTGTTTCCAAACTGCCAAATCAAAAGAAAGCTTTAACTCTTTGAGATGAATGCACACGTCACAAAGAAGTTTCTCAGAAAGCTCATTTCTAGTTTTTATCTGAAGTTATTTTCTGTTTCTCCTTAGGCCTCTATGTGTTCCTAAATATTCCTTCACAGTTTCTACAAAAACAGTTTCTCCAAACTGCTGAGGGAAAATGATGGTTTAACTCTGTGAGGTGAATGCACACATCACCAAGAGAGTTCTCTGATTGCTTCCTTCTAGTTTTTATCCTCGGATATTCGCTTTTTCACCATTGGCCTCAAATAGCTCTGAAATGTCCATTCGCAGAATAGAAAAAAACTGTGTTTCCAAACTGCTGAATCAAAAGAAAGGTTTAACTCTGTGAGTTGATGGCACACTTCAAAAAGTAGTTTCTCAGAAAGCTTCTGTCTAGTTTTTATCTGAAAATATTTCCTTTACAACCGTTGGCCTCCATGCACTCCAAAATATCCCTATGCAGATTGAATAAAAACCATTTTTAAAACTGCTGAATAAAAAGAAAGGTTTACACATGACAATGTGATTTCTCAGACAGCTTCATTCTAGTTTTTAACCTGCGATATTTGCTTTTTTGCCAATGACTTCAATGAGCTCCCAAATATCCATTCACAGAAAGGAAAAAAACTGTTTACAAACTGCTGAATCAAAGAAAGTTTTAAATCTATGCAATGAATGCCCCCATCACAAAGTGGTTTATCAGACAGCCTCCTTCTAATTTTTATCCTGGGATACTCACTTTTTTGCCATTGGCCTCAAGGAACTCTCAAGTGTCCATTTGCAGAATGCACAAAAACAGTGTTTCAAAACTGCTGTATCAGAAAAAGATTTAACTTTGTGAAATGAATGCACACATCACAACGCAATTTCTCAGATAGCTTCCTTCTAGATTTCATCCTGGGATAGTCTCTTTTTCACCATTGGCTTAATGACCTTTCAAATGTCCATTTGCAGAAAGTACAAAAATAGTGTTACCAAACTGCTGAATCAAAAGCAATGTTAAACTCCGTGAGATGAATGAGTATACTGAAAAGTGGCTTCTCCAGTAGCTTCCTTCTTGATTTTATCCTGGGATATTTGCTTTATCACTGTTGGACTCAATGAGCTCCCAAATGACCGCACGCAGAATGGACAAAAACAGTGTTTCCAAACTGCTGAATCAAAAGAATGGTTCAACTCTTTGAGATGAATGCAAACATCACATCTCAGAAAGTTACTTTCTAGTCTTTTTCTGAAGATATTTCTTTTTCACCATAGGCCACAATGCTCTCCCAAATACCTCTTAGCTGATTCTACAAAAACAGTATTTCTAAACTGCTGAATGAACAGAAAGTTTACCTCTGTGAGATGAATGCACACATCACAATGCTGTTTCTCAGATAAATTCCTTCTAGTTTTCATAATGGGATATTCAGTTTTTCACTATTGCCCTCAATGAGCTCCCAAATGTACATTCACAGAATGAACAAAAACTGTGTTTCCAAACTGCTGAATCAAAAGAATGGTTTACCTCTTGGAGATGAATGAAAGCATCACAAAGCAGTTTCTCAGAAAGTTTCTTTCTAGTTTTTATATCTGAAGATATTTTCCTTTTCACTGTAGGCCACAATGTTCTCCCAAATATCCCATCACAGATTCTAACAAAAGAGTGCTTTAAAACTGCTCAATAAAAGGAAAGATTTAATTCTCTGAGATGAAGGCACACATCACAAATTGGTTCCTCATATAGCTTCCTTTTGGATTTGCCCTGGGATTATTGCACTTTCATCATTGACCTCAAAGAGCTCCCAAATGTCCTTTCACAGAAAGGACTAAAACAATGTTTCCAAACTGCTGAATCAAAGAAACTTTTAAATCTGCGTGATGAATGCACCCATCACAAAGTGATTTCTCATACAGCTTCCTTCTAGTTTTTATCCTTGGATATTCACTTTTTCACCATTGGTCTCAAGGAGCTCCCAAGTGTACATTCACAAAATGGACAAAAACAGTATTTCAAAACTGCTGAATCCAAGGAAAGGTTTAATTCAGTGAGGTGCAGGTACACATCACAAAGCAGTTTCTCAGAAAGATTATTTCTAGTTTTTATCTAAATATATTTACTTTTTCACCATAGGCATCAATGCACTCCCAAATATTTCTTAGCAGATGCTAAAAAACGAAAAAAAAACTTTCCAAACTGCTAAATGAAATGAAAGGTTTAACTCTGCTTGGTGAATGCACATATCACAAAACCGTTTATCAGATAGGTTCCCTCTAGTTTTTGTCCTGAGATATTCATTTTTTTGCCATTCACAGAATGGACAAAAAAACTGCTGAATCAAAAGAAATGTTTACCTCTGTGAGATGAATGCACACTTCACTAAGCACTTTCTCAGAAAGTTTCTTTCTAGTTTTTATCTAAAGGTATTTTCTTTTTCACCATTGGCATCCAAGAGCTCCCAAATATGGCATCACAGATCCTTCAAAAACTGTGTTTCCAAATGCTAAATGAAAAGAAATGTTAACATATCATAAAGCAGTTTTTCAGATAGCTTCATTCTAGTTTTTATCTTTGTATTTTCACTTTTTTGCAATTCACCTCAATGAGATCCCAAATATCCATTCACAAAAAGTACAAAAACAGTGTTTACAAACAGCTGAATCAAAAGAAAGTTTTACATCTCATAGATGAATGCACAAACAACAAAGCAGTTTCTTGGAAACTTCTTTCTAGTTTTTATTTGGAGATATTTTCTTTATCCACATAGGCCTCAAAACACACCCAAGTATTCCTTCGCAGATACTACAAAAACAGGGTTTCCAAATTGCTGAATGAAGAGAAAGGTTTACCTTGGTGAGATGAATACACATCAAAAAGCAGTTCCTCAGATACCGTTTTTCTAATTTTTGTCCTGGGATATTCACTTTTTCACCATTGTCCTGAATGAGCTCCTAACTGTCCATTCTCAGAATGGACAAAACCATGTTTCTAAACTGCTGAATGAAAAGAAACTTATACCTCTATGGGAAGAATTGACACAACACAAAGCATTTTCTCTGGTAGTTTCCTTTTAGTTTTTATCCTGGGATATGCACTTTTTCACTATTGGCCTCAATGAGCTGTCAAATATCCATTGGCAGAATGGACAAAAACAGTGTTTCCAAACTCCTGAATGAAAAGACAGGTTTAACTCTGTGAGATGAATGCACACATCAGAAAGCGTTTCTCAGATAGCTTCCTTCTAGTTTTTATCCTGGGATATTTGCTTTTTCTCCATTGGCTTCAATGAGTTTTCAAATGTCTATTCACAGAATGGACAAAAACAGTTTTTGAAAACTGCTATATCAAAAGAAAGGTTTAACTCTGTGGAATGAATGCACACATCATGAATCAGTTTCTCAGAAAGCTTCCACCTAGTTTTTATCTGAAGGTATTTTATTTTTCACCATAAGTCTCAATGCACTGTGAAACAACCCTTCAGATATTCTACAAAAACAGTGTTTCAGAACTGCTGAATGAAAAGTATGTTATAACTCTGAGAGTTGAATGCACACCAAACAAGGCAGTTTTTCAGATAGCTTCCTTCTAGTTTTTATCCTGAGATATTCACTTTTTCTTCATTGGCCTCAATGAGTTTTCAAATGTCTATTCACAGAATGGACAAAAACAGTTTTTGAAAACTGCTGAATTAAAAGAAAGGTTTAACTCTCTGGAACGAATGCACACATCACAAATCAGTTTCTCAGAAAGCTTCCATCTAGTTTTTATCTGAAGGTATTTTATTTTTCACCATAGGCCTCAATGCACTCCGAAATTGCCCTTCAGAGATTCTAAAAAAAAGCAGTGTTTTCAAACTGCTGAATCAAAAGAAAAGTTTAACTCTTCAAGATTAATGCACACCTAAGAAAGCCGAGTCTCAAATAGTTTCATGTAGTTTTTATCGTGGCATATTTTCTGTTTTGTCATTGGCCTCAATAAGCTGCCAAATGCCCATTTGCAGAATGGACAAAAACAGTGTTTCCAATCTGCTGAATAAAAAGAAAGGTTTAACTCTGCAGGATGAATGCACACATCACAAAGCAGTATCTCAGAAAGATTCTTTGTAGTTTTTATCTGAATTTAATTTCTTTTCCACTGTAGTCCTCATTGCGCTCCCAAATATGTCTTTGCAGATTCTACAACAACAGTGTTTCCAAACTGCTGAATGAAAAGAAAAATTTAATTCTGTGAGATGAATGCACAATTTACAAGTGGTTTCTCAGATAGCGTCCTTCTAGTTTTTATCCTGAGATATTAACTTTTATGCCAGCCTCAAGGAGTTTTCAAAAGTCTATTCACAGAGTTGACAGAGACAGTGTTTCTAAACTGCTGAATCAAAAGAAAGGGTTCACTCTGTGAGATGAATGCACACATCACAAAACAGTTTCACAAAAACTTTCCGTCTGGCTTTAACTTGAACATATTTTCTTTTTCACCATAGGCTTAAATTCACTCCCAATTATTCCTTCTCAGATTTGAGAAAAACAGTGTTTCCAAACTGTTGAATGAAAGAAAGGTTTATCTCCATGAGATGGAAGCCCACATCACAAAGCACTTTCTCTAATAGTTTCCTTCTTGTTTTTCTCCTGGGATACTCGCCTTTTCGCCATTGGCCTCAATCTGCTCCCAAATGTCCATTCACAGAATGGACACAAACGGTGTTTCCAAACTGTCGAATGAAAAGAAACATTTAACTCTGTGAGATGAATGGACACAACACAGAGCAGTTTCTCAGCATGCTTCTTTCTAGTTTTTATTTGAATATACTTTCTTTTTCACCATATGCTGCAATGCGCTCCCAAATATCCCTTTGCAGATTCTTCAAAAACAGTGTTTCCAATCTGCTGAATGAAATAAAGGTTTAAATCTGCGAGGTGAAAGAACATATCACAAAGCAGTATCTCAGAGACCTTCCTTCTTGTTTTTATCCTGGGATATTTGCTTTTACTCCATTGGCCTTACTGAGTTCCTAAATGTCCATTCACAGAATGGACAAAAATAGTGTTTCCAAACTACTTAATGAAAAGACAGGTTTAACTCGGTGAGATGAATGCACACATCAGAAAGGGGTGTCTCAGGTAGCTTCTTTTTAGTTGTTATCTGAAGATACTTGCTTTTTCACTATAGGCTGCTATGTTCTCCCAAATACACTTTTGCAGTTTCTACAAAAACAGGGTTTCCAAACTCCTGAATGAAAAGAATTGTTTAGCTCTGTGAGATGAATGCACATATCAGAAAGCAGTTTCTCAGAAAGCTTCTTTCTAGTTTTTATCTGAATATATTTTCTTTTTCACCATAGTACTTAAAGTGCTCCCAAATATCCCTTTGCAGATTTTACAAAAACCGTGTTTCCTAATTGCTGAATGCAAAGAAAGGCTTATCTCTGCCAGGTGAATGCATACATCACAAGGCAGTTTCTCAGATCATTTCCTTCTAGTTTTTATCCTGGGATATTCACTTTTTTACCATTGGCCTCAATGAGCTGCTAAATGTCCATTCAGAGAATGGACATAAACAGTGTTTCCAAACTGCTGAATCAAACCAAGTTTTAACTCTGTGAGGTGAATTCACACATCACAAAGCAGTTTCTCACAAAGTTTCTTTCTAGTTTTCATCTGAAGATATTTTCTACTTCACCATAGGCCTCAATGTGCTCCCAAGTATACTTTCACACATTCTACAAAAACAGTGTTTCCAACTGCTGAATCAAAAGAAAAGTTTAACTCTGTGACATGAATGTACACATCACAATATGGTTTCTTTGACAGCTCCATTCTTGTTTTTATCCTGAAATATTATTTTGTTCATCACTGGCCTAAATGACCCCCAAATGTCCATTCACAAAATGGACAAAAACAGTTTTTCCAAAGTGCTGAATCAAAAGAAATTTTTACCTGTGTGAGATGAATGCACACATCACAAAGCAGTTTTTCACAAAGCTTCTTTCTAGATTTTATCTGAAGTTATTTTCTTTTTCACCATAGTCCTCAAAGTACTCCCAAGTATCTCTTCTCAGATTTTACAAAAACTGTTTCCAAACTGCTGAATCAAAAGAAAGGTTTATCTCTTATAGATGAATACATACATCACAGATCAATTTCTCACATAGCTTCCTACTATTTCTTAAACTTGGATATTTGCTTTTTTGAAATTGGCATCAATGACCTCCAAAATGTCCATTCAAAGAAAGGACAAGAACAGTGTTTGCAAACTTCTCAATCAAAAGAAATATTTATATCTGTGAGATGAATGGAAGCATCACAAAGCAGTTTCTCAGAAAGAGACTTTCTAGTTTTTTTCTTAAGATATATACTTTTTCATATATGTCAATGGGTTCCCAAATATCTCTTCTCAGATTCTATAAAAACAGTGTTTCCAAACTGGTGAAAGAAAAGAAAATTTTATCACTGAGAGATGAATGTACACATCACAAAGCAGTTTCTCAGCTAGGTTCCTTTGAGGTTGTAACCTTGGATATTTGCTTTTTCACCATTGGCCTCCAGGAGCTCCAAAATATTCTTTTGCAGGATGGACAAAAGCAATATTTCCAAACTGCTGAAGGAAAAGAAATATTTAACTCTGTGAGATGAATGCATGCAACACATTGTGGTTTGTCAGATACCTTCCTCCCAATTTTTATCTGGAATCTTCAGTATTTTGCCTTTGGCCTCAATGACCTCCAAAATGTCCATTCACAGAATGGACATAAACTGTGTTTTCAAACTGCTAAATCAAAAGAAATGTTTAACTATGTGAGATGAATGCACACATGACAAAGTGGTTTCTCAGGTAGCTTCCTTCTAGCTCTTATCCTGAGAAATTTGCTTTTTTGCTATAGGCTTCAATGAGCTCCAAAATTTCCACTCACTAATTGGACAAAAACTGTTTCCAAACTGCTGAATCAAAAGACAGTTTTAACTCTATCAGATGTATGCACACATCACAAAGCAGTTTCTCAGAAAGCTTCCTTCTAGTTTTTATCTGAAGATATTTTATTTTTCACCATAGGCCACAGGGCACTCATAAATATCCTTGTGCAGATTCTACAACAGTGTTTACAAACTGCTGCATGGAAAGAAAGGTTTATCTCCATTAGGTGAATACAAAGATCACAAAGCAGTTTCTCAGATAGATTCCTTCTAGTTTTTATCCTGTTATAGTCTCTTTTTCGCCATTGGCCTCAATGAGCTCCCAAATGTTCATTTGCAGAATGGAGAAAAACAGTGTTTCAAAACTGCTGAATGAAAAGAACGGTTTAACTCTGTGAAATGAATGCACACATCACAAAGCAGATTCTCAGATAGCTTCCTTGTAGTTTTTATCCTTGGATATTCACTTTTTTGCCATTAGCCAAAATGTGTTCCCAAATGTCCATTCACGGAATAGACAAAAACAGTGTTTCCAAACGGCTAAATTTTAAAAAAAAAGGTTTAACACTGTAAGATGAATGCACACATCACAAAGTGGTATCTCAAATAGCTTCCTTCTAGTTGTTATCCTGGGATATTTGCTTTTTTGCCATTGTCTCAAAGAGCTCCAAAACGTCCATTTGCAGAATGGATAAAAACAGTGTTTCCAAACTGCTGAATGAAAAGAAAGGTTTAACCCTGTGAGATGAATGCACACAGCACAACGCTGTGTCTCAGAAAGCTTCTTTCTTGTTTTCATCTGAAGATACTTTCTTTTTCACCACAGTCCTCAATGCACTCCCAAATGTCCCTTCGCAGATCTTCAAAAACTGTGTTTCCAAACTGCTGAATGAAAATAATCCTTTAAATTTTCAAGATAAATGCATTCTTCACAAAGTGGTTTCTCAGTTTCCTTCTAGTTTTTATCCTGATGCATGCTCTTTTTCCCCATTGGCCTCAATGATCTCCCAAATGTCTATTAATAGAATTGACAAAAACAGTGTTTCCAAAATGCCGTATCAAAAGAAAGGTTTAACTCTGATAGATGAATGCACATATCACAAAGCAGTTTCTCAGATAGTTTCCTTCTAGTTTTTATCCTGGGATATTCATTTTTTTGCCATTCACCTCAATGAGCTCCAAAATGTTCATTCATGGAGTGAACAACAGCAGTGTTTCCAAACTGCTAAAAGAAAAAAAAAGGTTTAAATCTGTGAGATGATTGCACACATCACAAAGGAGTTTCTATGAATGCTTCTTTCTAGTATTTATCTGGAGATATTTTCTTTTTCACCAAAGACCTCAATGGACTCCCTTGTATCCCTTCAGAGATTCTAAAAAAAACAGTGTTTCCAAACTGCTAAATCAAATCAAATGTTTATCTCTGCTAGATGAATGTACACTTTGTAAAATGGTTTCTAAGCTAGCTTCCTTCTAGTTTTTTTCCTGGGATATTAGCTTTTTTGCCATTGACCTCAATGAGCTCCTAAATGTCCATCAGCAGAATGGAAAAAAACAGTGTTTACAAATTGCTGAATCAAAAGAAAGTTTTAACTCTATGAGATGAATGAACACATCACAATGCAGTTTCTCAGAAAGTTTCTTTCTAGTTTTTATCTAAAGATAATTTCTTTTTCACCGTAGTCCTCATTGTGCTCCCAAATATCCTTTCATAGATACTACAAAAACGGTGTTTCAAAAATGCTGAATGAAAAGAAAGGCTTATCTCTGCAAGATAAATGCCCACTAATTAAAGGGGTTTCTAAGATAGCTTCCTTCAAGTTTTTTTTTTTTTCCCCCCTGGGACATTTGCTTTTTTGCCATTGACAACAATGTGCTCCAAAATGTCCATTTTCAGAATGGACAAAAACAGTGTATCCAAACTGCTCAATGAAAAGAAAGGTTTCACTCTGTGAGATGAATGCTGGCACCACAAAGTGATGTGTGAGATAGATTCCTTCAAGTTTTTATCCTGGGATATTCCGTTTTTCTCCTTTTGCCTCAATGATCTCCGAAATGTCCATTCACAAAATGGACAACAACAGTTTTTCCAAACTGCTGAATCAAAAAAAAGTTTAGCTTTGTGAGATGAATGCGCACATCACAAATTAGTTTCTCAGAAAGCTTCTTTCTAGTTTTTGTCTGAAGATATTTTGTTTTTCACCATTGGGCTCAATGCACTCAAAAATATGACTTTGCAGATTCTACAAAAACACTGTTTCCAAACTGGTGAATGAAAAGAAACTTTTAAGACTGTGAGATGATGACACACATCACATAGCAGTTTCTCAGATAGCTTCCTTCTAGTTTTTATCCTGGGATATTCACTTTTTTGCCATTGGCATAAATGAGCCCCCAAATGTCCGTTAGCAGAATGGACAAAAACAGTGTATCCAAACTGGTGAATCAAAAAAAAGTATTAACTCTGTGAGATGAATGCACACATCAAAATGCAATTTCTCAGAAAGCTTCTTTCTAGTTTTTATCTGAAGATATTTTCTTTTACACCATAGACCTCAATGTGCTCCAAAATATCCCTTTGCAGATCCTATAAAAACCGTGTTTCCAAACTGTTGAAGGAAAAGAAATGTTTAATTTTGCGAGATGAATGCATACATCATAAATCCGTTTCTCAGATAGCTTATTTCTAGTTTTTATCCTCAGTTATTCACTTTTTTGCCGTTGACCTCAATGAACTCCCAAATATCCATTTACAGAATGAGCACAAACAGTGATTCCAAACTGCTGAATCAAAAGAAAGCTTTAAATCAACAAGATCAATGCACACACCACAGAGTGGTTTCTCAGATAGCTTCCTTCTAGTTTTTACCCTGGGATATACACCTTTTCATGTGTGCCTTAATGAACTCCCAAATGTCCATTCACAGAATGGACAAAAACAGTGTTTCCAAACTGCTGAATCAAGATAAATGTTTATCTCTGTAAGATGAATGCATACATGACAAAGCAGTTTCTCAGAAAGATTTTTCTAGCTTTTATCTGAAGACATATTCTTTCCCACTTTAGGTCTCAATGTGCTCCCAAATATGCCTTTGCAGATTCTTCAAAAACAGTGTTTCCACACTGATAAATAAAAAGAAAATTTTAATTCTGAGAGATACATGCACACATCACAAAGCAGTTTCTCAGAAAACGTCTTTCTAATTTTTATCTGAAGATATATTCTTTTTTCATCACAGGACTCAATGCACCCCCAAATATCCCTTCTCAGAGTCTACAAAAACAGTGTTACCAAACTGCTGAATCAAAACAAAGGTTTAACTCTGTGAGATGAGTGTACACATCACAAAGTGGTTTCTCAGATAGCTTGCTTCTCAGCTTCATCTTGGAATATTCCCTTTTTTGCCATTGACTTCCATGAGCTCCCAAATGTCCTTTTGCACAATGGACAAAAACTGTGTTTCCAAACAGCTGAATCAAAAGCAAAGTTTAACTCTGTGAGATGAATTCACACATCACAAAGCAGTTTCTCAGAAAGTTTCCTTCTAATTTTTATCTGAAGGTATTTTCTTTTTCACCATTGGCCTCAATAAGATACAAAATATCCCTTTGCAGATTCTACAAAAACAGTGTTTCCTAACTGCTGAATAAAAAGAAATGTTTAAATCTGTGAGTTGAATGCACACATCACAAAGTGGTTCCTCAGATAGCTTCATTCTAGTTTTTCTCCTGGGATACTCGCTTTTTCGCCTTTGGCCTCAAGGAGCTCCAAAATGTTCATTCACAAAAAGGACAAAGACAGTGTTTCCAAACTGCTGAATCAAAAGAAAGGTTTAAATCTGTGAGACGTATGCACACATCACAAAGTGGTGGATGTCATAGCTTCCTTATAGTTTTTATCCTGGGATATTCTCTTTTTCAACATTGGCATCAATAAACTGCTGAATCAAAAGAAAGGTTTAACTCTGTGAGATGAAGGCATACATCACAAAGTATTTTCTAAGAAAGCTTCTTTCCAGTTTTTAGATGAAGATATTTTCTTTTTCACCCTTCACAGATTCTACAAAAACAATGTTTCCTAACTGCTGAATGAAAAGAAAGGTTTAAATCTGCGAGATGAATGCACACATCACAAAGCCATTTTTCAGATAGGTTCCTTCAATTTTTATCCTGGGATATTTGCTTTTTCAACATTGGCCTCAAAGAGCTCCAAAATGTCCATTCACAGAATGGACAAAAACAGTGTTCCCACACTGCTGAGTGAAAAGGAATGTTTAACTCTGTGAGATGAATGCAGAAATCACAAAGCAGTTTCTCAGAAAACTTCTCTCTAGTTTTTATATGAAGATATATTCTTTTTTCACCATAGGACTCAAAGCATTCCCAGATATCCCTTCGTAGAATCCACAAAAACAGTGATTCCAAACTGCTGAATTAAAAGAAAGTGTTAACTCTGCGAAATGAAAGCCCCCATCAAAAAGGGGCTTCTCAGACAGCTTCCTTCTAGTTTTCATTTGAGATATTCACTTTTTCACCTTTGGCCTCAGTGAGCTCCCAAAAGTCCTTTTGCAGAATGGACAAAAATACTGTTTCCAAACTGCTGAATCAAAGAAATGTTTTAACTCGGTGAGATGAATGCCCATATCACAAATCAGTTTCTTAAACAGCTTCCCTCTAGTTTTTATCCTGAGATATTCGCTTTTTTGCCATTGGTCTCAATTAGCTCCCAAATGTCCATTTGCAGAATGGACAAAAAGAGTTTCCAAACTGCTGAATCATAAGAAAGCTTTAACTCAGTGAGATGAATGTACACATCTGAAAGCAGTTTCTCAGATAGCTTCTTTCTAGTTTTTATCTAAAGATATTTTATTTTTCTACATAGGCCTCAGTGTGCTCTGAAATATCCCTTTGCAGATCTACAAAAAGAGTGTTTCCAACCTACTGAATGCAAAGTCACGTTTAACTCTGTGAGATGAATGCACATATCACAAAGCAGTTGCACAGAGAGCTTCCTACTAGTTTTTATTCTGGAATATTCAATTTTTTGCTATTGGCCTCAATGAGCATCAAAATATCCATTCTCCAAATGGACAAAAACAGCATTTCCAATCTGTTGAATCAAAAGAAAAATTTAAGTCTGTGAGATGAATGCACATACCACAAATCAGTTTCTCAGGAAATTTCTTTCTAGTTTTTATTTGAAGATATTTTCTTTTTCACCATAGGTCTCAATAAGTTCCCAAATATTGCTTTGCAGATTGTACAAAAATGGTGTTTCCTAATTGCTGAATGAAAATGAAGGTTTAACTCTGCAAATTGAATGCAGACATCACAAAGCGGTTTCTCAGATAGCTTCTTTGTAGTTTTTATCCTGGGATATTTGCTTTATTGAAATTGGCCACAATGAGCTCCCAAATGTCTATCCACAGGAAGGACAAAAACAGTGTATGTAAACTGCTGAGTCAAAAGAAAGGTTTATCTATGAGACATGAATGTACACATCACAAAGCGGTTTCCCATATAGCTTCCTTCTAGTTTTTATCCTGGGATATTTGCTTTTTTGCTATTGGTCATTATGAGCTCCCAAATGTCCATTTGCAGAATGGACAAAAACAGTGTTTCCAAACCGCTGAATGAAAAGAAAGTTTTTACTCCGCCAGATGAATGCACACATCACAAAGTGGTTTCTCAGATAGCTTCCTCATGGTGTTTATCCTGGAATATTTGCTTTTTCGCTTTTGGGCTCATTGACGTCCCAACTCTGAATTTGCAGAAGGGACAAAAACAGTGTCTCCAAACTGCTGAATGAAAAGAAAGATTTAACTCTGTGAACTGCATGCCTCTATCACCAAGCAGTTTCTCAGATACCTTCCTCTAGTTTTTATCCTGGGATATTCACTTTTTCACCTTTGGCCTCAATGGGCTCCCAAATGTCCTTTGTCAGAATGGACAAAAACAGTGTTTGCAAACTGCTGAATCAAAAGAAAGGTTTAACTCTGTGACACGAATGCATACATCACAAAGTAGTTTCTCAGAAAGCTTCATTCTATTTTTTATCTGAAGATATTTTCTTTTTCACCATAGACCTCAATGTGCTCCCAAATATTCCTTCACATATTATAGAAAAACAGTGTCTCCAAACTGCTGAATGAAAAGAAAGGTTTAACCTTGTGACATGAGTACACACATAACAAAGCAGTTTCTCAGATAGCTTCCTTCTAGTTTTTCCCCTGGCATATTTGCTTTTTTGCTATTGGCCTCAATGAGCTCCAAACTGTCCATTCAAACAATGGGCAAAAAGACTGCTTCGAAACTGCTGAATCAAAAGAATGATTTACCTCTGTTGGATGAATGCATGCAACCCAAAGCAGTATCTCAGAAAGTTTTCTTGTAGTTTTTACTTGAAGATATTTTCTTTTTCATGACAGGCCTCAATGCATGCCCAGATGTCCCTTTCCAGATTCTACAAAAACTGTGTTTCCAAATTGCTGAATGTAAAGAAAGGTTTAACTCTGCAAGATGAATGGACACATCACAAAGCAGTTTCTCAGTTTCCTTCCAGTTTTTATAACGGGATATTCCCTTTTTCAGAAAACCCATTGGCCACAATGAGCTCCCAAATGTCCTTTCACAAAATGGTCAAAAACAGTATTTCCATACTGCTGAATCAAAACAATGTTTAAATCTGTGAGATGAATGCACACATCACAAATGTGTTTCTCATAAAGATTCTTTCTAGTTTTTATCTGAAGATATTTTCTTTTTCACCATAGGCCTCAAGGCAGTCCCAAATATCCCTTCACAAATTCTACAAAAACAGTGTTCCCAAACTGCCGAACACAAAGAAACGTTCAACTCTGCGAGATGAATGCACACATCATGAAGAAGTTTCTCAGATAGCTTCCTTCTTGTTTTTGTCCTGAGATATTCGCTTTTTTGCCATTGGTCCAATGAGCTCCCAGATGTCCGTTTGCAGAATGGACAAAACAGTATTTCCAAAATGCTGAATGAAAGGAAAGGTTTAACTCTGTGAGATTAATGCACACATCACAAAACGGATTCTCAGATAGCTTCCTTCAAGTTTTAAACCTGGGATATTCCATTTTTCACTTTTGGCCTCAAAGAGCTACAAAATGTCCATTCTGTGAATGGACAAAAGCAGTGTTTCCAAACTGCTGAATCAAAGGAAAGATTTTCCTCTCTGAGCTGAATTCCAAGATCACCAAGTATTTCTCAGAAAGCTTCTTTCTATTTTTTATCTGAAGATATTTTCTTTTTCACCACAGGACTCAGTGGACCCCCAAATATCCCTTTGCACATTCTACAAAAGCAGTGTTTCAAAACTACTGAATGAAAAGAAAGGTTTAACTCTGTGAGATGAATGCACACTTCACACATCAGTTTCTCAGATAGCTTCCTTCTAGTTTTTATCATGGGATATTCACTTTTCCACCACTGGCCTCAATGAGCTCCTAATCGTGCATTCGCAGAATGGACAAAAATAGTTTCCACACTGCTTAAACAAAAGAATGTTTTAACTCTGTGAGGTGAATACACACATCACAAAACAGTATCTCAGAAAATTTCCCTCTAGTTTTTAACTGAAGATATTTTCTATTTCATGATAGGCCTCAACATGTTTCCTAATGTGCCTTCACAGGTTTTACAAAAAGAGTCTTTCCAAACTGCTGAATAAAAAAAGTTTTAGCTCTGTGAAATAAATGCCCTCATCAACAAGCAGTTTCCCAGATAGCTTCTTTCTAGTTTTTATCTGAAAATATTTACTTTATCAACACTGGCCTCAATCCACTGTAAAATATCTCTTCCAAGATCCTACAAAAATGCATTTCAAAATTGCTGAATGAAAAGAAAGGTTTAACTCTGCAAGATGAATACACACATCATAAAGCAGTTTCTCAGATAGCTTCCTTCTAATTTTTATACTGGGATATTCTCTTTTTTGAAATTTGACAAAATGAGCTCCGAAATGTCTATTCACATATCAGACAAAAAGTGTTCCCACACTGCTGAATAAAAAGAAAATTTAACTGTGTCAGATTAATGAACAAATCACAGCGCAGTTTCTCAGAAAATTTCTTTCTAGATTTTATGTGAAGATATTTTCCTTTTCACCATAGACCTCAATGTGCTCCCAAATGCCCCTATGCAGATTCTACAAAAACAGTGTTTCCAAACTGATGAATGAAAAGGAAGGTTTAGGTATGTGAGATGAGTGCACAGCTCACAAAGCAGTTTCTCAGAATGCTTCTTTCTAATTTTAATCTGAAGTTATTTTCTTTTTCATCATTGTCCTCAATGAGCTCCCAAATATCTAGTTGCTGATCCTACAAAACAGTGTTTCCAAACTGCTGAATAAAAGGAAGGTTAAACTCTGTGAGATGAATGAACACACAACAAAGTGGTTTCTCAGATAGCTTCCTTCCAGTTTTTATCCCGGGATATACGCTTTTTTGCCATTGGCCTCAATGAGATCCCAAATGTCCATTCACAGAATGGACAAAAACTGTTTCCTAACTGCCAAATGTAAAGAAAGGTTTAAATCTGCCAGGTGAATGCACACATCATAAAGAGGTTTCTCCAGTATCTTCCTTCTAGGTTTTATCCTGGGATTATCACTTTTTTGCCATTGGCCTCAATGAGCTCCGAAATCTCCATTTGGAAAATGTACAAAAACAGAGTATGCAAACTACTGAATCAAAATAAAGTTTTAACTTTTTGAGATGAATGCACATGTTACAAAGCCGTTTCTCAGAAAGCTTCTTTCTAGTTTTTATCTGAAGATAATTTCTTTTTCACCATAGGCCTCAATAAGCTCCCAGATATCCCTTCGTAGATTTTACAAAAAAGTGTTTCCTAACTGCTGAATGAATAAGAAGCTTTAACTCTGACAGTTGAATGCACATATCACAAATCAGTTTCTCAGATAGCTTCATTCTAGTTTTTATCCTGGGACATTCACTTTTTTGCTATTGGTCTCAATTTGCTCCCCAATGTCCATTCACAGTAAGGACAAAAACAGTGTTTCCAAAATGCTGAATGAAAAGAAATGTTTAACTGAGAGATGAATGAACACATCACAAAGTGGTTTATCAGATAGCTTCCTTCCAGTTCTTATCCTGGGATATTCACTTTTTTTACCTTTGGCCTCAATGAGCTCCAAAATGTCCATTTTAGGAATGGGCAAAAAAAGGTTTTCCAAACTGCTGAATCAAAAGAAAGGTTTAACTCTGTGAAATGAACTCACACACCCCAAAGCAGATTCTCAGAAAGCTTCTTCTTTCTAGTTTTAGGTGAAAATATTTTCTTTTTCACCATAGGCCTCAATTCACTCCAAATATCCCTGTGCAGATTCTACAAAAATAGTGTTTCCAAACTGTTGAATGGAAAGAAAGGTTTACCTCTGTGAGATGAATGCAGACATCACCAAACTGTTTGTCATATAGCTTCCTTCTAGTTTTTATCCTGGGATATTCACTTTTTCACTGCTGGCCTCAATGAGCTCACAAATGTCCATTCCCAGAATGGAGAAAAAAAAAGATTTTCCAAACTGCTGAATGAAAAGAAATGTTTATGTCTGTGAGATGAATGCAAATTTCAGAAAGCGGTTTCTGAGATAGCTTCCTTCTAGTGTTTATCCTGGAATATTCGCTGTTTTGCTGTTGGCATCAATGAGCTCCCAAATGTCCATTCGCAGAATGGACAATGTGTTTCCAAACTGCTGAATCAAAAGTAAAGTTTACCTCTGTGAGATGAATGCACACATCACAAAGCAGTTACTCAGCAAGTTTCTTTCTAGTTTTTATTTGATGATATTTTGTTTTTCACCATGGGCCTCAATGCACTCCCAAAGATCCCTTCTCAGATTCTACAAAAACAGTGTTTCCAAACTGCTGAATGTAAAGAAAAGTTTAAATCTGTGAGATGAATGCCCACATCACAAACCAGTTTCTCAGACAGCTTCCTTCTAGTTTTTATCCTGGGTTATTCACGTTTTTGCCATTTTCCTTAATAAGCTCCCAAATGTCCATTTTCTGAATGGAGACAAACAGTTTTTCCAAACTGCTTAATCAAAGAAACGTTCAAACTTGTGAGATGAATGAATCCATCACAAAGCAGTTTTTCAAAAAGCATCTTTCTAGTTTTTATTTGATGATATTTTGTTTTTCACCATGGGCCTCAGTGCACTCCCAAATATGCCTTTTCAGATTCTACATAAACAGTGTTTACAAACTGCTGAATGAAAAGAAATGTTTCCCTCTGTGAGATGAATGCACACTTCACAAAGCCATTTCGCAGATAGCTTCAGGGTAGTTTTTATCCTGAGATATTAGTTTTTTCACAATTGACTTTAATGAGCTTCCAAATGTGCATTCGTAGAATGGACCAAAACAGTGTTTCCAAACCACTGAATCAAAAGAAACGTTTAACTCTATGAGATGAATGTAGACATCACAAAGCAGTTTCTCCAAAAACTTCTTTCTAGATGTTATCTGAAGATATTTTCTTTTTCACCATAGGCCTCACTGCACCCCCAAATGTACTTTCTCAGATTCTACAAAAACAGTGTTTCTAAACAGCTGCATGAAAAGAAAAGTGTATCTCTGTGAAATAAATGCACACATCATAAAGGGGTTTCTCTGATGGCTTCCTTCTAGTTTTTATCCTGGGATATTCACTTTTTCACCATTGGCCTCAATGGGCACCAAAATATCCATTTGCAGAATGGACAAAAACAGTTTTTCCAAACTACTGAATCAAAAGAACGTTTTAAGACTGTGGGATGAATGCACAAATCACAAAACAGTTTGTCGAAAAGCTTCATTCTAGTTTTTATCTGAAGATATTTTCTTTTTCCCCATAGGCCTTGAGGCGCTCCCAAATATCCATTTGTAGATTCTACAAACACAGTGTTTCCAAAATGCTAAATGAAAAAATGGCTTAACACTCCAAGATGAATGCACACAACATGAATTGGTTTGTCAGCTAACTTCCTTCCAGTTTTTATCCTGGAATATTTGCTATTTTGCCATTGACCCCAATGAGCTCTCAAACGTCCTTCCCCAGAATGGACAAAAACAGTGTTTGCAAACTGCTGAATAAAAAGAAAGGTTGAAATCTGTGAGAAGAATCCACACACACAAAGTGGTTTCTCAAATAGCTTCCTTCCAGTTTTTATATTGAGACATTCCTGTTTCACCATTGGCCTCAATGTTCTCCAAAATGTCCACTTGCAGAATGGAAATTTATCTCTGTGAGATACAGTGTTTCCAAACTGCTGAATTAAAAGAAATGTTTACATCTGTGAGATAAATCACAAATCATAAAGCAGTTTCTCAGAAAGCTTCTTTCTAGTTTTTATCTGAAGGTATTTTCTTTTTCATCATAGGTCTTAAAGTGCTCCCAAATATCTCTTCGCAGATTCTACAAAAACAGTGTTTCCAAACTGCTGAATGAAAGGAAACGTTTAGCTCTGTGAGATGAATGCACACATCACAAAGGAGTTTCTCTGAAATATTCTTTCTAGTTTTTATCTGAAGATGTTTTCTTTTTCACAATAAGCCTCAATGTGCACCCAAGTAGTCCTTCACAGATTATACAAAAGAAGTGTTTCCAAGCTGTTGAATGAAAAGAAAGGTTTAATTCTCTGAGATGAATGCGCACATCACAAAGTGGTTTCTGAGATAGCTTTCTTTTTATTTTTATCCTGGGATATTTCTTTTTCTCCATTGGCCTCAGGGATCTCCTAAATGGCCATTTGCAGAATAGATAAAAACACTGTTTCCAAACTGCTGAATCAAAAGTAAGGTTTAAATTTTTGAGATGAATGCACACATTGCAAGTGGTTTCTTGGATAGATTCCTTCTAGTTTTTATCCCGGGATGTTTGCTTTTTCAACATTGGCCTCAATGAACTTCCAAATGTCCATTCACAGAATAAACAAAAACAGTGTTTCCAAACTGCTGAATCAAAAGAAAGTTTTAACTCTGTGAGATGAATGCACACATCACAAAGCAGTTTCTCAGAAAGCTTCTTTCTTGCTTTTATCTGAAGATATTTTCTTTTTCACCATAGGCCTCAATAAGATCCCAAAATCCCTTCACAGATTCTACAAAAACAGTGGTTCTTAACTGCTGAATAAAAAGAAGGTATAATTCTGTGTGTTGAATGCACACATCACAAAGCAGTTTCTCACATAGCTTCATTCTAGTTTTTTATCCTGGGACTTTCACATTTTCGCCCTTGGCCTCAAAGAGCTCCAAAATGTCCACTCACAGAAAGGACAAAAACAGGTTTTCAAAACTGCTGAATCAAAAGAAAGGTTTATCACTGTGAGACAAATGCACACATCACAAATCACTTTCTCTGAAAGCTTCTTTCTAGCTTTTCTCTCTTTTTCAGTGTAGGACTCAATGCACTCCCAAATATCCCTTAACAGATTCTTAAAAAACAACGTTTCCAAACTGCTGGATGATAAGAAAGTTTTATCTCTGTGGGACGAATGCATATGTCACAAAGCAGTTTCTCAGATAGTATCCTTCTAGTTTTTATTCTGAGATATTCTCTTTTTTGCCATTGGCCTCAATAAGCTCCCAAATGTCCATTCACAGAATGGACAATAATAGTTTCCCAAACTGCTGAATTAAAAAAAAGGTTTAACTATGTGAGATTAATGGACAAATCACAGATAAGTTTCTCAGAAAACCTCTTTCTACTTTTTATGTGAAGACATTTTATTTTTCACCATAGGCCTAAATGAGCTCCCAAATACCACTTTGCAGATTATACAAAAACAGTTTTTCCAAACTGCCTAATGAAAAGGAATGTTTAGGTCAGTGAGATGAATGCACATATCACAAAGAAGTTTCCCACGAAACTTCTTTCTAGTTTTTATCTGAAGATAATTTCTTATTCACCATAGGCCTCAATGTGCTCCCAAATATCCCTTTGTAGATTCTACAAAAAGTTTTTCCAAACTGCTCAATGAAAAGAAACTTTTAACACTGCAAGATAAATGCTCACATCACAAAGCAGTTTCTCAGATAGCTTCTTTCTAGTTTTTGTCCCTGGATATTCTCCTTTTCACCACTTTCCTTCATGCGCTCCCAAATATCCATTCAATGAATCAACAAAAACAGTGTTTCCAAACTGCTGAATCAAAAGAAAGGTTTAGCTCTAGGAGTTGAATGCACAAATTACAAAGCAATTTCTCAGAAATATTCTTCCTTCTTTTTTCTGAACATATACTATTTTTCACCATAGTTCTCAAAGCACTCCCAAATATCCCTTTGCAGATTCTACAAAAACAGTGTTTCCAAACTGCTGAATGAAATGCAACATTTAACTGTGTGAGATGCATGCACACATCATAAAGCAGTTTCTCAGCTAGCTTCCTTCTAGTTGTATCCTGGGATATTAGCTTTTTCACCATTGGCCTAATGAGCACACAAATGGCCATTCACAGAAAGGACAAAAGCAGTGTTTCCTAACTGCTGAATCAAAGAAACGTTTAACTTGGCAGGATGCATGTGCACATCAGAAAGCAGTTTCTCAGACAGCTTCCTTCTAGTTTATACATTGGGATATTCACTTTTTTGCCATTGGCATTAAGAAGCTCCCAAATGTCCATTCACAGAATAGACAAAAACAATGTTTCAAAAATACTGAATCAAAGCAAAAGTTTGAATCTGTGAGACGAATGCAAACATCACAAACCTGTTTTTCAGACAGCTTCCTTCTAATTTTTATTTAGGGACATTCACTGTTTTGCCTTTGGCCTCAATGAGCTCCCAAATATTCACTCACAGAATGGACAAAAACAGTTTTTCAAAATTGTTGAATCAAAGGAAAAGTTTAACTCTGTGAGATGAATGCACACATCACCAAACAGTTTCTCAGATAGCTTCTTTCTAGTTTTTATACTTGGATATTCTCTTTTTCACCTTTGGCCTCAATGATCTCCCCAATATCCATTCACAGAACGGACAAAAAAGGTGTTTCCAAACTGCTGAATCAAAAGGAAGGTTTAACTCTGTGAGATGAATGAAGACGTCACAAATCAGTTTCTCAGAAAGCTTCTTTCTAGTTTTTGTCTGAAGCTATTTTCTTTTTCACCATAGACCTCGGTGTACTCCCAAATACCCATTGGCAGATTCTAGAAAAAGAGCTTTTCCAAACTGCTGAATGAAAAGAAAGTTTTAACTCTGTGAGATGAATGCACACATCATAAAAGTTTTCTCAGATAGCTTCCTTCCAGTTTTTATCCTGGGATATTCACTTCTTTGCCATTGGCTTCAATTGGCTCCCAAATGTCCATTCACCAAATGGACAAAAACAGTGTTTCAAAACTGCTGAATCAAAGGAAAGGTTTAATTCTGTGAGAATAATGCACACATAAGAAATCAGTTTCTCAGAAAGCTTCTTTTTCGTTTTTATCTGAAGTCATTTTCTTTTTCACCATTGGCCTCAAAGAGCTCCAAAATGCCCATTCACAGAATGGACAAAAACTTGTTCAAAACTGGTGAATCCAAAGAAAGGTTTAAGTCTGTAAGATGAAAGCACACATGACAAAGTGGTTTCTCAGATAGCATCATTATAGTTTTCCTCCTGGTATATTCGCTTTTTTGCCATTGTCCTCAATGAGCTCTGAAATATCCATTTGCAGAATGGAAAAAAACTGTGTTTCCAAACTGCTGAATTAAAAGGAAGGTTTAACTCTGTGAGATGAATGCAGACATCACAAAGCAGTTTCTCAGAAAGCTTCTTTCTAGTTTTTATTTGAAGATATTTTCTTTTTCACCACAGGCCACAATATGCTCCCAAATGTCCCTTCAGCAATTATACAAAAACAGTGCTTCCAAACTGCTGAATGGAAACAAATGTTTAACTCAGTGACTTGAATGTACACATTGTAAAGCGGTTTCTCAGATAGCTTCCTTCTAGTTTTTATCCTGGTATATTCCCTTTTTCGCCATTGGCCTTAATGCACTCCCAAATATCCATTCGCAGAATGTACAAAAACGATGTTTCCAAACGGCCTACTCAAAGGAAAGTTTTGACTCTGTTATGAATGCACACATAATAATGCAGTTTGTCAGATAGCTTCTTTCTAGTTTTTGTCCTGGATATTCCCTTTTTCACCACTGGCCTCAATGAGGCCCCAAATGTCCTTTCGTAGAATGGACAAAAACAATGTCTCCATACTGATTAATCAAAAGAAAGGATTAACTCTCTGAGATGAATGCACACATCACAATGTAGTTCCTCAGAAAGCGTCTTTCTAGTTTTTAGACAAAGATATTCTCTTTTTCACCATAGGCTTCAAAGCTTTCCAAAATGTCCCTTCACAGATTCTACAAAAACAGAGTTTCCAAATGGCTGAATCAAAGGAACAGTTTAAGTCTGTGAGATGAATGCACACGTCACAAAGCAGTTTCTCAGATAGCTTCCTTCCAGTTTATATCCCTGGGTATTCACTTTTTTTGCCATAGGCCTCAATATTCTCCCAAATATCCCTTTGCAGATTCTACAAAAGCAGTGATTCCAAACTGCTGAATGAAAAGACAGGTTTAACTTTGTGAGATGAATGCACACATCACAAAGGTATCTCTCAGAAAGCTTCTTTCTCATTTTTATCTGAAGATGTTTTCTTTTTCACCATAAATCTCAATGTGCTCCCATATATCCCTTCATAGATTCTTCAAAAACGGTGTTTCCAAACTGCTGAATGAAAAAAAAGTTTTACCACTGCAAGATGAATGCACTCATCACAAAGAAGTTTCTCAGAAACCTTCTGTATACTTTTTTTCAGAAGGTATTTTCCTTGTCACCTCAGGCCTCATTGCACTCTCAATTGTCCATTTCAAGAATATACAAAAACATTGTTTCCAAACTGCTGAATGAAAAAGAAAGGTGTAACTCTGGGAAATGAAATGCACACATCACAAAGCTGCTTCTCAGATACCTTCCTTCTAGTTTTAACCTCAGATATTCACTTTTATGTCATTGGTCTCAATGAGCTCCAAAATGTGCATTCACAAAATAGACAAAAACAAGGTTTCCAAAATGCTGAATCAAAAGAAAGGTTTATCCCTATGAGATGAATGGACAATTCACAAAGCATGTTCTCAGAAAGCTTCTTTCTTGTTTTAATATGAAGACATTTTCTTTTTCACCATTGGCAACAATGTGCTCCCAACTGTTCACTCACAGAATGCACCAAAAGAGTGTTACTAAACTGCTTAATCAAAAGAAAGTTTTAACTCTGGGAGATGAATGCACACGTCATGAAGCAGTATCTCAGATAGCTTCCTTCTAGTTTTTATAGAAGCATATTCCCTTTTTTGCCATTGGCCTCAATGAGCTCCTAAATGTTGATTCACAGAATGAACAAAAACAGTGTTTCCAATCTGCTGAGCCAAAAGAAAGGTTTAACTCCATGCAATAAATGCAAACATCACAAAGCAGTTTCTCAGCAAGATTCCTTCTAGTTTTTATCTGAAGATATTTTCTTTTTCACCATAGGCCTCAAAGTGATCCCAAATGTCCATTCACAGAACATTAAAAAACAGTGTTTAAAAACTGCTGAATTGAAAGAAATGTTTATCTCTGGAAAATGAATGTGCACATCACAAAGCAGTTTGCCAGATAGTCTCTTTCTTGTTTTTAAGCTGGGATATTCACTTGTTTGCCATTGGCCTCAATGAGGTCCAAAATGTCCATTAGCAGAATAGACAAAAAGAGTGTTTCCAAATTGCTGAATCAAAAGAGAGCTTGAACTCTAAGAGATGAATGCACACATCACAAAGCAGTTTCTCAGAAAGATTCAGTGAGCTCCCAAATGTCTCAATGAGCTCAGGGAGATCATTGAAACCAAAGGTGAAAAAGCAATTATCCCAGGGTAAAAACTAGAAGGAAGAAATTTGAGAAAAAGGTTTGTGATGTGTGCATTCATCTCCTAGGGTTAAACCTTTCTTTTCATTCAGCAGTTTGGAAACACTGTTTTTGAAGGATCTGCAAAGGGATATTTGGGAGCACATTGAGGCCTGTGGTGAAAAGGAAAATATCTTCTGATAAAAAGTAGAAAGAAGTTTTCTGAGAAACTTCTTGGTGATATGTGCATTTAACGCACATATTTAAAATTTTCTTTTTATTCATCAGTTTGGAAACACTGTTTTTGTAGAATCTGTGAAGGGATATTTGGGAGCGCATTGAGGCTTATGGTGAAAAAGAAAATATCTTCAGATAAAAACCAGAAAGAAGCTTTCTGAGAAACTTCTTTGTGATTGTGCATTCATCTCACAGAGTTTTACCTTTCTTCTGATTCAGCAGTTTGGAAACACTGTTTTTGTCCATTCTGCGAATGGACATTTGGGAGCTCATTGAGGCCAAAAACAAAAAAGCAAATATCCCAGGATAAAAACTACAAGGAAGCTGTCTGAGAAACTGCTTTGTGATGTGTGAATTCATCTCACAGAGTTAAAACATTCTGTTTATTCAGCAGTTTGGAAACACTGTTTATGTAGAATCTCCAAAGGGATATTTGGGAGCTCATTCAGGGCAGTGGCAAAAAAGTGAAAATCCCATGATTTAAACTAGAAGGAAACTATCTGAGAAACCACTTTGTGATGTGTGCATTCATCTCACAGAGTTACAGATTTCTTTTCATTCAGCAGTTTGGAAACACTGTTTTTGTAGTATCTGCAAAGGCATATTTGGGAGTGCATTGGGGCCTATGGTGAAAAAGAAAATATGTTCAGATGAAAAATTGAAAGAGGTTTTCTGAGAAACTGATTTGTGATGTGTGCATTCATCTCATAGAGTTAAACATTTCTTTTTATTCAGCAGTTTGGAAACACCATATTTGTCCATTCTGAGAACGGACATTTGGGAGCTCACTGAGGCCAGTGGGGAAAAAGCAAATATCCCAGGATTAAAAATAGAATGAAACTATGTGAGAAACTGGTTCGTGATGTGTGCATTCATCTTGCAAAATTAAACCTTTCTTTTTATTCAGCTGTTTGGAAAAACTGTTGTTGTAGAATTTGCCAAGGGATATTTTGGAGTGTTTTGAAGCCTATGGTGAAAAAGAAAATAACTTCAGATAAAAACTAGAAAGGATTCTGAGAAATTGCTTTGAGATGTGTGCATTAATCTCACAGAGATAAACGTTTCTTTGAATCAGCTGTTTGGAAACACTGTCTTTGTAGAATTTGTGAAGGGATGCTTGGGAGTGCATTGAAGCATGAGTTGAGAAAGGAAATATCTTCAAAATAAAATTAGATAGAAGTTCTCTTAGTAACTACTTTGTGAAGTCTTTATTCATCTCACAGAGTTAAGCCTTTCTTTTGATGGAGCAGTTTGGAAACACTGTGTCTGTCCATTCTGCAAGTGGACATTTGGGACCTCATTGAGGCCAATGTTGGAAAAGTGAATATCCCAGGATAAAAAGTAGTAGAAAGCTATCAGGGATACAGCTTTGTGATGTTTGCATTCATCTCACAGAGTTAAACCTTTCTTTTGATTCAGCAGTTTGCAAACACTGCTTTTGAAGAATCTGTGAAAGGACATTTGGGAATGCATTGATGCCTTTGGAGAAAAATAAAATATCCTCAGGTAAGAACTAGAAAGAAGCTTTCTGACAAACTGCTTTATGATGTGTGCATTCATGTCACAGAGTTAAACATTTCTTTTAATTCAGGAGTTTGGAAACACTGTTTTTGTGCATTCTGTGAGTGGACATTTCGGAGTTAATTGAGGCCAATTGTGAAAAAGCAAATGTCCCAAGATAAAAATTTGAGGGAAGCTATCTGAGAAACTGCTCTGTGATGTGTTCATTCATCTCACAGAGAAAATTTTCTTTTCTTTCAGCAGTTTGGAAACACTGTTTAGAAAGAATCTTTCTGAGAAATTGTTTTGGGAAGTTTGCATTCATCTCACAGAGTTAAACTTTCCTTTTGATTCAGCCGTGTGGAAACAGTGTTTTTGGAATCTGTGAAATGACATTTGGGATCATAATGAGGTCTATGGTGACAAAGAAAATATCTTCAGATTAAAAGTTTAAGGAAGCTTTCTGAAAAATTGATTTATGATGTGAGCATTCATATCATAGAGTTAAACCATTATTTTAATTCAGCAGTTTGGAAACACTGTTTTTGTAAAATCTGTGAATTGACATTTGGGAGCTCATTGAGGCCAATGGTGAAAAAGCGAATATGCCAAAATAAAAATGGGTAGGAAGGTATCTGAGAAACCACTCTGTGATGTGTGCATTCATCTCACAGAGTTAATCCTTTCTTTTCATTCAGCAGTTTGGAAACATTATTTTTGAAAATATGTAAAAGTCATTTGGGAGTGCTTTTCACCTATGTTGAAAAATAAATTATTTTCAGATAAAAACTAGAAGGAAGCTTTCTGAGAAACTGCTTTGAGTTGTGTGCATTCATCTCACAGAATTAAAGCAGTCTTTTGATTCGGCTGTTTGTAAGCACTGTTTTTCTACAATGTGTGACAGGAATTTGGGATCATATTGAGATCTGTGGTGAAAAAGAAAATATCATCAGATAAAAACTATAAGAAAGATTTCTGAAGAACCTCTTTGTGATGTGTGTATTCATCTCACAGAGTTAAACCTTTCTTTTGATTCAGCAGTTTGGAAACACTGTTTTTGTAGAATCTGAGAATGGGCATTTGGGACCACATTGAGCCCTGTGGTGAAAAAGGGAATATCCCTATAAGAAACTTGAAAGAATCTATCTGAGGAACTGATTTGTGGTGTGTGGATTCATCTCAAACAGGTAAAACCTTTTTTTGATTCAACAGTTAGGAAAATCTTTTTTTGTAGAGCCTGTGAAAGGACATTTAGGAGTGCATTGAAGTCTATGGTGAAAAAGCGATTATTTTTATATAAAAACTGGAAAGAAGCTATTGGTGAAACTGCTTTGCGATGTGTGGATTCATCTCACAGATTTAAATTTTTATTTTGATTAATCAGCTTGGAAACACTGTTTTTGCAGAATCTGCAGAGGGACATTTGACAGTTCCTTGAGTCCCATGATGAAAAAGTGAATATTCCCAGATTAAAACTAGAATGAATCTATCTGATGAAATGCTTTGTGAAGTGTGCATTCAACACACAGAGTTAAACATTTCTTTTGATTGAGGAGTTTGGAAACACTGTTTTTGTAGAATCTGTGAAAGGACATTTCAGAGCGCATTGGTGCCTTTAGAGAAAAATAAAATATCTTCAGATAAAAACTAGAAAGAAGCTTTCTGAGAAACTGATTTATGATGTGTGCATTCATGTCACAGAGTTAAACATTTCTTTTGATTCAGGAGTTTGGAAACACTGTTTTTGTACATTCAGTGAGTGGACATTTCAGAGCTCATTGAGGCCAATTGTGAAAAAGTGAATGTCCAAAGATAAAAACTCGTTGGAAGCTATCTGAGAATCTGCTCTTTGATGTGTTCATTCATCTCACAGTTATAAATCTTTCTTTTGTGTCAGCAATTTGGAAACACTGTTTAGAAAGAATCTTTCTGAGAAACCGCTTTGTGAAGAGTGCATTCATCTCTCAGAGTTAAACTTTTCTTTTGATTCAACAGTTTGGAAACACTGTTTTTTTAGAATCTGTGAAATGAGATTTGGAATTGTAAAGAGGTCTATGGTGAAAAAGAATACCTTCAGATTAAAAGTTTAAAGAAGCTTTCTGAGAAACTGATTTATGATGTGTGCATTCATCTCACAGAGTTAAACAATTACTTTAATTCAGCAGTTTGGAAACACTGTTTGTGTAAAACCTGTGAATGGACTTTTGGGAGCTCATTGAGGCCAATGGTAAAAAAGTGAATAACCCAAAATAAAAACTGGTAGGAAGATATCTGAGAAACCACTTTGTGATGTGTGCATACATCTCACAGAGGTAATCCTTTCTTTCGATTCAGCAGTTTGGAAACACTGCTTTTGTAGTATCTGGCAATGGACATTTGGGACTGCATTGAGGCCTATGGTGAAAAAGGGAATATACCTATAAGAAACTTGAAAGAATCTATCTGAGGAACTGATTTGTGATGTGTGGATTCATCTCAAAGAGTTAAATCCTTCTTTCATTCATCTTTTTGGAAAAACTTTTTTTGTAGAGTCTATGAAAGGATATTTGGGAGTGTATTGAAGTCTATGGTGAAAAATCAATATCTTTATATGAAAACTGGGAAGAAGCTATAGGTGAAACTGCTTTATGATGTATGGATTCATCTCAGAGTTTTAAATTTTTGTTTTGATTCATCAGTTTGGAAATACTGTTTTTGTAAAATCTGCAAAGGGACATTTGAGAGCTCCTTGAGTCCCATGATGAAAAAGCGAATATTCCCAGATTAAAACGAGAATGAAGCTATCTGATGAACTTCTTTGTGAAGTGTGCATTCAACTCACAGAGTTAAACATTTCTTTTGATTGAGGAGTTTGGAAGCACTGGTTTTATAGAACCTGTGAACAGACTTTTGGGAGAGCATTGAGGCCTTTTTTGAAAAAGGAAATATATTTGGATATAAACCTGAAAGAAGCGAACTGAGGTACTGTTTTTTGATGTGTGGATTCATCTCACAGAGTTAAATCCTTCTTTTGATTCAGCATGTTGGAAACACTGTTTTTGTAGAATCTCTGAAAGGACATTTGGAACTGACTGAGACCTGTGGCGAACAGGAGAATATCCCCAGTTACAAACTAGAAAGAATGTGTCTGAGAAACTCCTCTGTGATGTGTGCATCCATCTAAGAAAGTTAAACCTTGCTTTTGATTCAGTTGTTTGGAAACACTGTTTTTGTAGGACCTGTGAAAGGACATTTGGGAGTGCATTGAGGTCTTTGTTGAAAAAGCAAATATATTCAGATATAAACTGAAGGGAGGCTATCTGAGATACTGCTTTTTGAAGTGTGCATTCATCTCATAGAGTTAAACCATCCTTTTGATTCAGCAATTTGGACACACTGTTTTTGTAGAATTTGTGAAAAGACATTTTTGAGCTCATTGAGGCCTTTGGTGATAAAAAGATATACCCAGATAAAAACTAGAAAGGTGTTATCTGTCAAACTGCTTTATGATGTGTGGAATCATCTCACAGAGTTAAACCTTTCTTCTGATTCAGCAGTTTGGAAACACTGTTTTTGTAGTTTCTGTGAAAGAACATTTGGGAGCACGTTGAGACCTATGGTGAAAAAGCGAATATCCCCAGATAAAAGTTAGAAAGAAGCTATGTGAGAAACTGCTTTGTGGTGTGTGCATTCAACTCACAGAGTTAGCATTTCTTTTGATTCAACATTTAGGAAACTCTGTTTTTTAGAATCTGTGAAGGAACATTTGGGAGCACTTTTAGATCTATGGTGAAAAAACATATATCCCTAGATAAAAACTAGAAAGAAGTTATCTTTGAAATTGATTTGTGATGTGTGGATTCATCTCAAAGATTTAAACCTATCTTTTGATTCAGTAGTTTGGAAACCACGTTTTTGTAGAATCTGCCAAGGGACACTTGGGAGCTCATTGAGAACAATGTTGGAAAAGCAAATATTCACTGATAAAAACTAGAAAGAAGCTATATGCAAAAGTTATTTGTGATGTGTGGATTTATCTTCCAGAGTTAATCTTTTCTTTGGATTCAGCATGTTGGAAACACTGTTTCCGTAGAATCTGCAAAGGCATATTTTGGAGTGCATTGAAGCCAGCCATGAAAGAGCGACTATCCCCGTATAAAAACAAGAAAGAAGTTATCTGCAAAACTGCTTTGTCATGTTTGGATTCAGCTGACTGAGTTAAGACTTCCTTTTCATTCAGCAGTTTGGAAACACTGTTTTTGTAGAATCTACAAAGGGACACTTGCAAACACATTGAGGCCTACAATAAAAAAGAAAATATTCGAAGATAAATCTTGAAAGAAGCTGCATGTGAAACTGCTTTGTGATGTGTAGATTCGTCTCACAGAGTTAAAGACTTGTTTCAATTCAGCAGTTTTGAAACACTGTTTCTGTAGAATCCACAAGCAGACATTTGGGAGCCCATTGATGCCTATGGTGAAAAAGCAAATATCTCCAGATAAAAACTAGAAAGCAGCTTGCTGTGAACCTACTTTTTGATGTCTGGATTCATCTAAGAGAGTTAAAAATTTATTTTGTATTAGCAGTTTGGAAACACTGTTTTTGTAGAATCTCCGAAAGGTCATTTGGGAAGGCATTGAGGCCTATGGTAAAGAGGCAAATATACCCAGATAAAACCTAGAAATAAGCTATTTGTTAAATTGTTTTGTGATGTGTGGAAGCATCTCACAGAGATAAACCTTTCTTTGGATTCAGCAGTTTGGAAACTGTTTTTTTAGAATCTGTGAAGGGATATTTGGGAGTGCTTTGAGACCTGTGGTGAAAAAGTGAATATCCCCAGAAAGAAACTAAAAAAAAAAAAAAGAGCTATCTGTTAAACTTTTTTGGGATGTGTGGATTCATCTCACAGAGTTAAACCTTTCTTTTGATTCAGCAGTTTGGAAACACTGTTTTAGTAGAATCTGCAAAGGAACATTTCAGAGCTAATTGAGGCCCTGGCAGAGAAGTGTATATTCCGAGATAAAAACTAGAAGAAGCTATCTGAGGAACTGCTTTGTGATGTGTGTATTCATCTGACAGAGTTAAACCTTGATTTTCAATCAGCAGTTTTGAAACACTGTTTTTGTAGAATCTACAAAAGGACATTTGGGAGCGCATTGACGGATACAGTGAAAAAGCGAATATCTCCACATAAAAACTAGAAAGAAGCTATCTGAGCAACTGTTTTGTGATGTGTACATTCAAATGACAGAATGAAACTTTTCTTTTGATTCTGCAGTTTAGAAATTTTTTTTTTGTAGAATCTGTGAAAGCACATTTGGGAGAGCTTGAAGCACATGGTGAAAAAGTGAATATCCTCAGATAAAAACTAGAAAAAAGTTGTCTGTGAAACTGCTGTTGCTGTGTGGATTCATCTAACAGAGTTAAACCTTTCTTTTGATTTAGCAGTTTGGAAACAATGTTTTTGTAGAATCTGCAAAGTGCTCATTGATGCGTATAGTGAAAAACAAATAACCCTAGATAAAAACTACAAAGAAGCTTTTTGTTAATCTGCCTTGGGATGTGTGGATTCATCTCACAGACTTAAAAATTTCTTTTGATTTAGCAGTTCAGAGACACTGTTTTTGTTTCAGTGTCAAAGGGACTTTTGGGAGTACATTGAGCCCTGTGGTAAAAAAGGAAATGTCCCCATATAAAAACCAGAAAGAATCTATCTAAGAAACTGTTTTGTGATGTGTGCATTCAACTCAGAGAGATAAACATTTCTATTCATTCAGCAGTTTGTACCACTGTTTCGTAGAACCTTTGAAGGGACACTAGGGAAGCCTTTGAGTCCTATGGTGAAAGGGCAAATATCCTCAAATAAAAACTACAAGAAGCTATCTGTGAAACTGCTTTGTGAATGGTGCATTCATATCACAGATTTAAATTTTTCTTTTGATTCCACAGTTTGGAAAAACTGTTTTTGTAGAATCTGTGAAGGGAAATTTGGGAAGTCATTGAGGCCTAATGGGAAAAGGCAAATATCCAATGATAAAAACTAGAAAGAAACTATCTGTGAAACTGCTTTCTGATGTGTGCATTTATCTCTCAGAGTTAATCCTTTCTTTTGATTCAGCACGTTGGAAACACTATTTCTTTAGAATCTTCAAAGGGACTTTTGGGAGGTCATTGAGGCCTATGGTAATGAAGAGAATATCCCCAATAAAAACTAGAAAGAAGATATGTGGAAAAGTATTTTGTGTGTGTAAATTCATCTGGCAGAGTTAACCCTTTCTTTTGATTCAGCAGTTTGGAAACACTGTTTTTGTAGAATCTATGAAGGGACATTTGGGTGCTCATTGAGGCCAATGGTGACAAAGAGAAAATCACAAGATAAAAAATAGAAAGAAGCTATCTGTGAACTGCTTTGTTATATGCATATTCATCTCACAGAGGGAAAACTTTGTTTTGATTCAGCAGTTTGGAAACACTGTTTTTGTAGAATCTATGAAAGGACATTTGAGAGGGAATTGAGTCCTATGGTGAAAATGCAAACATCTCCAGATAAAAACTACAAAGAAGCTATCTGCAAAACTGCTTTGTGATGTATGGATTCATCTCAGACAGTTAAGACTTTTCTTTGATTCAGCACCTTGGAAAAACTATTTTTGTAAAATCTGCAAATGGATATTTGGGACCTCCTTGAAACCTATGGTGAAAAAGAGAATATCCCCATATAAAAACCAGAAAGAAGATACCTGTTAGGCTGCATTGTGTTGTGTGGATTCATGTCACATTGTTAAACCTTTGTTTTGATTCAGCAGTTTGGAAACACTGATTTGTAGTATCTGCAGAGGGATATTTGAAATCTCTTTGAGGCCAAAAGTGAAATACTGAATATCTCCAGATAAAAACTAAAAAAAAAAGCTGTCTGTTAAACTGCTTTGTTATGTGTCAACTTATCTCATAGAATTAAACCTTTCTTTTGATTCAGCAGTTTGGAAAAACTGTTTTTGTAAAATCTGCAAAAGGACATTGGGAGTGAATTGAGTCCTGTGGTTAAAAAGGGAATAAACCCAGATAAAAACTAAAATGAAGCTATTGGTTAAATTGCTTTGTGTTGTGTGGATTCATCTCAGAGAGTTAAGCTTTTCATTATATTCAGCAGCTTGGAAACACTGTTTTTGTAGAATCTGTGAATGGATATTTTGGAACTCACTGAGACCAACGGTGAAAAAGTGAATATCCCCAGATAAAAAGTAGAATGAAGCTATCTGTGAATCCGCTTTGTGATGTATGGATTCATCTCAAAGAGTTAAATCTTTCTTTTGATTCAGCACATTGGAAACACTTTCTGTTGAATCTGTGAATGGATATTTGGGAGTGCATTGAGGACTATGGTGAAAAAACCGAATATCCCCAGATAAAAACTAAAAAGAAGCTACCTGTGAAACTGCTTTCTGATGTGTGGATTCATCTCACAGAGGTAAACTTTTCTGTTCTGCACTTTGGAAACTTTTTTTTTTTTTTTGCAGAATCTGTGAAGGGACATTTGGGAGCTCATGAGGCCTATGGTAAAGAAGGTAATATTCACAGTTAAAAACTAGACAGAAGCTCTCTGTGAAACTGCTTTGTGATGTTTGTATTCATCTCACAGAGTTAAATCTTTCTTTCGATTCAGCTATTTGGAAACACTGTTTTGTAGGATCTGTGAAGGGACATTTGGGAACTCATTGATGCCCATGGTGAAAAGGCAATTATCCCCAGATAAACACAGAAAGAAGCTATCAGTGAAACTGCTTTTTGATGTGTGAATTTGTCTCACAGATTTAAACCTCGATTTTGAATCACCAGTTTGGAAACACCATTTTTGTAGAATGTGCAAAAGGACATCTCGGAGAGAATAGTGGCCTGTGGTGAAAAAGCCAATATCCCCAGATAAAAAATAGGAAGAAGCTAACTGTGAAAATGCTTTGTCATGTGTGGATTTATCTCACAGAGTTAAGCCTTTCTTTTGATTAGAAACAGTGTAAACACTGTTTCTGTAGATTCTGTGAGGGACGTTTTGGAACTCATTGAGGCCTATGGCGAAAAAATGAATATCCCCAGATGAAAACTAGAAAGAAGCTATCTGTTAAACTGCTTTGTTATGTGTGATTCATCTCAGAGAGTTAAAACTTCATTTTGATTCAGCATTTTGGAAACAGTCCTTTTGTAGAATCTGTGAAGGGTTATTTTGGGGAGCATTGAGGACTATACTGACAAACTGGATATCTCAAGATAAAAGCTAGAAAGAAGTTTCTGTGAAGCTGCTTTGTGATGTGTGGATTTATCTCAGAGAGTTAAACCTTTCTTTTGATTCAACAGTTTGGAAAAAGTGTTATTGGGGAATCTATGAAGGGACATTTTTGGAGTGTGTTGAGGTCTATTGTGACAAACTGAATATCCCCAGATAAAAACTAGAAAGAAGCTACCTGTGAAACTGCTTTATGATGTCTGGATTTATCTCACAGAGTTAAACTTTTTTTTGATTTGGTAGGTTGGAAACAGTCCTTTTCAAGAATCTGCAAAGGGAGATTTTGTAGTGCATTGAGGCCTATTGTGAAAAAGCAAATATCTCCATATAAAAACTAGAAAGAAGCTATTTGTGAAACTGCTTTGTGACGTATGGATTCATCTCACAGAGTTAAACCTTTCTTTTGATTCAGCAGCTTGGAAACAGTCCTTTTGTAGATTCTGGGAAGAGACATTTAGAGTGCATTCAGACCTGTGGTGTGGAAGAGAACATCCCCAGATAAAACTGGAAAGAAGCTATCTGTTAAATTGCTTTGTGATGTGTAAATTCATCTCACAGAATTAAGCCTATTTTTTTCATTCAGCAGTTTTGAAACACTGTTGTGGTTGAGTCTGCGAAGGGACATTTGGGAGCTCATTGACACCTATGTTGTAAAACCAAATATCCCCAGATAAAAACTAGAAATAAGCTATCTGTGAAACTGCTTTGGGATGTGTGGATTTATCTCACAGGGTTAAACTTTTTTTTTTTGATTCAGCAGTTTGGAAACACTGTTTTTGTAGAATCTACAAAGGGATAATTGAGTCTGCATTGTGGCCTATGTTGATAAATAGAATATCCTCAGATAAAAACTAGAAAGAAGCTATCTGTGATACTGCTCTGTGATATGTGGATTTGTCTCACAGAAGAAAAGCTTTCTTTTGATTCAGTAGTTAGGAAATACTGTTTTTGTAGAATCTGTGAAAGGACAGTTTGGAACTCATTGAGGCCTATGGTGGAAAAGGGAATATCCTTAGTTAAAAACTAAAAAGAAGCTATCTATGAAACTGCTTTGTTACGTATGGATTCATCTCACAGAGTTAAATCTTTCATTTGATTCAGCAGTTTGGAAACACTGTTTTTGTAGAATATGAGAAAAAACATTTGGGAGCTTATTGAGGCCCATGGTAAAAAAGTGATTGTCGCCCTATAACAACTACCAAGAAGCTATCAGTGAAACTGCTTTTTGATGTTTTGATTCATCTCACAGAATTAAACCTGTGTTTTGATTCATCAGTTTGAGAACACTTTTTTTTTGTAGAGTCTGTGAAGGGACATTTAGGAGCTCATTCAGGCCTATGGTGAAAAAGCAAATATCCCCAGATAAAATATAGAAAGAAGTTATCTGTGAAACTGCTTTGTGATGTGTGGATTCTTCTCAGATCAATAAGCCTTTCTTTTGATTCAGCAGGTTGGGAACAGGTCTTTTGTAGAATCTGCAAAGGGACATTTTGGAGCACATTTTGGCCTATGGTGAGAAACAGAATAACCACAGATAAAAACAAGAAAGAAGCAATTTGTGAAACTGCTTTGCATTGTGTGGATTCATCTCACAGAGGTAAAACTCTCTTTTGATTCAGCAGTTTGGAAAAACTGTTTTTGTGAAATCTATGAAAAGATATTTGAGAGAGAATTGAGGCATAAGGTGAAAAGGCCAATATCCCTAGATAAAAACTAGAAAGAAATTTTCTATGAAACTGCTTTGTGATGTGTGGATTCATATCACAGAATTAAACCTTTTTTTGTGTCAGCAGACTGGAAACAGTTCTTTTGTAGAATCTGTGAAGGGACAATTTGGAGTGCATTGATGCCTATGGTGAAGAAGGGAATATCCCCAGATAAAAACCAGAAAGAAGCTATCTGTGAAACTGATTTGTTATGTGTGAATTCATTTCACACAGTTAAGCCTTTCTTTTGATTCAGTTGGTTGGAACCAGTCTCTTTGTAGAATCTGTGAAGGTACATTTTGTAGTGCATTTATGCCTATGATGACAAACAGAATATCCCCAGATAAAAACTAGATAGAAGCTATCTGTGAAACTGGTTTGTGATGTCTGGATTCATCTCACAGTGTTTAAAATTACCTTTTGTTCATCAGTTTGGAAACTCTGTTTATGTAGAATCTGCCACGGGACTTTTAGGAGCTCATTGATGTATATGGTGAAAAAGAAAATATCCCCAGATAAAAACTGGAAATAAGGTATATGTGAAACTGCTTTGTGATGTGTGGATTCTTCTCACAGAGTTGAACATTTCTTTGATTCAGCAGATTGGAAACAGTTCTTTTGTAGTGTCTGCGAAGGGACATTTGGGAGCAAATTGAGGCCTATGGTGACAAAACGAATATTCCCAGATAAAAACTAGAAAGAAGCTAGCTATGAAACTGTTTTGTGATATGTGGATTCAACTCACAGAGTTAAACCTTTCTTTTGATTCAGCAGTTTACAACAGTCCTTTTGAGGACTCTGCAAAGGGACATTTTGGAGCGCATTGTTGTCTTTGGTGACAAGTTGAATATCGCCAGATAAAAACTAGAAAGACGCTGTCTGTGAAACTGCTTTGTGATGTGTGGATTTACCTCAGGAAGTTAAACTTCTCTTTTCATTCAGCAGTTTGTAACACTGTTATTGTAGAAACTGTGAAGGGATATTTTGGAGCTCATTGAGGCCTTTAGTGAAGAAGCAAATAACTCCAGATAAAAACTAGAAAGAAGTTATCTGTGAAACTGCTTTGTGATCTGTGGATTCTTCTCACAGGGTTAAAACTTTCTTTTGATTCAGCCGGTTAAAAATAGTCTTTTTGTAGAATCTGTGATGTGACATTTGGGAGCACATTGAGGCCTATGGTGGCAAACAGAATATACTGAGATAAAAACTAAAAAGAAGCTATCTGTGAAACTGCTTTGTCATGTTTGAATTCAACTCAGAGAGTTAAAACTTTCTTTTCCTTTAGCAGTTTGAAAACACTGTTTGCATAGAATCCATGAAGGGACATTTGGGAGCTTATTGAGGCCTATTGTGTAAAAGAAAATACGTCCAGACAAAAACTGGAAGGAAGCTATCTCTGAAACCGCTGTGTGATGTTTGGATTCAACTCACAGAATTAAACTTTTCTTTTGATTCAGCAGTTTGGACACACTGTTTGTATAGAGTCTGTGAAGGGAAATTTAGGAGCACATTGAGGCCTATTGTGAAACTGTGAATATCCCCAGGTAAAAAGCAGAAAGAAGTTATCTGTGAAACTTCTTTGTGATATGTGCATTCTTCTCACAGAAATAAACTTTTTTTTTATTCAGCATGATACAAACAGTCCTTTTGCAGAATCTGTGAAAGGAAAATTGGGAGTGCATTCTGACCTGTGGTAATAAACAGCTTATCCCCAGATAAAAACTAGAATGATGCTAACTGTGAAACTACTTTGTGATGAGTGGATTCAACTCAGAGTGTTAAACCTTTGTTTTGATGCAGCACTTTGGAAACACTCTTTTTGAAAAATCTCTGTAGGGATATTTTGAGATGCATTTAGGCCTATGTTGAAAATGTGATTATCTCCAGATAAAAAATAAAAAGAATTTCTCTGTGAAACTGCTTTGTGATGTGTGGATTCTTCTCAGAGTTAAAACTTTGTTTTGATTAAGCAGGTTGGAAACAGACTTTTTGTAGAATCTTAGAAGAGATATTTCGGAGCCATTGAGGCCTGGTGTAACAAACCAAATATCCCCACATAAAAACTAGAAAGAAGCTGTTTGTGACACGCTTTGTGTATATGGATTCATTTCACAGAAAGAAATCTTTCTTTTGATTCCTTGCTTTGGAAACAATGTTGTTATAGAATCTGTGAAGGGACAATTTGGAGCTCATTGAGGCCTAGGGTGAAAAAGCAAATATCCCCAGATAAAAACTAGAAGGAAGCTCTGTGTGAAACTGCCTTGTGATGTGTGGATGCATCTCATAGTGTTAAACCTTTCTTTTGATTCAGCAGTTTGGAAATACTCTATTTGAAGAAGATAAAAACTAGAAATAAGCCATCTGAGAAACTGTTTTATGGTGTGTGCATTAGTCTCACAGAGTTAATACTTTCTTTTGATTCAGCAGGTTAAAAACAGTCCTTTTGTAGAATCTGCCAAGAAGCATTTGGGAGTGCATTGTGGGCTATGGTGACAAACCGAATAGCCCCAGATAAAAACTAGAAAGAAGCTATCTGTGAAGCTGCTCTGTGATGTGTGGATTCGTCTCAAAGATTTAAACCTTTCTTTTGATTTAGCAGAATGGAAATAGCCCTTTTGTAGAATCTCCCATACTGCTTTGTGATGTATGGATTCATTTCACAGAGGTAAACCTTTCTATTGATTCAGCAGGTTGGGATCAGTCCTTTTGTAGAATCCACAAAGGGACATTTGATAGTGCATTGACGCCTATGGTGACAAACTGAATATCCGAAGATGAAAAGTAGAAAGAAGCCATCTGTGAAACTATTCCATGACGTGTGGATTCATCTCACAGAAGTAAACCTTTCTTCTGAATCAGTGGTTTGGAAACATTGCTTTTCTAGAATCCATGAAAAGACATTTGGCAACTTGTTGAAGCCTAAGGTGAAAAAGAGAATATCCCCAAATAAAAACTAGAAAGAAGTTAGCTGTGAAACTGTTTAGAGATGTGTGGATTCTTCTCACAGACTTGAACCTTTCTTTTAATTCAGCTGGTTGGAAACAGTCCTTTTTTAGTATCTGCGAAAGGACATTAGGGAGTACATTGAGGGCTACAGTGATAAACTGAATAACTCCAAATAAAAAGTAGAAAGAAGTTATCTGTGAAACCGCTTTGTGATGTGTGGATTCATCTCTCAGAGTTAAACCTTTCTTTTGATACAGCAATTTGGAAACACTGTTTTTGTAGAATCTGCAAAGGGGTATTTGGGAGCTCACTGAGGCCTATGGTGACAAACTAAATATCCCCATATAAAAACTAGAAAGAAGATATCTGTGAAACCGCTTTGTGATGTGTGGATTCAATTCAGAGAGATAAACCAATTTTTTGATTCAGCAGTTTTTAAACACTGTTTGAGTAGAATCTGCAAAGAGATATTTGGGGGCTCATTGAGGCTTATGGTGAAAAAGCCAGTATCGCAAGATAAAAACTAAAAAGAAGCTATCTGTGAAACTGCTTTGTGATGTGTGGATTCATCTCACAGAGTTAAGCTTTTCTGTTGTTTCAGTAGTTTGCAAACACTTTTTTTGTAGAATCTGCAAATTGACATTAGTGAGTGCATTGAGGCCTATAGAGAAAAAGCCAATATCCCCAGATAAAAACTAGAAATAAGCCACAAGCTGACCTGCTTTATGACGTGTGGATTCATCTCAGAGAGTTAAAACTTCCTCTTGGTTAAGTAGTTTCAAAACACTCTTGTTGTAGAATCTGTGAGGAAACATTTGGGAGCTCTTTTTGGCCTATGGTGAAAAAGCAAGTATCCAAAGATAAAAACTAGAGAGAAGCTCTCTGTGAAATCGCTTTGCAATGTGTGGATTCTTCTTACAGAACTAAACATTCTTTTTCATTCAGCAGGTTGAAAACAGTCCTTTTCTAGCAACTGCAAAAGGACATTTTGGAGTGCATTGAGGCCTATGGTGACAAACTGAATATCCCCAGATAAAAACTAGAAAGAAGTTATCTGTGAAACTGCTTTGTGATGTATGGCTTCATCTCACAGAGTTAAAGCTTTCTTTTGATTCAGCTATTAGTAAACACTGTTTTGTTAGATTCTGTGAAGGTATATTTGGGAGCCCATTGAGGCCTATGATGAAAAAGCAAATATCCCCAGATAAAAAACAACAAAGCAATTACCTGTGAAACTGCTTTGTGATGTGTGGATTCATCTCACAGAGTTAAACATTTCTTTTGATTCTGCAGGTTGGCAACAATTCTTTTGTAGAATCTGTGAAGGGAAGTTTGTGAGCTCATTGAGGCCTACATGAAAAAGTGAATATCCCCAGATAACAACTAGAAAGAAGCTATCTGTGAAACTGCTTTTTGATGTGTGGATTCATGTCACAGAGTTAAACTTTTCTTTTGGTTCAGCAGTTTGGAAACACTGTTTTTATACAAGCTGCAAAGTGGCATTTTGGAGCTCATTGGGGCCTTTGTGGACAAAGTGAATATCCCCCAATAAAAACTAGAAAGAAGTTTTCTGTGAAACTGCTTTGTGATGTGTGGATTCATCTGACAGAGTTAAACCTCTCTTTTGATTTGGAAGCTTGGAAACATTCCTTTCATGGAATCTGTGGAGGGACATTTGGGAGTGCATTGAATCTTATCATGACAAACTGAATATCCTGAAACAAAAACTAGACAGAAGGTATCTGTGAAACTACTTTATGATGTTTGGATTCATCTCACAGACTTAAACGTTTCTTTGGATTCCATCATTTGGAAACACTATTTTTATAGAATCTACGAAGGGAAATTTGGGAGTTCATTAAGGCCTATTTTGAAAAACCCAACATTTCCAGGTAAAAACTAGAAAGAAGCTATCTGTGAAACTGCAGATCTGTGGATTCATCTCACAAAGTTAATCCTTTCTTTTGATTCAGCAGTTTGGAAACACTGTTTTTATTGAAAGAGCAAAGGGACATTTGGGAGTTCAATGAGGCCTATGGTGAAAAAGTGAATATCCTTCCATAAAAAAATAGAAAGAAGTTATCTGTAATACTGCCTTGTGATGTGTGCATTCTTCTCACAGAGGTAAACCTTCCTATTGATTCAGTAGGTTCAAAACACTCGTTTTCAAGAATCTGGGAAGCAACATTTGGGAGCACATTGTGGGCTATGGTGACAACCCGAATATCCCCAGATAAACACTAGAAGGAAGCTATCTTTGAAGCTGCTTTCTGATGTGTGGATTCATCTCACAGAGTTCAACCTTCCTTTTGATGCGACATGTTGGAAACACGTTTTTTCTGGAATCTGTGAAGGGACATTTTGCAGTGCATTGATGCCTACGGTGACTAACTGTATATTCTCAGAATAAAACTAGAAGGAAGCTGTGAAACTGCTTTGGTGGATTTGGATTCCTCTCAGAAAGTTAAGCCTTTCTTTTGATTCACCAATTTGGTAACACTGTTTTTGTTGAATCTGCCGAGGGACACTTGGGAGCTCATTGAGTCCTATGGTGAAAAAGAGAGTATCTCCATATAAAAACTAAAAGGAAGCTATCTGTGGAATTGCTTTGTGATGTGTGGATTTATTTCACAGAGTTAAGCCATTCCTTTGATTCAGCAGTTTGGAAATATTGTTTTTCTAGAATTTGTGAAGGGATATTAGGCTGTTCATTGAAGCCTATGGTGAAAAAGTGAATGTCCCTAGATAAAAACTAGAAAGCCATTATCTGTAAAACTGCTTTGACATGTGTAGATTCTTCTCACAAATTTGAACCTTTCTATTGATTCAGCAGGTTGGAAATATTCATTTTGTAGAATAGAATCTGCACAGGGACATTTCCATGCACATTGACGCCTATGGTGACAAACATAATATTCCCAGATAAAAACTATAAAGAAGCTATATGTGAAACTGCTTTGTGATGTGTGGATTCATCTTACAGAGTTAAACATTTCTTATGATTCAACTGGTTAAAAACCATCCATGTGCAGAATCTGCAAAGGGATATTTGGGAGCACCTTCAGGCCTGTGGTGAAAAAGTATAGAGCCCCAGATAAAAACTAGAAAAATTTATCTGTGAAACTGCTTTCTGATGCGTGAATTCATCTCACAGAATTAAAACTTTCTTTTGATTCAGCAGATTGAAAAGTTTTTTTGCAGAATCTCTGAAGGGACATTTGGGAGTGCATGGAGGCCTAAAGTGACAAACTGAATATCCCCAGATAAAAACAAGAATGCTGATACCCATGAATCTGCCTTCATATGTGTGGATTAATCTCACAGAGTTAAAACCTTATCTTGATTCAGCAGTGTGGAAACACTGTTTCTGTAGAAGCAGCAAAGGGACAATTGGGAGGTCATTAAGGTCTATGGTGTAAATATGAGTATCCTCAGATACAAACTAGAAAGAAATTATCTTTCTAGATAATTTTATCTAGATATCTAGATAAAACTAGATAATTCTAGAAACTGTTTTGTAATGTGTGGATTCACCTCACAGAGTTAAGCTTATGTTTTCATTCAGCAGATTGGAAACAGTCCTTTTGTAGAATCTGTGAAGGCACATTTTTTAGTGCATTGATGTCTATGGTGACAAATAAAGTATCCCCAAATTAAAACTATAAAAAAGCTATCCATGAAACTTCTTTGTGATGTGTGGATTCATTTCACAGAGTTAAACCTTTCTTTTGATTCAGCATATTGGGAACAGTACTTTTGTAGAATCTGTGAAGGGACACTTTGGAGCTCATTGAGGCCTGTGGTGAAAATGCAAATATCCCCAGGTGAACAATAGAAAGAAATTATCAGTGAAACTGCATTATGATGTGTGAATTCACCTCACAGAGTTAAACCTTTGTTTGGTTCATCAGCTTGGAAACAGTTCTTTCGTAGAAGCTGCAAAGGAATATTTTGGCGTGCATTGAGGCTTATGATGACAAACCAAAAATCTCTGGATAAAAATTAGAAAGAAGCTGTCTGTGAAAATGCTTTGTGATGCATGGATTCATCTCACAGAGTTAAAACTTTAGTTTCAATCAGCAGGTTGGAAACAGCCTTTTTGTATAATCTGCAAAGTGACATTTGGGAATGCAGTGAGTCCTATGGTGACAAACTGAACATCCCCAGATAAAAACGAGATAGAAGGCATCTGTGAAACAGCTTTGTCATGTGTGCATTCACCTCACAGAGTTAAACCTTTCTATTGATTCGGCAGTTTATAAACTCTGTTTTTGTAGAATCTGCAAAGCAACATTTGGGAGATCATTGAGGCCTATGGTGAAAAAGCGAATATCTTCAGATAAAACTAGAAAGAAGTTATCTGTGAAAATGCTTTGTGTTGTTTGGATTCTTGTCACAGTGTTAAGCCATTCTTTTGATTCATCAAGTTGGAAACAGTCCTTTGGTATAATTTGTGAAAGTGTATTTGAAAGCACATCGAGGCCTATGGGGACAAACAGAATATCCCCAGATAAAAACTAGAAAGAAGCTATCTGTGAAACTGCTTTGGGATGTGTGAATTTATCTAACACAGTTTAATTTTTCTTCTGATTCAGCTGTTTGTAAACACCGTTTTTGTTGAATATGCAAAGGGACACTTCATAGCGCATTGAGGCCTATGGTGACAAACTGAATATTCCCATATAAAAACTAGAAAGAAGTTATCTGTAAAACAACTTCATGATGTGTGAATTCATCTCATAGAGTTAAACATTTCTAATTCTTCAGCAGTTTGGAAACAGTTTCTTTTGTAGAATCTGCAAAGGGATATTTGGGAGCACATTGAGGCCTATCATGACAAACGAATTATCCCCAGATAAAAACAAGAAAGAAGCTCTCTGTGAAACTTCTGTAAGATGTGTGGATTCATCTCACAGAGATAAACCTTTCTTTTGATTCAGCAGGTTAAAATCAATCCTTTTGTAGAATTTCTGAAGGTCATTTCTGAGGGCATTGAGGCCTATGGTGACAAATCGAATATCCCCAGATAAAAACTAGGAACAAGTGACTTGTAAAACCGCTTTGTGATGTGTGGATTCATATCACACAGTTAAATCTTTCTTTTGATTCAGCAATTTGATAACACTTTTTGTAGAATATGTGAAGGGACATTTGGGAGATCATTGAGGCCTATGGTGAAAAAGCAAATATCTGCAGATAAAAACTAGAAAGAAATTGTGTGTGAAACTGCTTTCTTATTTGTGGATTCATCTCACAGAATTAAACCTTTCTTTTGATTCAGCAGTTTGAAAACACTTATTTTGTAGAATCTAGGAAAGGACATTTGGAAGTTCTATGAGGACTATGGTGAAAAAGAATATAGCCACATATAAAAACTAAAAAGAAGTTATCTGTGAAACTGCTTTTGATGTGTGGATTCATCTCACAGAATTAAAGCTTTCTTTTCATTCAGCAAGTTGGAAGCAGTATTGTGCAGAACCTCCAAGGCGACATCTTGGAGCACTTTGTGGCCTATCGTGACAAACAGAATATCCCAAAATAAAAACAAGAAAGAAGCTATCTGTGAAACTGCTTTGGTATTTGTGAATTCATCTTACAGAGTTAAACTCTTCTGTTGATTCAGCCATTTGGAATCACTGTTCTTGTAGAATGTACAAAGGGACATATGGTAGCTCATTAAGGTGTATGGTGAAAAAGCAAATATCCCCAGATAAAAACTAGAAAAAAACTCCCTATGAAACTGCTTTGTGACATGTGGATTCATCTCACAGAGGTAATCCTGTGTTTTGATTGGGCAGTTGTGAAGAAGTCCTTTTGTAGAATCTGCAAAGGGGCATTTGGGAGTGCATTGAGGACTCTGGTGATGAACTGAATATCCCCAGATAAAAACTAGAAAGAAGCTGTTTGTGAAACGGCTTTGTGATGTGTGGATTCATCTCACAGACTTAAGCCTTTCTTTTGATTCAGCAGTTTGGAAACACTGTTTGTGTAGAATCTGCGAAGGGACACTGGGAGCTCATTGCAGCCTATGGTGAAAAAGTGAATATCCCCAGATAAAAACTAGAAAGAGGCTATCTGTGAAACTCCTTTGTGATGCGTGGATTCATCTCAAAGAGTTAAATTTTTCTTTTGATTTGGCACTTTGAAAACACTGTTTATGTAGAATCTGTGAGGAGACATTTGGAGCTCATTGAGGCCAATGGTGAAAAAGGTAATATCCCCAGATAAAAACTAAAAAGAAGTTACCTGTGAAACTACTTTGTGACGTGTGACTCCTCCTCACAGAGTTAAACCTTTGTTATGATGCAGCAGCTTGGAAACAGTTTTTTTGTAGATTCTGCAAAGGGACATTTGGGAGTGCATTGAGGCCATTTATAACAACAAAAAAATCCCCAGATAAGTAGAAGAAATAAGATGTCTGTGAAACTGTTGGGGATGTATGGATTCATCTCACAGAGATAAACATTTATTTTAATTTAGTAGGTTTGAAACAGTCCTTTTGAAGGATATGCGAAGGGATACTTCGGAGCACATTGAGGCCTATGGTGACAAAAAAATATCCCCAGATAAAAACGAAAATGAAGATATCTGTGAATCTGCTTTGGTATGTGTGGATTCATCTAACAGAGTTAAAGCTTTCTGTTGATTCAGCAGTTTGAAAACACTGTTTTTGTAGACCCTGCGAAGGAACGCTTCGAAGATGATTGAGGCCTTTGGTGAAAAAGTGAGTATCCCCAGAAAAAAACTAAAAAGAAGCTATCTGTGAAATTCCTCTGTGATGTGTGGATTCAACTTACAGAGATAAATTCTTCTTTTGATTCAGCAGGTTGGAAACAGTCCTTTTTTAGAATCTGTGAAAGGACATTTTGGAGCTCATTGAGGCCTATGTTGAAAAAGTGAATATCCCCAGATAAAAACTAAAAAGAAACTATCTGTGAAACTACTTTGTGTTGTGTGGATTCATCTCAGGGGTAAACCTTTGTTTTGATTCAGCTATTTACAAACTCTTTTTTAGAAGTATCTGTGAAGGGACACTTGTGAGCTCATTGAGGCCTGTGGTGAAAAAGTGACTTCAGATAAAAACAGAAAAGAAATTATCTGTTAAACTTGTTTGTGATTTGTGGATTCATCTCATAGAGGTAAACCTTTCCTTTGTTTCAGGTGGTTTGAAAGATTCCTTTTGTAGAATCTGTGAAGGGACATTTGGGAGCCCATTGAGACTTATGGTGACAAACTGAATATCCCCAGACAAAAATTAGAAAGAATGTATCTGTGAAACTGCTTTGTTATGTGTGGATTAATCTCACTGAGTTAAAGTTTTCTTTTGACTCAGCAAATTGGAGACACTTTTTTTTAAATATCTGTGAAGAGATATTTGGAAGATCATTGACGTCTATGGGAAAAAACTGAATATTCCCAGAAAAAAAAGTAGAAAGAAGCTATCTCTGAAACTGCTATGTGATGTGTGGATTCATCCAACAGACTTAAACATTTCTTTTGATTCAGCATTTTGGAAACACTCTTTTCAAAGGAACTGTGAAGGGATATTTGGGAACCCATTGAGGTGTAGAATCTGTGAAGAGATATTTGGGAGCACATTGAGGCCTATTGTGTAAAAGCAAACATCCCCAGATAAAAACTAGAAAGAAGTTATCTGTGAAACTGTTTTGTGATGTTTGCATTATTCTCACAGAGTTGAACCTTTCTTTTTATTCAGCAGCTTGGAAACAGTCCTTTTGTAGAATCTATGAAGGGATATTTTGGAGCATATTGAGAACTATGGTGACAAACCGTATATCCCCAGATAAAAACTAGAAAGAATGTATCTGTAAAACTGCTTTCTGTTGTGTGGATTCATCTCACAAAGTTAAGCCTTCCTTTTGATTCAGCAGTTAGGAAGCAGTGTTTTTGTAGAATACACGAAGGCACATTTGGAAACCCATTGTGGCCTATAGGTAAAAAATGAATATCCCAAGATATATACTAGAAAGAAGCTATCTTTGAAACTGCTTTTTGATGTGTAGATTCATCTCCTACAGTTAAAACTTTCTTCTGATTCAGAACGTTGGAACACTCTGATTGGAGTATCTGCAAATGGACATTTATGAGCTTCTCGAAGACTATGGGGAAAAACTGAATATCCCCAGTTAAAAACTATGAAGAATTTGTCTCTGAAACTGCATTGTGATGTGTGGATTCATGTCACAGAGTTAAACATTACTTTAGATTCAGCCCATTGGAAAAATTCTAATTGGAGGATCTGCAAAGGCACATTTGGGAGCCCATTGAGGACTAAGTGTAAAAACAGATTATTCACAGATACACACTAGAAAGAAGCTATCAGTGAAACTCCTTTTTATGTGTGGATTTATGTCAAGGAGTTAAGACTTTCTTTTGATTCAGCAGGTTGGAAACACTCTATTTGGAAAATCTGTGAAGGGACATTTGGGAGCCCATTGAGGCCTATGGGGAGAAACCAAATATCTCCAGATAAAAACCAGAAAAAAAACTATCTGTGAATCTGATTTGTAATGTGTAAATTCATCTATCAGAGTTAAACCTTTCTTTGTATTCAGCAGGTTGGAAAAACACTTTTTGTAGAATCTGCAAAGAAACATTTGGGAGGCCATTGAGGCCTAAGTGTAAAAATAGAATATCCCAAGATAAAAATTAGAAAGAAGCTATCCTTGAAACTGGTTTGTGATGTGTGGATTCACCTCCCACAGTTAAACCTTTCTTTTGATTCAGGAGGTTGGAAACACTCTTTTTGAAGAATATGTGAAGGGACTTTTGGGAGGCCTTGGAGCACAATGGGGAAAAAACATCCACAGATAAAAATTAGAAGGAAGCCATCTGTGTACCTGCCATGTGATGTGTGGATTCATCTCATGGAGTTAAACCTTTCTTTGATTCACCAGGTTGGAAACACTCTAGTTGGAGAATCTCTGAATGGACATTTGGGAGTCAATTGAGGCCTATGGAGAAAAACAAAGTATCCCAAGATAAAAACTAGAAAGAAACTATCTGTGAAACTGCTTTGTGATGTTTGGATTCATCTCAGAGAATTAAATCTTTCTTTTGATTCAGCAGGTTGGAAGCAGTCTTTTTAGATAATTTGCAAAGGGATATTTGTCAGCCCGCTATGGCCTATGGGGAAAAACTGAAAACTTCCAGATGAAAAGTAGAAGGAAGCTATCTTTTAAACTGCTTTGTGATTTGTGGATTCATCTCACAGATTTAAACCTTACTCTTGATTAAGCAGGTTGGAAGCACTCTTTTCTTATGATCTGTGAAGTGGCATTTGGGAACCCATTGAGGCTTATGGGGAAAAACTGAATATCCTTAGATAAAAACTAGAAATAATCTATGTGTGAAACTGCTTTCTGATGTGCAGATACATCTCACAGACTCATAACTTTCTTTTGATTCAGCAGGTTAGAAATGCTGTTTTTGGAAAATCTGCTAAAGGACATCTGAGAGCCCACTGATGCCTATGGGTATAAACAGAATATCTCCAGATAAAAACTGGGAAGAAGCTATCCATGAAACTGCTTTGTGATATGTGGATTCATCTAACAGAGTTAAGACTTATTTTGATTAAGCCTGTTGGAATCACTGTTTATGGAGAATCTGTGAAGGTACATTTGGGAGCCCATTGTAGCATTGGAAAAAAAACAGAATATCCTCTGATAAAAACGAGACAAAAGCTCTCCATGAACTTTCTTTATCATGTGTGGATTCATCTCACAGAGTTAAATCTTTTTTTCATTTAGCAGGAGGGAATATTCTATATGAAGAATCTGTGAATGGATATTTTGAAGCCATTTAAATCTATGAGTAAAAAGAGAACGTTCCCAAATAAAAACTATAAACTTCTATCTCAGAAACTGCTTTGTGATTTGTGGATTCATCTCATGGAGTTAAACCTTTCTTTTGATCCAGCATGTTGGAAAAACTCTTTTTGTAGAATCAGTGAAGGCGCATTTGGGAGCCAACTGAAGCCTATGGGGAAGAAATATCCCCAGATAAAAAGTAGAAAGAAGGTATATGTAAAACTGCTGTGTATTGAGTACATTAGTCTAACAGAGTTAAGGATTTCTTCTGATCCAGCAGGTTGGAAACACTCTTTTTGTAGAATTTGCGACAGGACATCCAGGAGCCCAGTGACACCTATGGAAAAACTGAATATCCCCAGATATAAACTAGAAAGAAGCTATCTGAGGAACGACTTTTTTATGTGTGGATTCATCTCAAAGAGTTAAACCTTTCTTTTGATTCAGCAGTTTGGAAACTGTTTTTGTAGAGTCTGCGAAGGGATATTTAGGAGCTCATTGAGGCATATGGTTAAAAAGCGAGTATCCCCAGATAAAAACTAGAAAGAAGCTATCTGTGAAACTGCTTTGTGAAGTGTGAATTCATCTCACAGGGTTAAATCTTTCTTTTGATTCAGCAGGTTGGAAACACTCTTTTCGTAGAACCTGTGAAAGAACGTTGGGTAGCCCATTGAAGCCTATTAGGCAAAATCGAATACCCCCAGATAAAAACAAGAAGGAATCTATCTTTGAAACTGCTTTGTGATGTGTGAATACATATCACGGAGTTAAACCTTTCTTTTGATTCAGCAGGTTAGAAACATTGTTTTTGGACTATCCCCTAAAGGATATTTCGGAGCCCATTGAGGCCTATGGGAAAAAAAAAACAAATATCTCCAGATAAAAACTAGAAAGAGCTAAACGTTATTTTTGATTCAGCAGGTTGGAAACACTCTATTTGTAGAAACTGTGAAGGGATATTTAGGAGTCCATTGAGGCCTCAGCATAAAAAAATAATATCCACAGATAAAAACAAGAAAGAAGCTATCTGTGAAACTGGTCTGTGATGTGAGGCTTCATCTGTCAGACTTCAACTATTCTTTTTATTTATCAGGTTGGAAACATTCTTTTTGGAGAATATGCAAAGGGACATTTGGGAGCCTTTTGAGGCCAATGGGGAGAGACTGAATGTGCACAGATAAAAACTAGAAGGAAGCTGTTTACCTGCTTTGTGATGTGTGGATTCATCTCACGGAATTAAACCTTTCTTTTGATTCAGCAGGTTGGAAACACTACGTGGCATATCTTTGAACGGACAATTGGGAGTCCATTGAGGCTTATGGGGAAAACCAAATATCCCAAGATAAAAACTAGAAAGAAGCTATCTGTGTAACTCCTTTGTGATGTTTGGATTCATCTCACAGAGTTAAATCTTCCTTTTGATTAAGCAGGTTGGAAACAGCCTCTTTAGAGAATCAGTGGAGGGACTTTTGGCAGCCCATTATGGCCTGTGTGGAAAAACTGAATATTTTCAGGTGAAAACTAGAAAGAAGCTATCTGTGAAACTGCTTTGTGATATGTAGATTTCTCTCATAGAGTTAAACCTTATTTTTATTCAGCAGGTTGGAAACATTCTTTTTTTAGTATCCGTGAAGAGACATTTGGGAACACATTGAGGCCTATGGGGAAAAACCAAATATCCTTAGAAAAAAAACTAAAAAGAATCTATCTGTGAAACTGCCATGTGGTGTACAGATACATCTCACTGAGTTATAACTTTCTTTTGATTCAGCAGGTTACAAACACTTTTTGGAAAAGCTGTTGAGGGAAATTTGATAGCCCATGGATGCCTACACGAATAAACAAAATATCCCATGATAAAAACTGGGAAGAAGCTATCTGTGAGACTGCTTTGTGAAATGTGTATTCATCTGACATAGTTAAGACTTTATTTTGATCCAGCAGTTGGAATCACTTTTTTTGAACAATCTGTGAAGGGAATTTGGGATCCCATTGAGGCCTAAGGGGATAAACCGAATATCTCCAGATAAAAACTAGAAAGAAACTATCTGTGAAACTGTGGATTCAACTCACAGAGGTAAACTATTCTTTTGATTCAGCAGATTGGAAATACTCATATTATAGTATCTGCAAAGGGATATTTCGGAGTCCATTAAGGCCTATGTGGCAAAAGAAAATATCCCCTCAAAAAGCTAGGTAGAATCTATCAGTGAATCTGCTTTGTGATGTGTGGATTCATCCAACAGAGTTAAACCTTTCTTTTGATTCAGCAAGTTGGAAGTACTCTTTTTGTAGAATCTGTGAAGGGACATTTGGGAGCATATTGAGGCCTAAGGAGTGAAGCCAAGTATCTCCAGATAAAATCTAGGAAAATATCTATCTGTGAAACTGGTATTTGTTGTGTGGATTCATCACAGAGTTAAAAATTTCTTTAGATTCAGTAGGTTGGAAACACTCTTTGAAGAATCTGCAGAGGGAATATTGGGAGTCCATTAAGGCCTATGGGGCAAAACGGAATATCCCTCCAAAAACTAGAAAGAACGTATCAGTGAAACTGCTTTGTGATGTGTGGGCTGATCCAACAAAGTTCAATGTTTCTTTTGATTCAGCAGGTTTTAAATGCCCTTTTTGTTGAGTCTGCAAAAGAACTTTTGAGAGCCCATTGAGGCCTATGGAGAAAAAACAAATATCTGCAGATGAAAACTAGAAAGAAGCTATCTGTGAAACTAATTTGTGAGGTTTGGTTGCAACTCACAGAGCTAAACCTTTCTTTTGATTCAGCAGGTTGAAAACTCTCTTTTTGCAGAATCTATGAAGGCAAATTTGGGAGCCCGTTGAGGCCTAAGGGAAAAAACAGAATATCCCCAGTTAAAAACTAGAAAGAAGCTATCTGTGAAACTTCCTTGTGATGTGTGGATTAATCTAACAGAGGTAATCCTTTCAATTGATTCAGCAGGTTGGAAACACTCTTCTAGGAGAATCTGTGAATGGACATTTGTGAGACCACTGAGGCCTACAGCAAAAAACAGAATATTCCCATATAAAAACTAGAAAGAAGCTATTTGTAAAACTGCTTTATGATGTGTGGATTCATGTCACAGAGTTAAAACTTCTTTTGATTCAGCAGCTTGGAAACAATCTTTTTGTAGAATCTGTGAAGGGAAACTTGCGAGCCCATTGAGGCCTATGGGGAAAAATGGAATATCCCCAGGTAAAAACTAGAAGGAAGCTATTTGTGAACCTGCTTTGTGATTTGTGGATTCATCTCACAGAGTTAAAACTTTCTTTTGATTCTAAAGACTGAAATCACTCTTTTTGGAGAATCTAATATGGGACATTTAAGAGACCATTGAGACCTATAAAGAAAAATTAAATTTCACTAAATCAAACTAGAAAGAAGCTATGTGTAAAACTGCTTTGTGATGTGTGAAATCAGCTCACAGAATTCAACCTTTATTTTTATTCAGCAGGTTGGAAACACTTTTTTTTTGTACAATCTGCACAGGTCATTGCGAGCTTATTAAGGCCTAATGAGCAAAACAGAATATAGCCAGAAAAAAAAAAATAAAAAGAAGATATCTCTGAAACTGCTGTGTGGTGTGTGAATTCATCCAACAGAGTTAAAGCTTTCTTTTGATTCAGCAGGTTTGAAACACTCTTTTTGCAAATCTCCAGAGGGACATTTTGGAGCCCATTGAGGCCTATGGAGAAAAACTGAATATCCCCAGAAAAAAACTAGAAAGAAGCTATCTGTGAAACTCCTTTCTATGTTTGGTTTCAGCTCGCAGAGTTAACCTTTCTTTTGATTCAGCAGGTTGGAAATTCTCTTATTGGAGAATCTTCAAACGAATATTTTGGAGCCCATTGAGGCCTGTGGGAAAAATAAAATACCCCAATATAGAAATTAGAGAGAAGCTATTTGTGAAACTGCTTTCTGATGTGTGGATTCATCTCACAGAGTTAAACCTTTGTTTTGATTAAGCAGATTGGAAACACTCTTTCTGTTCAATCTGCAAAGGGACATTTGAGAATGCCTATAGACCTATGGTGATAAAGAAAATATCCCCAGATATAAACTAGATAGAAGCTATCTGTGAAACTGCTTGGTGATGTGTGGATTCAACCTATAGTGTTAAACCTTTCTTTTAATTCAGCATGTTGGAAATACAGTTTTTGTAGAAACTGTGTAGGTACATTTTGGAATGCATTGAGGCCTATTGTGAAAAAGCAAATATCCCCAGATAAAAAATAGAAATAAATTACCTGTAAAACTGCTTTGTGATGGGTTGACTCATGTCACAGATTTAAACCTTTCTTTTGATTCAGCAGTTTGACTGCTTTTGTAAAATCTGCGAAGGGACATGTGGGAGATCATTGAGGTCTATGGTTAAAAAGGGACTATCCCGACAGGAAAACTAGAAAGAATCTAACTGAGAAACTACTTTGTAACGTGTGGATTCATCTCACAGAGTTAAACCTTTATTGTGATTAAGCCATTTCAAAACACTGATTTTATACAATCTGCAAAGGGACATTTGGGAGTGCATTTAAGCCTATGGTGGAAAAGCAATTATCATTAGATTAATATGAGAAAGAAGCCATCTGTGAAACTGCTATGTGATGTGTGGATTCATCTCAGAGAGATAAACCTTTCTTTTGATTCAGCATGTTGGATAGAGTATTTTTGTAGAATCTGCAATGGGACATTTGGAAGCCCATTGAGTCCTATGAGAAAAAAACCAAATATCCCCATATGAAAACTAGAAATAATCTATCTGTGAAACTCTTTTGTGATGTGTGGATTCAACTCACAATGTTAAAAATTTCTTTTCATTCAATAGGTTTTAAACGATCTTTTAGGAGAATCTGTGAAAGGACAATTTGGGAGCCCATTGAGGCCTATTGGGGGAAAAAACAAATATCCCCAGATAAAAACTAGAAAGAAGGTATGTGTGAAACCATTTTAGATTTGTGGATTCACCTCACAAAGTTAAACATTTCTTTTGATTAAGTGATTGGGAACACTTTTTTGGAGAATTTGCAAAGGGACATTTGGAAGTTAATTGAGACCTGTAGGGAAAAACTGAATATGTCCAGATAAAAACTACAAAGAAGCCTTCTGTGAAACTGCTTCCTGATATGTGGATTCATCTCACAGAGATAAAACTTTCTCTGATTGAGCAGGTTGGAACCACTCTTTTTAGAGAATCTATGATGGGATGTTTCAGAGCACATTGAGGCCTAAGAGGAAAAATAAAATATCTCCAGATAAAAAACACAAAGAAGCTATCTGTTAAACTGCTTTCTTATATAGATTCATCACACTGAGTTAAATTTTCCTCTGATTCTACAGATTGAAAACACTCTTTTTTGAGAAACTGTGAAAGGATATTAAGAACCCTTTGAGGCCTATGGGAAAAGATTGAATATTCCTAAGTAAAAACTAGAAAGAAGCTATCTGTGAAACTGCTTTGCGATGAGTGGATTCATCTCACAGAGTCAAACTTGTCTTTTGATTCAACAGATTGCAAACACCCTTGTTGGAGAATCTGCAATGGGACATTAAGCAGACCTTCAAGACCAATGGGGAAAAACTGAATATCCCCTGACAAACACTAGAAAAAAGTTAACTGTGAAACTGCTTAGTGACGTGTTTATTCATCTCACAGAGTTCAACCTTTCTTTTGATTCAGCAGGTTGGAAACACTCTTTTTAGAGTATTTGTGAAAGGACATTTGAGAGCCCTTAGATGCCTATCAGGAAAAAATGAATATCTCCACATAAAAACTAGAAAGGAGCCATCTTTGAAATTGTTCTCTGATGTGTGGATTCATCTCACAGGATTAAATGTTTATTTTTAATCAGTAGGCTGGAAACATGCTTTTTGTAGAATGTGCAAAGGGTCATTTTGGAGCCCATTGAGGCCTATAGGAAAAAACTGTATATGCCCAGATTAAAACTAGAAAGAAGCTATCTGTGAAGTTACTTTGTTATGTGTGGGTTCGTCTCACAGAGTTAAACCTTTCTGTTGATTCAGGGCGTTGGAAATGCTCTTTTTAAAGAATCTTTAAAGGGCGATATGGAAGCCTATAAGGCCTATGGGAAAAAGCCAAATATTCCCAGATAAAAACTAGAAATAACGTGTCTGAGAAAGTGCTTCTTGATGTGTGGATTCAGCTCACAGAGTTAATCCTTGCTTTTCACTCAGAAGGTTAGAAATGCTCTTTTAGGAGAATCTATGAAGGGATATTTGGGAACCCACAGAAGGCTATGGGGAAAAACTGAATATCCCCAGATAAAAAATAGAAAGAAACTCCCTATGAAACTGCTTTGGGAGGTTTGGATTCATCTGACAGAGTTAAAACTTTCTATTGATTCACCAGGCTGGAAACACTCTTTTTGGAGAATCGGTGATGGGACATTTGAGAGCCCAATGAGGCCTATGGGGCAAAACAGAATATCACCAGATTAAAACTAGAAAGAAGCTATCTGTGAAACTCCTTTGTGATGTGTGGATTAATCTCAGAGAGTTAAACCTTTCTTTTGATTAAGCATGTTGGAATCAGTCCTTTTGTAGAATGTCCAAAGGGACATTTGGGAGTGCACTGAGGCCTATGTTGACAAACTGTATATCCCCAGATAAAAACTAGAAAGAAGTTATCTGTGAAACTGCCTTGTGATGCATGGATTCATCACACAGAGTTAGGCCTTTCTTTTATTTAAGCAGTTTGGAAACACTTTGTAGAATCTGTGAAGGGACATTCAGGAGTGCATTGAGGACTATGGTGAAAAAGAGAATATCCACTGATTAAAAATAGAAAGAAGCTATCTGTGAAACTGCTTTGTGATATGTGGATTCATCTCACAGAGTTAAAACTTTATTTTGATTCAGTAGTTTGGAAACACTGTTTTTGTAGAATCTGTGAAGGGACATTTTGGAGCTCATTGAGGCCTATGGTGTAAAAGAAAATATCCCCAGATAAAAACTAGGAAAATGTTATTTGTGAAACTGTTTTGTGATGTGTCAATTCCTATCACAGAGTGTAAACTTTCTTTTGATTTGGCAGGTTGCAAAGGGTCCTTTGTAGAATCTGCAAGGGGACCTTAAATAGCATATTGAGTTCTATGGTTTCAAACTGAATATCCCCAGATAAGGAATAGAAAGAAGCTTTTTGTGGAACTGCTTTGAGATGTGTGGATTCATCTCACAGAGTTAAATCTTTCTTTTGATACAGCTGTATGGAAACACTGTTTTTTTAGAATCTGCAAAAGGGTATCTGGGAGTGCATTGAGGCCTATAGTGAAAATGTGAATATCCGCAGACAAAAACTAGAAAGAAGCTACCTGTGAAACTGCTTTGTGATGTACGGACTCATTTCTCAGAGTTAAACCTATCTTTTGATTCAGCCATTTGGAAATACTGTTTTTTTAGGATTTGCAAAGGGACATTTAGGGGCCCATTGAGGCCAGTGGGGAGAAACCAAATATCCAGAGATAAAAACTAGAAAGAAACTGTCTGTGAAGCTGCTTTGTCTGTGTGGATTCATGTCTCAAAGGTAAAACTTTCTTTGGATTCAGAAGATTGGCAACACTCTTTGTGGACAATCCATGAAGAAATATTTAAGAGCCCACTGAGGCTTATGAAGGAAAACTGAATATCCCCAGATAAAAACTACAAAAAAGCAATCTGTGAAACTACTCGGTGATGTGTGGATTCATCTCACACAGCCAAACCTGTCTTTAGTTTCAGTAAGTTGGAAGCAGTCTTTTTGTAAAATCTATGAAGGGACATTTGGGAGCCCATTGAGGCCAATGGGGAAAACCCGAATATCCCAGTTAAAAACTAGAAAGAATCCATCTGTGAAACTGCTTTGTGATGTGTCAATTCACCTCCCAGAGTTAAATGTTTCTTTTGATTCTGCAGGTTGAAAACCCTATTTTTGAGAATCTGTGAGGGTACACTTTGTAGCCCATTGAGTCTTATTGGGAAAAACTAGTAATCCCCAGGAAAAAAAAAAAAAGAACTAGAAAGAAGCTCTCGGTAAATTGCTCTGTGATGTGTGGATGCATCTCATTGAGTTAAACCTTTCTTTTGATCCAGCAGGTTGAAAACACTCTTTTTGTAGAATCTGAGAAGAGACATTTGGGAACCCTTTGAGGCCTAGGGGAAAAACTCAATATCCACAGATAAAAATTAGAAACCACGTATTTGTGAAACAGCTTTGTGATTTGTGGTTTCCTCTCACAGAGTTAAACCTCTCTTTTGATCCAGTAGGTTGGAAACACACTTTTTGGAGAATCTGCATAGGAATGTTTTGGAGCCCTTTGAGGCCTATGTGGCAAAATGTAATATGCAGAGATAAAAATGAGAAGAAGCTATCTGTGAAACTGCTTTGTGATGTATGCATTTATCTCAGGGACTTCAAACTTTCTTTTGCTTCAGCAGATTGGAAGCATTCTTTTTGTAAAATCTGTGAAGGGACATCCAGGAGCCCATTGAGGCATATGGGGAAAATTCAAATATCCCCAGATAAAAACTAGATAGAAACTATCTGTGAAAACAGCAACAGCTTTGTGATGTGTGGACTCATCTCACACAGTTAAATCTTTCTGTTGATTTAACAGCTTGGAAACACTCTTTATGGAGAATCTGCAAAAGGACAATCGGGAGCCCATTGAGGCCTATGGGGAAAGACTGAAAATCTCCAGGTAAAAACCAGAAAGAAGCTATCTGTGAAACTGCTTTTTGATGTGTGGATTTATCTCACAGAGTTAAATCTTTCATTTGATTCAGCAGGTTGGAAAGGCTCTTTATGTAGAATCTGCAAAAAGATGTAAGGGAACACGTTTTCGTCTAAGAAGAAACAGCAACTATCCACAGATGAAAACTAGAAAGAAGCTCTCTGAGAAACTGCTTTGTAAAAAGTGGATCAATTTCATAGAGTTAAACCTTTCTTTTGATTCAGCAGGCTGGAAACAATCTAATTGGAGAATCTGCACATTACATTTTGGGGCCCATTGAGGCCTATGGGTAAAAACTGAATATCCCCAGATAAAAACTAGAAAAACACTGTTTGTTAAACTGATTCATGATGTGTCGATTCATCTCACAGAGTTAAAGCCTTGTTTTGATTCAGCAGGTTGGAAATGCTCTTTTTGTAGATTCTGCAAAAAGACATAATGGAGCACATTTTCTTCTAAGAAGAAAAACTGACTATCCACAGATAAAAACTAGAAAGAAATTATCTGAGAAACTGCTTTGTAATAAGTGGATTAATCTTACAGAGTTAAATCCTTCTTTTGATTCAGCAGCCTGGAAACAATCTATTTGGAGAATCTGTGAGGATGTATGTGGGAGCCCATTGAGGCCCATGGGTAAAAACTGAATATCCCCAGGTAAAAACTAGAAAGAAGATATTTCTGAAACTGATTCTTGATGGGTGGATTCAACTCACAGAGTTAAATCCTTCTTTTGATTCAGCGGGTTTTAAACCCTCATTTTGGATAATATGTGAATGAATTTTTTGGAGTGCTTTAAGGCCTATGGGGAGAAGCCAAATATCCACAGTTAAAAACTAGAAAGAAGCTATCTGTGTAACTGCTTTTGTGATGTGTGGATTTGTCTCATGGAGTTAAACTTTTCTTTTTCTTCAGCAGGTTTGAAAAACTCTCTTTGCAGGATCTGCGAAGAGACATTTTAGAACCCATTGAGACCTTTGTGAAAAACAGAATATACCAATGTTAAAACCAGAAAGAAGCTATCTGTGAAACTGTTTTGTGATGTGTGGATTCATCTCACAGAGTTAAATCTTTCTTTTGATTCAAAAGCTTGGAAACAGTTTTTTCAAGAATCTGTGAAGAGATACTTGGGAGCCCATTGAGGCGTATGGGTAAAAACTGAATATTTCCATATAAAAACTAGAAAGAAGCTTTCTGTGAAACTGCTTTGTGATGTGTGCCTTCATCTCACACAGTTAAATCTTTCTTTTGACTTAGCAGGTTGGAAACAATCTTTTTGTAGAATCTGTCAAGAAACATTTGGAAGCCCATTTATGCATAGGGGAAAACTGAATATCCCCAGATAAAAACTAGTAAGAAACTATCAGTGAAACTGCTTTGTCGTGTTTGGATTCTTCTCACAGAGTTAAACCTTTCTTTTGATTTAGTAGATTGGAAAAGCTCTTTTTCGAGAATCTGCAATGGGACATTTTGGAGACCATTGAGGCCTATGGAGGAAAACATATATGACCAGGTAAAAACTAGAAAGAAGCTATCTGTGAATCTGCTTTGTGATGTGTGGATTCCTCTCACTGAGTTCAAGCTTTATTTTGATTAACCAGCCTGCAAAACTCCTTTTGAAGAATCCATGAAATGACAATTTGGAGCCCATGAGGCCTATGGGCAAAACTGTATATACCTGGAAAAAAACTAGTAAGAAGCTATCTGCTAAATGGCTTTGTGATTTGTGATGTGTGGATTCATCTCACAAATTTAAACCTTTCTTTTGATTCAGAAAATTGGAAAAACTCATTTTGTACAATCTGTGAAGGGACATTGGGATCCCACTGAAGCTTATGGGGAAAAACTAAATATCCTCAAATAATAACTAGAAAGACGCTATCTGTGAAACTGCTTTGTGATTTGTGGATTCATCTCACAGTGTTAAATCTTTCTTTGGTTCAGCATGTTGGAAACACTCTTTGGAGAATCTGTGAAAAGACATTTCACGGCCCATTGGGGTTTATGAGGAAAAACCAAATATCCCCAGATGAAAACTACAAAGAAGCTATCTGTGAAACTGCTTTGGGAAGTGTGAATTTATTTCAAAGAGATAAACTTTTCTTTTGAATCAGCAGGTTGTAAACACTCTTTCTGGAGAATCTGTGAAGGGACATTTGAGGGCCCTTTGAGGCCTATGGGGAAAAACTGAATGGGCCCATTTAAAAAGTAGAAACAAGCTATGTGTGAAACTGCTTGATGATGTGTGGATTCATCTCACAGAGTTAAAACTTTTCTTTGATTCAGCACGTTGGAAAAACCCTTTTGGAGAATCTGTGAAGAAACATTTGGGAGCCCATTAAGGCTTAGGGGGAAAACAAAGTTTACCTAAAAAAAAAACTAGTAAGAATCTATCTGGGAAATAGCTTTGTGATGTGTGGATTCATCTTACAAAGTTAAACCTTTCTTTTGATTCAGAAAATTGGAAACACTCAGTTTGTAGTAACTGCAAATGGACATTTAGTAGCCCATTGAAGACTATGGGGAAAAACAAAATATCCCCAGATAACAACTGGAAAGAAGCTATCTGTGAAACTGCTTTGTGATTTATGGATTCATCTCACAGGATTAAACTTTTTGTTTGATTCAGCATTTGGAAACACTCTTTGGAGAACCTGCAAAAAGACATTTAGGAACCCAGTGGGGTTTATGGGAAAAAAACAAATATCTTCAGATGAAAACTAAAAAGAAGCTATCTGTGAAGCTGCTTTGGGATGTGTAAATTCATTTAAAAGAGGTAAACTTTTCTTTTGTTTCAGCAGGTTGGAAGTACTCTTTTTGGAGAATATGCGAAGGGACATTTTGGAGCCCTTTGAAGTCTATGGGGAAAAATTGAATATCCCCAGAAAAAAACTAGAAAGACGCTATCTATGAAACTGGTATTGGATGTGTAGTTTCATCACACGGAGTTAAACCTTTCTTTGGAATCAGTAGTTTGGAAACACTCTTTTTGGAGAACCTGTGAAGGGACATTTGGGAGCCCATTGAGACCTAAGTGAAAAAACGGAATATCCATGGATAAAAATAAGAAAGTACATATGTGTGAAACTGCTTTGTGATGTGTTGATTCATCTCACAGAATTAAAACTTTCTTTTGATTCAGCAGATTGGAAACACTCTTTTTGGAAAATCTGTGAAGAAATATTATGGAGCCCATGGAAGTCAAGGGGGAAAGCAGAATATACTCAGAAAAAAAACTAGTAAGAAACTATCTGTGAAATGGCTTTGTGATGTGTGGATTCATCTCACAAAATTAAACCTTTCTTCTGATTCAGAAAATTCATAACACTCATTTTGTAGAGTCTTAGAAGGGATATTGGGAGCCCATTGAAGCCTATGGGGAAAAACTGAATATCCCCAGATAACAACTAGAAAGAAGCTGTCTGTGAAACTGCTTTATGGTTTGTGGATTCATCTCACAGTGTTAAACCTTTCTTTTGATTGAGCATGTTGGAAACACCGTTTGGAGAATCTGCAAAAAGACATTTGGGAGCCCACTGGGGTTTATGGGGAAAAAAATGACTATCCCCAGATAAAAACTAGAAAGAAGCTATCTGTGAAAAATGCTTTGTGATGTTGAATTCATTTCAAAGAGTTAAACCCTCTTTTGATTCAGCAGGTTGGAAAAACTTTTTTTGGAGATTCTGCTAAGGGATATTGAGGAGCCCTTTGAGGACAATGGGGAAAAACTGAATATCCCCAGATAAAAACTAAAAAGAAGCTATCTGTGAAATTGCTTAGTGATGTGTGGATTCATCTTACAATGTTAAAACTTCCTTTTATTCACGAGGTTGAAAACACGTTTTTGAACTATTTGCAAAGGGTTATTTTGGAGCCCATTGAGCCTTATGGGGAAAAATGGTTTATCCCCAGTTAAAAACTAGAAAGAAGCCATGTGTGGAATAGCTTTGTGATGTATCAATTCATCTCCCAGAGATAAACATTTCTTTTTATTCAGCAGGTTGGAAACCCTCTTTTTGGAGAATCTGTGAAGGAACATTTCATAGCCCATTGAATCCTATTTGGAAAAACTGAATATTCCTAGAAAAAAACTGGAAAAAAGCTATCTGTGAAACTGCTTCATGATATGTCAATTCAGCTCGCAGAGGTAAAATTTCTTTTGATTCAGCAGGTTGGAAACTATTATTATAGGATCTTCCAAGGAACACTTGGGAGCCCATTAAGGCCTATGGGGCAAAACAAAATATCCCCCCAAAAAAACTGGAAAGAATCTATTGTTGAAACTGCTTTGTGATGTGTGGATTCATCTCACAGGTTTAAACCTTTCTTTTGATTCAGCAGATTGGAAACACTCTTTTCAGAGAATCTGCAAAGGGACAGCTCAGAGACCAATGTGGCCTTTGGGGAAAAACCTAATATCCCCAGATAAAAACTAGAAAGAAGCTATTGGTGAAACTGATTTCTGATGTGTGGATTCATCTCTCAGAATTAAAGCTTTCTTTTAATTCATCAGCTTTAAAACACGGCTTTTGCAGAATCTGTGGAAAGACATTTTTGATCCGATTGACACCTATGTGCAAAATGGAATATACCTAGAATAAAATGATTAAGAAGCTATCTGAGGAATGGCTTTGTGATATGTGGATTCATCTCACAAAGTTAAACCTTTCTTTTGAATCAGTAAATTGTAAACACTCATTTTGTACAATCTGCAAAGGGACATTGGGAGTCCACTCAAGCCTATGAAGGTAAACTGAACATCCCCAGATAACAAATAGAAAGAAGCTGTCTGCGAAACTGCTTTGGGATTTGTGGATTCATCTCACAATGTTAATCTTTTTTTTTTTGATTCATCATATTTGAAGCACTCTTTGGAGAATCTGCAAAAAGGCATTTTGGGACCAATTGGGGCTTATGGCGAAAAAAATGAATATCTTTAGATAAAAAATAAAAAGAAGCTATCTGTGAAACTGCTTTGGGAGATGTGAATTCATTTCAAAGAGTTAAACCTTTCTTTTGATTCAGCAGGTTGGAAATGCTCTTTTTGGAGAATCTGCAAAGGGACACATGGGAGCCCTTTGAAGCCTGTGAGTAAAAACTGAATATCCCCAGATAAAAACTAGAAAGAAGCTATGTGTGAAACTGCCTGGTGATGTCTGGATTCATCTCACAGAGTTAAAACTTTCTTTTCATTCACCAGGTTGGAAACACTCTTCTTGAAGTATTTGTGAAGGGACACTTGGGACCCCATTGAGGTCTATGGGGAAAAACAGAATGTCCCCAGTTAAAAACGAGAAAGAAGCCATCTGTGAAACTGCTTTCTTATGTAACAATTCGTCTCCCTGAGTTAAACAATTCATTTGATTCAGCAGTTTGGAAAAACTCTTTCTGGGGAGCCTGCAAAAGGACATTTTGTAGCCCATTGAATCCTATTATGAAAAACTGAATATCCTCAGAATTAAAGCTATCTGTGAAATTGCTTTGTGATGTGTGGATTCATCTCAAAGAGTTAAATCTTTGTTTTGATTCAGCAGGTTGGAAATACTCTTATTATAGAATCTGTGACAGGACATTTGGGAGCCCAGTAAGGCATAAGGGGCAAAACGGAATATCCCCCCAAAACAACTAGAAAGAATCTATCTGTGAATCTGCTTTGTGATGTGTGGATTCATCCAACAAAGTTAAACCTTTCTTTTATTTCAGCAGGTTGGAAACACTCTTTTTGGTGAATCTGGGAAAAGACCTTTGGGAGCCCATTCCAGCCTATGGAGAAAGAGAAAATATCCCCAGATTAAAAACTGTAAATAAGTTCTCTGTGAAACTGCTTTATGATGTTTGGTGTCACCTCACAGAGTTAAACCTTTCTTTTGATTCAGCAGGTTGGAAGCTCTCTTTTTGGACAATCTGCAAAGGCATATTTGGGAGCCCATTGAGGCCTAAGGGAAAAACTGAATATCCCCAGTTAAAAATGAGAAAGAAGCTCTCTGTGAAACTGTTTCATGAAGCGGGGATTCATTTAACAGAGATATACCTTTCATTTGATTCAGAAGTCTGGAAACACTCTTCTTGGAGAACATGTGAAGGGACATTTATGAGCCCATTTAGGCCTATGGAAAGAAACTGAATATCCCCATATAGAAATTAGAAAGAAGCTATCTGTGAAACTGCTATATGATGTGTGGATTCGCTTCACAGAGTTAAAGCTTTCTTTTCATTCCGTAGGCTGAAACACTCTTTTTATAAAATTTGCGAAGGGACATTTGGGAGCCCATTGAATCCTATGGGGAAAAACAGAGTATCCCTAGATAGAAACTAGAAAGAAGCTATCTGTGAAACTGCTTTGTGATGTGTGGATTCATCTCACAGTGTTATACCTGTCTTTTGATTTTGCAGATTGGAGACATGCTTTTTGGAAAGTCTTTGAAGAGACATTTAAAATGCCATTGAGGCCAATGAACGAAAACTGAATATCGCTAAATAAAAACTGGAAAGAAGCTATCTGTGAAACTACTTGATGATTTGTGGATTCATCCTGCAGAGTTAAAGCTTTCTTTTGTTTTAGCCAGAGGGAAGCACTCTTTTGCTCCAGCAGGATGGAAGCACTCTTTTTTAAAAGTCTGTGAAGGGACATTTGGGAGCCCATCGAGGCATATAGGAAAATAGATAAAAATTATAAAGAAGCTATCTTTGAAACTGCTTTGTGATGTGTGGCTTCATCTCACAGAGTTAAATATTTCCTTTGATTCAACAGGTTGGAATCACTCTTTTTTTTTTTTGAGGTGGATTCTTGCTCTGCCACCCAGGCTGGAGTGCAGTGGTCTGATCTCGGCTCACTGCAAGCTCTGCCTCCCGGGTTCATGCTATTCTCCTGCCTCAGCCTCCTGAGTAGCTGGGACTAAAGGTGCCCACCACCATGCATGGCTAAATTTTTTTTATTTTTAGAAGAAACGAGGTTTCACCATGTTAGCTAGGATTGTCTCAATCTCCTGACATTGTGATCTGCCTGCCTCAGCCTCCCAGAGTGCCAGGATTACAGGCATGAGCCATTGTGCCCAGTGGTAACCACTCTTTATGGAGACTCTGTGAAGAGACAATTGGGAGTAAATTGTGGCCTAACAGGAAAAACCGAATATCTCCAGATAAAAACCAGAAAGAAGCTATCTATCTGTTAAACTGCTTTGGGATGTGTGGATTTATCTCACAGAGTTAAACCTTTGTTTTGATTCAGCAGGTTGGAAACACATTGTAGAATATTCAAAAGGACATTTGGGAGCACATTGTAGGCCTAAGGGGAAAAAAAGAATGTCCACAGATGAAAACTAGAAAGAAGCTATCTGTGAAATTGCCTTGCCATTTGTGGATTCACCGTACAGAGGCAAACCTTTCCTTTGATTCAGCAGTTTGGAAACACTCTTTTTGGAGAATCTTTGAAGTGATATTTGGGAGCCCATTGAGGCCTATGGGGAAAAGCTGAACAACTTCAGATAAAAATTAAAAGAAGCTACATCTGAAACTGATATTTGAGGTGTGAATTCAAGTCCCAGAGAATGTGCAAAAAGACATTAGAAAGCCCATCGAGACCTATAGGGAAAACCCCAATATGCCCAGATAAAACTGAAAGGAAACTATACATAAAACTGATTTTTGATATATGGATTCAACTGACATAGTTAAACCATTCTTTTGATTCAGAAGGTTGGAAACACTTTTCTGGAGATTCTGCAAAGGGACATTTTGGAGCTCAGTGAGGGCTATGGTGAAAACTTGAATATCCCCAGGTAAAAACTAAAAAGAAGTGATACAAGAAACTGTTGTGTGATGTTTGGATTCATCTCACAGAGTTAAAACTTTCTCTTGATTGATCAGCCTAGAAACACTCTATTTTGTGAAATCTGTGAAAGGACTTTTGGCCATTGAGGCCTAAGAGGTAAAAGAGATTATCCCAGAATAAAAACTAGAGGATAGTAATTTCTGAAACTGCTTTGTGACAGGTAGATTCATCTCACAAGGTAAACCTATCTTTTCAATCAGTAAGTTGGAAGCATTCTTTTTCTAGAATCTGTGAGGGGACATTTTGAAGCCCATTGAGGCCTATGGGAAAAACCAAATTTCACCAGATAAAAAATAGAAAGAAGCTACTTGTGAAGTTGCTTTCTGATGTGTGGATTCATCTCACAGAATTAAACGTTTCTGTTGATTCAGCAGGTTGGACACACTCTTTTTCGAAAATCTGCAAAGGGAAATTTGGAAGCCAATGAGGCCTATGGGGAAAATTTTAATATCCCAAGATAAAAACTAGAAAGAAGCTTTTGGTGAAAATGCTTTGTTATGTGTGGATTAACCTCACTGACTTAAACATTTCCTTTCATTCAACAAGTTTGACACACTCTTTTTGTAGAATCTACGAAGGGTCATTTAGGAGCCCATAGGGGCCTATGGGGAAAAACTGAATATCCCCAAATAAAAAACTAGAAAAAATCACTCTGTGAAACTACTTTGTGATGTGTGGATTCATCTCACAGAGTTACAACCCCTTTTTTGATGCAGCAGGTTAGAAATACTCTTTTTGATGTATTTGTGAAGGGACATTGGGAGCCCATTGTGACCTATGAGGAAAAACTGAATATCCCCAGATTAAAAACTAGAAGAAAAATCATCTGTTAAACTGCTTTCTGATGTGTGGATTCATCTCACAGTGTTAAACCTTTCTTTTCTTTCTGCAGGTTGGAAACACTCTTCTTGGAGAATCTGCAAAGGGACATTTGGTAGCCCATTTAGTCCTATTGGGATAAACCGAATATCCCCAGAAAAAAAAATTAGAAAGAAGTTATCTGTGAAACTGCTTTGTGATGTGTGGATTCATCTCACAGAGTTAAACCTTTCTATTGATACAGCAGGCTGGAAACACTCTTTTTGTAGAATCTGAGAAGAGACATTTGGGAACTTATTGAAACCTATGAGGAAAAACCTCAATATCCACAGATAGAGATAAGAAAGAAGCTCTTAGTGAAACAGCTTTATGAAGCATAGATTGATCTCAAAGAGTTAAAACTTTCTTTTGATTCAGCAGGCTGGAAATACTGTTTTTGGTGAATCTGCATAGGGATATTTTGGGGCCCTTTGAGGCCTACGTGGCACAAAAAAATATACACAGGTAAAAACTAGAAGAAGCAATATGTGAAACTGCTTTGTGATGGATGCATTCATCTCTGAGATTTCAAACTTTATTTTGATTTAGCAGGTTTGAAACACTCTTTTTGGAGAATCTGTGAAGGAACATTTACGAGCCTTTTGTGGTCTATGTGGAAAAACAGGATATGCCCAGATTACCACTAGAAAAAAGCTATCCGTGAGACCGCTTTGTGATGCGCAGATTCAGCCCACAGGGTTAACCTTTTCTTTGGTTCAGCAAGTTGGAAACACTGTTATAGGATATGTGAAGGGACATTTTGATCCCATTAATGCCTGTGGGGCATAACCAAATATCCCCAGAAAAAGACAAAGAAGGAGGTATCTGTGAAACTGTTTTGTGATGTGTGGATTCATCCAACAGAGGTAAACTTTCTTTTGATTAAGCAGGTTAAAAACAGTCTTTTTCTTGTGAATCTGTGAAGGGACTTTTGGGAGGCCATTGAGGCCTATGGAGAAAAACAGAATATCCCCAGATAAAAACTAGAAAGAAGCTCTCTGTGAAGCTGCTTTGTGATTTTTGGTTTCAACTCACAGCGGTAAACCATTTATTTTGATTTAGAAGGTTGGAAAATCTCTTTTTGGAGAATCTGTGAAGCAACATTTTGGAGCCCATTGAGGCCAATGGGGAAATACTAAATATCCCCAGATAAAAACTAGAAATAAAGTATCTGTGAAAATTATTTCCGATGTGTGGATTAACCTAACAAAATTAGATCTTTCTTTTGATTCAGCAGGTTGGAAAAACTCTTTTTAAAGGATCTGTGAAGGGACATTTGGGACCCCATTGAGACCTATGAAGGAAAACTGAAAATCCCTAAATAAAAAGCAGAAAGATGTTACCTGTGAAACTGCTTTGTGATGTGTGGATTCATCTCAGAGTTAAACCTTTCTTTTGATTCAGCAGGTTGGAAATTCTCTTTTTGGAAAATCGGTGATGAGTCATTTGGGAGTCCTTTGAGGCCTATGGAGAAAAACTGAATATCCCCGATAAAAACTGGAAAGAAGCTATCTGTGAGACTACTAGGAGATGTGTGGATTCATCTCACAGAGTTAAACCTTTCTTTTATTGCAGCAGGTTGGAAGCACTCTTTTTTAAGAATCTGTGAAGGGACATTTGGGAACCCATTGAGGCATACAGGAAAACCCAAATATCCCCAGATAAAAACTAGAAAGAAGCTATATTTAAAATGGCTTTTTGATGTGTGGATTCATCTCACAGGGTTAAACCTTTCTTTTGATTCAGCATGTTGTAAACACTATTTCTGTAGAATCTGTGAAGGGACATTTCAGAGCACATTGCATCCTATGCTGAAAAAGAGAAAATCCCCAGATAAATACCAGAAACAAGCTACCTATGAAACTGATTTGAGATGTGTGGATTCTTCTCACAGAGTTTAACCTTTCTTTTAATTCAGCTGGTTGGAAACCGTCCTTTTTTAGAATATGTGAAAGGACATTTTGGAGTACATTGAGGCCAGTGGTGACAAACCAAATAACTCCAGATAAAAAGTAGAAGGAAGCTATATGTGAAACTGCTTTGTGATGTATGGATTCATCTTACAGAGTTAAACCTTCCCTTAATTCAACAGGCTGGAAATACTCTCTTTGAAGAATCTGTGAAGAGTTATTTTGGAGCCCATTGGGGCCTATGTGGAAAAACCAATATCTCCAGATAAAAACGACAAAGAAACAAGCTGTTAAACTGCTTTGTGATGTGTGGATTGATCTCACAGAATTGAAGCTTTCTTTTCATTCAGAAGATTGCAAACACTCTTTTTGGAGAATCTGCAAAAAGACATTTGGGTGCCCATCAAGGCCTATGGAAAAAAATTGATTTATGCCTAGATAACACTAAAAAGAAGTTATGCATAAAAACGTTTTTTATGTGTTGATTCAACTCACAGAGTTAAACCACTCTTTTGATTCAGCAGATTGGAAACACTTTGTTTGGAGATTCAGTGAAGGGACATTTTGGAGCCAATTTAGGCCTACAAGAAAAAACTGAATATTTCCAGAAAAACTATGAAGAAGCTTTCTGATGTGTGGATTCATCTCACAGAGACCAACCTTCCTATTGATTCTTTGGCTTGGTAACACTGTTTTTAGAGAATCTGTGAGGAAACATTTGGGAGCACATTGAGGCCTAGGGGGAGAAACAAAATATCCCCACATACAAACTACAAAGAAGCTATCTGTGAAACTGCTTTGTGATGTGTGGATTCGTCACACAGAGTTGAATTTTCTTTTGATTCTAGGGATTGGAAGCACTCTTCGGAGAATTGCTGAAGGGCCATTTAAAAGTCCTTTGAGGCCTACAGGAAAAAATGGAATATTCCTAAATAAATGCTAGGAAGAAGCTACCTGTGAAACTGCTTTGTGATATGTGGATTCATGTCACAGATTTAAACCTGCCTTTTGATTCAGCAGATTGGAAAGACTTTTTTTGTAGAAATTGTGAAGTGACATTTGGGAGCCCTTTGAGGCCTATGGGGAAAATATGACTATTTTCAGATAAAAACTTGAAAAAAAGCTAACTGTGAAACTGCTTGGTGATGTGTTGGTTCATCTCACAGAGTTAAAACTTACTTTTGATTCAAAAGGTTAGAAACACTCTTTTTCGAGTATTTGTGAAAGGACACTTGGGAGCCCTTTGAGACCTATGGGAAAAAACTGAATATCTCCAGATAAAAACTAGAAAGATGCCAACTGTGCAACTGCTTTCTAATTTGTGGATTCATCTCACAGAGTTAAACCTTTCTTTTTAATCAGTAGGTTGGAAACATTCTTTTTGTAGAATATGTGAAGGGACGTTTTGGAGTCCATAGAGGCCTATGGAAAGAAACCTAATATCCCCAGATAAAAACTAGAAAGAAGCTATCTGTGAAAGCGCTTTTTGCTTTGTGGATTCATCTTACACATTTAATTTTTGCTTTCAACTTAGCAGGTTGTAAACATTATTTTTGGAGAATTTACAAAGAAACATTTGGGAGCCCACTGAGGACTATGGGAAAAAAAAACAGAATATACCCAGATAAAAAGTACAAAGAAGCTATCTGTGAAACTGCTTTGATTTGTGTGGATTAAACTCACATAGTTAAACATTTCTTTTGATGAAGCAGATTGGAAACTTTATTTGCAGAATTTTCAAAAGGTCATTTGGGAGCCAAATGAGGCCTATGGGGAAAACTGAATATCTCCAGCTACAAACTAGAAAGAAGCTTTCTGTGATACTTCTTGGTTATGTGTGGATTAGTCTCACAGGGTTAAACCTTTCCTTTGGTTCAGCACGTTGGAAACACTCTTTATAGAGAATATGCTAAGGGACGTTTTGGAGCACATTGAGGCCTAAGGGGAAAAACAAAATAACCCCAGATAAAAAACTAGAAAGAAGCCATCTGTGAAACAGCTTTGTGATGTGTGAATTCATCACACAGAGTTAAATGTTCTTTTGATATGCACTTTGAAAGCACCCTTTTTGGAGAATCTGTGAAAGGACATTTTAGAGCTCATTGAGGTGTGAGGGAATAAACTGAATATTCCTACAAAAAACTAGAAAAAAATAGTCTGTGAAACTGCTTTGTGATGTGTGGTTTCATCTCACAGAATTAAACTTTTCTTTTGATTCACCACGTTTGAAACACTCTTTTTGGATAATCTGTGAAGGGACACTTGAGAGCCCTTTGAGGCCTACGGGGGAAAACCACATAATTCCAGATAAACTAGAGAGAAGCTGTATTTGGAAATGGTTTTTAATGTGTGGATTCAACTCACAGAGTTAAAACTGTTTTGATTCAGCATGGTGGAAACACTCTTTTTGGAGAATCTGCAAAGGGACATTTGAGAGCCCATTGAGGCCTGTGGGAAAAAAATGAATATGCCCTGATAAAAATAAGAAAGAAGATATCTGTGAAACTGCCTTGTGATGTGTGGATTCATCTCACAGAATTAAACCTTTGTTTTCATTCAGCAGTTTGGGAACACTGTTTTTATAGAATCTGTGAATGGACATTTGGGACTGCATTGAGGCCTATGGTGAAAAATTGAATGTCCCCAGATAAAAACTAGAAGGAAGCTATCAAATAAATTGCTTTGGGATGTGTGGATGGATCTCACATAATTCAAACTTCCTTTTGATTCAGCAGTTTAGAAACATTTGTTTTGTAGAGTCTGCAAAGGGAAATTTGAAAGCTCATTTAGGCCTGTGGTGAAAAAGTAAATATCCTAGATAAAAACTAAGAAGAGGTTATTTGTAAAACTGCTTTGTGATGTGTGGCTTCATCTCACTGAGCTAAACCTTTCTTTTGATATAGCAGGCAGGAAAGAGTTGTTTTGTAGACTCTGAGAAGGGACAATTGGCAGCACCTTGGGGCCTATGGTGACAAACTGATAGTGTCTGCACATAAAAACTAGAAAGAAGCTATAAAACAACTTTGTGATGTGTGGATTCATCTCTCAGAGTTATACTTTTTTTGTAATTCAGCACTTTGGAGATACTGTTTTTGTAGAATCTGTGAAGGGATATTTGGGAATGCATTGAGGCCTATGGTGAAAAAGCAAATATCTCCAGAAAAAAAACTAGAAAAAAGGTCTACCTGAAATTGTTTTGTGATGTGTAAATTCATCTCTCAAATTTAAAACTCTCTTTTTATTCCTCAGTTTGGAAACACTGCTTTTTTGTAGAATCTGCGAAGGGACATTGGGGAGCTCATTGAGGCCTATGGTGAAAATGTGAATATCCCAAGATAAAAACTACAGGGAAGCTTTCTGTGAAACTACTTTGCAATTTGTGGATTCATCTCACAAATTGAACCTTTCTTTTGATTCAGCAGTTTGGAAAAACTGTTTTTGTAGAGTCTGCGAAAAGACATTTGGGAGCTCAATGGGGCCTATAGTGAAAAAGCGAATATCCCCAGATAAAAATGAGAACAAAGTTATTTGTGAAACTGCTTTTTGATGTATGGATTCCTCTCACAGAAGTAAAACTTTCTTTTGATTCAGGAGACTGCAAACATTCTTTTGGTTTGATCTGCAAAGGGACATTTGGTAGCACATTGAGGTCTATGGTGACAAACCTAATATCCGCAGATAAAAACTAGAAAAAAGATATCTGTGAAACTGCTTCATGATGTGTGGTTTTGACTCAGAGTTAAACATTTATTTTGATACAGCAGTTTGGAAACACTGTTTTTGTAGAATCTGTGAAGGGATATTTGGGAGTGCATTGAGGCCTATGGTGAAAAAGTGAATGTCCCCTGGTAAAAACTATAAAGAACTTCTCTGTGAAACTGCTGTCTGATGTGTAGATTCATCTCACAGAGTTAAAACTTTATGTTGATTCAGCAGTTGGAAACACTGATTTTGTAGAACCTGTGAAGAAACATTTGGGAGCACATTTTAGGCTTACGGTGAAAAAGAAAATGTCTCCAGATAAAATCTAGAAAGAAGCTATCTGTGAAATTGCTTTGTAGTGTTTTGATTCATTGCAGAGAGCTAAACATTTCTTTTGATTCAGCTGTTTTGAAATACTGTATTTGTAGAATCTGCAAAGGGACATGTAGGCCTATGGTGAAAAAGGAAATATCCCCATATAAAAACTAGAAAAAAGCTATCTGTGAAACTGCTTTGGGATATGTGGATTCATCTAACAGAGTTAAGCCTTTCCTTTGACTTAGCAGTCTTAAACCACTGTTTTTGTATAATCCGCAGAGTGATATTTTGAAGCTCATTGATGCCTATGGTGAAAAAGGAAATATCCCCATATAAAAATTGAAACTGCTTCATTATGTGTGGATTCATCTCACAGAGTTAAACATTTCTTTTTATACAGCAGTTTTGAAACACTGTTTTTGTAGAATCTGTGAAAGGACATTTGGGAGCACTTTGATGCCAAAGGTGAAAAAGCAAATATCCCTAGATGAAAACTAGAAAGGAGCTGTTTGTGCAGCTGCTTTGTGATGTGTGGATTCTTCTCACACATTTAAATCTTTTTTTTCTTATTCAGCAGGTTGCAAGAAGTTTTTTTTTTTTTTTTTTTTGTAGAATCCGCAAAGGGATATTTGGTAGCCCATTGAGGCATATGGTGATAAACAAAACATTTCCAGATAAAAATTAAAAAGAAGTTATCTGTGAAACTGCCTTGTGATGTGTGGATTCATCTCACTGGGTTATACCTTTCCTTGATTTCAACAGTTTGTAGACACTGTTATTGTAGAATCTGTGAAGGCATCTTTGGGAGTGCATTGAGGCCTGTGGTTTAAAAGCAATTACCCCCAGAAAAAAAAAAAAAACTTGAAAGAAGCATACATGAAACTTCTTTGAGATATTGATTCATCTCAAAGACTTACAACTTTCTTTTGATTCAGCAGTTTGGTAACACTGTTTTTGTAGAATCTGAAAAGGGACATTTGGGAAGCATTGAGGTCTACGGTGAAACTGTGAATATCCCAAGATAAAAACTAGAAGGAAGCTCTCTGTGAAATTTCTTCATTATGTTTGGATCCATCCCACAGAGTTAAACTTTTCTTTTGATTCAGCAGTTTGGAAACACTGTTTTTGTAGAATCTGGGATCAACATTTGGGAGCTCATTGAGGTCTATGGTGAAAAAGCAAATATCCACGGATAAAAGCTAGAACAAAGTTATTTGTGAAACTGCTTTTTGATGTGTGGATTCAACTCACAAAGTTAAACAATTCTTTTGATTCAGTAGTTTTGAAACACTGTTTTTGTAGAATCTGTGAAGTGACATTTGGGAGCTCATTGAGACCTATGGTGAAAAAACGAATATCCTCAGACAAAAACTAGACAGAAGCTATCTGAGAAACTGCTTTGTGATGTGTGTATTCAGCTCACAGAGTTAAACCTGTCTTTTAATTCAGCAGGTTAAAAACTCTCTTTTTGGAGAATCTGTGAAGGGACATTTGGGAGCCCTTTGGTGCCTATGGGGAAAAATTGAATATCCCCAGATGAAAACAAAAAGAAGCAACCTGTGAAACTGCTTTGTGATGTGTATATTCATCTCACAGAGTTAATCTTTTCTTCTAATGTAGCAGTTTGGAAATACTATTTTTGTAGAACCTCTGAAGGGACTTTTGGGAATACATTGAGGCCTATGTTGAAAAAAGTGAGTATCTCTAGATAGAAACTAGAAAGGATCTATGTGTGAAACTACTTTGTAATGTGTGGATTGATCTCAGAGTTATAATTTTCTTTTGATTCTGCAGCTTGGAAACACTCTTTTTGGAGAATCTAGAAAAGGATATTTACACGTCCATGGAGTCCAATGGGGGAAAACTGAATATCCTCATATAAAAACTAGAAAGAAGGTATCTGTGAAATGACTTTTTGATGTGTAGATTCAGCTCAAAGAGCTAAACCTTTCTTTTGATTTATCAGGTTGGAAATACTCTTTTTGGAGAATCTGCATAGTAACATTTGGGAGGCAAATGGGTAAAAATTGATTATCCCCAGATATAAACTAGAAAGAAGGTATCTTTGAAACTGCTTTGTGATGTTTCAATTGACCTCAGAAAATTAAACTTTACTGTTGATTCAGTAGCTTGAAAACACTCTTTTTAGAGAATAAGCAAAAGGACTATTGGGCACCCATGTAGGCCATTGGGAGAAAACTGAATATCCCCATATAAAAACTAGAAAGAAGCTATCTGTGAAACTGTTTTGTGATGCATGTATTCATCTCACAGAGTTAAAATTTTCTTCCGATTCAATAGTTGGAAACATTCTTTTTGTATAATCTGCTTAGGGACATTTCAGAACTCATTGAGGCATACGGGGAAAAACTGAATATCCTCCAGTAAAGACTACCAAGAAGCTCTCTGTGAAACTACTTTGTGATGTGTGGCTTCATCTCACAGATTTCAAACTTTATTTTAATTCACCATGTTGTAAACAATCTTTTTGGAGAATCTGCAAAGGGACATTTTGGAGCCCATAGTTGCCTAAGGGGTAAAACAGAATATTCTCAGATAAAAACTACAAATAAGCTATCTGTGAAACTGCTTTGTGATGTGTGGATTTATCTCACAGAGTTTAACCTTTCTTGTTATTCAGCAAGGTGGGAATAATCTCTTTGGAGAATCTGTGAAGGAAAATTTAAGAATTCTTTGAGGCCTACGTGGAAAAACCAAATATCCCCAGATAACAAGAAGCTATCATTGAACTGCTTTTTAATATGTGGATTAAACTCACAGATTTAACCATTTTTAAATTCAGCAGGTTGGAAAGCTTCACTTTGGAGAATGTGCGAAGGAACATTTGGGTGCCAATTGAAGCCTATGGGGAGAATCTGAATATCTTCAGATAAAACTAGAAAGAAGCTATCTGTGAAACTGCTATGTGATGTGTGGATTAATCTCACATACTGAAATTTTCCTTTTGATTCAGCAGGTTGGAATCACTATTTTTGTACAATCTGCAAAGGGAAATTTGGGAGCCCATTTAGGCCTATGGAAAAAAACAAATATCCCTAGATAAAAACTATAAAGAATCTCCTGGTGAAGCTGCTTTGTGATGGTTGGATTCATATCACAGAGTTAAACTTTTATTTGGATCCAGCAGTTTGGAAGCACTGTTTTTGTAGAATCTGTGCAGGAACATTTGGGAACTTATTGAGGCCTATCAGGAAAAACTGAATATCCCCAGATAAAAACTACAAACAAAGTATCTGAGAAAGCCCTTTGTGGTATGTGGATCCTTCTCACACAGTTATATCATTCTGTTGATTCATCAGGTTTGAAACACTCTTTTCCTAGGATCATTGGAGGGATATTTGGAATCTCATTGAGGCCTATGGAGAAAAACCAAATATCCTCAGATAAAACTAGAAAGAAGCTATCTGTGAAAATGCCTTGTGATCTGTGGATTCGTCTCACAGAGTTTAACCTATCAGCTATTCAGCAGGTTGGAAACACTCTTTTTGGATAATCTGTGAAGGGACATTTGGGAGCCCTTTGAGGTCTATGGGAAAAACAAAATATCCTGAGATTAAAACTAAAAAGAAGATATCTCTGAAACTGCTTTGTGATGTGTGGATTCATCTCACAGAGTTAAAACTTTCACTTGATTCAAAAGGTTAGAAACACTGTTTTTAGTGTATTTGCACAGGGACAGTTAGGAGCCCATTGAGGCCTATGGGGAAAAGCTGAATATCCCCCAATAAAAACTAGAAAGAAGCTATCTGTGAAACTGCTTTGTGATGTGTGGAGTCATCTCACAGAGTTATTTTTTTTTTAATTCTGCAGCTTGGAAACACCCTTTTTAGAGAATATGTGAATGGAAATTTGAGAGTCCATTGAGACCTGAGGGGAAAAACCAAATATACCTAGATAAAAATTAGAAAGAAGCTATCTGTAACTGCTTTGTTATGTGTGGATTCTTCTCACAGAGAGAAGCCATTCTTTTGATTCAGCAGGTTGGAAAGACTCTTTTTGGAGAATCTGCAAAGGGACATTTAAGAGCCCATTGAGGCCTATGTGGAATTACTGAATGCCCTAGATAGATTCTGGAAAGAAGCTACCTGTTAAACTGTGTTGTGATGTGAAGGCTAATACCACATATTTAGATTTTTTTTGATTCAGCAGGTTTGAAACACTCTTTTTGTTGAATCTGTGATGGGACATTTTGGACCTCATTGAGGTCTAGGAGGAAATACTGAATTTCCCTAGATAAAAACTAGAAAGAAGGTATCTGTTAACTGCTTTGTGATGTGTGGATTCAACTCACATATTTAAACTTTTCTTTTGATTCAGCAGGTTGAAAATATTTGTTTGGAGAATATGTGAAGGGATATTTCTTAGCCCTTTGAGACCTATGGGGAAAAATAGAATATCCCCAGACAAAAATTTGGAAGAAGGTATCTGAGAAACTTCTTTGTGATTTGTGATGTACAGTGTTAAACCTTCCTTTTGATTCCATAGGTTGGAAATTCTCTTTTTGTAGACTCTGCAAAGGGACATTTGGAAGCCCATTGAAGACCATAGGGAAAAAGAGAATATTTACAGATAAAAACTAAATAGAAGGTATCTGTTAACTGCATTGGGATGGCTGGATTCATCTCTCAGAGTTAAAGCTTTCTTTTTAGTCATCAGGTTGGAACCACTCTTTTTGGATAATATGTGAAGGGAGATTTTGGAGCCCTTTGAGGCCTTAGGGGAAAAACTGAATATCCCAAGATGAAAACTTGGAAGAAGCTATCTGTGAAACAGCTTGTGATGTGTGGATTCATCTCACACAGATAAACCTTTCTTTTGATTCAGTAGGTTGGAAGCATTCATTTTGAAGATCTGCTAAGGGACAATTGGGAGTTCATTGAGGCCTATGGGGAAAAACAGAATATCCCCAGATGAAAATTAGAAAGAAGTTGTCTGTGAAACTTCTTTGACATGTGTGGAGTCATATCACAGAGTTAAACCTTTCTTTTGATTCAGCAGGTTGGAAAAACTCTCTTTGGAGAATCTGCATGGGGATATTTGGGAGCCTATTGAGGCATATGGGTCAAAACCAAATATACCCAGATAACAACAAGAAAGAAGCTATCTGTGAAACTGCTTTGTGATGTGTGGATTCATCTCATAGATTTAAAGCCTTCTTTTGATTCAGCAGTTTGGAAGCACCTTATTTGGAGAATATGAGAGGGGACATTTGGGAGCCCATTGAGGCCTATGATGAAAAAGGGAGTATTCCCAGACAGAAACTAGAAGGAAGCAATCTGTGAAACTTCTTTGTGATGTGTGGATTCATTTCACAGAGTTAAATCTTTCTTTTGATTCAGCAATTTGGAAACACACTTTTTGGAAAATCTGCCAAGGGCCATTTGGCATTTCTTTCATGATAAGGGGAAAAACCGAATATCCCTAGAGAAAAACGAGAAAGAAGCTATCTGTGAAACTATTCTCAGAGTTAAACCTTTCTTTTGTTTCAGCAGGTTGGAAACACTATAACTGGAGTTCTGATAAGGGACATTTGGAAGCCACTGAGGCCTATGGAGAAAAACTGAATATCCCCATATAAAAACTAAAAAGAATCTGTCCGTGATATTGCTTTCTCATGTGTGGATTCATCTTTTTATTTATTATTATCATTTTTTTGAGATGGAGTCTCTCTCCATCACCCAGGCTTGAGTGCAGTGGTGTGATCATAGCTCACTGCAAGCTCTGCCTCTTGGGATCATGTCATTCTCCTGCCTCAGCCTCCTGATTAGTTGGGACTACAGGCACCCACCACCATGCCTGGCTAATCTTTTTTTGTATTTTAGTAGAAACGGGGTTTCACCGTGTTATCCAGGATGGGGTTGATCTCCTGATCTTGTGATCCACCTGCCTCAGCCTCCCAAAGTGCTGGGATTACAGGTTTGAGCCACCATGCCCAGACGTGTGTGGATTAATCTTACAGAGCTAAATGTGTCTTTTGAATGAGCAGGTTGGAAACATTGTTTTTGGAGAATCTGTGAGGTGACACTTTGCTCCCCTTTGAGGCCTGTAAGGAAAATTGATTATCCCTAGATAAAAACTAGAAAGAAGCTATCTGTGAAACTGCTTTGTGATGTGTGGATTCATCTCAGAGAATTAAACCTTTTTTTTTTTTTTGATTCAGCAGATTGGAAGCACCATTTTTGGAGAATCTGCAAAGGTAATTTTGAAAGCCCATTGATGCCTATGTGAAAAAAAATCCCCAGATAAAAACGAGAAAGAAGGTATTTGTGAAGCAGCTTTGTGATGTGTGACTACATCTCCCACAGTTAAAGTTTTTTTTCCTTAAGCATTGTGGAAAAACTCGTTTTTGAAAGTCTAGGAAGAGCTATTTGGGCACCCATTGAGACCTATGGAGAAAAACCAAGCATCTCAAGACCAAAAGTAGAAAGAAGCTATCTGTCAAACTGCTTTGTGATATGTGGATTCATCTCACAGTTTTAAAACTTTCTTTCAATTCAACAGATTGGAAATACTGTTTGTGCAGAAACTGCAAAGGGATATTTGGGAGCCAATTGTTGCCTGTGGGGAAAAAAATGTCCTCTGATAAAAATTAGAAAGTAGCTACCTGTGAAACTGCCTTGTGTTATGTGGATTCATCTCCCAAAGTTGAACATTTCTTTTGATTCAGCAGGTTTTAAACACTCTTTTTGGAGAATCTGTGAAGGCACATTTTGTAGCCCATTGCAGCCTATGAGGAAAAATGGAATATCCTGAGATAAAAACGAGAAAGAAGCTATTTGTGAAACTGCTTTCTATTGTGTGGATTCACCTCTCAGAGTTAAACTTTCCTTTTGATTCAGCAGATTTTAAATACTATGTTTTTAGAATCTGTGAAGGGACATTTTGGAGCCCTTTGAGGCCTAAAAAGAAGAACTAAATATCCCCTGATTAAACTAGAAAGAAGCTACTTGGGAAACTGCTTTGTGATGTGAGGATTCATGGCATAGAATTAAATCTCCCTTTTGATTCCATAGGTTGGAAACACTCTTTTCAGAGAATCTGTAGAGGGACAATGAGGAGCGATTTGAGGCCAATGGAAAAAAAAAATATTCCCCCAACCCCCGCCCAATAGCTTCTAACTTTTATCTGGTGATATTCAGTTTTTACCCATGGGCTTCAATGAGTTCCCATATGTCCCTTGGCAGACTTTCCAAACAGAGTGTTTCCAACCTGCTGAATCAAAAGAAATGTTTAATTCTTTAAGAAGAATCAAAATATCACAAAGAAGATGCACAGATAGCTTCTTTCCAGTTTTTATCTGGGGATATTCAGTTTTCCCCATAGGCCTCAATGGGCTCCAAAATGCCCCTTCATATATTCTCCAAAGAACTATTTCCAAACTGCTGAATCAAAAGAAACCTTGGACTCTGTGAGATGAATCCACACACCACAAACATTGTCATGGATGGATATTTCCTAGTCTTTATTAGGGAATATTCACTTTTTTTCATATGCCTCAATGTGCTCCCAAATGTCCCTTTGCAGATTCTCCAAAAAAGTGTTTTCAACCTGATGAATCAAACGAAAAATTTAATTCTGTGGGATGAATCCACACATCAGAAAGAAGTTTCACAAATTGTTTCTTTCTAATTTTAATCTCAAGATATTCTGTATTTCCCCATATCCCTCAATTGACTTTCAAATGTCCCTTTGCAGATTTTCCAAAGATAGTGTATCCAACCTGCTGAATCAAAAGAGGGATAATTTTATTAGATGGATCCACACATCACAAAGCAGTTTCACAGATAGCTTCTTACTGGTTTTTTATCTGGGGATATTTCCTTTTTCCCAATAGGCCTCAATGGGCTCCCAAACGACCATTTGCAGATTCTTTAAAATGAGTGTTTTATTCCTACTGAATCAAACAAAATCTTAACATCTCTGTCATGAATACACACATCACAAATGAGTTTCTCAGATACATTGTTTCTAGTTTTTATCTGGGGATATTCGGTTTTTCTCCATAGTCCCAATGGGCTCCCAAATGTCCCTCTGCAGATTGTACACAAAGAGAGTTTCCAACCAGCAGAATCAAAAGAAACTTTTATCTCTGCAAGACGAATGCACACGTCACAAGGCAGCTTCAGAGATAGCTTCTTTCTAGTTTTTATGTGGGGATATTCTGTTTTTTTCCCATTGGCCTCAATGGGCTCCCAAATGTCCCTTCAAAAATTCTACAAAAGGAGTCTTTCCAACCTGAGAATCAAAAGAAAGGCTTAACTCTCTGAGATGAATCTGCACTTCACAAAGCAATTTCACAGATATATTCTTTTTAGTTTTTGTCTGACGTTATTCAGGTTTTCCCCATAGGCCTCAATGGGCTCCCAATTGTCCCTTCACAGATACTCCAAAAAGAGTGTTTACAATGCTCTGAATGAAAAGAAAGGTTTAATTCTCTGAGATGAATGCACATATTACAAAGCATTTACTCAGATAGCTTCCTTCTAGTTTTTATCCACAGTTATTCACTTTTTCACCATTGGCCTCAAGGACCTCCCAACCGCCCATTAGCAGAATGGACAAAAACTGTTTCAAAACAGCTGAAACAAAAGAAAGGTTTAACTCTGTGAGATGAACATACACATCACAAAGCAGTTTCTCAGAAAGCTTCTTTCTAGCTTTTATCTGAAGATATTATCTTTTTCATCGTATGCCTCAATGCACTCCCAAATGTCCCTTCACAGATTCTACAAAAACAGTGTTTCCAAACTGCTGACTAAAAATGAAGGTTTACCTATGTGGGTTGAATGCACACATATCAAAGTAGTTTCTCAGAAAGCTTCTTTCTAGTTTTTATTGGAAGATATTTTCTTTATGACTATAGACCTCAATGTACTCCCAAATGTCCTATCGCAGAATGGACAAAAACAGTGTTTCCAAACTGCTGAACCAAAAGAAAGGTTTAACTCTGCAAGATGAATGCACACATCACAAAGCGGCTTCTCAGATAGCATCCTTCTGGTTTATATCTCAGGATTTTCTCTTTTTCGCCGTTGGCCTCAATGACCTCCCAAATATTCCTTCAGAGTTTCTACAATATCAGTGTTTCCAAATGGTTGAGTGAAATGAAACTTTTCATTCTGCTAGATGAATGCACACATCACAAAGCAGTTTTTCAAATAGCATACTTCTAATTTTTATCCTGGGGTATTCACTTTTTCAGCATTGGCCTCAATGAGCTTCAAAATGTCCATACCCACAGTGGACAAAAACAGTTTTACCAAATTTCTGAATCAAAAGAAAGATTTAATCCTGTGAGATAAATACACACATCACAAAGCAGTTTCTCAGAAATCTTCTTTCTAGTTTTTATCTGAAGATAATTTCTTTTTCAACATAGGCTTCCATATGCTCCCATATAACCCTTTGCAGATTCTATAAAAAAAGTTTTTCCAAACTGTTGAATGAAAAGAAACGTTTAACTCTGTGAGATGAATGCACACATATCAAAGCAGTTTCTCAGGTAGCTTCCTTCTACTTTTTATCCTGTAATATTCCCTTTTTCACCATTTGCCTCAAAGAGCTCCTAAATGTCCATTCACAGAATTGACAAAAACAGTGTTTCCCAAACTGCTGAATCTAAAGGAAGGTTTAACTCTTTGAGATGAATGCACACATCACAAAACAGTTTCTCAGAAAGCTTCTTTCTAGATTTACCAGAAGATATTTACTTTTTCATCGTAGCCTCAACATTCTCCCAAATATCCCTTTGCAAATTCTACAAAAACAGTGTTTCCAAACTGCTGAATCAAAAGAAAGGCTTAATTATGTGAGTTGAATGCACAAGTCAGAAACCAGTTTCTCATAAAGCTTCTTTCTAGTTTTATCACAAGACATTTTCTATGTCACTATATTCCTCAAAGCTCTCCCAAATATTCATGCACAGAATGTACAAAAACACTATTTCCAAACTGTTGAATGAAAAGAAATGTTTATCTCTGTGAGATGAATGCACACATCACAAAGTGGTTTCTCAGATAGCTTTCTTCTAGTTTTTATCTTGGTATATTCGCTTTTTCACAATTGGCCTCAATTTGCTCCCAGATGTCCATTATCAGAAAGGATAAAAACAGAGTTTCCAAACTGCTGAATCAAAGGACAGGTTTAACTCCATGAGATGAATGTGCACATCACAAAGCAGTTTATCAGAAAGCTTCTTTTTAGTTTTTTTCAGAAGATATTTCCTTTTTCACCACAGGCCTCAATGCAATCCCAAATGACCTTTCACAGAATGGTCAAAAACAGTCTTTCCAAACTGCTGAATCAAAAGAACTGTTTAACTCTGTGAGACGAATGCACACATCACTAAGCAGTTTCTTGGAAAGCTTATTTCTAGTTTTTATCTGAATATATTTTTTCACCATAGGCCTTATTTGGCTTCCAAATATCCCTTTACGGATTCTCCAAAAAGAGTGTTTCCAACCTGTGGAATCAAAAGAAATGTTTTCCTCTGTGAAATGAATCCACACATCAGACAGTAGTTTCACAGAAAACTTCTTTCTAGTTTTTATATGGGCATATTCAGTTATTTCCCATAGGCCATGAAGGGCTTTCAATTTTCCCTTTGCACATTCTGCAAAGAGGAGTGTTTCCAAAATGTTGAAACAAAAGAAAGGCTTAAGTCTGTGAGATGAATCCACAGATTATAAAGCTGTTTCAGTAATAGCTCTTTTCTATTTTTTTATCTGAAGATATTTGGTTTTGATTCATAGGCCTCAATGGACTTTCAGTTGTCCCTTCACAGATTCTACAGAAAGAGTGTTTCCAACACAGTCAATCAACAGAAAGGTGCAATTCTATGAGATTAATCCACACATCACAGAGCATATCCACAGATAGGTTCTTTCTATTTTTATCTTGTGGTATTGTGTTTTTCCCCATAGGCCTCAATGGACTCCAAAATTTCCCTTCGTAGATCCTCCAAAGAGAGTATTTCCCACCTGCTGAATCAACAGAAATGTTTAACTCTGTGAGATGAATCCATGCATTACAACACAGTTTCACCAATTGATCCTTTCTAGTTTTTCTCTGGGGATTTTCAGTTTTTCCCCATAGGCCTCGATGGGCTCTAAAATGTCAGTTCACAGATTCTCCAAAAAAAGTGTTTAGAACCTTCTGAATGAAAAGAAAGGTTTAATTCTGTGAGATGAATCCACTCACCACAAAGCAGTTTTAAAGATACTTTCTTTCTTGTTTTCATCTAATGATATTTGTTCTTTCCCCATAGGCCTCAATGGGCTTATTAATATCCCTTTACAGATTATCAAAAAAAAGTGTTGCCAACCTACTGAATCAAAAGAGTGGTTTAACTCTGTTAGAAGAATCCACAAATCACAAAACGGTTTCACAGATAGCTTCTTTCTTGCTCTTATCTGGGGATATTCAGTTTTTCCCCTAGGCCTCAATAGGCTCCCAAATATCTCTTCTTAGATTCTCCAAAAAGAGTGTTTCCAAACTGCTGTGTCAAAAGAAAGTTTTAAAATTTTTAAATGAATCCACACATCGCAAAGCAGTTACGCAGATAGATTCTTTCTATTTTTTATCTGGGGATATTCCATTTTTCCCATAGGACTCAATGGGCTCTGAAATGTCCCTTCACAGATTCATAAACCAGAGGGTTTTCAACATGCTGAATCAAAAAAAAAAGTTTAACTCTGTGAGATGAATCCACACATCACAAAGGAGTTTCACCAATAGATTCTTTCTAACTTTTTTCTGGGGATATTCCATTTTCATCTTTAGGCCTGAGTTAGCTCCCAAATGTACCATCACAGATTCTCCAAAATTGTGTTTCCAACATGCTGTATCAAAAGAAAAGCTTATCTCTGTGAGATGAATCCACATATCATAAAGCAGTTTCACAGGTAGCTTCTTTCTAGTTTTTATCTGACTATATTCAGTTTTTAAACATAGCCCTCAATGGTCTCCCATATGTCTCTTCACAGATTCTCCAAAACAAGTGTTCTTATCTGCTGAATCAAAACAAAAGTATAACTCTATAAGATGAATCCATACCTCTCAAGGCAGGTTCACAGATAGGTTCTGTCTAGTTTTTAATTGGAGATATTCTGTTTTTTCCCATAGACCTCAATAAGCTCCAAAATATCCCTTCACAGATTATCTAAAAAGAGTGTTTCCAGACTGCTTCATCAAAACAAAGGTTTTTCTGTATGAGATGAATCCACACATCACAAAGCAGTTTCACAGAAAGATTCTTTCTAGTTTTTATATGGGCATAATCTGTTTTTCCCCATATTCCCCCATGGTCTCCTAAATGTCTGTTGGCATATTCTACAAGAAGAGTGTTTCCAACCTGTTGAATCAAAAGAAAGGTTTACCTCTGTGAGATAAATCCACACATCACTAAGCAGTTTCACAGATAGCATCTTTCTAGTTTTTATCTTGGCATATTCTGTTTTTCCCCATAGCCCTGAATGGGCTCCAAAGTGTCCATTCACAGATTCTCCAATTAGAGTTTTTCCAATCTGCTGAATCAAAAGAAATGTTTAACTCTGTGAGATGAATTGACAAATCACAAGGGAGGTAAACAGATAGCGTTTTTGTAGTTTTTATATGGGGATATTCAGTTTTTTCACATAGCCCTCAATTGGCTCTCAAATGTCCTTTTGCAGATTCTCCAAAAAGAGTGTTTCCAACCTGCTGAATCAAAAGAAAGGCTTAACACTTTGAGATGAATCCAAACGTCACAAAGCAGTTTCACAGATGGCTTGTTTATATTTTTTTGTGGGGATATTCTTTTTATCCCCATAAGCCTCAATGAGCTCACAAATGTCCATTCAAAGATTCTACAAAAAGAGTGTTTCCAACCTGCTAAATCAAAATAAAGTTTTAACTTGCTGAGATGAATCCAGACATTGCAAAGCAGTATCACAGATAGATCTTTCCAGTTTTTATCTGGGATATCCAATTTTACCCCTAGGCCTCAATGGGCTCCAAAGTTTCCCTTCACAGGTTCTTAAAAAAAAAAATCAGAAAAACCGAATATTTGCAGGTAAAAGCTAGAAAGAAGCTATTTGTGAAAATGCTTTGTGATATGTGGATTCATCTCACAGAATTAAACTTTATTTGATTCAACAGGTTGGAAACATTCTTTATGGTGAAACTGTGAAGAAATATTTTGGAGTCCATCGATACTTAAGGAGAAAGATTGAATATTTTCAGATAAAAACTAGAAAAGAGCTATCTGTGAAACTGTTTTGTGTTTCGTGGATTCATCTCACAGAGTTAAAATTTTGTTTAGATTCAGCAAGTTGGAAACACTCTCATTGGAGAATCTGTGAAGGGACATTTGTAGCCCACTGAGGCCTTTGGGGAAAAACAGAATATCCCCAGATAAAATGTAGAAAGAACCTATCTTGAAAGCAGATTTGTGATGTGTGGATTCATCTCACAGAGTTACACCTTTCTTTTGATTCAGCAGGTTGGAAACACTCTTTTTGGAGAATCTGCACGGGGACATTTTGGAGTGCACTGAGGCCTATGGGGAAGAACCAAATATACCCAGGTAAAAATTAGAAAAAAACTATCTGTGGAAGTAGTTGGGTTGTGTGGGTTCATCTTACAGATGAACCATCATCTTAAGGTGAATCATCTTACAGATGATTCAGCAAGTTGGAAACACTCTTTTTGTAGAATCTGCTAAGGCAAATTCCAGAGCACTTTGAGGCTTGGTAGGAAAACCGAATATGCCCAGATAAAAACTAGAAAGAAGGTATCTGTGACACTACTTTTTGTTGTGTGGATTCATTTCACAACATTCAACCTTTCTTTTGATTCAGCAGATTGGAAACACTCTTTTCAGATAATCTGCCAAGGGACATTTGGGAGTCCATCGAGGGCTATGAAGGAATACTGAATAACCCCAGATATAAACTAGAAAGGAGCTATCTGTGAATGTACAGATTCACTGCACAGTTAAACCTATTTTTTTGTTCATCAAGTGGGAAACACTCTATTTGGAAAATCTGCATTGGGACAAATTTGAAGCTTATTGAGGCCTATGGGGAAAACAAAATATCCCCATATGAAAACTAGGAAGAAGCTATTTGTGAAACTGCTTTGTGATGTGTGGATTCATCTCAAAGAATTAAAACTTTTTCTTGATTCAGCAGGTTGAAAACACTTTTTGGAGAATCTGTGAAGGGACATCTCAGAAGCCATAGAGGCCTATTGGGAAAAACTGAATATCCCCAGATTAATACTAGAAAAAAGTTATCTGTGAAACTTCTTTGGGATGTGTGTATTCATCTCACAGAGTTAAGCCTTTCTTTGGATTCAGCAGGTTGGAAACTCTCTTTTCAGAGAATCTGTGGAGGGACATTTGGGAGCCATTTGAGGCCTATGGGGAACAACTGAATATCCCCAGATAAAAACTAGAAAGAAGCTATCTGTGAAGCTGCTTTCTGATGTGTGGATTCATTTCACCAAGTTAAAACATTCTTTTGACTCAGCAGGTTGGAAATATTCCCTTTGGATAATCGGGTGAAGGGATATTTGGGTGCTTATTGAGGTCTATGAGAAAAAACAGAATATCCCCTGATGGAAACTAGAAAGAAGTTATCTGGGAAACTTCTTTGTGATGTGTGGATTGGTCTCGCAGAGTTAAACATTTTTTCTGATTCAGCAGATTGGAAAGACATTTTTGTAGAATCTGCAAAAAGATATTTGGGAGATCATTGAGGACCAAGGGAAAAAGAGATTATCCTTAGTAACTAGAAAGATGCTAATGTGACAGTGCTTTGTGATGTGTCATTTTATCTTACAGAGTTATACTTTTCTCTTGATTCAGCCATTTGGAAAAACTCTTATTGTAGAACCTGTGGAAAAAAAAAAACACTGGGGACTCCATTGAGGCTTCCAGATAAAAACCGAATTTCCCTAGGAAATAAACTACAAAGAAGCTATCTGTGAAACTTCTTTTTGATGTGTGGATTCACCTCACAGAGTTAAGCCTGCCTCTTGATTCAGCAGGTTGCAAACATACTTTTTGTAGAATATACAAAAAGACTTTGAGGGCCCATTGAGGACCATGGGAAAAAATGGAATATCCCCAGATAGTAACTAGAAAGAAGGTATCTGTGAAACTGCTTCGTGATGGGTAGATTCATCTCACAGAGTTAAATCTTTCTTTTGGTTCAGCAGGTTGGAAACACTCTTTATGGACAATCTGCGAAGAGACAATTCAGAGCCCATTGAGATCTATGGGGAAAAATGAATATCCCCAGATAAAAACCAGAGAGAAGCTATCTGTGAGACTGCTTTGAAATGTGAGGAGTCATCTCACAGAATTAAACCCTACTTTTGATTCAGCAGGTTGGAGACACTCTTTTTGGAGGATAGGTGAAGGGACATTTGGGAACCCTTTGAGACCTATGGAGAAAAACAGAATATCCCCAGATAAAAACTAGAGAGAGGCTATCTGTGAAACTGCTTTGTGATGCATGGATTCATTTCATGGAGGTAAGCCATTCTTTCAATTCAGCTGTCTAGACATTCCCTTTTTGGAGAATCCATAAATGGACATTTGGGAGACCTTTGAAACCTATGGGGAAAATCTAATATCCCTACATAAAAACTAGAAAGAAGGTATCATTGAAGCTGCTTTGTGATGTGTGGATCTATGTCACAGAGTTAAAGCTTTCTTTTGATTTAACAGGTTGGAAGCACTCCTTTTCAAGAATCTCCGAAGGGATATTTGCAAGCCTCTTAAGGCCTGTGGAAAAAAACAGAATATCTCCAGATAGAAACTAGAAAGGAGCTAACTGTGAAACTGCTTTGTGATATGTGGATTTATCTCACTCTGTTAAACTTTTATTTTGATTCAGGAAGTTAGAAACACTTTTTTTTTGGAGAATGTCCAAAAAGACATTTGGGAGCCCATTGTGGCCTAGAGGCAAAACAGAACATCCCCACATAAAAATTAGAAAGAAGCTATCTGTGAAACTGCTTTGTGATGTGTAGATTCATCTCACAGAGTTAAATATTTCTTTTGATTCGACAGGTTTAAACACCCTTTTTGGAGCATCTACTAGGGGCCATGTGGGAGACCATTGAGGCCAAATGGAAAAAAGCAAATATACACAGATAAAAACTAGACAGAAGCTATCTGTGAAACTGCTTTTTGATATGTGCATTTATATCTCATATTTAAACATTTTTTTTATTTAGCTGGTTGGAAACAGGATTTTTGATAATCTGTGAAGGGATATTTTGGAGTCCTTTGTGACTTATGGGGAAAAACTGAATATCCCTATATTAAAAACTAGAAAGAATCAATCTGTGAAACTGCTTCGTGTGTGTGGATTAATCTCACAGAATTAAACCTTTCTTTTCATTCAGTAGGTTGGAAACACTCTTTTTGGAACAGCTGCAAAGGTACCTTTGGGAGTTTGTTGAGGTCTATGGGAAAAACCGAATATCCCTAGATAAAAACTAGAAAGAAGATAACTGTAAAATTGCTTTTTAATGTCTGGATTCATCTCACATAGTTAAACTTTCCTTTGATTTAACAGGTTGGGAACACTTTTTTTTGTAAAATCAGCAAAGGGAAATTTGGGAGCACATTGAGGCCTGTGGGGCAAAACTGAATAGACCCAGATAAAAAATAGAAAGAAGGAATCTGTGAATCTGCGAATCTGTTTGTGATGTGTGCATTCTTCTCACAGAGTTAAACTTTTCTTTTTATTTGGCAGGTTGGAAACACTTTTTATGTAGAATCTGTTAAGGGACATTTGGGAGCCCATTGAGGCTTAAGGTGAAAAACAAATATCTCCAGTTAGAAACTAGAAAGAAGCTATCTTTGAAACTGCTTTGTGATTTTGGGATTCATTTCATGGAGTTAAACTGTTCTTTTCATTCAGCAGTATGGAAACACTCACTTTGGAAAATCTGTGAAGGAAAATTGAAAAGCCTTTTGAGGCCTATGGAAAAATAAATATCCCCAGAAAAAACTACAAAGAAACAATCTGTGAAGCTGCATTGAGATGTGCTGCTCATCTCACAAAATTAAAGTTTTCTTTTCATTCAGTAGGCTGGAGTTACTCTAATTGAGGAATCATTCAATGGACATTTGGGAGTCCATTGAGGCTTAGGGGAAAAACCAAATATCCCCAGATAAACAGTAGAAAGAAGCTATCTGTAAAATTCCTTTGTTAGGTGGGCATTCATCTCACAGATTTAAAACTTTTTTTTTGAATCAGCAGGTGAAAAATCCTTTTTTTTTTGCGGAATCTGTGAAGGGATATTTGAGAGCCCATTGAGGCCTATGTGGAAAAATCATATTTCCCCAGATAAAAACTTGAAAGAAGCTACCTGTGAAACTGTTTTGTGATGTGTGGATTCATTTCACAGAATTAAACCTTTCTTTTTATTCAGCAGGTGTGAAACACTCTTTTTGTAGAATCTGAGAAGAGACATTTGGGAACCCATTGAGACCTATGAAGCAAAATGAAATATCCCCAGATAAATACTAGAAAGAAGCTAAGAGTGAAACTGCTTTGTGGTTTCTGGATTCATCTCATAACGTTAAACCTTTCTTTTGATTCAGCAGGTTGGAAACAGTATTTGGAGAATCTGTGAAGAGACATTTGGGAGCCCATTGAGGCCTAAGAGGAAAAACCTAATATCCTTACATTAAAACTAGGAAGAAGATATCTGTGAAACTGCTCTGTGATGTGTGGATTCATCTCACAGAGTTAAACCTTTCTTTTAATTCAGCAGTTTGGAAACAGTTTTTGGAGAATCTGCAAACAAATATTTGGGATTCCATTGAGGCCTATAGGAAAAATCTGAATATCCCTAGATAAAAATTAGAAAGAAGCTGTACATGAAACTGATTTGTGGTGTATGGATTAATCTCATAGTGTTAAAGCTTTCTTTTGATTCAGTAGGTTGGAAAAACTCTTTTCAGAGAATCTATGGAGGGACATTTGGGAGCCAAGTGTGGCCTATTGGGAAAAACCGAATATCCACAGATAGAAACTAGAAAGAAGCCCCCCCTGAAACTGTTTGGGTTATGTGGATTCATCTTACAAATTTAAACTTTTCTTTTGATTCAGCAGGTTGTAAAACATTTTTTGGAGAATCTGCCAAGGGACATTTTGTAGCTCATTGAGGCCTGGGGCAAAATTAATTATCCTGAGATAAAAACTAGAAAGAAGCTATCTATGAAACTGCTTTGTAATGTTGGGATTCACCTAAGAGAGTTGAAACTCTCTTTGGTGTCAGCAGATTGGATAGACTCTTTCTGTGGAATCTGCAAGGGGACATTTGGAGCCCTTGGTGGCCAACGGGAAAAAACAGAACATCCCCACATAAAAAGTATAAAGAACCTATCTGTGAAACTGTGTTGTAATGTGTACATTCATCTCAAAGAGTTAAAACTTTCTTTTGATTCAACAGTTTTGAAACACTCTTTTTGCAGAATTAGCAAAATGACATTTGTGAACCCATTGGGGCCTATGAAAAAAGTGAATAACTATAGATAAAAACTAGAAAGAAGCTATCTGTGAAACTGCTTTCTGATGTGTCAATTCAACTCACAGAGTTAAACCTTACTTTTCATTTGGCAGATTGGAAACTATTTTTAGAAAATCTGTGAAAAAATATTTGGGATCCCTTTGAGGCCTATGGGAAAAACCTGACTATCCATAGATAAAAATTAGAAAGAAGTGATCTGTGAAACTGATTTGAAAAATGTGGATTTATCTCACAGGGTTAAACTTTTTTTTTTAATTCAGCAGGTTGGAAACACTCTTCTCAGAGAATCTGTGAATGGACATTTGGGAGCCCAAAGATGAATATGGGGAAAACCGAATATTCTCAGATAAAAACAAGAAAGAAGCTATTTGTGTAATGAAGCTATCTGTGGAATTTCTTTGTGATTTGTGGATTCATCATATGGAGCTAAACCTTTATATCACTTGAGTAGGTTGGAAACACTTTTTTTTTTTTTGAACATCAGCAAAGGTACATTTGAGAGTTTCCTGAGGCCTATGGGGAGAAAAAGAATATCCCCATATAAAAACCAGAAAGTAGATAACAGTGAAACTGCTTTATGATGTTGGGATTCATCTCACAGAGTTAAACCTTTCTATTGATTCAACTTGTTGGAAACACTGTTTTTGTAAAACTGCAAAGGGACATTTGGAAGCACAGAGAGGCCCATGGGGCAAAATCGAATATACCTGGATAAAAACTAGAAAAAAGGTTTCTGTGAATCTGCTTTATTTTGTGTCGATTTATCTCACAGAGGTAAACCTTTCTTTTGATTCAGCAGATTGGAAACACTCTTTTTGTAGAATCTGTGAAGGAACATTTAAGAGCCCATTGAGGCCCATGGAGGACAACCGAATGTCTGCAGGTAAAAATGAGAAAGAAGCTATCTGTGAAACTGCTTTGTGATATGTGGATTCAGCTCAAGGAATTAAAGCTGTCTTTTTATTTACCAGGTTGGTAACACTCTTTTTGTAGAATCTGTGAAGGGACATTTGGGAGCCCATTGAGGCCTAAGGGGAAAAACAAAATATCCCCAGTTAAAAACTATAAAGAATCTACCTGTGAAGCTACTTTGTGATGTTTGGATTCATCCCACCGAGTTAAACTGTTCTTTTGGTTCAGCAGGTTGGAAACACTCTTTTTGGAGTATCTGCAAAGAAACATTTGGGAGTCCATTGAGGCCTATGGGGAAAAACTGAATATCATTAGATTAAAACTAGGAAGAAGCTATCTGTGAAACTGCCCTGTTATGTGTGGATTCATTTCACACAGTTAAAACTTTCTTTTGATTCAGCAGGTTGGAAACACTCTAATTGGAGAAATTGTGAACAAACATTTAGGATTCCATTTTGGTCTATGGGAAAAATCCCAATATCCGTAGATAAAAACTAGAAGAAGGCTATCTTTGAAACTGATTTGTGATGTGTGGCTTCATCTCACAACGTTAAAACTTTCATTTGATTCAGCAGGTTGGAAAAACTTTTTGGAGAAACTATAGAGGGACATTTTTGAGCCAATCAAGGCCTATCCAGACAAAACAAATATCACCAGGTAAAACCTAGAAACAAGTTCTCTGCAAAACTCTTTGGGATCTGTGGATTCATCTTACAAAGTTAAATGTTTCTTTTGATTCAGCCAGCTGGAAAGACTTTTTCTGGAGAATCTTCAAGGGGACGTTTTGTACCCCATTGAGGCCTAGGGGCAAAATTGAATATCTCCAGATAAAAAACTAGAAAGAAGCTATCTGTGTAACTGCTTTGTAATGTGTGGATTCCTCTAATAGAATTAAAACTTTCTTTTGTGTAAGCAGTTTGGAAATACTCTTTTTGGAGAATCTGTGAAGAGTCATTAGGGAACCCATGGAGGAATAATGGGAAAACCGAATCTCCTCAGATAAAAACTAGAAAGAAGCTATTTGTGTAATGAAGCTATCTGCAAAATTGCTTTGTGATTTTTGGATCCATCTCACCAAGTTAAACCTTTCTGTTGATTGAGTAGGTTGGAAACACTCTTTTGGAATATCTGCAAAGGTACATTTGAGAGTTTGTTGAGGCCTATGGGGAAAAACTGAATATCCCCATATAAAAACCAAAAAGAAGGTAACAGTGAAACTGCTTTATGGTATCTGGATTCATCTCACAGAGTTAAACCTTCCTTTTGATTCAACAATTTGGAAATATTTATTTTATAGACTCTGCAAAGGGACATTTGGAAGCACATTGAGTCCTATAGGACAAAACTGGATGTAACTAGATAAAAACTAGAAAAAAGTTTCCGTGATTCTGCTTTGTGTTATATGGATTTCTCTCACAGAGTTAAACCTTTTTTTTGTTTTTTGATTCACCAGGTTGGAAACACTGTTTTTGTAGAATCTGCGAAGGGATATTTACAAGTCCATTGAGGCCTATGGGGAACAACAAAATATCTCCGGATAAAAACAAGAAAGAAGCTACCCGTGAAACTGCTTTGTGATGTGTGGATTTATCTTACAGATTTAAAGCAGTCTTTTTATTTCGTAGTTTGGAAACACTCTTTTTGTAGAATCTGTGAAGGGACATTCGGGAGCCCATTGAGGCCTAAGGGGAAAAACAAAATATCTACAGATATAAACTAGAAAGAAGCTACTTTTGAAACTGGTTTGTGATATTTGGATTCATCTCACAGGGTTAAACTGTTCTTTTGACTCAGCAGGTTGGAAACACTCTTTTTGGGAGAATCTGCAAAGAGAAATTTAAAGCCCATTGAAGCCTATGAAAAAAACAAATATCCTCAGAAAAAAACTACAAAGAAGCTATCTGTGAAACTGTGTTGTGATATGTTGTGTCATCTCACAGAGTTAAACCTTTCCTTCGATTCAGCAGGTTGGAAACACTCTAATTGAAAACATTTTGACAGACATTTTGAATTCCATTGTGCCTTTGAGGAAAAACTGAATGTCCCCAGATAAAAAGTAGAAAGAACCTATCTGTGAAACTGCTTTGTGATGTGTGGATTTATCTCTCAGAGTAAAACCTTTGTTTTGATTCAGCTGGTTGGACACACTGTTTTTGGAGTATCTGCAAGGGCCATTTGGGAGCCCATTGAGGCCTATGTGGAAAAATTGAATATCCCCACATAAAAACTAGGAAGAAGCTACCTGTGAAATTCCTTTTTTATGTGTGGATTCAACTCAGAGTGCAAAACCTTTCTTTTGATTCAGTAATTTTGAAACACTCTTTTTGTAGAATCTGTGAAGGGATATTTGGTAGCACTTTGAGGCCTGTAAGGCAAAATGGAATATCCCCAGATAAAAACTGGAAGAAGCTATGTGTGAAGATGCTTTGTGATGTGTGGAATCATCTCACAGAATTAAACCTTTCCTTTGATTAAGCAGGTTGCAAACATGCTTTTTGTAGAATCTGTAAAGGAACATTTGGAAACCAATGGAGGCCTATGAGGCAACAATTGAATAGCCCCAGATAAAAACAAGATCAAAACTATCTGTGAAACTGCCGTGTGATGTGTGGATTCTTCTCACAGATTTAAACATTTTTTTTTGATTCAGCTGATTGGAAACACTCTTTTTGGAGAAGCTGCAAAAGGACATTTGGGAGCCTATTGAAGCCTATGGGGAAACAGTGAATATCACCAGATAGAAACTAGAAATAAGTTATTTGTCAAACTGCTTTGTGATGGGTGGATTCTTCTCACAGAGTTAAACATTTCTTTTGATTCAGCCAGTGGAAAATAGTCCTTTTGTAGAATCTGTGAAGATACATTTTGTGACACATTGAGGCCTATGGTGACAAACAGAATATCCCCAGAAAAATACTAGAAAAAAGCTATCTGTGAAACTGCTTTGTGATATGTGCATTCATCTCATAGAGTTAAAACTTTCCTTTGGTTCAGCAGGTTAGAAACAGTCCTTCTGTAGAATCTGTGAAGGAACATTGGGGAGTGCATTGAGACTTATGGTGACAAATTGATTATCCCCAGATAAATACTAGAAAGAAGTTATCGATGAAACTGTTTGTGATGTGTGGATTCAACTCACAGAGGTAAAGCTCTCTTGATTCAACAAGTTGGAAACACTTACATTTGAGGCTCGCAAAGGGACATTTGGGAACCCATTGTGGCAAGTGGGGAAGAATTGTATGTTCTCAGTTAAAAACTAGGAAGAAGCTATCCATGAAACTGATTTGTGATGTGTGGATTCATCTCACAGAGTTAAAACTTTTTTTTTTATTCAGCAGGTTGGAAACACTCTTTTTGCAGAAACTGTGAAGGGATATTTGGGAGCTCACTGAGGCCTTTGGGGAAAACTGAATATTCCATTATAAAAATTAAAAAGAAGCTGTCTGCGAATCTGCTATGTGATGAATGGATTCATGCCATGGAGTTAAACCTTTCTTTTGATTCAGTAGGTTGGAAACTCTTTTATTGTAGAAGCTGAAAACAGACATTTGGGAGCCCAATGAGGCCTATGGAAGAAAAATGAATATACCCAGATAAAAACTAGAAAGATGCTATTTGTGAAACTACTTTGTGACGTTTGGATTCTTTTCACAATGTTCAACCTTTCTTTTTATTCTGCAGGTGAGAAACACTATTTTTGGAGAATCTGCAAATTGATATTGGGGTGCCCTTTTAGGGCTATGGTAAAAAACACAATATTCCCAGATAAAAATAAGACAGAAGCAATTTGTGAAATTGCCTGTGATATGTAAATTCATCTCACAGTTAAACCTTTCCTTTGATTGAGGAGGTTGGAAACCCTCCTTTTGGAGAATCTGCAAATAGATATTTGGGAGCCTATTGAAACATGTGGGTCAGAATGGAATATCCCAAGAAAAAATCTAGGCAGAAGCTGTCTGTGAAACTGCTTTGTGATGTGTGGATTCATCTCAAAGAGTTAAACTTTTCTTTTCATTCAGCAGATTCAAAACAGTCTTTTTGTAGGATTGGTAAAGAGACACTTCAGAACCCAGTGAGGCCTATGAAGAAAAGTGAACATCCATAGATAAACCTAGAAAGAATCTATCTGTGAAACTGCTTTATGATGTGTGGATTCATCTCACAAAGATAAACTTTTCTGTTGAATCAGTGGGCTGGAAACATTCTTTTTGGTGTATCTGTGAAGGGACATTTTGGAGCCCATTGAGGCCTATGGGGAAAAACTGAATAACCCCAGTTAAGTACTGGAAGTAAATTATCCGTGAAACTGCTTTGTGATGTGTAGATTCATCTCACAGTTGTAAAGCTTTCATTTAATTCAGAAGGTTGGAAAAACTTTTTTGAAAATCTGTGAAGGGACGTTTGCGAGCCCATTGATGCCTATGGGGTAAAATGGAACAACCCAGATTAAAAATAAGGAAGAAGCTATCCAAGAAAGTGCCTTATGATGTGGAGATTAATCTCAAAGAGCTAAACTTTTCTTTTGATTCAGAGGGTTGGAAACACTCTTTTTGCAGAATCTGTGTGGGGCCATTTCAAAGTCCAATGAGACCTTTTGGTAAAAACCTAATATTCCATTATAAAAACTAGAAAAAAATCTACCATGAAACTGCTTTGGGATGTTTGGATTCATCTCACATAGTTAAACGTTTCTTTTGTTTCAGCACATTGGAAACACTCTTTGAGGAGGATCTGCAAAGTGACATTAGGAAGCCCACTGAGGCCAATCGGCAAAAAACGATTATTCCCAGATAAAAACTAGAAAGCAGCTATCTGTGAAACTGATTTGTGAGGTGTGGATTCATCTCAGAGAAGTAAATCTTTCCCTTGATCCAGCAGATTGGGAATCCTCCTTTTGAAGCATCTGCAAAGAGACATTTGGGAGTCCATTGAGACCTATGAGGAAAAACCAAATATCCCTAGTTAAAAACTAGAAAGGATATATCTTTGAAACTGCTTTGTGACATGTGGATTCATCACACAGAGGTAAACATTTCTTTTGATCCAGAAGGTTGGAGACACTATTTTGAATATCCATGAAGGGTCATTTGGGAGCCCTTGAGGCCTAAGGGGACAAACTGAATATCCCCAGATAAAATAAAGAAGCTATCTATGAAATCCCTTTGTGATATGTGGATTCATCTCACAGCCTTAAGCCTGTCTTTTGATTCAGTAGGTTGGAAACAGTCTCTTTGTAGAATCTCTGAAAGGACATTTAGGAGCCCTATGAGGCCTATGCAATAAATCAAATATCCCCAGATAAAAACTAGAAAGAAGCTATCTGTGAAACTGCTTTGTGATGTGTGCATTCATCTGACAGAATTAAACCTTGCTTTTGATTCAGCAGGTTGAAACACTCTTTATGGAGATTCTGCACAGGGACGCATGAGATCACATTGAGGCCTATGGGAAAATGCAGCATATCCCCACATAAAAACTGGAAAGAAACAATCTGTAAAACTGCCTTTTGATGGTGGATTCATCTCACAGAGTTAAACATTTGTTTGGTCCCAGCAGATTGGAAATACTCTTTTGTAGATTATGTGAAGGGATATTTGGGCACCCATTGAGGCCTATGTATAAAAACAGAATATCTCCAGATAAAACATGAAAGAAGCTGTTTATGAAACTGGTTTTTGATGTTTGGATTCAACTCGCAGAGTTAAACCTTTCTTTTGATTCAGGTGGTTGGAAACACTCTTTTTAGAGAATTTGCAAAAAGGCATTTGTGAGCTGCTTCAGGCCTATGGGGAAAACGGATTATCCCCAGATTAAAAACTGCAAAGAAGCAATCTTTGGAACTGTTTGTGAAGTGTGTATTCATCTCACATAATTAATATTTTCTTTTGATTAAGTAGGTTAGAAATACTTTTTTTGGATAATCTGCGAGAAAATATTTGGGTGCACATTGTGGCATATGGTTAAAACAGAATATTCCCATTTATAAACTAGAAAAAAGCTGCCTGTGAAACTGCTTTGTGATATGTGGATTCACCTCACAGAGTTAAACCTTCTTTTGATTAAGCTGGTTGAAACGCTCTTTCTGAACATACTGTGGAGAGACAAAAGAGAGCCCATTCAGGCCTATGGGAAAACACCAAATATCCCCAGATAAAAACTAGAAAGAACCTATCTGTGAAACCAATTTATGATGTGTGGTTTCAACTCAGAGAGGTAAACCTTTCTTTTGATTCAACAGGTTGCACACACTCTTTTTGTACAATCTGCGAACAGACATTTGGGAGCCCTTTGAGGGCTATGAAGAAAAACAGACTGTCCCTAGAAAAAAATTAGAAAAAATCTATTTGTGAAACTGCTTTTTGATATATGGATTCATCTCTGAGAGTTCAACTTTCCCTTTGATTCAGCAGGTTGGAAACACTCTTATTGTAGAATCTGTGAAGGGACATTTCAGAGTCCAAGGAGGCCTATAGGGAAAAACTAAATATCCCCACATAAAAACTAGAAAGAATCTATCTGTGAAACTTATTTCTGATTTGAGGATTAATCTCACAGAGTTATACCTTTATTTTGATTCAGCAGGCTGGGAACACTCTTGTAGTACACTGCGTGGGGACTTTTAGGAACCCATTGAGGCCTATGGGGAAAAAACTGAATATCCCCAAATAAAAACCAAAAAGAAGCTCTCTGTGAAACTGCTTTGTGATGTGTGGATTCATCTCACCGGGTTGAACCTTTCTTTTGATTCAGCAGGTTGGAAACACTTTTTGGATAATCTGTGAAGGGATATTAGGGAGCCCATTAGGCCTATGGGGAAAAACAAAATATCCCATTATGAAAACTACATAGAAGCTCTCCGTGAAATTTTTCTGTGATGTGTGGATTCGTCTACCAGAGTTTAAACTTTTTTTTGATTCAGCAGCTAGAATCACTCTTTTTTTTAGAATCTGTGAAGAGACATTTGAAAGCCCGTTATGCCTATAGAAAAAACTGAATATCCCCAGAAAAACACTAGAAAGAATCTATCTGTGAAATTGATTTGTGATGTTTGGATTCAACTCAGAGTCTAACCTTTCTTTTGGTTCATCAGGTTGGAAACACTCTCTTTGTAGAATATCTGATAGGACATTTGGGAACTCATTGAGGCCTAGGGGACAAAACAGAGCATCCCCAGAAAAAAACTAGAAAAAACTATCTGAGAAACTGCTTTGTAATGTGTGCATTCACTCTCATTGTAGAATCTGCAAGGGGACATTTGGGAGGTTTTTGAGGCCTATGGGGAAAAACTGAATATCCCCAGATAAAAACTAGAAAGAACCAATCTGTGAAACTGCTTTGTGATGTGCGGATTCATTTCAAAAATTTTAAACTTTTTTGATTCAGCAGACTGGAAACACTTTTTTTGTAGAATACCCAAAATCACATTTGGGAGCCCATTGATGCCTATGGGGAAAAACTGAATATCCCCAGGTACAAAATAAAAAGTAGGTATCTGTGAAACTGATATATGATGTGTGGAATCACCTTACAAAGTTAAACCCTTTTTTTTTGATTCAGCAGGCTGGAAAGTCTCTTTTTGGAGAATCTGTGAAGCAACATTTCAGAGCCCTTTGAGGCCTATGGCAAAAATTGAATATTCCAGGATAAAAAGTAGAAGGAAGCTATCTGTGGAATTGCTTTGTGATGTGTGCATTCATCTCACACAGTTAAACCTTTCTTTTGATTCAGCAGGTTCAAAAGACTCTTTTTGGAGAATCTGCAAAAGAATATTTGATAGCCCATGGTGGCCTATCGGGAAAACCTGAATATCCCCAGATAAAAGCTGGAAGGAAGCTATCTGTGAAACTGCTTTGTGATGTGTCGATTAATCTCACAGTGGTAAATCTTTCTTTTGATTTTGCAGATTGGAAATACTCTAACTGTAGAATCTGTGAAGAGACATTTGGGAGCCCATTAAGTCCTATGGGGAAAACCAAAATATCCAAAGATAAATACTTGAAAGAAACTATGGGTGAAACTACTGTGTGATGTGTGGATTCATCTCACAGATTTAAACCTTTCTGCTGATTCAGCAGGTTGGAAAGACTCTTTTTGGAAGATTTGTGAAGAGACATTTGAAAGCCCATTGAAGCCTGTGGGGTAAAACTGAATATCATCAGACAAAAACTTCAAAGAAGCTATGTGAGAAACTACTTTGTGATATGTGGATTCATCTCACAGAGTTGAACCTTTCTATTTCTTCAGGAGGTTGGAAACACCCTTTCCAAAAAATCTGATATGGTACATTTGGGAGCCCATTTAGGGCTACAGGAAAAAAATATATCATTGGATGAAAATAAGAAAGAAGCTATCTTTGAAACTGCTTTGTTATGTGTGGATTCATCTCACAGGGTAAACTTTCTTTTGATTTGACAGGATGGAAACACTCTTTCTCTAGAACCTGTGATGGGACATTTGTGAGCCCATGGAGGCCTATCAGGAAAAATGGAATATCCCCATATAAAAAATAGAAAAAAAAAGCTATCTTTGAAACTACTTTGTGATGTGTGGGTTAATCCCACAGGGTTAAAACTTTCTTTTGATTCAGTAGATTGGAAACACTCCAATTGCAGAATCTGCAAGGGCATTTGGGAGTTCATTGAGATCTGTAGGGAAAGATCGAATATCATCAGATAAAAACCAGAAAAAAAGCTATCTGTGAAACTGCTTTCTGATGTGTGGATTCATCTCACAGAATTGAACCTTTCTTTTGATTCAGCACGTTGGAAGCACTCTTTTTGGAGAATATTTGAAGGGACATTTTGGAGCCCATTGGGGCATATTAGGAAAAATGGAATATCTCCAGAGAAAAACAGGAAAGAAGCTATCTGTAAAACTGCTTTATGATGTGTGGATTCATCTCAGAGTTAAACCTTTCTTTTGATTCAGCAAGTTGGAAACAATCTTTGTTGAATCTGTGAAGGGAGATTTATGTGCCCATTGATGCCTATGAGTAAAAACTGAATATTTCCAAACAAAAACTAGAAAGAAGCCATCAGTGGATCTTCTTAGTAAGGAACTTATTCATCTCACAGAGTTTACACCTTTGTTTTTATTCAGCAGGTTGGAAACTCTTTTTGGAGGATAATCTCTGAAGGGACATTTGGCAGTCCATTGATGACTATTGGAAAAAAGAAAATATCCGCAGCTAAAAACTAGGAAGAATCTATCTGTAAACTGATTTGTGGGGTGTGTATACATCTCACAGACTTAAATCTTTCTTTTGATTCTGCAGGTTGGAAACACTCTTTTTGGAGAATCTGTGAAGGAACATTTGAAAGATTATTGAGGCTTATGGGGAAAAACCTAATATTACCAGATAAAAACTAGAAAGAAGCTGTCTGTGAAAGTGATTTGCATTGTCTGAATTCAACTCACAGAGTTAAACCTTCCTTATGATTCAGCAGCATGGAAATGCTTGTACTGAGGGATATACTAAGAAAAATTTTGTAGCTCATTGAGGCCTATGAACTAAAACTGAATATCCTCAAATAAAAACTAGAAAGAAGCTATCTGTGAGACTACTTTTGTTCTGTGTGAATTCACCACACAGAGCTAAACTTGCTTTTGATTCAGAAAATTGGAAACACAATTTTTGGAGAATCTGCAAGGGGTATTTCGAAGCCCATTGAGGCACACAGGGCAAAAATGAATATCAACAGTTAAAAACTAGAAAGAAGCCCTCCGTGAAAGTCCTATGTGATGTGTGTACTCTTTTAACAGAGGTAAAGCTTTCTTTTGATACAGCAGGTTTTAAACTCTCTTTTTGGAGTATCTGTGAAGGGAAATTTGAAAGCCCTATGAAGAGTATGGGAAAAACCTAATATCTCCAGATAAAAACAGGAAAGTAGCAATCTGTGAAACTGCTTTGCAATGTGTGGATTCATCTCACAGAGTTAAATCTTTCTGTGGATTCAGAATGTTGGAAACACTCTATTTGTAGAATCTGTGAAGGGACATTTGGGAGGCAATTGAGGCCTATGAGAAAAAAACTTGTTTCAGATAAAAAGTAGAAATAAGTATCTGTGAAACTGCATTGTGAAATGCAGATTCATATAACACAGTTAAAACTTTCTCTTGATTCAGCAAGTTGGATACACTCTTTTTCAAGGATCTGGAGGGGACATTTTGGAGCCCAGTGATGCCTTAAGAAAGAAACTGAATATCTCCAGATAAAAACTAGAAAGAATCTATCTGTGAAATAGTTTTGTGACGTGTGGATTCATCTCATACAGTTAAAACTTTCTTTTGGTTCAGTTGGTTAAAAACACTCTTTGTGGAGAATCTGTGAAGGGACATTTGGGAGCCCATTGGGGCCTATGGAATAAAACTGAATATGACCAGATAAAAACTATCAAGAATCTATCTGTGAAACTGCTTTATGATGTATGGATTTACCTCATAGAGATAAACCTTTCTTTTGATCTAGCAGGTTGGAAAAACTCTTTTTGGAGAATCTTCCAGGGGACATTTGGGAGCCCACTGTGGCCTATACGGAAAAACAGAATATCCCCAGATAAAAACTAGAAACAAGCTATCTGTGAAATTGCTTTGTGTTGTGTGGATTCATCTCACAGAGTTACACCATCAGTAGGTTGAAAACAATTTCTGTAGAATCTGCAAAGGGATATTTAAGAGCCCATTGAGGGCAATGGGGAAAAACCAAATATTCCCAGATAAAAACAGAAATAAGGCATCCGTGAAACTGCTTTGTGATGTGTGGATTCATCTAACACAGTTAAAACTTTCTTTTGATCCAGCAGCTTGGAAATGCTCTTTTTGTACAATCTGCGAGGATACATTTGGGAGCCCTTTGATGTCTATGTGGCAAAACAGAATATCCACAGATTAAAAAGTAGAAAGAATCTATCTGTGACACTGCTTTTTGATGTGTTCATTCATCTCAAAGCATTAAGCCTTTCTTTTTATTTGGCAGGTTGGAAACACTCTTTTTGGAGAATCTGTGAAAAGACAATTGGGAGCCCATTGAAATCCTTGGGGAAAAATCAAATTTACCCAATAAAAACTAGAAAGCAGCTATATGTGAAATTGATTTGTGATGTGTGCATTCATCTCACAGAGTTAAACCTTTCTTTTGATTCAGCAGTTTAAAAACACTTTTTTTGGAGAATATTTGAAGGAACATCTGGGAGATCATAGGGGCCTATAGGGCAAAAATGAATATCCCCAGAAAACAAACTAGAAAGAAGCTATATATGAAACTGCTTTGTGATGTGTGGATTCATCTCACAGATTTAAATTTTTATTTTTATTCAGCAGGAAGAAAAACTCTCTTTTTGGAGAATCTGCAAAGAGAAAAACTTGAAAGCATATTGAGGACTATTGGGAAAAACAGAATATCCACAGATAAAAACTTGAAAGAAGCAATCTGTGGAACTACTTTGTGATATGAGGATTGATATCACAGAGTTAAGCCTTTCTTTTGATTCAGCAGGTTATAAACACTGTTTTGGAGAATCTGTGAAGGGATGTTTGAAAGCCCATTGAGGGCTATTGGGAGAAATTGAATATCCCGATTAAAAAAAACACGAAAAAACAATTTTTGAAACTTCTTTTATGAGGGGTTTATTCAATTCACAGAGTACAATTTTTATTTTGATTCAACACCTTGGAAACACTCTTTTTGTACAGTTTGTGAGAGACATTTGGGAAACATTTGAGGCTTATGTGAATAGACAGAATAACCCCTGAATAAAACTAGAAAGAATCTGTCTGTGAAACCACTTTGTGATTAGTGGATTCATCTCAAAAAGATAAATCTTTGTTTTGATTTTGAAGGTTGGAAACACTCTTTTTTGGAAATCTGTGAAGGGACATTTGAAAGCCCATTGAGGGCTATGGGGAGAAATTGAATATCCAGATTAAATTAAAAAAAACTAGAAAAAGGCAATTTTTGAAAATGCTATCTGAGGGGTTTATTCAATTCACAGAGCATAATTTTTATATTGATTCAGCACCTTGGAAACACTCTTTTTGTACAATTTTTGAGGGACATTTGGGAAACCACTGAGGCTTATGTGAATAAACAGAATAACCCTTGATAAAAACTAGAAAGAAGCTGTCTGTGAAACTGCTGTGTGATTATTAGATTCATCTCAAAGAGATAAACCTTTGTTTTGATTCTGAAGGTTGGAAATGACCTTTTTGGTGAATCTGCGAAGGGACATTTGGCAGACTATTGAGCCCTATTGAGAAAAACTGAATATCCCCAGATATAAACTACAAAGAAGCTATCTGTGAAACTGTTTTGTGAGGATTCATCTCACAAAGATAAACCTTTGCTTTGATTCTGAAGTTTGGAAACACTCTTTTTTGGAGAATCTTCAAGAAGCCATTTGGGAGCCCATTGGGGCCTATAAGAAAAACAGAATATCCACAGATAAAAACTAAAAGAAGCCATCTGTGAAACTGCTTTGTGATTTGTGGATTCATCTCACAGAGTTAAATCTTCCTTTTGATTCAGAAGGTTAGAAACAGTTTTTGGAGAATCTGTGAAGGGACCTTTGTGGGCCCTTTGAGGCCTATGGGGAAAAACTGAATATCCTCAGATAAAAACTAGAAAGAAGCAATCTGTGAAACTACTTTGTGATGGGTGGATTCATCTCACAGGATTACACCTTCCTTTTGATTCTGCCTTTTGGAAACTTTCTTTCTGTAGTATCTGTTACGGGACTTTTAAGAGTCCTTTGAAACCTGTGGGGAAAAACTAAATATTCCCAGATAAAAACTAGTAATATGCTATCCGAGAAACTGCTTTGTGATGTGTGGATTCATTTCAGAGAGTTAAATCTTTCTTTTGATTTAGCATGTTGGAAACACTCCTTTTGTAGAATTCATGTAATTACATTTGGGAGGCTTTTGAGGCCCATGTTGCAAAACGAACAATCCTCTGTTAAAAATTAGAAATAAGCTATAAGTGAAACTGCTTGGGGGTGTGTGGATTCATCTCACAGAGTTAATCCTGTCTTTTGATTCAACAAGTTTGATACACTCTTTTTGGAGAATATGCCCAAGGGAAATTTGGAGGCCATTGAACCCTATGGGGTAAAATTGAATATCCCCTGATAAAAACTAGAATGTAGCTATTTGGGAAACCGATTTCTGATATGTGGATTAATTTCACAGAGTTAAAACTTTCACTTGATTCAGCAAGTTGAACACACCCTTTCCAAAAAAATCTGTTAAAAGACATTTGGGAGCCTATTGAGGACTGTGGGAAAAATCATATATCATCAGATAAAAACAAGAAAGAATCTATATGCTAAACTGCTTTGTGATGTTTGGGTACATCTAACAGGGTGACCTTTGTTTCAGCAGGATGGAAACACTTTTTTGGACAATCTGTGAAGGGACATTTGGGAGCCCATTGAGACTTATGGGGGAAAATGGAATATCCCCAGATAAAAACTAGGAAAAAGCAATTTGTGAAACTGCTTTGTGATGTGTGGATGAATCACACAGAGTTAAACCTTTCTTGTGATTCAGCAGGTTGGAAATAGTCTTCTTGAGAATCTGCAAAGGGACCTTTGGGAGATCACAAAGGCCTATGGGGAAAGTCAAATATCCACAGGTAAAAACTAGAAAGAAAATATATCTGAAATTACTTTCGGATGTGTGGATGCATCTCACAGTGTTAAATTTGTCAGCATGTTGGAAACAGTCTTTTTCGAGAATCTGTGAAGGCCCATTTGGGAGCATTTGAGGCCTATGGAAGAAAACGGAATATCCACAGATAAAAATAGGAAAGAAGTTAACTGTGAAACGGCTTTGTGATGTGAGGATTCATCTCACGGAATTAAACTTTTCTTTTGATTTAGCAGGGTGCAAAACACTCTTTTTACAGAACCTGCAAAGGGATTTTGAAAGTCTATTGAGGCCTGGGATGCAAAACCAATTATCCCCAGATAAAAACTAGAAAACAGATAGCTGTGAAACTGCTTTGGGATGCGTAGAATCATCTCACAGAGTTAAACCTGTCTTTTGATTAGACAAGTTGGAAACACTCTTTTTGCAGAATCTGTGAAGGTACAGTTGAATGCCCATTTAGGCCTATGGGGAAATACTGAATATCCCCAGATATAAACTAGAAAGATGCTATCTGTGAAACTTCTTAGTGATGTGTGGATTCATCTCATGGAGCTAAACCTTTCTCTTGATGCAGCAGGTTGGAAACACTCTATTTGCAGAATCTGCGAAGGAACATTTGAGAGCCCATTGAGGCTTACAATACAAACTGAATATCCCCAGATAAAAACTAGAAAGAAACTATCTGTGAAATTGCTTTTTGATGAGTGGATTTATGTCACAGAAATAAACATTTTCTTTTGATCCAGCAGTTTGTGGACACTTTTTGAAGATGTGCGAGGTGATATTTGGGAGCCCATTGAGGCCTATGGAGAAAACAAAATATCCCAGATAAAAACTCGAAAGAAGTTATATGTGAAACTGCTTTGTGATGTGTGGATTCATCTCTCAGAGTTAAACCTTTATCTTGATCCAGCAGTTTGGAAACACTTTATTTGTAGAATCTTCAAGAAGACATTTTGGAGCACATTGAGGCTTATAATAAAAACAGAATATCCCCAAATAAAAACTAGACAGAAACCATGTGTGAAACTGATTTGTGATGAGTGGACTCACGTCACAGAATTAAACATTTTCTTTAGATCCAGCAGGATGGGGGCACTCTTTTTGAAGACCTGTGAAGTGACACTTGGGAGCCCATTGAGGCCTTTGGGGAAAAACAGAAAATCCTTAGATGAAAACTAGAAAGAAGCAATCTGTGAAACTGCTTTGTGATGTGTGGATTCATCTCACAGCCTTAAGCCTTTATTTTGATTCAGCAGGTTAGAAACACTCTTTTCGTAGAATCTATGAAGGGACATTTTGAAGCCCTTTGGAGTCTATAAGTAAAAAGAGAATATCCCCAGAAAGAACCTGGAAAGAAGCTATATGTGAAATTGCTTTGATGTGTGGATTCATCTCACAGAGATAAACATTTCTTTTGATTCACCACGTTGGAAACACTCTTTTTGGAGAATCTGCAAAGGGACATTTGGGAGCCAATTGTGACCTACAAGGAAAAAAAATCCCCATAGAAAAATGAGAAAGAAGTTATTTGTGAAACTGCTTTTTGATGTGTGGATTCATCTCACAGAGTTGAAAGTTTCTACTGATTCAACAGGTTGTAAACATGCTTTTTGTAGGATCTGTGAAGAGACATTTAAGAGCCTGTTGAGGCCTATGGCGGGAAAACCAAATATTCCAAGAAAAACTAGAAAAAAATCTCTCTCTGAAACTGCTTTGTGATGTATGGATTCGTATCACACAGTTAAACCTTTCGTTTGATTCATCAGGTGGGAAATACTCATTTTAGAGAATCTGTGAAGGGACATTTTGGAGCCCATTGATGCCTATGCGGAAAAACAGAATATCCACATATAAAAACTAGAAAGGACTTATCTGTGCAACTGCCTTGAGATGTGTGGATTCAACTAACAAAGTTAAAGCTGTCGTTTCCTTCAGCTGGTTGTAAACACTCTAATTGCAGAATCTGTGATATGCCATTTGGGAACCTATTGAGGCCTATGAGGAAAATGGAATATCCTCAGATAAAAACTAGAAAGATGCTGTCAGTGAACTGGCTTTGTGATGTGTGGATTCATCTCAAATAGTTAAACCTTTATTTTGATTTAACAGGTTGGAATCACTCTTTTTGAGAATCTGCAAAGGGACACTTGGACGCCCATAGCAGCCTATGGTGAAAATGCAAATATCCACAGATAAAAACTAGAAAGAATCTATCTATAAAACTCTCTTGTGATGTGTGGATTCAGCTCACCGAGTTAAACCTTTCTTTTGATTCAGCAGGTTGGAAACACTCTAACTGGAGTGTCTGTGAAATGACTTTAAACCCATTTAGGCCTGTGGCAAAAAAACGAATATTCCAAGATAAAACCTAGAAAGAATCTATCTGTGAAACTGCTCTGTAATGTGTGGATTCATCTCATAGAGTTAAACCTTTCTTTTGATACAGCAGGTTGGAAACACTCTTTCTGGAGGATCTGTGAAGGAACATTAGGAAACCCATGGAAACATATGGGGAAAAGCCAAATATCCCAAGATAAAAGCTATAAAGAAGCTATCTGCTTCACTGCTGTGTGAAGTGTGGATTCATCTCACAGAGTGTAACCTTTCTTTAAATAGGGGAATCCATGAAAGAAAATTTTTGAGGCCACTGAGAACTATGGGAAAAATAAAATATCCCCAGATAAAACTATAAAAAGCTTTCTGTGAAATTGCCTTGTGTTGAGTGGATTCATCTCACAGAGCTAAACCTTTCTTTTGAATCAGGAGTTTGGAAAAAGTTTTCTTGTAGAATCTACACAGAGACATTTGGGAGCCAATTGAGGCCTATGGGGAAAAAGCCAATATCCCCAGATAAAAACTAGAAAGAAACTCTCTGTGAAACTGCCTTGTAATGTGTGGATTCATCCCACAGAGTTAAACACTTATTTTGGTACAGTAGTGTGGAAACATTCTAATTGCAGAATCTGCAAAATGACATTTGGTAGCCCATTAAGCCCTATGGGGAAAAACTGAATATCCTAAGATTAAAACTATAAGAAAGCTATCTGAAGAAGAGAATCTGTGTAGGGAATTGGGAGCCCATTGAGGCTCATGGGAAAAATCGAATATCCCCAGATAAAAGCAAGAAAGAAGCTATCCATGAAACTGCTTTGTGAGGTGTAAGTTTATCTCACAGGGT